>NC_053040.3:478134403-478772070 GCF_002575655.3 Aegilops tauschii subsp. strangulata
TATCACCTGAATCAATAACATGCTCCACCTGAACAGTAGGCTCCTGAACAATAGGCTGCTGTTCACCCTCAACGGGAACAATAGTAGATGAAACATCATGTAACATAGCAGATTCATTAAAGATAACATTTCTGCTAATAACAACCTTATGGGTTTCAGGATTTCACAATTTAAAACCTTTAACACCAGACTTATAACCAAGAAAGATGCACTTAACAGCTCTAGGCTCCAATTTTCCATTATCAACATGAGCATAAGCAGTGCAACCAAAAACTCTCAACTGTGAATAATCAGCAGGTGACCAGACCATACCTCAATAGGAGTTTTCTTATTAAGAGCAATAGATGTTGAACGATTAATGAGATAACAAGCAGTGGAAGCGGCCTCAGCCCAAAAACGCCTATGCAAACCTGCATTGGACATGCAACGGACTCTGGAAATAATGGTCCTGTTCATACGCTCAGCAACACCGTTTTGTTGAGGAGTATAAGGAAAGGTGTAGTGTCTGACAATGCCTTCAGACTTGCAATAATTCTTAAATTGCTTAGAGCTGAATTTCATATCATTATCAGTGCGAAGTATTTTTACCTTCTTTTCAGTTTGTCTTTCAATCATAATCTTCCACTCCTTAAATGCTGAGAATGCTTCATATTTATGCTTCAAGAAATAAGGCCAAACTTTTCTTGAATAATCATCAATAATAGTCAGCATGTAACTAGCACCACCTAGTGACTTCTTGCGAGATGGTCCCCATAAATCAGAATGGACATAATCAAGAATACCTTCGGTTGTATGAGTCGAAGTGTTGAACTTCACCCTCTTGTGCTTGCCGAAGATACAATGCTCACAAAATTTCAATTTACCAGGTTCATATCCATCCAGAAGACCTCTCTTATTTAACTCTGCTAAACCAAGTTCACTAATATGTCCAAGACGCATATGCCAAAGGTTAGCAGCATCACAATCAGAATTCTTTGAAATAGCTGGAGTAACGTTACCTGAAATGGTAGAACCTCGAAGGTAATAAAGACCATTGGTCGAACTTAAGTCACCTTTCATCACAATAAGGGAACCTTTGGTGACCTTCAAAACACTATCTCCACCTGAATACTTGTACCCCTTTGCATCAAGGGCACTAACAGAGATACGATTTCTCTTCATCTTCGGAATATACCGAACATCTGTCAAAGTTCTGATTGTGCCATCAAATATCTTGATTCGAACGGAACCTATGCCTTCAATCTTGCATGGTGAATTATCAAAACCCAAAACAGAACCAGCAGAAGTAGTGGAATCAAAAGTATTAAACCAATCTCTATGTGGACACATATGAAAAGTGCATGCAGTGTCAAGTACCCACTCATCATTAGTCTCAGCACATCCAGCAATAACGACAAGAGCATCATCGGAACTATCATCACGAGCAACGTTAGCATAATTTTCACCTTGTTTGTTACCTTTCCTCTTTTCTTTATTCTGCAATTTGAAACACTCTGAGATGTCATGCCCGTCTCTCTTGCAATACCTGCAATACTTCTTGTCTCTGGATTGCGATCGGCCCCTGTAGCCGTTTTTACTTTTGCCTCTGTTTCCATTATTGGAGTTCTTCTCCTTTGTCCTGCCACGAACTAATCCCTCTGCTTGGGATGAACTTGAGCCATTATGAGGCACCATTAGTTTCATCTTCTCCTTAGAGTTCAAAGCTTCATAAACTTCATTAAGTGTGAGAGTATCACGACTGTATAATATGGTGTCTCTAAAATTGGTATAAGAACTTGGCAGTGAACAAAGTAACATTAAAGTAGTATCTTCCTCTTCATACTTAACCTCCATTGCAGCTAGATCAGATATGATCTCTTTAAATTCTGAAATATGATTCAAAACATTACCTCCCTCGGGTAACCTGTGCAGGAATAATTTTTGCTTCAGATGCATCTTGCTGGTGAGATCTTTAGTCATGCAAATCCCTTCCAGCTTTAACCATAGAGCGGCGGCAGTTTTCTCGCTCAAAACTTCCTGCAAAATATTATTATGCAAATGGAGTTGAATTTGTGAGAAAGCCTTACAATCAATTCTTTTCTCCTCATCAGTCCAGTCCTGAATCCTTTGTTTCCCAAAACTATGCAGTGCTTCATCATAGCCGGACTGTGCCAACAATGCCCGCATCTTGACTTGCCATAGGGTAAACCATGTGTCACGGTCCAGCAGCGGAAGATCATACTTGATGGAGGCCATGAATAGATAAAACTGTGTACACAGAATAGTACAAGCCGATAAAAAATTCTTGACAGAATTAATATGCGGATCAAACAGAACTAGATTAGATAGCACCTGATAGCTTTGATGTACTCGTAGCAATTGTAGATGAAAAGTAGACCTCCACGTGATGAACAGAAGTACTAATAGTACTTGGCTGATTAAAGTAGTACTTCCCTTGATCGGTCTCGGCGGAACCTGCGGTTTGACCGATCGGAGGACCGCGGCGACGTGCGCTTGTATACGTAGCAGCAGCAACTTGCAGATCGGACAAGAGCGGACAGTGCACGGCTTTGTAGGGCGGCACGGTAGCGGAAATCAATAGCCTGTCGGTCTCGGCTGCAGCAGAAAATCAATCCGCCTCGGATCGACGGATCGCTTGGACGTGCGGCGGCACGCACGATGTAACCCTAATCTCCCGTCTCAAAAATCCCGTATCTGAATCTCAGCTCTGTATACCACTTGTTAGATAATAACGAGAAATAAACGAGACAGAGAGACACAGATTTTTACGTGAAAACCCTTGTGGGAGAAAAACCACGAACGCACGAAGGCGCAATCATTATGAGGAGGAGTATTACAAGCACGAGACGACATGCCATCTTAGGTGCGACTACATGGAGTATATATGAGGGCAATACATGAGAGTTCTTGGGGTACAAGTAAACGAGTTGTACTCGTACGCCTCGACGTCAACGCAAAGGCCCACATCAGTTGTACTACGTCTAGTCCAACACGGTATAATTTGGATCACAATTTAACATACTAAATTGTTGCTTGCTAGAATAGAAGTATGTACCTGTCGTGCCTTCTTCCCAAGTTTATTCAAATATGCAGCAAATATTCTTGTGGACATGCATTCACCAAAGGAAACAAGGTAATCTCTTGTCCTAAGAGTCAGCTCTTTCATCATAGCAACACCCTTAACCAGTTGCTCCAATTCGTCCAAAAAACCTGTTTTGATTGAACAATGAAAATGTGTTGTTTGTATAGTACTTCAGAAAAAACTTTCATGAAAGATGTAACGAATGCTAAGATCTGAATTAGCGCAAAAGATGCGAGGCAACAAACAACGGCTAAATGCTAAAGAATCAATTACCACAGCTTGTGCTAGTGTTATGTATAGGGATCCAGCATACCACATTTCAGATTGTCTGATTTTTTATGTGTCGGGGAACACAACAAGTATGGGACTTTCAGGTTTAAATTACTGGCCATTTCACTTGTTCTATTTCTTCCACATAAGTCATAAAGGGGTATGTTCGTGAATTGAAATTTGCATGCCACCATTTCTGCATTTACATTAATTTAATGTTTTACATAGATATTAGAAGATAAAAAAATTCTATATTACCAAGAAGAGCTTGTTCCCCAAGGAAATCTGCCATGCACAGTGAGACTGATTGAACATCACTAGTAGAGCACTAATTTGTTTAGCTGTACATTCAAGTTAATTTATTAAATAATGGCATTCGATTGGGGGGAGGAGTAGAATACTACTCCCTCTGTTCCACTTTATAATGCCCCATTGCATGTAGCGTTTATACCAATGCGTGAGGTGGAGCTGTACTTTGGACTAAAATAGCCTGCATGCATAGTTTGTCTTTATCCATGTGCCTAGTGCTGCTGCATGTCCTGTGATTCTAGTAGGGGTAACTTTTGTCCAAATGAGCATTCTGCTGCATATACGCACTACATTTCGGAATCTGAGAGAAAAAATCATACGCATTATAAAATGGAACGGGGGGAGTAGTACAAAAGCTGACCCTATTGAATATAGAATAAAAAGGCTGAAAAGGATGTGAATGGATGACAATGACCTCCTGGCTTCTCACCATCATACATAATTTAATGGGAAAACAGCTGTATCTATGTTCATTTACAACCCACCATCGAAAATGGTACTCCCTCCTTTCATCTATATAGGGCCTAATGCGTTTTTCAGGCTAACTTTGACCAAGTGTTAGAGCAATAATATATGACATGCAAGTTACACAAAGCAGGTCCTATATAGATGGAAGGAGGGAGTAGCACACCACGGCAGAAGAAAAAAGAGGACAGTTCGTGCAGCCAAAGGGGAGAAATAGCAGCTTAAAAAGATCCAACCCTTATTTATTGTACAGGTGTCGATTGGTTCTCACTTCATAAGCAAAAATGCGGAGGACAGCTGCGGTATTAATACTCCCTCCTTTTCAAAATACTTGTCATGGCTATAGTTCAAAATACTTGTCATAGCTTTAGTTTAAAACGGATGGAGCAGATCCTCCTATGGCATTTTAAAATAATAAGGTATATGGTCTGTTTATTTTGGGCCACAAGGACCTCAAAAATGGGAAACATTCTGCTGACACTCAAAATATGCATGTTCCACGAGGACCTCCAGGCTTCTCAACATCATACATAATTTAAAGGGAGAATAGGTGTATCTATGTTCATTTACAACCCACCATCGAAAATGGTAGCACACCACGACAGAAAAAAAAAAGATGACAGTTTGTGTAGCTAAAGGGAATAAAGGTTGTCCACGCCAGGATAAGAGCATCTCTAACCAATTCCCTATATAGTTTAGAGGATATGGCAGAGTATTATTTGGAGGAGTATATTTGCTCCTCTAAAAATTACACCCTTCAATATAAACACAACTTCCCTAGCTGCACCTGCTCCTAATAGTCCGACCAATGTTTTCTCTATGTCTTCATTGCCTGCATTATTGTTAATTTCTCTATTGGCTTCTCGTGCTTGCACACTTATATTTTCTCCGCCTCCTCAAATTTGGACATTGTGTCCTCTCTAGTCTTGTATCTAGCAGGTAGTGCACGAATATCTAGAAAATTTATTGCTATCAATAGATCGACGTACTCTTCTTCCCAATACCAAAACTTGCATCCATCCTACATGCAAATTTGAGCAATGAGTTTCAAATTGCGACGAATCCAAAGAACAATTGTACAAAATGGCACTCACTCCATCCTTTTCGCACTTGTAGAACACTCACCCGAGATGTTTCGGCATGCGCAGCACCAGCCGCGGGCAGTGGTCACACTTGATGACCAGCAACGGCGAGTCGACGAGCTGCTAGGCGAGTGTTGAGCCTGACTGATGGCCAGACGTGGCTGTGCCGGTGGTCGATCGACGGGTGAGATGCAAGTGCCTAGAGGAGGATATACTCAGAGGAGGCGCAGAGCCGTTGAGGGGGCTACGCTGTTTGGTCCCCGTTGAATCCATCCAAAATGTGACAGTGCCGGCGATTGGGTCCGTTCAATCCAACGACAGCGACGACAACCATATATTTGCCGGTTTAGGCGGCACTGACGACAAGAAATGACCAAATCGAGGTGTGGAAGAGCGCAATGGGTGCTAGGCGGGGGGGGGGGGGGGTGCCATTGTGACGCATGATGGCCGGCGGTTGCACGTAGGGCGGCACTAGAGTGGATGCGACGCGGGGTGGGATGGGTGCGGCCGAGGGGGGGGGGGGGGTGGGTTACTCCGTGCTGGGCATGGCCAGCCGAGTATATTTAAGAGTTTTTTCGCTGCCTAGGAGGATATGTTTTACTCCAAAACTTTTAAGGGATAGGTTAGGTGCAGTTTAGAGGAGGAAAAGTAAAATTTTACTCTTTTAATGTTTTTTAGGGATTGATTAGAGATGTTCTAAGAGCAGCTTAAGCAAATCGAACCCTTACTTACTGTATATATAAAATTTGGTGTCAATGGTTATCACTTTTTTTAAAGGAGGATAACCCTCGGCCTCTGCATGAGTGATACACACAGGTATTCCACAGAGTCTGACAAAACAAATATATGAATCAACTAAAAGCCACCTTCCCGGCGATCTATGTCGCTACACCTACTAGCCTGATGATGTGCCTAACAACGCATCAACGCACACCATCTAATCCGCTGGCCTCATCAAGCCGCCCGCCGGCAAGCCGAGATCACCAACTGATTAAGCATACCCTCAACGCGCACCGCATGCACACGCTCCAGAATCCACCGCCGCCATCTTCGATGTCCCAACTTTAGCGGAGATCGACGCATTGACCTTGTCAGACCAACTGCCATCGACGCCACCATGACACCAGACAGAGACACCACTCTGCACTTGTCCATCACACGTCCAATGCCGAGACCCCGCTGCGCCACGCCACCGAGACCTGCGGTTGCCAACGTAGTAGATGCCACACCGCATCACCTCCTGATTCTGATCGCCGCCAACACCAACCAAACGATGTCCACCACCCACCTATCTCCCAAGGCGGCGCCTTCAAGAAGGGGATGATGGCGACGGATCGACCGGATCCGATCCAGATGCCCACCCCCGAGAGCATCAGCATGCTCCCCGCCGCCACCGTCCTCTGCGGCCCAAGATTGCCAAGGGCCAGCCTCTAGCCGCGACGAGGAAGGAAAGGAGAGCGGGGGAGGCTAGACGGCCTTTTTGATGAGGATTGATTCCCTAGCGTCAGGATGGCGGCCGCTCTCTCCATCTTGTAAGCGTGTTTTCTTAATAACTGTGATATTAAGCAGGAATGCGGACACATTTGCGGTATTAACAGAACCTTCTATGGCCTTTTATAAAATAATAATCTATGATCTGTTTATTTTGGGCCATCAGGACCTCAAAAGTGGGAAAAATTATGTTGACACTCAAAATATATATTCACTGGCTTAAGAATTTAAATTGTCAGCGTTAACTTCATATTATGAAAATGAGTGAGGTTGCTATTGGGTAATGCTATTAACCAAAACTGTGTTGTTCGTCAAATGGAAAGGATCCCGAAGTAGCAAAAATGTTTGCAGAGGGTTAAGGATAGGGGGGATAATCAGATAAATAGAAAGATGTATATAGAGAATGTGTGCAACAGTGTAAGGGCACAAAATAGGAAAAGGAACGGTAAAGGAGAAAATTAGTTCTAGGGCAAATAAGAAGCCTAGTTTAATATGAAAACACATAGAACGGATACATTCAACAGAAAGATTAAGTTACTCCATGGAATTGCTGATGAATGTAAGCCGGAGCTACTGGCTAGCTGGCTCCCCCGGTACAGAACGAAAAAGATCAAAGATAGCAGATTTGAGTGGACATTCAGTGTACACAAGCAGAAGCAGAGTAAATAAGCTTAACACACTTGCTATATTCAGTACACACGCACATACAGAATTGTACTCCAGAGGGTGGAGCTCCTTGTATAGCAAATGTGAGCCAACCTACCCACTACTTGACATAAGCATTACGTAATATCCCAGTAGTACGTCACTGCTGACACTATACTACAGGATTTACTACCGCTGGCATACCTGAGACGATGGAGCTGTCCAATCCAAGCTCATCAACCGTCCTGAGCAGAGCAAACCAACGAAGAGTCAAAATTGGCACACTCCAAACCAGCCTTCGAGCAACAAGGCGTCACAAATTTGCGTCACAAATTTACACAAGCAGGCGCACCTAAGATGAAGCTCCTTGATGAAGGCGAGCTAAAGCCTTGGGGAGGCTGCAGCTCACCGCCTTCTCTCCAGCCTACACAGTCCAAAACGCAAGCAAATTTAGCACGGAACGGAGCTACGTAAAGAGCAGAATTTTCACGGAGTGGAAAATGGTGGCGGTAGTACCAGGAGGAGGTTGTTGGTAGTCTTCCCCATGGCGGAGAGGACGACGACGGGCGTCTCCTCAGGGAAGCTCAGGATGAGGTCGGCCACCTCCCGCATCCGTGCGGCCGACAACACCGACGATCCTCCGAACTTCATCACGACGGTGAAGCCCGCCGCGGCCCGGCCCCATCCGCCTCCGCGCCCTTCTTGAGAGTGGCCGCCGACGCGGCCTCCCCGCTCTGGCAGCGGAACACCAGGCCCCTCGGCGCACAGCATTGCCCGCCCGGCCTAGCGGCCCCGCACGAGGAGACCCTCTCCCGCCCGAGCTTGGAGGCGGCCGCCGGAGAATCCCGTGCGACCGCTGCGAGATAGAGCGCGACCTCCATCTCTCTCCTGCGAGGGATCCGGGTCCCTCCTCCCCTGTAGTCCCGTCTCTTCCTGGCCAGGCGGGAGAAGAAGAAGAAGAAAAAGAAGAAGCTAGAAGCGCGAGGAGAGGAGTGGCGGCGGTGGACGGACGGGGGTCGAAGCGCAGTGGGGATGGGAGTGAGGGGAGGGTTTATATAGCGGGAGGGGAAACAGACAGCCGGGTGGTGGTCTGCGCGGGTGTCAGGACGGAACTAGCTAGTACTTACTGAATTTAAGCATGATCAAGTGATGAACACAGCAAGTAATGGGGAATAATAGCTCGGGTTTGTATTGCAAAGGGGAGAGTACTGTAGCATGCCACTCGCTTCTAGGGTTTACAACCCGATAATAATTCAATGCCTCACCCCGGATGGGAGTGTGTGTGGCCTTATAGCCAGAAAACCCTCAGAACCGAAGAAAAAGAGTTAATTGCAAGGAACTACCACATTTCGGCACGTCGTAACGAATTGGTACTATTAGTCACATTTTTTGCAAGTCAGTACCAACTCTCAGCCTAAGTGTTGCAAAACGGCCTGACAGTCGTCTAACTACATACTGACAGTGTATCTAGCTGAGCGGGCCCACATGTCAGGTGACACGGTGGCATACCCGTGCGTGCCGCGCCGCTGAGTCAGACCAACCCGGCTTGGTCGTTTATGTGGCTCGGCCGGGTCGAATTGGAGGCACCCACTGCACTCTGTCCCTTTGTTCGCCGCAACGCCCTCGTCTCTCCCATCCGCCGCCGCTCACCGCGTAGTCGCCGCGCCCGCCACAATCGCCGCGCCATGGTATTCGAGGATGACAGCAGCGACGACTGCTCCAACCTGCAGTACATTAACTCCTTCGACGATGACATGCAGTACCAGGTCAGTGGTAGAGCTAGGGTTAGGGTTAGGGTTTCTGATTTGGTGATTTTGTTTTTTGATTTGGCTATTTTGGTTCATTTTGCTCCTGTAGATTCCTGCTAGCATTGAAGACCAAGACTACAATGGCCTTGAGAAGGCACCCGAGGGTCTTTGCGTGGAGCATCGACTGCCAACTGAGTGTCGTGTAGCTTTTGAAGGATTTGAGACGGGCAGGAGGTTTCTAGCTTGTGCTCAGCCAGTAAGAATCATGCACATATTTTGTTCTTTGTAATTAAGGTGGTAGCCCCTGTTTAGTGTAGTCTCTGTTTAGTAAATTAGTACTACTGATGACGAAGGTCATTGTTTACCATTTAGTAGTTTTGATGCTCACTTGAACAGGTTCTTTAGGCATGTGTTAATGCTTTGTTTCTGTGTAGTTAAACATGTCACCTGATGTTACTACTATATTTGGGCAGAAGCTTAGTAGGCAGTGGAGATGCTCATAGTTTAGTGATTTATTAGTATTGATGCTCACTGAAACAGGTTGTGTAGGCATGGGCTCATGCATTTTCCTATGTAGTTAAATGGGCCACTAGTTTTTAGTATTATATTTGGCCAGCAGCTTAGTTAGCAGTGGAGATGCTCATTGTTTAATTGAGGCAAGCAGGTGATTATTGACTAGAGTAGATGGTCAAAGTTGAGCGTTGCATAGCTGCTTGTCTTTATTTTTTATTGCATGGGAATTTTTCCTAGATCTTAGGTTGCAGTAGAATTATCATTGTTTAGTTGGCCACATGCATAGTTGTAGTTGTTATGCTCTTTGTCGATTTTTAAAGATTGCCCTTTTAAAATTGGAATTCTTCATAGAGTAACAATATAAGTGTTTGCTATATTGCAGGAAGGTCAGAATTGTGGTTTTCTTGGATGGGTTGACCCAGAGTGGCTTCCCACAATGCAAAATGCATTGTTGAAGCTGTGGGAAATGTATGAAGATAGCAGGAGTGGTAGGAGGAAGGATAACCTGGAGAGTTCACTTACTATTGACCACCTTATAGAAGAGAAAAAAGAATTTGGATGCCAACTATAACAGACTAGTTGAAGATCTTCATCAACTTCTCAATTTCCAGGAGGATAGGGTCCTGGATTTCAGCATGTGCAGGCTAAGATGTAGGGTGCTGAGGATAAGAGAGCTGAGGTTACCAGTGCAGCAGTGGCTGGCATGAAGACTGAGATGGAGAAGAAAGAGGCAGAGAACTTGAAGCTGCAAGAGAAGTATGAAGTGCTTATGAACCTAGTAGAAGCTCAAGGCAGTGTCATTAGGAACCTGAAGATGAACCATTTGAAAGAGAGAAGGAAAAGCTAAGTGAAGGCAACAAGAATTTGAAGGTTCAGGTAGATGAGCTCACCAAGTCTGTGAAAAAAGTCACTGAAGAGAATGTGCAGCTGAACCTTCACATGTCTGATCTCAAGAAGGGACATGAGAATCTCATAAAACGTAGGGATGAGCTCAAACTCCAGGTTGCTGATCAGTTGAAGGCACTGGAGAAGAACAAAGAGAAGCTGAAGTTGATCCATGACGTCTTGAAGGAATGAGGTAGATGAAGATGAAGATGAACTGGGTAGATGAAGCAGAGTATGCTTTCTAATCTTTTGTGAAGAATGGTGGTTTAATGAAGTGTAATGTATGGTGGTTTAATGAACTCCATTATACTATGGTCTGTAGCTAATGTTGTAATGCAACAACCTCTTAATTATGGCTGTAAGAATATACGGTTATGCTCAAGTATGCTTTGTTAGATGGCTCAAGTTATTTATCTTCATCTATGTTGCTTTGATAGATGGCTGTTAGATGTGGTTGAAGTTATACCTATCATGATATATGTTGCTTTGATAGATGGATGATAGATGATGGTTAAATTTATATATATCTTGATATATGTTGCTTTGATAGATGAATGATAGATGTTGCAGTTTGGTGGTTAGGGTTTCGTCGACACCGAGCCACCCTAAACCCTTATGGTTTGGTGGTTAGGGTTCCGTCGACGCCGAGCCACCCTAAACCCTTATGATTTGGTGGTTAGGGTTTCGTCGACGCTGAGCCACCCTAAACCCTTATGGTTTGGTGGTCGTCGATGCCGAGCCACCCTAAACCCTTATGGTTTGGTGGTTAGGGTTTCATCGACGCCGAGCCACCCTAAACCCTTATGGTTTGGTGGTTAGGGTTCGGTCGACGCTGAGCCACCCTAAACCCTTATGGTTTGGTGGTTAGGGTTCCGTCGACGTCAAGCCACCCTAAACCCTTATGGTTTGGTGGTTAGGGTTCCGTCGACGTCGAGCCACCCTAAACCCTTATGGTTTGGTGGTTAGGGTTCCGTCGACGCCGAGCCACCCTAAACCCTTATGGTTTAGTGCTTAGGGTTCCCTCGATGTCGACCCACCATAACCCTTATGGTTTGTTGGTTAGGGTTCCCTTGACGCCGAGCCACCCTAAACCCTCATGGTTTGGTGGTTAGGGTTCCCTCGACGTGGAGCCACCCCAAACGAATATCATATGAAAGTATGAAACTTATATCTTATGAAGTTATAAACAAACAAATATCATATGAAACTAGAAACAAACAAATATCATATGCAAGTATCAAACTTAGTACACAATAAACATTTCTCATATGAGACTTAGTACACATCAGACCCAACTTAGTACTCCATCAGAACATACATAGTAGTTCAGAAGCAGAACCCAGAAGCATAAATAACTTAGTTCAGAAGCAAAACCCAGAAGCATCTTTTGGTACACATCAGACCAAACTTCCAACATACATTGTTCAGAAGCATAACTTGCAACATTCTGTCACTCAAGTGTTACCATTGGCAGTAAAGAATGCCATCCATCCAGAATGACTTCTTGGGACACTAGAAGGAGGAGGAGCACCAGAAGTAGAAGGACCAGAAGATGAAGCTCCAGCAGCATATCTTGGGGCAGTGAAAGGCCTCGGAACACTTGCACTAGTTCACCTTCCTGCATATCTGGTAGTAGCAGATCTTGCAGTAGTAGATCTTGCAGGTGGAGGCTGTGATCTTGAAGGTGGCTACTGTGATCTTGCAGGTGGAGTAGCTTCAGCTTCATTCCTTGATCTTGTAGGTGTCTTGCAAACAAAACAGGAAACATGGTAGTTAGTCAAAATTTGAAAGATGCAAGTCAATTAACAAGGGTTTACCACATGCTTGTTTTTCCTCATGGCCAATGACGGTGTCCTGGACTAGGGGGTACTCACCACGTCGTCTCCCGATCAGTTGGATTGGGCCGAGGACCCCCCCATGGCCGTTTGCTCATGGGCCAGTTCGGACAGCCGATGTATACACAAGGAAGATTCCACAAGACTTGGTGATCAAGACAAGGACTCCTCTCCACCGACGTATTCGACTAGGACTCTTGTTATCCTAGGCCTCTGGTACATTATATAAGCCGAGGCTAGGCTAGTCGATAGATCATTATGACATTACTCATCATACCCTTAGGTCTTAGACCACAACATATGATCTCGAGGTAGATCAACTCTTGTAACCCTATATTCATCAAGATCAATCAAGCAGGAAGTAGGGTATTACCTCGATAGAGAGGGCCCGAACCTGGGTAAACATCGTGTCCCTTGTCTCCTGTTACCCATCGATCCACGACACACAGCTTGGGACCTCCTACCTGAGATCTGCCGGTTTTAACACCGACAATGGTGCTATCATTGAGAGTTCCGCTGTGTGGTCGGCAAAAGGATCAATGGCTCGCCTGTAGATCAACTGCGACGTCGGCGTCTTCGTCGCCGCCTCGACTGATCACCTTGGCTTGACCGAGGACTGTGCCCTACCTCCAATTAGCATGTTTGGATAAGGGGCTTCATCAACATCAACTCCGATCTCTATCAAGATCATGGAGGAATCATCCATGGGGCTCGGGGGCGCAACGTCAACATTGCCCTCGGGCGACCGTGCTGTTTTTTCGAACAGCGAACTTGTATCCGATTCCACCACCTCCTCGAGTATCGCTTTGATGATTCCTTCGGTGGAATTGTGCGGAATTGAGTCTACAACAACATTGTAAAATTTCGTCGTGTTCCGACGGAGCAATCTCCGCCGGTCTCCGATATACCGGAGCCCCGTCGAATCTGGACGGGAATCTAGACGAGTTTAGAGCGTGGTGTTCAGCATCTAGCTCGGACATCCCTTGGAAGATCCAACCGTTGATCAGCTGCGGAATTCCTATATCTACCACCCCTCAAAATTTCAGCTCGATCCGACCGTCCAAACTCCGGGAACCTTCCGATTAGTGCATCACTTTTCATATCTGTTTTCTGCGCGAGAACGAATCCGACCCGAGTTCATCCTTTTTATGAACGGGATTTTGGACATCATTTTTGAAGGAGTTTGGTATGGGGTATTGTGTTTTGTTCCCAAACACATCCCACTAATTTTAAAGTCTTTTCCAATATAATCTTCACCGTCGCGCCGGTGTCAAATCAGCCCGACAACGTTGCTCCACGGCTGCCGACCTGCGCTAGACACATCGTCGCTTTGTTGAGCTGAGCTCAACTTCTTCGGATCATCGTCTCGGCAAGCCGAACAAGAGTTCGGCATCGCGAAGGATAAATCATCACCAACATCGCCGCCCCACGGATTACATGGAGCGGGCACACCGGCATCGCCGCACGGTCACTTCATCAAGTCGGCATTGACCACGTCGCGAGTTACGACCTGCATCGGCATGGCCGCACCATTGCTTCTTCGAGCCGATGTCCATCACGTCGAACTACTTCAAGACCTCGGCTGACATGGCAGCTGCAGCGTCTCCTTACCGACCTGCTCCGTCACCTCGTCTGGACCGGGGGCTTCGCCATCCCTTCATCAACCTACTCCGGAGACTTCGACGTCGTCAGCCGACCAGCTTTGTCACGTTAGCTGGACCGGGGACTTTGCCTCGGCGAGCCAACCTTTACCAGCATCGCCATGCCGTTGCTTCACCATCCATTAGGCAATGGGTATGCGGATCGAGTCCCAATTTTGGGAGTCACTTTTCTTTGGACTGCTACGACAAATAAACCAGGTGCTATTAATCCTAGCAATTTTTGCTTGTTTAGCTTTATTTTTCCCCAAGAAATTATTACTCTAGTTTGTTCCATCATCTGTACATAGGTCTATCAAATCGCGGCCGCATTAACGATGGTCGCGTGGTGGTTCAGTCAGTTTCCGTGCATAGTTCGGCGAACGCCGCATCCGGAACTCGGACCGAACTGTGAATTCAGGCTTTGCCACGCCCTTACCGCATCACGTCGATGCCCTGCATCGACATTGACTTCGGCGCCAGGCCACATATTTTTAAATAAATTATCTTGCGTAAATTAATTAAGCAAGGATTTTTATATATTTATATTATTATTGTTGGCCTGCACTATTTTACTTGTGCAAGTAATGGACTTCGACTGCGTCACGTGGTCTCTTCGGCAAGCGGATGCAGTCGTCCCAATCGGCGTAAATCGTCTCGCGTGACCACCTTATTGGTCGTGTTGCCATACCGACGTGTTCGGTTGCCTCGGGGACTTTGGCATCGCCGAGAGAGCTCTATCTCATCGAACGTTCGGCGCACAGGCCATATTTCTTTTATTACTCACTTTGCACAAATTATTTATTATGCAACAATTTTTTTAATTTATTATTATTACTATTATCTCCGGTTTGCACTATTTTTTGTGCACAGGTAAATGATTCGGGTCGGGCAGTGTTGTCACCTCGGTGTACTGACATACCACGTCACCTTGACTGGACGGGGGCTTCGTCAACACTTCATTAACCCACGCCGGGGACTTCGGCGTCATACTGCCGGCCTGCTCCGTCGCCTCGGACGGACTGGGGGTTCCACCTCGCTACATTAGCCGTGTTATGTCGCCACTTCGAAGTGCCGAGCTCCTCGCTCTACCACCTCTGGACCGGCTTAGGGGCTGGGACCTCGTCCTGCCGTAAGCTCGAACCGCGTCATCAATGCCGAACACATTAACCAGCTAGTTGCTTTCATGCTCAAAGTTTTAAATTTTTTAATTTGTGTTCGGTTCGGCCATGCTCACATACGTTGTTTGTTAAAGAAACTCCCCTTCTTCTTAGTCGTTGCAAAGTCTTTTTCTATCACTCCTTTTTTCGACGCGAGTGTGTGGACAATAGCCGGGGAGCCTAATTTCTCTCTCAAAGCCGCTACAGTTTAGTTTGCTAAACTGGCCTAACGAGAAGTACTCCGCCTTCGGGATAGGAGGTTGAAGCTGTAGGCTAACCCGCTTGAAGTCTTGAGATAGGATGTGTCATGTTAAAGCACGACAGAAGCAATTTTTTTTCTAAGACCAATTTTCGGATTGGCACCAAACACTTGATCTAGTTCGGACATCAAGTTTTTACTGAAGTTTTTGGTTTTCCAAGCCTATGGCACTATTAAACTATTTGTGTGTTTCCAGCATAATTCTCGCAGTGCAACGCCGGACACTTTAGAGATTCGGCAAAAACATTCTCGGATATTGCTATATATGCATTAGTTTCGAATTGTGTCTTTGGTCAATAGTTGGGTTGCCCGGCTCGTGTGCTTGCCTCCTACGTTCCGCTTTGTTCGGCTAGGTGTGCAAAGGGAGAACCACTACGATTGTGCTTCTAGCCCGCATGGTTAAGCGCCTCAGTGGAGAAAGCCGAAAACTGAATATCACAATAAGCGTAAACTGGTCAGCGATCCGATGATTGTGTTAAACTATAAGATCGATGGAGGTCACCCCGTGTTAAGCGACGGGCCGTTCATAATATTGGCCGAATTGTTAACGGCTTGACCTCGGCTGTCGCCGACCATTAACCGGGGGCTAATATTTGGCCTCCCAACTTTAAGCTCCTATGACTAAGTGAAAGTTATAAAGCCCGCATATCTGATTGCCTCGTTTCCGCTAACACAACTGCCTTCGGGCACCGAGACGTCGGCTAAGGGTTGTTTTGTTATTGCGGAAACACCCTGCGTACCATCTACAAAGGGGTGGAAGCCGACGATAGGCCACTTTCAACTGATAAACAGTCGCAACGGAGTGAAAATAAACATATCATCGGCCTTTGTATTTAATATACGAGGGCTGCCTTCCGTAATTATCGTTATAAAGCCATAAATATGCATCAATTTGACTTAAGATTTTGGCCAAGCTGGGTTGCTTGGCTCCTGTGCTTACCCCTACGTTCCCGATTGTTCGGCTAGGCGGTAAAGGGAGCACCTCTGTGATTGTTACTACTGGGTCATCCGAGTTAGTACCTCAGACTGGGTGAAGCCAAAAGCTAGCGATCTTAAAGGATATAATTGGTCGGCAACGACGGAAGTGAAAATTTAGGTTCGCTAAAGACCACATAGTTCGGGAACTTTCCCCAAACTAAATCTTCAATATTTTGCTCCCACATTGATTGGAGCTGAGGTTTTATGATCATGCTTAGCATGACAACCCAAAGAAAGGAACCGATAGTGGGACTATTTTCTTTGGAAGATGTTTCTTACATGAAAAAGTAATATAACACATCTCTCCGCGTACCTTTGTTTATAAAACCATATGGCCGGATTGCCTTGTTTGCCGTAAATCTTTGCCCTCATAAAGGCTTTATAAAGTAGAACAAACACTCCCCAGCTACTGGCCGAGGAGGTTGAAGACGATGGTCGGTCAACAAAGTTTTGTACAATGCGGATCCGAGCATTAATGATGTAAAGTCCTTGGATACATAGAATCATTACACATAAAAATTGCGAGTAAAATCCATTTACTGCAATCCATCTTTTAAACCCCTTGGGGCCTACCTTGGCGAGCTCGGATTTCGACCAGCTCTAAGCTCTTTTAAGAGATCTTTATTCTCTTTCCGAGAAGTTTGTGTTAAACACAACAAAACTTTCCGTCAAACAGATATCGATCCTTAATTCGGCCACCCGTGCCCACATTAAGGCTCGGGGGCTACTGGGCTTCGTGCTCATTATTTATAAATATTAAAGGGGCATATCGATCCCCTGATCTAGTGTTGCCACCCGACCAGTGTCTCGGGGGCTACTGCGTTGCTTATTCAATGCAGAGAATTCAAAGTGCTCAGTGTTCGGCATGACCGAACTATGGGCAAGCATCTTTTGACAACAATAAGTACCATCTGGGACTTATCCGGCATCAAGCTAATATATCACGGCGACTTCTCACAACCCTCTCTCAGGGGCCTGTCCGCCGATCATTATTTCTAATATATTACACTACGTTTCTATTCCTACGTATGCTGTCGAGCTAGGAGTTGATCTTTAGGCCGATTTTGCAAATTGACCTGAGTCTCAGGGGTTACTAGGATCAGCAGTTTTATGTTTTCCTCCAGGTGCATCTCGGGTTTTAGACCGACACACACCTTGAGGGCTACTGGATATACATATACTAGGTATATATCTCGGCAGAGAATAAATTGCACCAATAAAAATATTCACAAAAAATCAGCCCGCGGTCGGGGTGGTGCACCACCTCGGAAGCAGTCCGGCACAAAGCTCGGGCGCCAGTCGCTGGCTCCATAGAGGGCATTTCTGGCATTAAGCTCGGCTAAACTCCTTCAACTTTTTTGAACCAAGGTGATCTATGACACCTCGGATACTGTCCGGCGTTTGAGCTTGGACATAGTCCGGCGTTGGAGCTCGGATACAGTCCGGCGTTGAAGCTCGGATACATTCCGACGTTGGAGCTTGGAAGCGGTCCGGCGTTGCTGCTCGACTGCAAAAGATACCTCGAATGTAGTCCGGCGTTGGAGCTCGGATGCAAGAGGACACCGCCGCACGGGAACAACTTCAAACCCGTGGTGTGGCGTAAAAAATAACAAGGCATTTATAAAGGCCGAGAACTTAAAGGGGTCCTCGGATACCCGATGTGTAAACTCTTTGGATTCACTTCGGCGATCCTCAAGATCGAAGATGAGATGATTTGTTGAACCAGTTTTCAAGACCGACGACCGAAGATGAAGAACAGTTCGGAAGAATCGAGGAGCTTCCCCAATTTGAAGACCGGTTCAGGGGGCTACTGACGGTGTCCTGGACTAGGAAGTACTCACCACGTCGTCTCCCGATTAGTTGGATTGGGCCAAGGACCCCCCATGGCCGTTTGCTCATGGGCCAGTTCGGACAGCCGATGTATACACGAGGAAGATTCCACAAGACTTGGTGATCAAGACAAGGACTCCTCTCCACCGGCGTATTCGACTAGGACTCTTGTTATCCTAGGCCTCTGGTACATTATATAAGCCGAGGCCAGGCTAGTCGATAGATCATTATGACAGTACTCATCATACCCTTAGGTCTTAGACCACAACATATGATCTCGAGGTAGATCAACTCTTGTAACCCTATATTCGTCAAGATCAATCAAGCAGGAAGTAGGGTATTACCTCGATAGAGAGGGCCCGAACCTGGGTACACATCGTGTCCCCTGTCTCCTATTACCCATCGATCCACGACACACAGCTTGGGACCCCCTACCTGAGATCTGCCGGTTTTAACACCGACATTCAACTCTGGTCATAACTGTTGCTTGCAATTGGTGTACTGATACATCTCCAACGTATCTATAATTTTTATTGTTCCATGTTGTTATATTATCATTTTTGGATGTTTTACAATCATTTTATAGCAACTTTATATCATTTTTTGGGACTAACCTACTGACATAGTGCCCAGTGCCAGTTGCTGTTTTTTGCTTGTTTTGTACTTCGCAGAAAATCAAAACCAAACGGAGTCCAAACGCAGTTAAACCTTTCGGAGATTTTTCTAGACCAAAAGACACAAGATGGGCCAAAGAAGTACCAGAGGGGTGCCCCGAGGGGGGCACAACCCTCACTACTGGAATCAGCTAATTTGCCATCTGCCAGCTCTTTGCCGTCTGCTAGCTGACGGCAAAGAAGCTCTTTGCCATCAGCTACCCAAAAGCAGACGGCAAAGAAAGGGCAGACGGCAAAGAAGCTCTTTGCCGTCGGCCAGCGGACGGCAAAGAATCTTTGCCGTCCGCTGGCGGACGGCAAAGAGTGAGGTGGCCCCCACCCCCCGCCCGTTTTTGAAAAACTTAACGGGCCACCTCTTTGCCGTTCGCTAGCAGACGGCAAAGAGGCAAAAAAGCGGACGGCAAAGCGGGGCGGACGGCAAAGAGCCTACTACCTAACGGCCCGTACCCCCCGCCCGTTACTCACTTCTTCCCTCTCCCTCGCCGTTTCTCTCCTCCCACGCCGCCGCCCGCCGCCGCCGCCCGCCGCGCGCCGCCGCCCCATCGCCCCCGCCGCCCCGTCGCCCCGCCGCCCCACCGGCCCGTCGCCCCCCGCCCCGGCCCCCCGCCGCCCCGCGCCCCACCGCCGCCCCGGCCCCCCGCCGCCCCGCGCCCCACCGCCGCCCCGCGCCCCCCGCCGCCCCGCGCCCCCCGCCGCCTCCTCCACTGCCCCGCCCCGGCCCCCCGCCCCCATCCCCCCCGCCGCCCCGGCCCCCCGCCGGCCGGGCCCCCGCCACCCCGCCTCCTCCACCGCCCCGCCCCGGCCCCCCGCCGGCCGGGCCCCCGCCGCCCCGCCTCCTCCACCGCCCCGCCCCGGCCCTCCGTCGCCGGCCCCTCCCCGACCCATCGCCGCCCCCCACAGTGAGCCCCTCCTCCCTTTTTTTTTCTTCTGTTTTTTTGTTTTTTTGTTTTTTTTCTGTTTAAGTTTAGGTTTAATTAGTTTAAATAGTTTAGTTTTAATTACTTTAGGTTTTTAGTTTAGGTTAGTTTAGGTTTAGGTTAAGTAGAAGGGGGAAGAAGAAGAAGAAGAAGAAGAAGAAGAAGAGGAGGAGGAGGAGGAGGAGGAGGAGGAGGAGGAGGAGAAGGAGAAGAAGAAGAAGAAGAAGAAGAAGAAGAAGAGGAGGAGGAGGAGGAGAAAGAAGAAGAAGAAGAAGAAGAAGAAGAAGAAGAAGAAGAAGAAGAGGAGGAGGAGGAGGAGACACCCCGAAGCCCCGACCCCGAAACAGCACCCCGACCCCGACACGGCACCCCGAGACCGACACGACACCCCGACCCCGACACGGCACCCCGAGACCGACACGACACCCCGACCCCCGACACGACACCCCCGACACCCCGACCCCGAGACCCCGACCCCGACCCCGACCCCGACACCCCGACCCCGAGCCTGACCCGACACCCCGACCCCGACACTGACACGACACCCCGACCCCGACCCGGCACCCCGACCCGACACCCCGACCCCGAGACCCCGACCCCGACACGGCACCCCGAGACCGACACGACACCCCGACCCCGACACGGCACCCCGAGACCGACACGACACCCCGACCCCCGACACGACACCCCCGACACCCCGACACCCCGACCCCGAGACCCCGACCCCGACCCCGACACCCCGACCCCGAGCCTGACCCGACACCCCGACCCCGACACCGACACGGCACCCCGACCCCGACCCGGCACCCCGACCCGACACCCCGACCCCGAGACCCCGACCCCGAAAAGGTGTTCTTTGGCCTTCCAGAAGCCGACGGGGTCATATATTTGTGAATTATTAGTTAGGTCATATATCTTTCGATTTTGTTATGAAAAACATCATATATAATTGTGTTGATCGGGTAGTTTTAAATGTGCAGTTGTTTCATCACTGCGAGGTTTGGTGTTCGACGACCTCGCCGTGCGTTTGACGAGCTCTGCCCCTTCGTTCGTGGGTGAGCACAAATGACATGTCCTCCTCCCCCATTAATTATTTGATCTATTCCGATGAAACTTGATAGCTAGATATATATGTGTCTTGAATCATCAGTATGCGTAACCAATATGTGTCTCCCGTTCGAAAGCGTCATAGTTATAAATATGCATGCATTTGCATATTTATAACCTTGATTCTTTCGAATTGTCCAACGCTATCCATGGACAGACCGAGTATGTTTAGATTGGGTTCATTGTCCCATATGCTTTGCTCCGGATCCGACGCATAAATTTCGTCAGTGCCTCCCCTGTTGTTCTCCGGGTACACATCCTCTCTGTTTATTGCAGAGACGTGTATCAGGAGAACAGCGGGGAGGTGCTGCCGAAATTTTGCGTAGGATCCGGGGCATAGCATGGGAAAATGAACCCAATCTAAACATACTTGGGTGGGATTAGGACCTATCATTACCTATTAGAGTGTAGGTTGCATGGACGTAATAAAATTGACAAAGTAGATCAACTGATGAATACATACATGGTGAATTATATATATATATATATATTTGTTGTGTGTCTAGTAGCTATGAAAGTCAAGATGAGTGATCGTGCGTGGATGTACACCGGTCACACTGGTCAGAACAAATGGAGCACTGAATGGTTCACAAAAACCAAGGGGTTTGTGCGAGCCGCATTTGCAAATGGCCAGAGGAAAACCTGGTGCCCCTGTTTACGGTGTGGCAATTGGGAAAAGAGGACAGAGGCTGAAATGGGCAAACACCTGCAGAAGAGTGGTTTTACGCCCGATTATACGGTGTGGACATTTCATGGTGAGTCTGCCCAACGTGACCGAGCTGAGGTGGCTCGTCGTCGCACCGACGAGCATGGTACCGGTATGGAAAACATGGTGCAAGACTTTGATGATGCTCGGGATTCGGACGAGGAGATGGAGGAATCTGCAAAGGCCTTCAATGAAATGTTGGAGTCTTCAAAACGTCCGCTCCATGAGCACACTGAGCTTTGTCAGTTGGATGCCATCTCACAAGTAATGGCTCTGAAGGCTCAGTTCAACTTGGGCAGAGAATGCTACGATGCAATGATGACAGTATTTGGACGCTTTCTACCCAAAGGCCATGTAATGCCTGCAAACCTGTACCAGTCGGACAAAATCCTCCGTGCACTGAAGATGCCCTATGATAAGATACATGCCTGTGAGAAAGGATGTGTCTTGTTTAGGCTTGACTATGCGGACTTGAACTGTTGTCCCATTTGCAAGTCTTCCAGGTATGTTGTGGTAGACAACGGTATGGGTGAGAAGACACAGACCAAAATCCCCGTTAGTGTTCTTCGGTATATGCCAATCGTACCAAGACTTCAACGTCTTTTCATGGTCGAAGAGACGGCTAGACAGTTGACATGGCACAAAACGGGCAAAAGAACCGAACTAGATGCAGATGGGAATCTGATGATTGTACACACATCGGATGGTGTTGTGTGGAAAAAGTTTGATGAATTACATGGTGACAAAGCGGCAGATCCGAGGCATCCTCGAGTCGGCATCAGCACGGATGGGTTCAGTGTGTTTGGTATGACGGCAGCCCAATACAGTTGTTGGCCCGTATTTGTCTTTCCACTCAATCTCCCCCCCGGACAGATTATGCAAAGAAAGAACATTTTCCTGACGTTGATAATTCCAGGGCCCAACTATCCGGGGAAAAATATGAATGTGTACATGCAACCGCTTAAGGACGAATTGCAAGAAGCCTGGGATAATGGGTTCAAGACATACGATGCCTATAGCAAACAGAACTTCATAATGCGTGTCTGGTACATGTACTCGACGCATGACTTGCCGGCGTATGCACTATTCGTTGGCTGGTGTGTGCATGGAAGGTTCCCGTGCCCCACATGCAAGGGAGCTCTTGAGTTTCGTTGGCTTCAGGCCGGTCGCAAGTTTTCTTGCTTCGACATGCATAGAGAGTTCCTGAATCCTCGCCATAAGTTCAGGAAAGACAAGAAGAACTTCATCAGAGGTAGAGTTGTCAAAAACTCTGCACCACATGCATTGACAGGCCAACAGACCCTGGATCAGTTAAACGCTCTCGAGCCAGATCCCGAGCGTCCAGGGTACTTCAAGGGGTATAATTCTAAGCACGCCTGGACTCACAAAACATGCTTATGGGATCTGCCTTACTTCAAAGACCTCCTTTGCCCACACAACATCGACGTGATGCACACTGAGAAGAATATCGCCGAGGCACTTTTTGGTACATTGTTCGGCATAGATGGGAAGTCAAAGGATAATACTAAGGCTAGAGTCGATCTGGAGGCGCTATGTGATAGGCCGTTACAAAACATGAAAGAACCGAAAGGAAAGCAGAACTGGACGAAGCCAAAGGCATGGTTCAATCTTGGAAGGCCGGCTATGAGGGAAATTATCTTGTGGGTGAAAATGCAGTTGATGTTCCCCGATGGGTATGCAGCGAATCTACAGAGGGGAGCCAGTCTTGATAAATTGAAGGTATTTGGTCTCAAGAGTCATGATTGGCACATATGGATTGAGCGGGTAATGCCGGTGATGTTGCGTGGCTTCATCCCTGAGGATGAATGGCTAGTACTGGCAGAACTCAGCTATTTCTTCCGTGTTCTTTGTGCGAAAGAACTATCGCCTGGCGTGCTAGAAGAAATGGAAGAGTTGGCGCCGGAGTTGATCTGCAAGTTAGAGAAGATCTTTCCACCGGGCTTCTTTAATCCAATGCAACATTTGATTTTGCATCTCCCGACCGAGGCAAGATTGGGGGGGCCCGTGCAAAATCGTTGGTGCTACCCAACTGAGAGGATGCAGAAGACGCTTCGACAAAAATGTAAAAATAAACGTAGAATTGAAGCATCGATGGCTGAGGCATTCATCACTGAGGAGGCGGAAAACTTCGTGACAGCACACTACGAAGCCAAAAATCGTCATTTGCATAATCCGAAGCCTCGGTACAATGCTGACGACCCTAAAAAGGGTGGATCCAACCTCAGCCTATTCAAAGGGAATCTCGCACCAGCCAGTGTTTCAAATCCAGTATCTTTGGATAACGAACAATGGCGGACCATTTCGTTGTATATCTTCAACATCCTGATAGAAGTGCGGCCGTACATCGAGTAAGTTCTCGGTACATAGTTTCGCAACTTCTATTTCCTTTGAACTGCTCTTATTCCTGGATATTTCATACAGTCGATACGTCGCCTTATTCTCGTATGGAGCGGTGATCCAAAAGGATTCTGTCGAAGAGTATGAGCTTCTCGCAAAGCAAGGTGGCGGCTATCCCGGTTTCATCTCTTGGTTCAAACAAACGGTAATTTCTATTAGACTTGTAGGCTAATTTGTAGGCGGCTATCCCGGTTTCATTCGCTAATTTGTGCGTAATGCAACAATCCTTTCATATTAAACTTGTAGGCTAATTCAGAGTCTATGGACGCCGAATTGAGACAAGTCGCTAATGGTTTTGACTATAAGGTCCGTTCATTTGACAAATACGACATCAACGGGTATCGCTTTCGTACCTATGGCAAAGAGCTATCTATGGCCGACCGAAAGTCTACAAATTGTTGTGTATCTGCTATCGGCGAAGGAGGGACCGAGTATTATGGGAGAGTTGAAGCAATTTATGAACTTCTATTCTATGGTGAAAACCCACCGAATGTCGTAGTCTTCAAATGTTATTGGTTTCAGCCGAAGGAGACTAGAAGAACTCATGAACATATAGGGCTAGTTGAAATCAACCAAAGCACCCATTTAGATGTTCCTGATGTCTATATTACGGCTCAACAGGCGACCCAAGTATTCTATCTACCGTGGGCCTGCCAAACTAATCCAAATCTGAAAGGTTGGGATGTCGTTTATGAAGTGCCGCCACGTGCTAGACTATCTCCCCCAAAGGAAGAGGATTATGAACCTCACATTAACCCAGACACATATGAAGGAGAATTCTTCCAAGAGACACGTCTTTCCAAAAAGCGTTTCAAGAACCGCTATACTTCACCCCAAAACATTGAAGTAGACAGTGACAGTGAATCCGACATCACCCCAGAGGAGGAACAAGAAGAGCCGGAACAAGAAGAGGTTACTGCTGCGGATGACCTGTCATTGCTTGACCGATTACGTCAAGGTGGCCTTGCACATGTTGATGCCACTGAACCCTATGAGCCCGTCATTGATTATAGTGATGATGATGATTATGCATTTATTTATGATACTGATCGAGATTATTAGTAGTGTCAGGTATTAAATTTTTTAATGTTGTACTTGATGATGATACACTTAAGTGATACACATATTATTATTCATGTCGGTCTTTTTTTTATGTTGTACTAATTTTGTTTACTGTTTGTCATGGCAGGTGTTGAAAGATGGTGGGCGCTGGTCGGGAGCGCGCCAAGGCCCCTTCTTCCTCGGCGCGTGGTCTGAGGTCTTCGATTCCAGACGTACCTCTTCGCCGAGCGTTGCTGGACAGTATGTCCACACCGCTGGGCCCTTCTTCGTCCACCGCGGTGCCCAGCAGGGGACGAGGTAGGAAGAGAGGAGGTGGGGCATGTGGTCGCGGGAGAGGAGGTAGGGTGACTGCTAGGGCGCCTTCCTCGCTGCCACCCCCAGCTGTTTCACCCGAGCACGTGACTGCTAGGGTGGACTCGTCCGAGGAGGAGGCTACACGGACTCCGGTCCACAAGCCTCTGGTCCACGGGTCTTGGGCCCACGAGCCTCGGGTCGACTGGCCTTCGGCCCACGAGAGTTCGGCCCACGAGACCCCGGAGGAGCACACGTCCGGATGGGGTACCTGGCCGGATCAGCCCGAGGAGCCGAGTGGCCATGCTGATGATGGCGGGGAGCCGACTGATCTTGAGGAGGAGGGTGGCACCGTCTACCAGCGTGGTGCTACACGGCTCCCGTCCGTGCCGGCGACCCGCGAGCAGAGGTGGTTGATCTTCCCTGATGGGGAGAGGTACGTAAGTGCATTTAATATTTTTGTACCTTCTGCATTCACGTTTCTTCAAATAACTAATGCGTTGGCCTTGTCATGCTGCAGGGGTTGGGACCACCATCATAGTGTCCGCCGGCCCAACTCCGTCCTTGGAGTTCTTTGCCGGCAAAACTTCCCGGGGTTTGTCACGTTGCCTGGTGAGGGTCGGCTTCCAGAGCTTGGGTTGAGCTGGGAGCACTACGTGGCTGCCCCGGCCCCGCCGGATGTCATTATCGACGGTGTCGTGTGCGACACGAGGGCAGACATGGTGATCAGGACGTTCTGGGTAATTTCTCCTTTACACATTTCAAAATCTTCAACTAGCTAGTTATTAATTGTACTAATCAATATTGTCTCATTTGATTGCAGACATTCTACAGGTGTGAGGAGGGATACGAGGAGGACTGCGCAAATGTTATCCAGAACGTCTGCAAGCGCCTACTCCAGAACTTACGGCACGAGGCTCGGGTGCAGGCTGTTCGAGACTACTACGCCTTGCGTGGTATCAAGAAGACCAAGCCGGCGTGCCGCGATAAGTTCCTGAGTAAGGAGCAGTACATGAAGGTAATTCTTAAGGCCTTCTACTTAAGTTCCTTCATTTAGTAATTCTTAGCCGTAGCGCTCAAGTTTCTATTTGCTAACTTAGGCGCCTCCGAGATGGTGTGCGGATCGGATGGATTGTTGGGAGGTGTTGGTCGATGAGTGGTGCTCACAAGAATGGCTAGCCCTCCACAACCAGGCCAAGGACAAACGTGCCCAAATGGAAGGTGTGCCACACCATCAAGGCAGCTCCAACTTATATCAGTTCGGGCGCAACTGGGTATGTGGTTTGCTTCATGATTCATGCAATTCATTCATCATGCTAGCTTGAGCCCTTTAATTACTAATTTTCATTGTTTCTCTCTTTCAGGCACGCCACAATAAGGCGGATAAGGTGCCAGAGGTGTACGACCTGTATGCCATGGCCCACACTGGCTCTTACAAGAAAGTCAAGGCTTTCTCTCAGTCTGACCTCGATGATGCAAACAACTTCACCAACATCTCCTCCCACAACAAGCTCGTGAGATATAGAGATGAGGGGAAGGCGAGGAAAGGGGAGGACTTTAACCCGAGCCAGGGTCCCATTGATCCAGAGCTGGTGATGATATCTGGTGGCGGGAGGTCCCATGGCTCCATAGCCATTGGAGATGGACTTATCCGTTGTCCTAGCACTCTCCCGGAGATCAAGGCACGCCAGTCGAGCTCCGCTCCTGAGATAAGGCCTCGTGAACGGCCAGTGCAACTCGCCATCAAGGTTAGTGATACGTACTCAGTTATCTTTCTCCATTACATTGTGTGCGCTTCCATCAATGATTACAAATGGTCATGTGAGTGGTGTTGCAGGCTGCTATACAGACTGAGAGAGATAGAACGGAGAAACTTCTGGCGGAGGCGGCGGAGAGGCAGCGGGAGATGGAGGAGAGGACGAGAAAGATGATGGAGGAGGAGAGGGCACGGAATGACATGCAGGCAAGGGCCATGTACGAGCTCCTTGTGGTAAGTTTCTTCTGCAGATTACTTGCTAGTCTTAACATTTGAGTCTCATTACTAACTAGTATGACTCTGTTCTGAAAACCAAATGTGCAGTCTGTATGCGAGAAGTCCGGTCAGCCCGCTCCGCCGATGCCAGTGATTGCTCCTGGGAGCACGGTGAGTTTAGTTTGAATGGGCATTACTTGGTAGTCTTAACATTTGAGTGTCGTAATGCTAACGAGACATTGGAAATGATCTTTGGTGCAGCTTAACTCCAGAAACGCATCGCACGATCCTTCTCCAGGTAGCGGCACTAGCCACCCCGCTCCTACACCTCCCTGATCACGGTAAGTTTCTCTAGTGTTTTGCTTAACAAATGCATAAAGACCTAGACTTAGCTTTATTTCCTCCAATATGCTTACCATAATGACCTAGAGTTAGCTTATTTTCCTCCAAAATGACCCATTTTACCTAGGTTAGCTTATAAATGATGCAGTTCATCCAAGTTAGCTCAAAAATGACCCATTTTACCTACATTAGCTCCTAAATGATCCATTTTACCTACGTTAGCTTTAAAATGGACCATTTCACCTAGGTTAACTCCAAAATGACCCATCTTACCTAGGTTATCTCATAAACGATCCATTTCAACTAATTTAGCTCATAAACGATCCATTTGACCTAAGTGAGCTAAAAAACGATCCATTTCACCTAAATTAGCTCTTAAATGATCCATTTCACCTAAGTTAGCTCAAAAAGATCCATTTCAACTAAATTAGCTCATAAATGATCCATTTCACCTAAGTTAGCTAAAAAACGATCCATTTCAACTAAATTAGCTCAAAAATGATCCATTTCAACAAAGTTAGCTAAAAAACGATCCATTTCAACTAAGTTAGCTCAAAAATGATCCATTTGACCTAAGTGAGCTAAAAAACGATCCATTTCACCTTAGTTACCTCAAAAACGATCCATTTCAACTAAGTTAGCTCAAAAACGATCCATTTCAACTAGGTTAGCTCCAAAATGACCCATTTCACCTTACTTAGCTCAAAAACGATGCCCTTCACCTTAGTTAGCTCATAAACGACCCATTTCAACTAAGTTAGCTCATAAATGATCCATTTCAACTAAGTTAGCTCATAAACAACCCATTTCAACTTAGTTAGCTCATATATGATCCATTTCACCTAAGTTAGCTCATAAATGACATATACTTCTTGTTCTAGTCTTCTTCTTGTTCTAGTCACCTATTTCTAACTTTCTTATTTACCATTTTGCAGATTTCATTCACTTGATGGAAGCTAGCTTGCTATGATGGAGTGCTTGCTTTTCCTTTGATGAAACTTTGCATTGTATCTAGCTTGCTATCTTCATGACACTTTGCATTGTAATATATATATGGATGGAACAATGTGTATGGATGGAACTTCCTTATGTATGAACAATGTGTATGGATGAAACTGATGTGATATGTGATATGAAACTTATGTGCTAGATATGTGTTGGATATGTGCTGGATATGAAACTTATATATGTGATATGTGCTGCAAATTGTGGGATTTAATAAAAAACAGAAAAAACAGACAATATGCAGGCTCTTTGCCGTCTGCCACCGACGGCAAAGAGCCTTTGCCGTCTGCCGCGGACGGCAAAGAAGCCACGTGGCAGCCAACTGTGCTTCCTGGGAGCTGACCCATTTGGTCAGTTTGCCTACAGTGGCAGACGGCAAAGACTTTGCCGTCCGTGGCAGACGGCAAAGAACCTGCACTTTGCCAACAGTGGCAGATGGCAAAGAACCTGCCATCTAGTGACGTGTAGATGACATCATAAGGCGGACGGCAAAGACCAAAGGCTCTTTGCCGTCTGCGGCGGACGGCAAAGGTCTGCCGTTAGCCACTTAACGGACTGACAACGCAAATATTGCCGTCCGCCCTCTTTGCCGTCTGCCGCGGACGGCAAAGAGCCTTTGCCGTCCGCCGCCAGGAAGCAGACGGCAAAGCAGCTGTTTACCGTAGCCTTCTTTGCCGGAGCCTTTTGCCGTCCGCGGCTGACGGCAAAGGTCTTTGCCGTCCGCCTTTCGAGCCTTTGCCGTCCGCCATGGCAGACGGCAAAGTAGCTGTTTCCTGTAGTGCCTGGGGGGCCCCAGGCGCGCCGTGGTGGGTTGTGCCCACCTCGGCGGCCTCCCGCACCGCCTCTTTGCTCAATAAATACCCCAATATTTCAGAAACCCTAGGGGAGTCGAGGAAAAACAATTCAGCCGCCGCAAGTTCCAGAAACCATAGATCCAATCTAGACACCATCACGGAGGGGCTCATCATCCTCATTGGTGCCTCTCCGATGATGCATGAGTAGTTCATTGTAGACCTACGGGTCCGTAGTTAGTAGCTAGATGGCTTCCTCTCTCTCTCTCTCTCTTTTGATTCTCAATACAATGGTCTCTTGGAGATCTATTTGATGTAACTCTTTTTTGCGGTGTGTTTGTTGGGATCCGATAAACTTTGAGTTTATGATCACATCTATTTTTTATCCATGCAAGTTATTTGAGTCTTTTGATCTCTTATAGCATGATTACTTACAGCCTCGTATTTCTTCTTCGAATCTTTGGTTTAGTTAGGCCGACTAATCGATTTTTCTTAACATGGGAAGAGGTGCTTTGTGATGGGTTTGATCTTACGGTGCCCAATCCCAGTGACAGAAGGGGACATGACACGTATGTATCATTGCTATCAAGGATAACAAGATGGGGTCTATTCCTACATCAATAGATCTTGTCTACATCATGTCATCGTTCTTATTGCATTACTCCGTTTCTCCATGAACTTAATACAATAGATGCATGCTGGATAGCGGTCGATGTGTGGAGTAATAGTAGTAGATGCAGGCATGAGTCGGTCTACTAATCTTGGACGTGATGCCTATATAATGATCATTGCCTGGATATCATCATAATTATTTGAAGTTCTATCAATTGCCCAACAGTAATTTGTTTACCCACCGTATGTTTTTTTCTCGAGAGAAGCCACTAGTGAAATCTACGGCCCCCAGGTCTCTTCTTTATCATATTTGCCTTCGAGATCTATTTTTTATTTTCTTTTATTTTCAGATCTATTAATCCAAAAACCCAAAAATACTTTGCTGCACTCTTTTGTTATTTAATTTATTTCGCGTCCCCGCGAGATCTATTTATCCAATCTACTACAATTTTATCTATCCTTTTACCCGGGAGGGATTGACAGCCCCTCTTAAACACCGGGTTGCAAGTATTTGTTCTTTGTGTGCAGGTACTGTTTATATAGTGTTGCATGGTTCTCCTACTGGTTGGATAACCTTGGTATCATCACTGAGGGAAATACCTACCGTAGCTGTGATGCATCATCTCTCCCTCTTTGGGGAAATACCGACGTAGTTCAAGCGACATCAAAAGGAATTTCTGGCGCCGTTGCCGGGGAGACATCATCAACATCTATCAGATTCCTAATCGCAAATCTCATCTCCTTACAATTTACATTATTTGCCATTTGCCTCTTGTTTTCCTCTCCCCCACTTCACAAAAAATTGCCATTTTATTCGCCCTCTTTTTCGTTCGCCGTTTTCTCGTCAGATCTGCTTTTGAGTGCAATCTTGTTTGTGTAGTCATGATGCCTCAAAGAAAATACTATGATGTTCCTTACCCCAATATTTTGGTTGAAATTGAGAAAAGTACTAAGGAATATATGACTACACAATTTGAGCACAATAAATATTTTACCGAAGAACTTAAAGAACACTCTGTTGTGCTAGATGCTATAACGAAACAACTTGATGACATTAGTAGACAAGTTTGTAATCTCCAATCTAAGTATGATTTTGCTGAAATTTTGCTAGGTAAAATATCCGATGCACAGGCTACCTTAGTAAATCAAATGGCCGCTAAACCAATCTCACTAGAACATAAAAGTGATGAAGATCTTAAAGTGATTGGTGTTTCCTCTATTGATTCCTTGTTTACTAAGATTAAAATTGATGATAAAGGGACTGGAGAGAAGCCAACTTTAGCTAGAAGGCGTCCCAATGATCTGGAGGGTGAAATCTTGTTGAGAAAATTGATAAAAGTGGGTTTGGAGAGGTCAAAACTTTAACTAGTGATGTACCCACTCTCTTGGATTACAAAGACTTTAATTATGATAGTTGCTCTTTGATTGATTGTATTTCTTTGTTGCAGTCCATGATTAATTCACCTCATGCTTATGAACAAAATAAAGCTTTTACTAAACATATTGCTGATGCCATGATGAAAGCTTTGGAAGAAAAGTTGGAATTAGAGATCTCAATTCCTAGAAAATTACATGATGAATGGGAACCTACTATCAAAGTCAAGATTAAAAATTATGAGTGTTTTGATTTATGTGACTTGGGTGCTAGTGTTTCTACAATTCCGAAATCTTTATGTGATGTGCTTGGTCTTACCGATATTGAAGAATGATCTCTTAATTTGCACTTGGCGGATTCTACTATAAAAAATGTTGGGGAACGGAGTAATTTCAAAAAATTCCCTACGCACACGCAAGATCCATCTAGGTGATGCATAGCAACGAGAGGGGAGAGTGTTTTCCACGTACCCTCGTAGACCGAAAGCGGAAGCGTTATAACAGCGCGGTTGATATAGTCGTACGTCTTTACGATCCGACCGATCCTAGTACCGAAAGTACGGCACCTCCACGATCTGCACACGTTCAGCTCGGTGACGTCCCACGAACTCTAGATCCAGCTAAGGTCGAGGGAGGGCTTCGTCAGCACGACGGCGTGATGACGGTGATGATGAAGTTACCGACGCAAGGCTTCGCCTAAGCACTACAACGATATGACCGAGGTGGAAATCTGTGGAGGGGGGCACCGCACATGGCTAAACAATCAAATTGTGTGTCCATGGGGTGCCCCCTCCCCTGTATATAAAGGAGTGGAGGAGGGGAGGGCCGGCCCTCTCTATGGCGCGCCCAAGGGGGAGTCCTACTCCCACCGGGAGTAGGATTCCCCCCTTCCCTAGTTGGAGTAGGAGAAGAAGGAAGTGTTGGGAATCGTAGCATAATTTTAAAATTTTCCTACGCTCACCAAGATGCATCTATGGAGTATACTAGCAACGAGGGTGTGACACCCAAGTTTTTATTTGGATTTTTCAAAAAAGATTTTTATTTGACTTGAAGGGAGTGATTTAAATTTTTTTTTCAAGAGAACTCTCACTCTCAAATATTTTTCTTTATGACAATTTTTTTTTATTTGGATTCACCCAAGATCTGCCTTTGACCTTGGGGGTTCTTGCTTTTCATTTGGGCTCAAGACAAAATGTTTTTCATTTGAGAAAATAACCTTTGAAATATTTTTGAGAATGCACTATGGCTTTTGGAAAGTCCTTTGCCACTTTCAACTATTCCTTCTTGCCATGGCATTAGTGCAAATCCTCTCCCCTAACCCTTCCCTCACCTTTGGATCATGATTTGCATCAAATCCAGCAAGTTGAACCTCCCCATGTATTTATTTTCCATTCAAATTATATTCAAATATTTTCTGCCTTCTATTCTACCTCTTGGAGATTTACAAAGGAACTCCATTTTCTGTTTGGACTTTTACCACCAAACTTCTTTCCCCTCCTAGTCCTTTGAACCCTCAACCTGGAACCATGAAGATCCACTGGTCTCCAGTTCAAAAATTTCAAACTACATCAGCTGCAAGTTTGGACCAGATTTGCCAAATTTGGTGAAATTCATTCAAAACCTTCTCCAAAAATTCCAAGTAAATTCATGCAGCCTCTGGGTGCACTGAGTGACCAGCTCACCAAGTTACAGCTCCAGCAAAATTTATCTCTTTACCAAAACCCACTGTCGAACACCTGCAGTGCATGGTCATGTCAAGTTTCAGTTAAGTTCAGACAACACTGCAGTGGCTGCTGTCGTTTTCTTCAGAAACGGGCGTCGATCTCGCCAGTACCATCGCGTCGCCTTGCTCCTCGTCCTCGCCCACTTGTTCCTGCACCGCACGAGTGCCTGGCATCTTGCGGGCGTCGGCGACGAGCAGCAGAAGGTGCGCCGCCCCGTGACCGATGCCGGCGGCGGCTTTGCGGACGCCAGCGGGAGACACGGCGCCGCCGACTCCACCCAGCGCCGCCCAAACCACCGGAGCCCGCCGCGTGGCCGTCCACTCCCCCGAATGCGCTGCCGCTCTCGTCGTGAACCGCAGGGCGCGGAGCGCGCTCTCTGCCGCCGTTGAGCCCGTGCGGTCACCTCACCGTGGGCAGACGCCATTACGCCAAGGCCAGCTCCGTTTAGCTGCAAAACGAGTCCCGTAACCTCCACTGATGCTGCTCGACCGCTCAAACCCCCTGCCAACCCACTGCTCCGCCGTAATCGCTCGCCGGAGATTCTCCGTTCACGGCCACCCCGTCGATCTGCCCATAAATAGGGGCCCCGAGCTTCAACTCGAGCACCCACCAGCCCTACACTTCCCCTAGAGCACGCCCAGCCACTGGAAGAGCCGCGAGGGGGTCTCCTTCCTCGACTCCGGCCGCCGCGATCCGCCACGGGATCCAGCCTGATTCGCCCCCGTGTGTGCTCCACAGCCCCCATTCTCTTGCCAGTAGCTTCTCCTTGCATCACCCGTTCTGACCCGCGCCTCAATTCGTACTTTGCAGCCCTCCACCGGAGTTCCCCAACCTCACCCGAACCGCCGTCCGCCGGAGATAGTGTCGCCGTCGACGTGGTCCTCCCCTTTGGAGGAGTCCACCACCCACCGACGCGGAAGAAGACACTGAAGCTCTTGGTACCCTCCGTTTCTCCTAACTCACCGTGGTTCGACGCCGGCGTCCACCGCCGTCTTCGGGCGCCGGCGAGCTTTCAAACCTGACATGCGGGCCCCGTGTGTCAGCCTCTGTTTTATTTCCCCGAACCGTTTTCTGTTGGCGCCTTCGGGCAAAATACGTTTTCTCCTTGCGCTTGCGCATTCCCAGCCGAAGCGTTTTCTGTTTTCTCAGTTAAAACCCTGGAACTTTTCTGTTTCATTACAGAAAGGTCCCTGGACAGAAACCTTTATAACTTTTTAATGAAAAGGTATTTTTGAGTGATTCTTTTTCTGTCAATCCCCAAATTTTGTCTAGTTTTTTATGGGGTTTATTTGAAAAATATTTGGCAAAGTTTCTGTGCATGTGTTGGTTTTCACGTTAGTACCCCGTTTCGTGATTGCCGTAGGTTCCGGGAGAGGGGACGGAGCCGCGAACTTCGCCGAGCTAGACTCCGACTTCTCCGAACCAGGCAAGCATTTTTGAACATTTGATATGGCAGATGTTTTGCATGTTCATGTGAAAGTTTGTGCGTGGCATGTGAGTGTCGATAAGTATCTCGTTGCTTGTAAGGCAACGACCCAGTTGTTCCGAAGTTGCGATGACCTCTGATGAGAGGTGGCCTAATCATGTAGTGACATGAAGGGCAGCGAGGTGGTACTGTTGTAGCATGCCAGCCTTGCGTCATCCGACTTTCTTCGACGTTAACGTGGTTGGAGCCACGTTATCGATTTTTTCCCGCATGTTCCAAAGTTGTGATGACCTCTGATGAGAGGTGGCCTAATCATGTGGTGACATGAAGGGCAGCAAGGTGGTACTGTTGTAGCATGCCAGCCTTGTGTCATCCGACTTTTCCGACGTTAACATGGTTGGAGCCGTGTTATCGTCCCTTCCCCTTTCCGTGCTATCACATGTCTCATTGCCAGGATACGGTTTAGTAAGTTGGTAACCTCTTTCCGTGTACACACCAAACAGAGAGGCCGGGATGATGGTACCTTGGCCCAGGATTAAAGCCAGTCATTCGGTCAGGGGGCATGGGTGTTTCCGGTTGGGACCGAGAGGGGGGGCACCCCCTTATAGCGCGCGTATAGAAATTTGATCCCATGCTACGCGAGGTTGTAGCCTCCCCGACTCAGGGTTTTTCCTGAAGGTTGCCGAGGGTGATCCCTGGCTTCGGATGGTTAAATTGGGTGTGTACTGGTTAGACGTGTTCCTTCCAGAACACCGTAGACGGAACTAGTCCCCGTGACTACTGAAATCCGTTGGCTGTGGTTAAGTACAAACTCTGCAGAGTCAATTCTTTCCAAATCATCGTATCCATGATCAGTAATGTAGACCTTATGTCCAAATCTATCCGTGTGAAAAACTTGCCTTCGGTGAACAAGCTCAAGTGGTAAATTCAATTTCATTGTTATTCCTGTGGATGGATTAACATTATATTTGTCTCGTGCTTGTGATAAGTTATATTCCCGAACTATTGTATTGTTGTGTTACAATATAAGCCCTTTATGAGATGTCGCGCAGACGTCCGACTGTGGCGTGTATTCGTTTCTCACTTTAAATATAAGCCCTTTATGCGATGTCGCTCAGACGTCCGACTGTGGCGTGTACTGTCTTTATTTTCTGTTATAAGCCCTTTATGTGGTGTCGCCCCGACGCCCGACTATGGCATTATTATTCTGCATTTTCCGCTCGAGGAGTCTTTCAGACACTCGTTTGGCACCTGTATTATTATTCCGCATTTTCCTCGCGAGGAGTCTTTTAGACACTCGTTTGGCACCAGTATTATTATTCCGCATTTTCCTCTCGAGGAGTCTTTCAGACACTCGTTTGGCACCCACATTACTATTCTGCAGTTTCCGCTCGAGGCGTCATTCAGACCCTCGCTTGGCACCCAGTATTTATTATCTCTATGTCTGATCGCACTGGTTAACTTATTCATGTGCTTCATGTTTGCATTTGTTATACCTTATGTCCGAACTGTCTTGCGAGTACTTTCATAGTACTCACCTGGCTTGTTGATTTGGCCAAATGTTGACGAAGGCGATCTCTTGGATGAAGAGTTTGATAGCGCGTCCGACGCCTAGAGGAGTCCCAGTCAGTCCTGCGCGATCCCGGATATTGGTCACTTGTATCGTTTACGCTTCCGCCACCCGCAATAAGTCTTCTCGAGCCTCACTCCGACGCTCGAAGAGTTGTAGTCTTCTGGAGACATATCACTCGCCTCGCGGTGATATCTCCACCATCGTCTTTATCGTGAGTTAGTAGTTTGCCACCCTATCCGCCGTATTGTTTTATCGGCGTGCATGTAATAAATTGTTGGGCAGTCTCTGCTCAACCTTGTATTATATTTAGTACTCCTGGTATTTTTTTCTTCTGTGACCAATGTATTGTCTATCAGTGAGAAGGAATTCTTCCTCGCTGGTCCGTAACAGGGATTGGTTTCTCAATAATTATTTTATTGAAAAACCGGTCGTGACAGAGGGGAAAGGAGTGCATCTACATACCCTTGTAGATCGCGAGCGGAAGCGTTCCAATGAACGTGGATGACGGAGTCGTACTCGCCGTGATTCAAATCACCGATGACCGAGTGCCGAACGGACGGCACCTCCGCGTTCAACACACGTACGATGCAGCGAAGTCTCCTCCTTCTTGATCCAGCAAGGGGGAAGGAGAGGTTGATGGAGATCCAGCAGCACGACGGCGTGGTGGTGGATGTAGCGGGATGCCGGCAGGGCTTCGCCGAGCATATACGAGAGAGAGAGGTGTTGCAGGGGGAGAGGGAGGCGCCCAAGGCTGTCTTTGCTGCCCTCCCTCAACCCCCTTTATATAGGCCCCCTGGGGGGGTGCCGGCCCTGGAGATGGGATCTCAAGGGGGGGCGGCGGCCAAAGGGGGGAAGGGGGTGGCTTCCCCCACAAGCCAAAGGGGGGCGCCCCCCACCCCTAGGGTTTCCAATCCTAGGCGCAGGGGAAGGCCCAAGGGGGGCGCCCCAGCCCGCTAAGGGCTGGTTCCCTTCCACTTTCAGCCCATGGGGCCCTCCGGGATAGGTGGCCCCACCCGGTGGACCCCCGGGACCCTTCCGGTGGTCCCGGTACAATACCGGTAACCCCCGAAACTTTCCCGGTGGCCGAAAGTGGACTTCCCATATATAATTCTTCACCTCCGGACCATTCCGGAACTCCTCGTGACGTCCGGGATCTCATCCGAGACTCCGAACAACTTTCGGGTTTCCGCATACACATATCTCTATAACCCTAGCGTCACCGAACCTTAAGTGTGTAGACCCTACGGGTTCGGGAGACATGCAGACATGACCGCGACGCCTCTCCGGTCAATAACCAATAGCGGGATCTGGATACCCATGTTGGCTCCCACATGTTCCACGATGATCTCATCGGATGAACCACGATGTCGAGGATTCAATCAATCCCGTATGCAATTCCCTTTGTCAATCGGTATGTTACTTGCCCGAGATTCGATCGTCGGTATCCCAATACCTTGTTCAATCTCGTTACCGGCAAGTCTCTTTACTCGTACCGCAATGCATGATCCCGTGACTAACGCCTTAGTCACATTGAGCTCATTATGATGATGCATTACCGAGTGGGCCCAGAGATACCTCTCCGTCACACGGAGTGACAAATCCCAGTCTCGATCCGTGCCAACCCAACAGACACTTTCGGAGATACCCGTAGTGCACCTTTATAGTCACCCAGTTACGTTGTGATGTTTGGCACACCCAAAGCACTCCTACGGTATCCGGGAGTTGCACGATCTCATGGTCTAAGGAAAAGATACTTGACATTGGAAAAGCTCTAGCAAACGAAACTACACGATCTTTTATGCTATGCTTAGGATTGGGTCTTGTCCATCACATCATTCTCCTAATGATGTGATCCCGTTATCAATGACATCCAATGTCCATAGTCAGGAAACCATGACTATCTGTTGATCAACGAGCTAGTCAACTAGAGGCTTACTAGGGACACGTTGTGGTCTATGTATTCACACATGTATTACGATTTCCGGACAATACAATTATAGCATGAATAATAGACAATTACCATGAACAAAGAAATATAATAATAACCATTTATTATTGCCTCTAGGGCATATTTCCAACAGTCTCCCACTTACACTAGAGTCAATAATCTAGTTACATTCTGATGAATCGAACACCCATTGCGTCCTGGTGTTGATCATGTTTTGCTCTAGGGAGAGGTTTAGTCAACGGATCTGCTACATTCAGGTCCGTATGTACTTTACAAATATCTATGTCTCCATTTTGAACACTTTCACGAATGGAGTTGAAGCGACGCTTGATATGCCTGGTCTTCCTGTGAAACCTGGGCTCCTTTGCAAGGGCAATGGCTCCAGTGTTGTCACAGAAGAGATTCATCGGGCCCGACGCATTGGGAATCACCCCTAGGTCGGTAATGAACTCCTTCATCCAGACTGCTTCCTGTGCTGCCTCCGAGGCTGCCATGTACTCCGCTTCACATGTAGATCCCGCCATGACGCTTTGCTTGCAACTGCACCAGCTTACTGCTCCTCCATTCAAAATATACACGTATCCGGTTTGTGACTTCGAGTCATCCAGATCTGTGTCGAAGCTAGCGTCGACGTAACCCTTTACGACGAGCTCTTCGTCACCTCCATAAACGAGAAACATATGCTTAGTCCTTTTCAGGTACTTCAGGATATTCTTGACCGCTGTCCAGTGTTCCATGCCGGGATTACTTTGGTACCTTCCTACCAAACTTACGGCAAGGTTTACATCAGGTCTGGTACACAACATGGCATACATAATAGACCCTATGGCCGAGGCATAGGGGACGACACTCATCTTTTCTATATCTTCTGCCGTGGTCGGGCATTGAGCCGTGCTCAATTGCACACCTTGCAATACAGGCAAGAACCCCTTCTTGGACTGATCCATATTGAACTTCTTCAATATCTTGTCAAGGTATGTACTCTGTGAAAGACCAATGAGGCGTCTTGATCTATCTCTATAAATCTTGATGCCTAATATATAAGCAGCTTCTCCAAGGTCCTTCATTGAAAAACACTTATTCAAATAGGCCTTTATACTTTCCAAGAATTCTATATCATTTCCCATCAATAGTATGTCATCCACATATAATATGAGAAATGCTACAGAGCTCCCACTCACTTTCTTGTAAACACAGGCTTCTCCATAAGTCTGTGTAAACCCAAACGCTTTGATCATCTCATCAAAGCGAATGTTCCAACTCCGAGATGCTTGCACCAGCCCATAGATTGAGCGCTGGAGCTTGCATACTTTGTTAGCATTCTTAGGATCGACAAAACCTTCTGGCTGCATCATATACAACTCTTCCTTAAGGAAGCCATTAAGGAATGCCGTTTTGACGTCCATCTGCCATATCTCATAATCATAGTATGCGGCAATTGCTAACATGATTCGGACGGACTTCAGCTTTTCTACGGGTGAGAAAGTCTCATCGTAGTCAACCCCTTGAACTTGTCGATAACCCTTAGCGACAAGTCGAGCTTTGTAGATGGTCACATTACCATCTGCGTCCGTCTTCTTCTTAAAGATCCATTTGTTTTCTATGGCTCACCGCTCATCGGGAAAGTCAGTCAAAGTCCATACTTTGTTTTCATACATGGATTCTATCTCAGATTTCATGGCTTCTAGCCATTTGTCGGAATCCGGGCCCGCCATCGCTTCTTCATAGTTCGAAGGTTCACCATTGTCTAACAACATGATTTCCAGGGCAGGGTTGCCGTACCACTCTGGTGCGGAACGTGTCCTTGTGGACCTACGAAGTTCAGTGACTTGATCCGAAGCTTCATGATCATCATCATTAACTTCCTCCCCAGTCGGTGTAGGCACCACAGGAACATTTTCCCGCGCTGCGCTACTTTCCGGTTCGGAAGGGGTGACTATCACCTCATCAAGTTCCACTTTCCTCCCACTCAATTCTTTCGAGAGAAACTCCTTCTCCAGAAAGGACCCGTTCTTGGCAACGAAGATCTTGCCTTCGGATCTGAGGTAGAAGGTATACCCAATAGTTTCCTTAGGGTATCCTATGAAGACGCATTTTTCCGACTTGGGTTCGAGCTTTTCAGGTTGAAGTTTCTTGACATAAGCATCGCATCCCCAAATTTTTAGAAACGACAGCTTAGGTTTCTTCCCAAACCATAATTCATACGGTGTCATCTCAACGGATTTCGACGGAGCCCTATTTAAAGTGAATGCGGCAGTCTCTAAAGCATAGCCCCAAAATGAGAGCGGTAAATCGGTAAGAGACATCATAGATCGCACCATATCCAATAGAGTGCGATTACGACGTTCGGACACACCATTTCTCTAAGGTGTTCCAGGCGGCGTGAGTTGTCAAACTATTCCACATTTCCTTAAGTGTGTACCAAATTCGTGACTTAAATATTCTCCACCACGATCTGATCGTAAGAATTTTATTTTCCTGTCACGTTGATTCTCAACCTCACTCTGAAATTCCTTGAACTTTTCAAAGGTTTCAGACTTGTGTTTCATTAGGTAGACATACCCACATTTACTTAAGTCGTCAGTGAGAGTGAGAACATAACGATATCCTCCGCGAGCCTCAACACTCATTGGACCACACACATCGGTATGTATGATTTCCAATAAGTTGGTCGCTCGCTCCATTGTTCCGGAGAACGGAGTCTTGGTCATCTTACCCATGAGGCATGGTTCGCACGTGTCAAATGATTCATGATCAAGAGACTCCAAAAGTCCATCTGCATGGAGCTTCTTCATGCGCTTGACACCAATGTGACCAAGGCGGTAGTGCCACAAGTATGTGGGACTATCGTTATCAACTTTACATCTTTTGGTATTCACACTATGAATATGTGTAACATCACGTTCGAGATTCATCAAAAATAAACCATTGACCAGCGGGGCATGACCATAAAACATATCTCTCAAATAAATAGAACAACCATTATTCTCGGATTTAAATGAGTAGCCATCTCGAATTAAACGAGATCCAGATACAATGTTCATGCTCAAAGCTGGCACTAAATAACAATTATTGAGGTTTAAAACTAATCCCGTGGGTATATGTAGAGGTAGCGTGCCGACGGCGATCACATCGACCTTGGAACCATTCCCGACGCGCATCGTCACCTCGTCCTTCGCCAGTCTCCGTTTATTCCGTAGTTCCTGTTTTGAGTTACAAATCTGAGCAACCGCACCGGTATCAAATACCCAGGAGCTACTACGAGTACTGGTAAGGTACACATCAATTACATGTATATCACATATACCTTTGGTGTTGCCGGCCTTCTTCTTGTCCGCTAAGTATTTCGGCCAGTTCCGCTTCCAGTGACCACTTCCCTTGCAATAAAAGCACTCAGTCTCGGGCTTGGGTCCATTCTTCGACTTCTTCCCAGTAACTGGCTTACCGGGCGCGGCAACTCCCTTGCCGTCCTTCTTGAAGTTCTTCTTACCCTTGCCCTTCTTGAACTTAGTGGTTTTATTCACCATCAACACTTGATGTTCTTTTCTGATCTCCCCTTCCGCTGATTTCAGCATTGAATATACCTCAAGAATGGTCTTTTCCATCCCCTGCATATTGTAGTTCATCACAAAGCTCTTGTAGCTTGGTGGAAGCGACTGGAGGATTCTGTCAATGACCGCGTCATCCGGGAGATTAACTCCCAGCTGGGATAAGCGGTTGTGTAACCCAGACATTCTGAGTATATGCTCACTAACAGAACAATTCTCCTCCATTTTACAGCTGAAGAACTTGTCGGAGACATCATATCTCTCGACCCGGGCATGAGCTTGAAAAACCAGTTTCAGCTCCTCGAACATCTCATATGCTCCATGTTTCTCAAAACGCTTTTGGAGACCCGGTTCTAAGCTGTAAAGCATGCCGCACTGAACGAGGGAGTAATCATCAGCACGTGATTGCCAAGCGTTCATAACGTCTTGGTTCTCAGGGATTGGTGCTTCACCTAGAGGTGCTTCTAAGACATAATCTTTCTTGGCTACTATGAGGATGATCCTCAGGTTCCGGACCCAGTCCGTATAGTTGCTGCCATCATCTTTCAGCTTGGTTTTCTCTAGGAACGCGTTGAAATTGAGGACAACGTTGGCCATTTGATCTACAAGACATAGTGTAAAGATTTTAGACTAAGTTCATGATAATTAAGTTCATCTAATCAAATTATTTAATGAACTCCCACTTAGATAGACATCCCTCTAGTCATCTAAGTGAAAACATGATCCGAGTTAACTAGGCCGTGTCCGATCATCACGTGAGACGGACTAGTCAAGATCGGTGAACATCTTCATGTTGATCGTATCTTCTATACGACTCATGCTCGACCTTTCGGTCCTCCGTGTTCCGAGGCCATGTCTGTACATGCTAGGCTCGTCAAGTCAACCTAAGTGTATTGCGTGTGTTCCGAGGCCATGTCTGTACATGCTAGGCTCGTCAACACCCGTTGTATTCGAACGTTAGAATCTATCACACCCGATCATCACGTGGTGCTTCGAAACAACGAACCTTCGCAACGGTGCACAGTTAGGGTGAACACTTTCTTGAAATTAATATAAGGGATCATCTTACTTACTACCGTCGTTCTAAGCAAATAAGATGCAAAAACATGATAAACATCACATGCAATCAAATAGTGACATGATATGGCCAATATCATTATGCTCCTTTGATCTCCATCTTCAGGGCACCATGATCATCTTCGTCACCGGCATGACACCATGATCTCCATCATCATGATCTCCATCATTGTGTCTTCATGAAGTCATCACGCCAACGATTACTTCTACTTCTATGGCTAACGCGTTTAGCAACAAAGTAAAGTAAATTACATGGCGTTATTCAATGACACGCAGGTCATACAAAATAATAAAGACAACTCCTATGGCTCCTGCCGGTTGTCATACTTATCGACATGCAAGTCGTGATTCCTGTTACAAGAATATGATCAATCTCATACATCACATATATCATTCATCACATCTTCTGGCCATATCACATCACATAGCACTTGCTGCAAAAACAAGTTAGACGTCCTCTAATTGTTGTTGCAAGTTTTTACGTGGTTTGTAGGTTTCTAGCAAGAACGTTTTCTTACCTACGTATGACCACAACGTGATTTGCCAATTTCTATTTACCCTTCATAAGGACCCTTTTCATCGAATCCGTTCCGACTAAAGTAGGAGAGACAGACACCCGCTAGCCACCTTATGCAACTAGTGCATGTCAGTCGGTGGAACCTGTCTCACGTAAGCGTACGTGTAAGGTCGGTCCGGGCGCTTCATCCTACAATGCCGCCGAAACAAGAAACGACTAGTAGCGGCAAGAAGAATTGGCAAACTCAACGCCCACAACTGCTTTGTGTTCTACTCGTGCATAGTAACTACGCATAGGCCTGGCTCATGATGCCACTGTTGGGAATCGTAGCATAATTTTAAAATTTTCCTACGCTCACCAAGATGCATCTATGGAGTATACTAGCAACGAGGGGAAAGGAGTGCATCTACATACCCTTGTAGATCGCGAGCGGAAGCGTTCCAATGAACGTGGATGACGGAGTCGTACTCGCCGTGATTCAAATCACCGATGACCGTGTGCCGAACGGATGGCACCTCCGCGTTCAACACACGTACAGTGCAGCGACGTCTCCTCCTTCTTGATCCAGCAAGGGGGAAGGAGAGGTTGATGGAGATCCAGCAGCACGACGGCGTGGTGGTGGATGTAGCGGGATGCCGGCAGGGCTTCGCCGAGCATATACGAGAGAGAGAGGTGTTGCAGGGGGAGAGGGAGGCGCCCAAGGCTGTCGTTGCTGCCCTCCCTCCCCCCTTTATATAGGCCCCCTGGGGGGGGGGGCGCCGGCCCTTGAGATGGGATCTCAAGGGGGGGGGGGGCGGCGGCCAAAGGGGGGAAGGGGTGGCTTCCCCCACAAGCCAAAGGGGGCGCCCCCCACCCCTAGGGTTTCCAACCCTAGGCGCAGGGGAAGGCCCAAGGGGGCGCCCCAGCCCACTAAGGGCTGGTTCCCTTCCACTTTCAGCCCATGGGGCCCTCCGGGATAGGTGGCCCCACCCGGTGGACCCCCGGGACCCTTCCGGTGGTCCCGGTACAATACCGGTAACCCCCGAAACTTTCCCGGTGGCCGAAAGTGGACTTCCCATATATAATTCTTCACCTCCGGACCATTCCGGAACTCCTCGTGACGTCCGGGATCTCATCCGGGACTCCGAACAACTTTCGGGTTTCCGCATACACATATCTCTATAACCCTAGCGTCACCGAACCTTAAGTGTGTAGACCCTACGGGTTCGGGAGACATGCAGACATGACCGAGACGCCTCTCCGGTCAACAACCAATAGCGGGATCTGGATACCCATGTTGGCTCCCACATGTTCCATGATGATCTCATCGGATGAACCACGATGTCGAGGATTCAATCAATCCCGTATGCAATTCCCTTTGTCAATCAGTATGTTACTTGCCCGAGATTCGATCGTCGGTATCCCAATACCTTGTTCAATCTCGTTACCGGCAAGTCTCTTTACTCGTACCGCAATGCATGATCCCGTGACTAACGCCTTAGTCACATTGAGCTCATTATGATGATGCATTACCGAGTGGGCCCAGAGATACCTCTCCGTCACACGGAGTGACAAATCCCAGTCTCGATCCGTGCCAACCCAACAGACACTTTCGGAGATACCCGTAGTGCACCTTTATAGTCACCCAGTTACGTTGAGACGTTTGGCACACCCAAAGCACTCCTACGGTATCCGGGAGTTGCACGATCTCATGGTCTAAGGAAAAGATACTTGACATTGGAAAAGCTCTAGCAAACGAAACTACACGATCTTTTATGCTATGCTTAGGATTGGGTCTTGTCCATCACATCATTCTCCTAATGATGTGATCCCGTTATCAATGACATCCAATGTCCATAGTCAGGAAACCATGACTATCTGTTGATCAACGAGCTAGTCAACTAGAGGCTTACTAGGGACACGTTGTGGTCTATGTATTCACACATGTCTTACGATTTCCGGACAATACAATTATAGCATGAATAATAGACAATTACCATGAACAAAGAAATATAATAATAACCATTTATTATTGCCTCTAGGGCATATTTCCAACAGGAAGAGGGAGAAGGAGGGAAGGAAAGGGGGGCGGCCCCCACCCAATTCGGATTGGGCTTGGGGGGGCGTGCCCTCCACCTGGCCTCCTCCTCCTCTCTCCCACTAAGGCCCAATAAGGCCCATTGACTCCCCGAGGGGTTCCGATAACCTCCCGGTACTCCGGTAAATGCCCAAACTTACCCGGAACCATTCTGATGTCCAAACATAGCCACCCAATATAACGATCTTTATGTCTCGACCATTTAGAGACTCCTCGTAATGTCCGTAATCACATCCGGGACTCCGAACAACCTTCGGTACATCAAACACATAAACTCATAATACTGATCGTCACCGAACGTTAAGCGTGCGGACCCTACGGGTTCGAGAACTATGTAGACATGACCGAGACTCATCTCCGGTCAATAACCAATAGCGGAACCTGGATGCTCATATTGGTTCCTACATATTCTATGAAGATCTTTATCGGTCAAACCGCATAACAACATACGTTGTTCCATTTGTCATCGGTATGTTACTTGCCCGAGATTCAATCATCGGTATCATCATACCTAGTTCAATCTCGTTCCATGCAAGTCTCTTTACTCATTCTGTAATGCATCATCCCGCAACTAACTCATTAGTCACATTGCTTGCAAGGCTTATAGTGATGATCATTACCGAGAGGGCCCAGAGATAACTCTCCGATACACGGAGTGACAAATCCTAATCTCGATCTATGCCACCTCAACAAATACCATCGAAGACACCTGTAGAGCATCTTTATAATCACCTAGTTACGTTGTGACGTTTGATAGCACACTAAGTGTTCCTCCGGTATTCGGGACTTGTATAATCTCATAGTCATAGGAACATGTACAAGTCATGAAGAAAGCAATAGCAACAAACTAAATGATCAAGTGCTAAGCTAACAGAATGGGTCAAGTCAATCACATCATTCTCTAATGATGTGATCCCGTTAATCAAATGACAACTCATGTATATGGCTAGGAAACTTAACCATCTTTGATTCAACGAGCTAGTCAAGTAGAGGCATACTAGTGACACTCTGTTTGTCTATGTATTCACACATGTACTAAGTTTCCGGTTAATACAATTCTAGCATGAATAATAAACATTTATCATGATATAAGGAAATATAAATAACAACTTTGTTATTGCCTCTAGGGCATATTTCCTTCAAAAAAGCCTATGGAAAGAATTAATGATGTTCTTATTCTTGCAAATAGGAATTATGTGCCCATAGATTTTATTGTTCTTGATATTGATTGCGATCCGTCTTGTCCAATTATACTCGGTAGACCGTTTTTACGTACTATTGATGTCATGATTGATATGAAGGAAGGCAATATTAAATTTCAATTCCCACTAAGGAAGGGTATGAAACACTTCCCTAGAACAAGAATTAAGCCACCATATGAAGCAATGATGAGGGCATCTTATGGATCTAGAACCAAAGATGACAACACTTAGATCTATGCATTATGCCTAGCTAGGGGTGTAAAACGATAGCGCTTGTTGGGAGGCAACCCAATCTTTATCTTTTTTTTTCTTTTTGGTTTCCTTGATGTTTTGCAATAAATATATAAAGATGCCTCTGATTAGATGTGTTTTTATGTTTTCATTAGTGTTTGTGCCAAGCAAAGCCTTTGGGATCATGTTGGGTGATAGTTGATTTGATCTTGTTGGGAAACAGAAACTTTTGTGCCCAGTAAAATAATTTTCATAAATCACGGAAATGTGCTTTTTTCTGAATTTTTTTACACAAGATTGATATAAAAATTTCCCACGTTCTCCTAATGTTTCAGAATTTTTTGAGTTGCAGTAGTATTCGAAGTTTTTAGATTGGTACAGACTGTTCTGGTTTTGACAGATTCTGTTTTCTCTGCGTTGTATGCTTATTTTGATGAATCTATGGACTCTATCGGGGGTTATGAGCCATAGCAAAGTTGGAATACAGTAGATATAATGCATAAATAAAATATGAGTGGGTTTGCAACAGTACTTAGAGTAGTGATTTGCTTTGTTATACTAACGGATCTCACGAAGGTTTTGTTGAGTTTTGTGTGATTGAAGTTTTCAAGTTTTGGGTGAGATCATGATGGATGAAGGAATAAGGAGTAAGAAGAGCCTAAACTTGGGGATGCCCATGGCACCCCAAGTTATTATCCAAAGAGGAACAAGCAACTAAGCTTGGGGATGCCCCCGAGTGGCATCCCCTCTTTCTTCTAACGACCATCGGTATTTTACTTGGAGCTATATTTTTATTTGTCACATATCATGAGTTTTGATTGGAGAGTCTTGTATTATATGAGTCTTTGTTTGTTTTGCTTTTTAGTTTAAGTCAAGTATCCTTGCTGAACACACCTATTTGAGAGAGCCAAAATTATGCCATGATTTGTTAGAATTGCTCTATGTGCTTCACTTAATTTTTTCTCGAGCTATGGAATTGCTCTAGTGCTTCACTTATATCTTTTTGAGCACGGTGTGCTTTATTATTTTTGAAGAAATGCTATCATGCTTCACTTAGATTTATTTGAGAGTTAGTAACTTTTTGAAGAAATTCTCTCATGCTTCACTTATATCATTTTGAGAGAAGAAAAAAATTTATGCTCATGTTCTTCACTTAAATTTGTTTGAGCTATCAAAAGCAACATATTGAATTAGTCCCAGAGTGATATATATTGAAGAGGGATATAATAAAAACTTTCATGAAGATCATTGGAAAAAATAAACTTGATTCTTTGTAATAGTTTTGCGATATGTTGATATGTGAGCCATGTTAATGAGTAATTATGTTTTAGTAAGAATATTGGTGTTAAGGTTTGTGATTCCCCACGCAAGCACGGAAGTCAATAGTTATGCAATGAAATTACATCCTACTTGTGGTGCATTATCCGGTGTTAGTTATGCTTAATGCTCGCTTATGAGATTTTTCATTTCTTGGTTGGATGCTTCTCAATCTTTTGCTAGCCTTCACTTGCACTAAGTATGATCACTACTTGTGCATCCAAAATCCTTAAACCCAGTTTTGCCACATGAGTCCACTATACCTACCTATATGCGGTATTTCCATGCCGTTCTAAGCAAATTTGTATGTGCCATCTCTAATTTCAAAATAAATTTCCTTTTTGTGCGCTCGTAACGCTCATGAAACGGTAGGGGGTGGCTGATATTTTTCCATGCTAGATGTGTTATTCTCAAGATGAGTGTTTATTCACTTGTTATTCCATGAGAGTACGGCAAAGGTATTAGGGATGCCCAGTCCCAAAATGAAAAATGAATTTACTTTATGTTGTTAAATAATAAATTCCTTGGAAAGTGTTGGTATGGACGGCACCCAAGGATTCGGTTAGTCGTGGAATGTGAAAGTGTGGTGGAAAAAGGAATAAACTTTAATTTCTATTTGGGAGCCGCCTATGATATATCTAGCATGGAAAGTATTGGGAACTACTTGATCGTTTTCGTTGACAGGAAAGGCATGCCGCCCAAAATGTTTTATCTCTATATCTTTTTCGCTTTGAGCTCTGGCACCTCTACAAATCCCTACTTCCCTCTGCGAAGGGCCTTTCTATTTACTTTATGCAATTTTTATTTTTATTTGAGTCTCCTTCTTCTCTTATAAAGCACCAACAAAGGGGCACTATGATCGTACTTGAGCATTGGGTGTAGCTAATATGCGAGTGTCTTTCATGAATGGATCAATGATTGAGCATAATGGGCTAGGGATAACTTGCTTTAGCGTTGATATTTTGAGAAGACATGGTTGCTTGTTGATATGCTTGAGTATTGAAGTCTTCATGTCAAAACTAGACTATTGCTTTGAATCATATAAAAGTCCAAATGTCCATGCTACAAAAGAAAATATTATGTGATGAACATGTTAGGCAGCATTCCACATCAAAAATTCCGTTTTTATCATTTACCTACTCGAGGACGAGCATGAATTAAGCTTGGGGATGATGATACGTCTCCAACGTATCTATAATTTTTTATTATTCCATGCTGTTATATTATCATTCTTGGATGTTTTACAATCATTTTATAGCAACTTTATATCATTTTTTGGGACTAACCTATTGACATAGTGCCCAGTGCCAGTTGTTGTTTTTTGCTTGCGTTTTTTACTTCGCGGAAAATCAATACCAAACGGAGTCCAAATGCAGCGAAACTTTTTGTAGATTTTTTCTGGATCAGAAGACACAGGATGGGTCAAAGAAGTACCAGAGGGGTGCCCCGAGGGGGACACAAACCACCTGGGCGCGTCTGGGGGTCCAAGCGCGCCCTGGTGGCTTGTGCCCACCTCGGTGGCCTCCCACACCGCCTCTTTGCTCTATAAATACCCCAATATTCCAGAAACCCTAGGGGAGTTGACGAAAAACAATTCCAGCCGCCGCAGGTTCCAGAAACCACAGATCTAATCTAGACACCATCACAGAGGTGTTCATCATCCTCATTGGTGCCTCTCCGATGATCCGTGAGTAGTTCATTGTAGACCTACGGGTCCGTAGTAAGTAGCTAGATGGCTTCCTCTATCTCTCAATACAATGGTCTCTTGGAGATCTATTTGATGTAACTCTTTTTTGCGGTGTGTTTGTTGGGATCCGATGAACTTTGAGTTTATGATCAGATCTATGTTTTTATCCATGAAAGTTATTTGAGTCTTTTGATCTCTTATATGCATGATTACTTATAGCCTCGTATTTCTTCTTTGAATCTTTTGTTTAGTTAGGCCGACTAGATCGATTTTTGTTGCTATGGGAAGAGGTGCTTTGTGATGGGTTCGATCTTACGGTGCTCAATCCCAGTGACAGTAGGGGAAATGACACGTATGTATCGTTGCTATTAAGGATAACAAGATGGACTCTATTCCTACATGAATAGATCTTGTCTACATCATGTCATCGTTCTTATTGCATTACCCCATTTCTCCATGAACATAATGAAGGAAATATGCTCTAGAGGCAATAATAAAATTGTTATTTATATTTCTTTATATCATGATAAATGTTTATTATTCATCCTAGAATTGTATTAACCGGAAACTTAGTACATGTGTGAATACATAGACAAACAGAGTGTCACTAGTATGCCTCTACTTGACTAGCTCGTTGAATCAAAGATGGTTAAGTTTCCTAGCCATAGACATGAGTTGTCATTTGACTAACGGGATCACATCATTAGAGAATGATGTGATTGACTTGACCCATTTTGTTAGCTTAGCACTTGATTGTTTAGTATGTTGCTATTGCTTTCTTCATGACTTATACATGTTCCTATGACTATGAGATTATGCAACTCCCGAATACCGGAGGAACACTTTGTGTGCTACCAAATGTCACAACGTAACTGGGTGATCATAAAGGTGCTCTACAGGTGTCTTCGATGGTGTTTGTTGAGTTGGCATAGATGGAGATTAGGATTTGTCACTCCGATTTTTGGAGAGGTATCTCTGGGCCCTCTCGGTAATGCACATCACTATAAGCCTTGCAAGCAATGCAACTAATGAGTTTGTTGCGGAATGGTGCGTTACGGAACGAGTAAAGAGACTTGCCGGTAACGAGATTGAACTAGGTATTGAGATACCGACGATCGAATCTCGGGCAAGTAACATACCGATGACAAAGGGAACAACGTATGTTGTTATGCTGTTTGACCGATAAAGATCTTCGTAGAATATGTAGGAACCAATATGAGCATCCAGCTTCCGCTATTGGTTATTGACCGGAGATGAGTCTCGGTCATGTCTACATAGTTCTCGAACCCGTAGGGTCCGCACGCTTAACGTTCGGTGACGATCGATATTATGAGTTTATGTGTTTTGAAGTACCAAAGGTTGTTCGGAGTCCCGGATGAGATCAGGGACATGACGAGGAGTCTCGAAATGTTCGAGACGTAAAGATCAATATATTGGAAGGCTATATTCGGACATCGGAAAGGTTCTGAGTGGTTCGGGTATTTATCGGAGTACCGGAGAGTTACGGGAATTCGCCGAGGAGTATATGGGCCTTATTGGGCATTAGGGGAGAGAGAGAGGGGCTGCCTAGGGCTAGCCGTGCCCCCCCAAGGTCTAGTCCGAATTGGACTAGGGGGAGGGGCGGCGCCCCCTCCTTCCTTCTCTTCTCTCTTCCCCTTCCTTCTCTCCTACTCCTACTACTTGGAAAGGGGGGAATCCTACTCCCGGTGGGAGTAGGACTCCCCAGGGCGCGCCATAGTAGAGGGCCAGCCCTCCCCCTCCTCCACTCCTTTATATACGGGGGAGGGGGGCACCCCATAGACACACAAGTTGATCATTGATCTCTTAGCCGTGTGCGGTGCCCCCTCCACCATAATCCACCTCGTTCATATTGTCATAGTGCTTAGGCGAAGCCCTGCGCCGGTAGCTTCATCATCTCCATCATCATGCCGTCGTGCTGACGAAGCTCTCCCTCGAAGCTCCACTGGATCGTGAGTTCATGGGACGTCACCGAGCTGAATGTGTGCAGATCGCGGAGGTGCCGTACGTTCGGTACTAGGGTCGGTCGATCGTGAAGACGTACGACTACATCAACCGCGTTGTCATAACGCTTCCGCTTACGGTCTACGAGGGTACGTGGACAACACTCTCCCCTCTCGTTGCTATGCATCACCATGATCTTGCGTGTGCGTGGGAATTTTTTTGAAATTACTACGTTTCCCAACAGTGGCATCCGAGCCAGGTTTATGCGTAGATGTTATATGCACGAGTAGAACACAAGTGAGTTGTGGGCGATACTAGTCATACTGCTTACTAGCATGTCATACTTTGATTCGGCTGTATTGTTGGATGAAGCGGCCCGGACCAACATTACGTGTACGCTTACGCGAGACTAGTTCTACCGATGTGCTTCGCACACAGGTGGCTGGCGGGTGTCAGTTTCTCCAACTTTAGTTGAATCGAGTGTGGCTACGCCCGGTCCTTGTGAAGGTTAAAACATCACATACTTGACGAAAAATCGTTGTGGTTTTGATGCGTAGGTAAGAACGGTTCTTGCTCAGCCCGTAGCAGCCACGTAAAACTTGCAACAACAAAGTAGAGGACGTCTAACTTGTTTTTGCAGGGCATGTTGTAATGTGATATGGTCAAGACATGATGCTAAATTTTATTGTATGAGATGATCATGTTTTGTAACAGAGTTATCGGTAACTGACAGGAGCCATATGGTTGTCGCTTTATTGTATGAAATGCAATCGCCATGTAATTGCTTTACTTTATCACTAAGCGGTAGAGATAGTCGTAGAAGCAATAGTTGGCGGACGACAACCATGCTACGTTGGAGATCAAGGCGGTGTCGCGCCGGTGATGATGGTGATCATGATGGTGCTTTGGAGATGGAGATCAAAGGTACAAGATGGTGATGGCCATATCATATCACTTATATTGATTCCATGTGATGTTTATCCTTTATGCATCTTATTTTGCTTAGATCGACGGTAGCATTATAAGATGATCTCTTACTAAATTTCAAGGTACAAGTGTTCTCCCTGAGTATGCACCATTGCGAAAGTTCGTCGTGCCGAGACACCACGTGATGATCGGGTGTGATAAGCTCTATGTTCACATACAACGGTTCAAGCCAGTTTTGCACATGCAGAATACTCGGGTTAAACTTGACGAGCCTAGGATATGCAGATATGGCCTCGGAACACTGGAGACCGAAAGGTCGAGCGTGAATCATATAGTACATATGATCAACATAGTGATGTTCACCATTGAAAATTACTCCATCTCACGTGATGATCGGACATGGTTTAGTTGATTTGGATCACGTGATCATTTAGATGACTAGAGGGATGTCTATCTAAGTGGGAGTTCTTAAGTAATATGATTAATTGAACTTTAATTTATCATGAACTCAGTCCTAGTAGTATTAGCATATCTATGTTGTAGATCAATAGCTCGCGATGTAGCTCCCCGTTTATTTTTTATATGTTCCTAGAGAAATATAAGTTAAAAGATGATAGTAGCAATGATGCGGACTTGGTCCGTGATCTGAGGATTTTCCTCATTGCTGCATAGAAGAATTATGTCCTTAATGCACCGCTAGGTGATAGACCTATTGCAGGAGCAGATGCAGACGTTATGAATGTTTTGACAAAAGCTCGGTATGATGACTACTTGATAGTTTAATGCACCATGCTTTATGGCTTAGAACCGGGACTTAAAAAATGTTTTGAACGCCACGGACCATATAAGATGTTCCAAGAGTTGAAATTAGTATTTCAGACTCATGCCCATGTCGAGAGGTATAAGACCTCTGAAAGTACTTTGCCTACAAGATGGAGGAGAATAGCTCAACCAGTGAGCATGTGCTCAGATTGTCTGGGTACTACAATTGCTTGAATCAAGTGGGAGTTAACTTCCAGATAAGATAGTAATTGACAAAGTTCTCTAGTCACTATCTCTAAGTTACTAGAACTTCATGATGAACTATAATATGCAAGGGATGACGAAAGTAATTCCCGAGCTCTTCGCAATGCTGAAATCGACGAAGGTAGAAATCAAGAAAGAGCATCAAGTGTTGATGGTTAACAAGACCACTAGTTTCAAGTAAAGGGGAAAAGGGAAGAAGGGGAACTTCAAGAAGAACGGCAAGCAAGTTGCTGCTCAAGTGAAAAAGCCCAAGTATGTACCTAAGCCTGAAACTGAGTGCTTCTACTTCAAAGGGACTGGTCACTGGAAGCGAAACTGGCCCAAGTATTTGGTGGATAAGAAGGATGGCAAAGTGAACAAAGCTATATTTGATATACATGTTATTGATGTGTACTTTACTAGTGTTTATAGAAACCCCTCGGTATTTGATACTGGTTCAGTTGCTAAGAGTAGTAACTCAAAACGGGAGTTGCAGAATGAACAGAGACTAGTTAAGGGTGAAGTGACGATGTGTGTTGGAAGTGGTTCCAAGATTGATATGATCATCATCGCACAGTCCCTATACTTTCGGGATTAGTGTTGAACCTAAAGTAAATGTTATTTGGTGTTTGCGTTGAGCATGAATATGATTGGATCATGTTTATTGCAATACGGTTATTGAATTAAGTTAGAGAATAATTGTTGTTCTGTTTACATGAATAAAACCTTCTATGGTCATACACCCAATAAGAATGGTTTGTTGGATCTCGATCATAGTGATACACATATTCATAATATTGAAGCCAAAAGATGCAAAGTTAATAATGATAGTGCAACTTATTTGTGGCACTGCCGTTTAGGTCATATTGGTGTAAAGTGCATGAAGAAACTCCATGCTGATGGAATTTTGGAATCACTTGATGCTTGCGAACCATGCCTCATGGGCAAGATGACTAAGACTCCGTTCTCCGAAACAATGGAGTGAGCAACCGACTTATTGGAAATAATACATACTGATGTATGCGGTCCGATGAGTGTTAAGGCTCGCGGTAAGTATTGTTATTTTCTGACCTTCACAGATGATTTGAGCAGATATGGGTATATCTACTTGATGAAACACAAGTCTGAAACATTTGAAAAGTTCAAAGAATTTTAGAATGAAGTGGAGAATCATCGTAACAGGAAAATAAAAGTTTCTACGATATGATCGCAGAGGTAAAATATTTGAGTTATGAGTTTGGCCTTCAGTTAAAACAATGTGAAATAGTTTCACTACTCACGCCACTTGGAACACCACAGTGTAATGGTGTGTCCGAACGTCGTAACCGTACTTTATTAGATATGGTGCGATCTATGATGTCTCTTACCGATCTACCACTATTGTTTTCGGGTTATGCATTAGAGACAGCTACATTCATGTTAAATAGGGCACGATCTAAATCCGTGGAGATGACACCGTATGAACTGTGGTTTGGCGAGAAACCTAAGCTATCGTTTCTTAAAGTTTGGGACTGCGATGCTTATGTGAAAAAGTTTCAACATGATAAGCTCGAACCCAAATCGGAGAAGTAAATTTTCATAGGATACCCAAAAAGAAACTATTGGGTACACCTTCTATCACAGATCCAGGCAAGCTCTTTGTTGCTAAAGATGGATCCTTTCTAGAGAAGGAGTTTCTCTCAAAAGAAGTGAGTGTGAGGAAAGTAGAACTTGATGAGGTAATTGTACCTTCTCCCGAATTGGAAAATAGTTCATCACAGAAATCAGTTCCAGTGGTGCCTACACCAATTAGTGAGGAAGATTAATGATGATGATCATGAAACTTCAGATCAAGTTACTACCGAACCTCGTAGGTCAACCAGAGTACGGTCCGCACCAGAGTGGTACGGTAATCCTGTTCTGGAGGTCATGTTACTTGACCATGACGAACCTACGAACTATGAGGAAGCAATGATGAGCCCAGATTTCGCAAAATGGTTTAAGGCCATGAAATTTGAAATTTGAGATGGGATCCATGTATCAGAACAAATTATGGACTTTGGTTGACTTGCCCGATGATCGGCAAGCCATTGAGAATAAATGGATCTACAAGAGGAAGACGGACGCTGATAGTAGTGTTACTATCTACAAAGCTCGAATTGTTGCAAAAAGGTTTTCGACAAGTTCAAGGTGTTGACTGCGATGAGATTTTCTCACTCGTAGCGATGCTTAAGTCTGTACGAATCATGTTAGCAATTGCCACATTTGATGAAATCTGGCAAATGGATGTAAAAAATGCATTCCTTAATGGATTTCTTAAAGAAGAGTTGTATATGATACAACAAGAAGGTTTTTTCAATCCTAAAGGTGCTAACAAACTGTGCAAGCTCCAGCGATCCATCTATGGACTGGTGCAAGCATCTCGGAGTTGGAATATACACTTTGATGAGTTGATCAAAGCATATAGTTTTATACAGACTTGCGGTGAAGCCTGTATTTACAAGAAAGTGAGTGGGAGCACTACAGCCTTTCTGATAAGTATATGTGAGTGACATATTGTTGATCGGTAATGATGTAGAATTTTCTGGAAAGCATAAAGGAGTGTTTGAAAGGAGTTTTTCAAAGAAAGACCTCGGTGAAGCTGCTTACATACTGAGCATCAAGATTTATAGAGATAGATCAAGACGCTTGATAAGTTTTTTCAATGAGTACATACCTTGACAAGATTTTGAAGTAGTTCAAAATGGAACAGTCAAATAAGGAGTTCTTGCCTGTGTTGCAAGGTGTGAAATTGAGTAAAGACTCAAAACCCAACCACAACAGAAAATAGAAAGAGAATGAAAAGTCATTTCCTATGCCTCAGTCATAGGTTCTATAAGGTATGCCATGCTGTATACCAGACCTATTGTATACCCTGCCCTGAGTTTGGCAAGGGAGTACAATTCTGATCTAGGAGTAGATCACTGGACAGCGGTCAAAATTATCCTTAGAGGACTCAGGAAATATTTCTCGGTTATGGAGGTGATAAAGAGTTCATCGTAAAGAGTTACGTCGATGCAAGCTTTGACACCGATCTGGATGACTCTGAGTCTCGATCTGGATACATATTGAAAGTGGGAGCATTTAGCTAAAGTAGCTCCGTGCAGAGCATTATAGACATAGAAATTTGCAAATACATACGGATCTGAATGTGGCAGACCCGTTGACTAAACTTCTCTCACAAGCAAAACATGATCACACCTTAGTACTCTTTGGGTGTTAATCACATGGTAATGTGAACTAGATTATTGACTCTAGTAAAACCCTTTGAGTGTTGGTCACATGGCGATGTGAACTATGGGTGTTAATCACATAGTGATGTGAACTATTGGTGTTAAATCACATGGCGATGTGAACCAGATTATTGACTCTAGTGCAAGTGGGAGACTGAAGGAAATATGCCCTAGAGGCAATAATAAAGTTGTTATTTATATTTCCTTATATCATGATAAATGTTTATTATTCATGCTAGAATTGTATTAACCGGAAACTTAGTACATGTGTGAATGCATAGACAAACAGAGTATCACTAGTATGCCTCTACTTGACTAGCTCATTGAATCAAAGATGGTTAAGTTTCCTAGCCATAGACATGAGTTGTCATTTGATTAACGGGATCACATCATTAGAGAATGATGTGATTGACTTGACCCATTCCGTTAGCTTAGCACTTGATCGTTTAGTATGTTGCTATTGCTTTCTTCATGACTTATACATGTTCCTATGACTATGAGATTATGCAACTCCCGAATACCAGAGGAATACTTCGTGTGCTACCAAACGTCACAACGTAACTGGGTGATTATAAAGGTGCTCTAAAGGTGTCTCCGATGGTGTTTGTTGAGTTGGCATAGATCGAGATTAGGATTTGTCACTCCGATTGTCGGAGAGGTATCTCTGGGCCCTCTCGGTAATGCACATAACTATAAGCCTTGCAAGCAATGCAACTAATGAGTTAGTTGCGGAATGATGCACTACGAAATGAGTAAAGAGACTTGCCGGTAACTAGATTGAACTAGGTATGGAGATACCGATGATCGAATCTCGGGCAAGTAACATACCGATGACAAAGGGAACAACGTATGTTGTTATGCGGTTTGACCGATAAAGATCTTCGTAGAATATGTAGAAACCAATATGTGCATCCAGGTTCCGCTATTGGTTATTGACCGGAGATGAGTCTCGGTCATGTCTACATAGTTCTCGAACCCGTAGGGTCCGCACGCTTAACGTTCGGTGACGATCGGTATTATGAGTTTATGTGTTTTGATGTACCGAAGGTTGTTCAGAGTCCCGGATGTGATCACGGACATTACGAGGAGTCTCGAAATGTTCGAGACGTAAAGATCGATATATTGGAAGGCTATATTCGGACATCAGAAAGGTTCTGAGTGGTTCGGGTATTTATCGGAGTACCGGAGAGTTATGAGAATTCGTCGGGGAGTATATGGGCCTTATTGGGCTTTACGAGAGAGAGAGGGGCTGCCTAGGGCTAGCCGCGCCCCCCCAAGGTCTAGTCCGAATTGGACTAGGGGGAGGGGCGGCGCCCCCTCCTTCCTTCTCTTCTCTCTTCCCCTTCCTTCTCTCCTACTCCTACTACTTGGAAAGGGGGGAATCCTACTCCCGGTGGGAGTAGGACTCCCCAGGGCGCGCCGTAGTAGAGGGCCGGCCCTCCGCCTCCTCCACTCCTTTATATACGAGGGAGGGGGGCACCCCATAGATACACAAGTTGATCATTGATCTCTTAGCCGTGTGCGGTGCCCCCCTCCACCATAATCCACCTCGGTCATATCGTCGTAGTGCTTAGGCGAAGCCCTGCGCCGGTAGCTTCATCATCACCGTCATCACGCCGTCGTGCTGACGAAGCTCTCCCTCGAAGCTCTACTAGATCGTGAGTTCGCGGGACGGCACCGACCAGAACGTGTGCAGATCGTGGAGGTGCTGTACGTTCGGTACTAGGATCGGTCTATCGTGAAGACATACGACTACATCAACCGTGTTGTCATAATGCTTCCGCTTACGGTCTATGAGGGTACGTGGACAACACTCTCCCCTCTCGTTGCCATGCATCACCGTGATCTTGCCTGTGCGTAGGATTTTTTTTGAAATTACTATGTTTCCCAACACTTAATACACTAGATGCATGCTGGATAGCGGTCAATGTGTTGAGTAATAGTTGTAGTGCAGGCAGGAGTCGGTCTACTAATCTTGGACGTGATGCCTATATAATGATCATTGCTTGGATATCATCATAATTATTTTAAGTTCTATCAATTGCCCAACAGTAATTTGTTTACCCACCGTATGTTTTTTTTCTCGAGAGAAGCCACTAGTGAAATCTATGTCCCCCGGGTCTCTTCTTTATCATATTTGCCTCCGAGATCTATTTTTATTTGCTTTTATATTCAGATCTATTAATATAAAAACCCAAAAATACTTTGCTGCACTTTCTTGTTATTTAATTTATTTCGCGTTCCCGCGAGATCTATTTATCCAATCGACCACAATTTTATCTATCTTTTTACCCAGGAGGGATTGACAAGCCCTCTTAAACGTTGGGTTGCAAGTATTTGTTCTTTGTGTGCAGGTACCGTTTACATAGTGTTGCGTTGTTCTCCTGCTGGTTTGATAACCTTGGTCTTATCACTGAGGGAAATACCTACCGTCGTTGTGCTGCATCATCCCTTCCTCTTTGGGGAAATACTGACGTAGTTCAAGCGACATCATGTACCTATGGCCTTGGATCCCACAACTGATGCATGTTATAATGGCCATTCTTGAACTGTCCTTTGGTTTTGGAGCCTCAAATCTGCCCTTTATTCTCTTCTCTTTCTTTCTTCCCTTGTTCACATGAAATTTGGGTGGCTCTATGTCTGGTCCACTTGTCCTTGTCCAATCATGTTCACCAGGAACAGGATATATCATTGGTTTATATGTAGCTAGGTAAAAAGGTTTTTTGAAGAATTTACACACATAGTCCTCCGGAAATATTTATTGCCTTGTTAATTGCTGATATTGCATGGTTGCATGGTATGCCAGATAGGTCCCACTTTCCGCAAGCACGTGTATAAATTTCCAAGTTTACAGCATGTGTTTGCTGCCCACTGGTCACTTGCCAAAGATTTACACTAGCTTGAATAGGTTTGTAGAATCTGGCCCTTTCCTTTTCCACCTCGAGCTTCTCAGCATAATGTGGTGTGATCTCCCATAGTGCTGCCTTTCCTCTCTCTCTCTGTTCCTATGCCATCTCACCATCTGCTTGTCCTTAATACCATCAATCATAGTCCTAATTGTTTTTTTCCTAAAATCTAGGATGTACTTGTTGAACACCTCAGACAGGTTGTTAAATACCAAGTCTGTCTTGTAGTTAGTGTCAAAAGCATGCCTAGCCCATGTGTGCTTAGGTATTCCACTAAGCCACTTCCAAGCTTTCTCACTCTCATTTTTTAGATCATCCATGGCAATATTTAACTTGTGTTGGTTATAAGCATAGCTGGCATTATCCATGCATTTCTTAAGATCTCTCCCCCTAAACCCAGCATTCCGGAAATTTGCATACAGGTGTCTAGGGCAAAATCTTTGATGGCAGTTTGGAAAACTTGATTTACTGCATTTAGTAGCCCTGTTCACATAGCATGCTAAACTTAGCTACTATACTACTGAAGCTAATGTCTAGAACATAACATGCTAATGTAGAAGAACATAACAAGAAGATGCATGCATACCTTCTGTCTATCAGACATGATAGTTGATACGTCTCCAACGTATCTATAATTTTTTGATTGTTCCATGCTGTTATATTATCATTCTTGGATGTTTTACAAACATTTTATATCATTTTTGGTACTAACCTATTTACATAGTGCCCCGTGCCAGTTCTGTTTTTTGCATGTTTTTTACATCGCAGGAAATCAATACCAAACGGAGTCCAAACGCAGCGAAACTTTTTGTGGATTTTTTTTGGACCAGAAGACATCTAGTGGGCCAAAGAAGTACCGAAGAGGGAGCCCGAGGTGAGCACAAGACACTAGGGCGCGCCTGGAGGCCCAGGCGCGCCCTGGTGGGTTGTGCCCACCTCGGTGGCCTCCCGCACCGCCTCTTTGCTCTATAAAGACCCCAATATTCCAGAAACCCTAGGGGAGTCGACGAAAATCAATTCCAGCCGCCGCAAGTTCCAGAACCACCAGATCCAATCTAGAAACCACCACGGAGGGATTCATCATGTCCATTGGTGCCTCTCCGATGATGCGTGAGTAGTTCATTGTAGACCTACGGGTCCGTAGTTAGTAGCTAGATGACTTCCTCTCTCTCTTTTGATTCTCAATACAATGGTCTCTTGGAGATCCATATGATGTAACTCTTTTTGCGGTGTGTTTGTTGGGATCCGATGAACTTTGAGTTTATGATCAGATTTATCTTTTTATCCATGAAAGTTATTTGAGTCTTCTGTGATCTCTTATATGCATGATTGCTTATAGCCTCATATTTCTTCTGCGATATTTGGGTTTTGTTTGGACAAGTTGATCTATTTATCTTGCAATGGAAAGAGGTGCTTTGTGATGGGTTCGATCTTATGGTGCTTGATCCGAGTGACAGAAGGGGAACCGACACGTATGTACAATTGCTATTAAGGATAACAAGATGGGGTCTATTTCTACATAAATAGATCTTGTCTACATCATGTCATCGTTCTTATTGCATTACTTCGTTTCTCCATGAACTTAATTCACTAGATGCATGCTGGATAGCGGCCGATGTGTGGAGTAATAGTAGTAGATGCAGGCAGGAGTCGGTCTACTAATCTTGGATGTGATGCCTATATATTGATCATTGCCTGGATGTCGTCATGATTATTTGAAGTTTTATCAATTGCCCAACAGTAATTCATTTACCAACCGTTTGCTATTTTTCTCTAGCGAAGCCACTAGTGAAATCTACGGCCCCCGCGTCTCTTCTTTATTATATTTGCCTTCGCGGTCTATTTGTATTTGCTTTTATTTTCAGATCTATTAAACCAAAAATACAAAAAATACCTTCCTGCAGTTTATTCTTATTTATTTCATCTCGCGTTCCCGCGAGATCTATTTATCATTTTATCTCGTCCACGTGCCAATTTCTGGCATCGTTGCCCGAAAGGGATTGACAACCCCTTTAATACATCGGGTTGCGAGTATTTATTATTTGTGTGCAGGTGCCGTTCACGTAGTGTTGCGTGGTTCTCCTACTAGTTCGATAACCTTGGTCTCATCACTGAGGGAAATACCTACCGTTGCTGTGCTGCATCATTCCTTCCTCTTTGGGGAAATACCGACGTAGTTCAAGCAAACATCAAAATTATAGGGGCCAAATTTCCCAACTTCTCCTCCTAGACATATCTTCAGTTGGTGTAGAAACCAACACCAGTTAGCTATGTCCTCTTGTCCAACAATAGCAAATGCAAGTGGGAAAATATTGTTATTGCCATCTCTTCCAGTGGCAACAAGGATTTGAGCACCAGTGGTCAGCTTAATAAAGCATCCATCAACACATGTTGTTGCAAGCAAAGAACAATTTAAGCCATTATATATGATTCACTACTAACTAAGCTCCTAACCTAACAATAATATATATTTAAGTCACTATAAAGCACTATTAATCCGTTTCAAAATAAAATAAAGCACTATTAAACAATGAAAATGTGTGATATACAATAACAAAGATTTAAAAAGTTGTGATATACAAGGAAGGTATAACTAACCAATGAATGGTCTTCATCCATTCAGAAATCCCTCCCTTGCTCCATTTATGCAGAAGAACATAGCATGAAACCTTGGTCCTGGATGTGGTATTTTTGTAGTAGGTTTTGGAGTAACTGTTTTAACTACAACTCTACTGCCAGGGTTTGTATCCATGATGGTCTGAGCATAATCCCTAAGTCTGGGATACTGCTTCTTGTGCTCTCCTAGAACAACTTCTACAACAAGGTTTTTGGCCCTATAGGCCATGTGCCTTGGCACATCAACACCATACTTCTCCTGGCAGTTGTCAATCAAAGTGTGTATGCTAGTGGTTGGATCAGACCTGAACAATGACTCATAGGTCTTTGCAATCCACTTTGCACTAATCCTTGATGTCTCTGTGCTGCTAGAGCAAGTGTGCTCCAGCCTCATTTTCTTAATAGCAAAAGTCTTTTCCCCTTTGATAACTGCAACAACTATGCAGAACTAGCAGTGCTCTTGCTTAGAACAAGCAATGATCCTTTGGTCTGAGTGTGTGTGATACCTGAAGTCTCTGGCCTGTGTAATTTGCAAGCTCAACAATCATCTCTAAATTTCTGCTGATCCTTAAAGCACATGTACAGACATAACTGTTGATGTGGTTGCTGAAGTTTGTCATTGTACCAGATCCTTGGTTTTCTTTTCTTGGCCCTACCCTTCCTCCCTTTTGTTAGAACAAATGAGAGTAGCTCATGCCCATCATCTTCATCCTGAAACAGCAACCCATCATCTTCTTCTTCTGATGAATGAATGAAATCAGGTTTCACCTCCTCTAACACATTTGAATGTGACCTACTTGTGGGGCCTCTCCTAACTGCTAGCTTCTTCCTCCTTTTTGTAGGCTTTTCCATTGGTGGTTCTTCTCCTGCAACAACATTAACCTCCTCCTCCTCCTTCTCCTGCTCCTCTTCCTCCATCTCAAACAAATCCTCAACCTCAGTGTCACCCTCATAATGTACTTGTTCCTCTTCTGAATCATCATCTGAATCATCATCTTGATCTTCATCTTCTTTCTCTGCTAATATACTCCCCTCTATTATGTTCGTGTCTTCAGAAATCATGTACTTCTCCATGCAGAAAGGATTGTTATCACTGTCATATGCAGCCTCATATTCATCACTACTATTATGTGCCTCCTCAAATAGTGGCTCTTCCTCCATTACAACTTTGAGCTTCTCCTTTCTGAAGTTTCTGCTCTCTTGTGTCCACACAACAGTAGGTTGAGTAGGACGGCTGCTGCACTGACTATGAAAAACAACACCTTCTTCATCAACAGCAAGAACTGCAGGCTCACCGAGATCATATACAACAGGTGGTTCATACAATATTGTTGCTAAATCTTCTTCTCTCTGACAGATATTACTGAAATTTGATCTCACTAAATCTTCTTCTCTTTGACATACAAGAGGTGTTGTTGCCACTAGCAAATTAAGAACTAAACTATGCTCATATTCCTTCTTTAGTTGCTGCAGTATGATGTTTGTGTCAATCAATTCTAAGCCATGCTCTCTCTCCTCTCCTCTGCGGAAATTCTTCATGTGGTACAGTTCATTAGAGAAAAACCTTGTGTTTCCATCAGTGCATATAGGTTCTGAAATGTTACATCTGAGATGCATATCTTCCTATCCAAATTATGCTGTGCATCAAAGTGAATCCGAACATCCCAAACAGCATCATGCAAACTACAATTGACAGCAAAAACTTAAAATATCATGAGAAACTAAGAGAGAATTCCTTATTTGGCCCTTTCAGTTTGATTCTCTATTTGGCCCAAAATAAAATTTTCCTCCCTATTTGACACCTAAAGTAATCTTTGTTCCTTATATGACAATTCCGTCCATTTTAGACACTAACGGTGTTAAGTGTGAGGTGAAAAGACCATGTTTCCCCTAGTGCATTATGTAACTATCCTGAATTCCTCTCTCTGACGGTGCGCGACGACGCCTGCAACCTGAGCCTCCTCTGTTGGGAATTAAGCATGATGGACAGTCTATGTCTGACCTGGACTGAAACAATCATTCGAGTCTTGTTATGCGAGGTTAGCTTTGTAGGCTAGCTCTTATATATACTCGTGTTCGTGTAACCCTGTAATATTTTTGTACCCGGATCTCATCATCAATACAAAGAAAGGAACAACAGGCATGTGGGTGTGGCCACCAAATCTCGCGTGTTATGTGCCTCGTGTTCTCGCGTGTGTATTAGCCGGCGGCTTCGCAGGTAGCTACCTGTGTAGGTGCAGATCATGTATACGTGCAAGTACTAGGTTCACGTGGAATCAATCCACCTGGTTGTCTGCGTGGACCTCAACTCCGGCGGAATTAGCTAGCTCATCTCGACGGAACAACACTAGTAGAAAAACAGGCTTCCATACGCCCCCATTAGTCCCTAAAATAATCGAACCGCGACAAAAGGGGTCTTTAGTCGCGGTTCGGGAGGAGACCCGCGACCAACTATCTGGGCCCAGCGCGCTCGGTCGACAGCTGGCGGACGGGAGGGGCTTTAGTCCCGGTTGGCCTGGCCAACCGGGACTAAAGGTCCTCAGGCTGGCCCGAAGGCCTTTAGTCGCGGTTGGCCAGGCCAACCGGGACTAAAGGCCCATCCCTATATATAGGACTCAACTCACTTCACAATATTCAGAAGGGGGTGGTGGGTTTGCTTTTGGTTCCTCCTATGCACACAAGGTGTTCGATGAAATGCCCGAGAGCATGAAACAAACATGATATGAAGTGTCCGAGCCACACTTGAGCTTTCTCATTTATTTTTCCTCCGCGATCGCGGTTAGCAACTTGAACCTTTCATGTGTCATTGATAAAATATGCATGTGTGTAGTTCATTGTTTAATTTGTATTATTTCTAGCTAGTTAGTTTAACAAATGCATGATGGTTAATTATATACTTTATATAATAATAATGCAGATGAATCGGCAATGGATGTACGGTCCCCGACTCTCCGGCGAGTTCACTACGGGTTTGAAAGATTTCCTCGTAGTGGCAAATGCGAACAAGCAGCGAGGTTTTATTATCTGTCCATGTGCTGTCTGTAAGAATCAGAAGGGTTACTCCTCCTCAAGAGACGTTCACACGCACCTGCTTCGGCACGGTTTCATGCGAAGCTATAATTGTTGGACCAAGCATGGAGAAAGAGGGGTTAGAATGGAAGAAGATGAAGAAGGGGATGATATCGATGACAACTATCATGATCATTTCGGTGATACTTTCATGGAGGATGATGCTGAAGGTGGGGAAGGGTTAGGTGAAGGTGAAGAAGAGGCACATGATGAGCCCGCTGATGATCTTGGTCGGACCATTGCTGATGCACGGAGACGCTGCGAAACTGACAAGGAGAGGGAGAATTTGGATCGCATGTTAGAGGATCACAAAAAGTCGTTGTACCCAGGATGCGATAATAGTCTGAAAAAGCTGGGCTGCACACTGGATTTGCTAAAATGGAAGGCATAGGAAGGTGTAGCTGACTCATCATTTGAAAATTTGCTGAAAATGTTGAAGAATATGTTTCCGAAGAATAACGAGTTGCCCGCCAGTACGTACGAAGCAAAGAAGGTTGTCTGCCCTCTAGGTTTAGAGGTTCTGAAGATACATGCATGCATTAACGACTGCATCCTCTACCGCGGTGAATACGAGAATTTGAATGAATGCCCTGTATGCACTGCATTGCGTTATAAGATCAGAGGCGATGACCCTGGTGACGATGTTGAGGGCGAGAAACCCAGGAAGAGGGTTCCCGCCAAGGTGATGTGGTATGCTCCTATAATACCACGGTTGAAACGTCTGTTCAGGAACAAAAAGCATGCCAAGTCGTTGCGATGGCACAAAGAGGACCGTAAGTCCGACGGGGAGTTGAGACACACCGCTGATGGAACGCAATGGAGAAAGATCGACAGAGTGTTCAAAGATTTTGTAGCTGACGCAAGGAACATAAGATTTGGTCTAAGTACTGATGGCATGAATCCTTTTGGCGAGCAGAGCTCCAGCCATAGCACCTGGCCCGTGACTCTATGCATCTACAACCTTCCTCCTTGGTTGTGCATGAAGCGGAAGTTCATTATGATGCCAGTGCTCATCCAAGGTCCAAAGCAACCCGGGAACGACATCGATGTGTACCTAAGGCCATTAGTTGATGAACTTTTACAGTTGTGGGGCAGACCTGGTGTACGTGTCTGGGATGAGCACAAAGGAGAGGAATTTGACCTACGAGCGTTGCTTTTTGTAACCATCAACGATTGGCCTGCTCTCAGTAACCTTTCGGGACAGACAAATAAGGGATACAATGCATGCACGCACTGCTTACATGAGACTGAAAGTGTACGTTTGGGTAATTGTAAGAAGAACGTGTACCTGGGTCATCGTCGATTTCTTCCCCGAAATCATAACGTAAGAAAGAAAGGCAAGCATTTCAACGGCAAGGCAGATCACCGGCCGAAGCCTGCGGAACGTACTGGTGCTGAGATATTTGATATGGTCAAGGATTTGAAAGTCATCTTTGGAAAGGGTCCTGGCAGACAATCAGTTCCGCAGGGAGTTGACGGGCACGCACCCATGTGGAAGAAGAAATCTATATTTTGGGAGCTAGAATATTGGAAAGTCCTAGATGTCCGCTCTGCAATCGACATGATGCATGTTACGAAGAATATTTGCGTGAACCTGCTAAGCTTCTTGGGCGTGTATGGGAAGACAAATGATACAAAGGAAGCATGGCAGGACCAGCAACTTTTGAAAGACCCAGATGACCGGCATCCGGAATGGTTTCAAGGTCGTGCCAGCTACGCTCTTACCAAAGAAGAGAAGGTCATTTTTTTTGAATGCCTGAGCAGTATGAAGGTCCCGTCTGGCTTCTCGTCGAATATAAAGGGAATAATAAACATGGCGGACAAAAAGTTCCAAAACCTGAAGTCTCACGACTGCCACGTGATTATGACGCAATTGCTTCCGATTGCTTTGAGGGGGCTCCTACGGGAAAATGTTCGAGTAGCCATTGTGAAGCTATGTGCATTCCTCAATGCAATCTCTCAGAAGGTAATCAATCTAGAAGATCTACCACGGTTACAGAACGATGTGGTCCAATGCCTTGTCAGTTTCGAGTTGGTGTTCCCACCATCCTTCTTCGATATTATGACGCACCTCCTGCTCCACCTAGTCGAAGAGATTTCCATTCTCGGTCCTGTATTTCTACACAATATGTAACCCTTTGAGAGGTTCATGGGAGTATTAAAGAAATTTGTTCGTAACCGTGCTAGGCCAGAAGGAAGCATCGTCAAGGGCTATGGAAATGAGGAGGTAATTGAGTTCTGTATTGACTATGTTCCTGACCTTAAGCCGATTGGTATTCCTCAATCGCGGCACGAGGGGAGACTAAGTGGAAAAGGCACGATCGGAAGGAAATCAACGATATGTATGGACGGTCATTCTATGACTGAAGCACACCACACAGTTCTGCAAAATTCCAGCTTGCTGGCTCCGTACTTCGAGCAACACAAGAATATTTTACGCTCGGACAACCCGGGGAAGCCTGAATCCTGGATTAGAAAGGCCCACATGGAGACTTTCGGCAGTTGGTTGCGAAAACATTTAATGAATGACAATGATGTTGGAGATCAGCTGTACATGTTGGCCAAGAAACCATCTTCGACTATAACGATTTTCCAAGGGTACGAGATAAATGGGAATACATTTTACACCATCGCCCAAGATAAAAAGAGCACCAACCAAAACAGTGGTGTCCGCTTTGATGCAGCAACCGAGAATGGGCAAAAGGTCACATATTATGGTTACATAGAGGAGGTATGGGAACTAGACTATGGACCCTCCTTTAAGGTCCCTTTGTTCCGGTGCAAATGGTTCAAGCTAACAGGAGGTGGGGTAAAGGTGGACGAGCAATACGGAATGACAATGGTGGATTTCAACAATCTTGGTTACCTTGACGAACCATTCGTCCTTGCCAAAGATGTCGCTCAGGTTTTTTATTTGAAGGACATGAGTAGCAAACCGAGGAAACGGAAAGATAAGAAAACGATCAGTACATCATGCGATGATCCAAAGCGCCACATTGTTCTTTCAGGGAAAAGAAACATCGTGGGAGTGGAGGACAAGACAGACATGTCAGAAGATTATAATATGTTTGGTGAAATTCCGCCCTTCAAAGTGAACACTGACCCAAGCATTAAGTTAAATGATGAGGATGCTCCATGGATACGGCACAATCGTAAGCGAGCAGGGACACAAGGGAAGAATTGATGTGTAATAATTTATTGTACCAAACTTTGTTGAATGGATCATGTCAATTAAAACGTACGATGGCGAATCCGGATGATTTGTATTTGGTCGATGAACTGAATGATGTATCAAACCTTTTGACAAACCTTCAAGGGATCGATGAACTGAATTTTTTGATATATTATTTGTATTTTTAAGATTTTAAAATGAATTAGTTTTATTTTTCTGAATTTTTTGATATATTATTTGTATTTTTAAGATTTTAAAATGAATTAGTTTTATTTTTCTGATTTTTTTGATATATAATTGTATTTTTAAGATTTTAAAATGAATTAGTTTTATTTTTCTCATTTTTTTGATATATTATTTGTATTTTCAAGATTTTAAAATGAATTAGTTTTATTTTTCTGATTTTTTTGATATATTATTTGTATTTTTAAGATTTCAAAATGAATTAGTTTTATTTTTCTGATTTTTTTGATATATTATTTGTATTTTTAAGATTTTAAAATGAATTAGTTTTATTTTTCTGATTTTTTTGATATATAATTGTATTTTTAAGATTTTAAAATGAATTAGTTTTATTTTTCTGATTTTTTTGATATATTATTTGTATTTTTAAAATTTTAAAATGAATTAGTTTTATTTTTCTGATTTTTTTGATATATTATTTGTATTTTTAAGATTTTAAAATGAATTAGTTTTATTTTTCTGATTTTTTTGATATATTATTTGTATTTTTAAGATTTTAAAATGAATTAGTTTTATTTTTCTGAATTTTTTGATATATTATTTGTATTTTTAAGATTTTAAAATGAATTAGTTTTATTTTATATGAAAAAGGACCTTTAGTCGCGGTTCGTGACACGAACCGCGACTAAAGGCTCTTTCCGCGCGGGAACGAAAGCGGCGCGAAAGAACCTTTAGTCCCAGTTGGGGAGACGAACCGCGACTAAAGGGTACCTCTAGTCGCGGTTGGTGTCCCCAACCGGGACTAAAGGTGGGCATTGGTCCCGGTCGGTGCCACGAACCGGGACCAATGCTTTTCCTATATAAGTGGCACTTAGGATTTTTCCACATTCTCCCCCGACGCCAACGCCCCTCCGCTTCGACGCCGCCAGGCTGCTCCTCGTCGCTGTCGCCGTTGCCGCGCCCTGCCCCGTCGCCGCCCGCTCCTCCTCGCCGTCGCCAACGCCTCCCCGACCTCGCCGTCGTCAACGCCTCCCCGACCTCGCCCTGCCCCCAGTGAGCTCCGACGCCCTGCACTACCCCTGCCCCTGCGCGCCGCCGCCGCCGCCACCGCTGCCCCTGCCCCTGCCGCCGCCGCCCGCCGCCGCCTGCCGTCCTCCTCAAACAAAGAAAAGGAAGAAGAAAAGGAAAAAGAAAATAAGAAAAGGAAAAAGAAAATAAGAAAAGGAAAAACAGAATAAGAAAAGGAAAAAAGAAAAGGAAGAAGAAAATAAGAAAAGGAAAAAGAAAAGAAAGAAGAAAAGGAAAAACAAAATAAGAAAAGGAAAAAGAAAAGGAAGAAGAAAATAAGAAAAGGAAAAAGAAAAGAAAGAAGAAAAGGAAAAACAAAATAAGAAAAGGAAAAAGAAAAGGAAGAAGAAAAGGAAAAACAAAATAAGAAAAGGAAAAAGAAAAGGAAGAAGAAAAGGAAAAACAAAATAAGAAAAGGAAAAAGAAAAGGAAGAAGAAAAGGAAAAAGAAAAGGAAGAAGAAAAGGAAAAACAAAATAAGAAAAGGAAAAAGAAAAGGAAGAAGAAAAGGAAAAGGAAAAGGAAGAAGAAAAGGAAGAAGAAAAGGAAAAACAAAAGGAAGAAGAAAAGGAAAAACAAAAGGAAGAAGAAAAGGTAAAACAAAATAAGAAAAGGAAGAAGAAAAGGAAAAAGAAAAGGAAGAAGAAAAGGAAAAACAAAATAAGAAAAGGAAAAAGAAAAGGAAGAAGAAAAGGAAAAAGAAAAGGAAGAAGAAAAGGAAAAAGGAAAGGAAGAAGAAAAGGAAGAAGAAAAGGAAAAAGAAAAGGAAGAAGAAAAGGAAAAACAAAATAAGAAACGGAAAAAGAAAAGAAAAAAGAAAAGGAAAAACAAAATACTTGGCAGTGCTCAAAGAAAAACTTCTATGCAAATTAGTGCTCAATAATCTTATTTTTTAATTCCTCCTCCTCTATGTCCCCTTAATCTTATTTTTTAATTCCTTTATACTTAATTAATTTTTACTACATGCAGGAGTGACATATGGCGGACGATAGAGCCGAGCCGCTTAGGGATCCGGAGGCTGAACGTTATTTAATGGGCATCATAAACAACGAGATTCCTTACGTGCCGGGCTCAGAATATGAGCAAGAAGAGGATGTAGTCTCTTCTTTTCTGAACCTTGACGGTGGAACAGACATTGTCGATGATCAAGAAGGTGAAGGAACGGACATTGTCGACGGAGGTCAACCGTCAACAAACGACGATCTCGAATTGCAAGTAGCAACCACCTCCGGCGAGGTATATATATACATTGAGCCTCTCGTGATACAAACTTACTGAAATGTATTAACGCGCGCGACCCTCTTTCTTTTTTTAGCCCTCGGCCGGATCGAGTACGACAAAGCGTGGCAAATCCAAGGCGATGAAAACAGGAGAAACATATGCCATTGATTTTGTCAGTGAAACCGGCAAGCCCCTACAGCACACCTCAAAGTTTATCAACCAATGCGGAGTCGTTGTTAGAGACAACGTCCCGATCACCGTCCAGGAATGGAAGGAGCCAAAGAAGGCACGTCTTGGTTTCAGTTTTGTCGACAAAAGAACGAAAAAGGATTGCTGGAGAAAGCTTATGGAACATTTCATTCTACCTCCGGAATACAACAAAGTCGATGAATTCGGTAACGAGGTTCCGGGTGGACGTGAGAGGAGGAGGCTAGTTAAAGAGTTCGCTCTTCAGAAGATGGGCGAAGCATTCCGGAACTTCAAGAAAAATTTAACCCGTGACTATGTCAACAAGGGCAAGACTCCGGATTTCAATGGACAACATGAGAAACTGAAAGATGATTGGCCAGAATTTGTGAGGCAAAAGAAATCGGAACATTTCAAGGAAATATCGAAAAAAATAAGGATAATGCGAGTAAGAAAAAGCTCCATCATATTATGGGGCCAGGAGGATACCGCCTTTCGGAGCCTAAGTGGCAGAAGATGGAGGAGGACCTGAGGGTGCGAGGAATCCCTCTAGGTACAGAGGGATGGGACCCAAGGGCCAAAAGCTGGTGGTACGGGCATGGGGGATCGCTAGACCCGGAGACAGGGGTGTGTGTTCACCGGAAGAAAAAGTTTGCTCCCACCGAAGCCCTTATTGACGTAATGACCCAAGCTCAAGAGGGCTTGATCAAGTTCAACAGAGAGAAAGACGCACTGACAACAGCCCTCGGGAATGATGAACACGGAGGACGTGTACGAGGCAAAGGCAAAATTCTGTGGAAAGTAGGGTTTTCCCAGGACAATGACCCGTACTGTTACAGAAGCCGTAAGAGAAAGACGGACCGGGATGCAGATCTTTTGGCGAAGTTTGCATCGGAACTCCATGAGTTGAAGCAGACCGTGCATGAACTAGTAAAAAAAATCGGCTGCCGGGCCGCATGAAGATCATGAAGCGGATCGCGGAAGCCAGCAGCGGAGAAGCAGCGTGGCTTCCACGGATGCCCCGCCTGGTGCTAATGCACCGATGATCGAGATTCGTGCACCGGAGCCTCACTACCCCGTGGATGATGTAAAGGAGATGAAAGAATGTGATCTGCATTATCCCGTGGGGAACGTTTCCACGAAGGTAGCTAGCGGCAGTGCTTTACCCTGTACACCTGGAGCACTCCACCACAACAACCCCATTGCATATGGCTATGCTCGTGTCACGGTGGAAGACATAGTCCAAGGGTTTGAGGACCTGGAGATTGACAAAGCTACACCCGAAGGGGAGAGAAGACTTGGAGATGTCAAGCGCCAGATCATTCTATGGAAAAAGAAGTACATAGTGTTTCCAGGCGAGGCGCCAAGGCTAACAAGTCCACCCCCCCTCCGATGGTGGTGGTGGGGGTGGTGGTGGCGGTGGTGGTGGTCGTGGTGGTTCACCTACACCTCCTTCACGCCATTCGACGCCGTCCCCCGATCCACAACCTCCAGCGGGTAAGCAGCCGCCGCCCCCCAATCCTCCTCCGGCGGGTACGACGCCCCCCAATCCTCCTCCGGCGGGTACGACGCCCCCCAATCCACCTCCGGCGAAGAAGCAGAAGCAGGCGGACAGCAAGGAAACCCGCTCCTGGACTATTAACCCGGACCCTTATGTACCTAAGACCACAAGGGTACCGGAGCCATCACTGAAGCCTCTCCTCCCAAGGCCTTGGGAACTTAGTGAAGCTGAAACCAAATTGGCCGTGTCTGCTCATTATGAGAAATGGAAGGCGGATATGAAGGCGATAAAAGAGCCTGAGCCCAAGCAAGTATTCACTGAGAAGCAAAAGAAGTGGGCTAAGAATTTTTTGACGACACCGTCCCAAGCCGAGCTGAATATGCCTGACGACTATGGACATGAACTTCGTAGGCAAGCAAAAATATTGAAGGAGGAGAAAGAAGAAAGTAAAAAAAGCGGGAAACAAGTTGACCAGCTCGGGATGCAGAATAAACAATCGATCCCCCCGCTCATAGTGAAAGCCGGTCCGGAAGAGGACCCCGAGATCATAGCAGCTGCGGCAGCACTTGGATTGACTGTAGCGAGTGCCATGAAACAAGCGTCCGAGATGGGTTTGACTCTTCGTGCCTTCTTAGGCCTTGAGGATGCGCCAGTATGTGAGATAGCATTACAATATGTGCGAAATGGGCCTCTCGTCGAGCCTGCGCGGGAAAAGAGTCTACCACCACAAATGCGAAATCTGCTACGTTGGTACAAGCAATTCATAACATGGGCCGACAAAGAATATGTTTATGCGGATGTTACAGAGGAGCATCACACCAAACGGTACTCTGTACAAGTTCATATGAGTGAATTGTTCCAGCTGTTCAATCTGCGCGACCTCGACAAATCTATGCTGAGTTGCTACGTTCTGTAAGTGATTTATTTCTACCTCATCTCGTTCTTCATTGCCTGCAATATATATATATATATATATATATATATATATATATATATATATATATATATATATATATATATATATATATATATATATATTGTCCTAACTATATTGTTGCGTACGCTATTATGCAGACTGAAGATTTGGGAATGCAAAATAAGAAACATCCATGATGTTGGGTTCATTGACCCACATATCGTTAATGGACATGTGTTACAAAATCACCCCGAAGACGTGGAGAAAGACTTGTACAAGTTTCTTAGAAAGCATCAACTCAAAAGTCATATTCTATTTCCTTACCATTTTGGGTGAGTGTTTCTCTCTTGTGCCCATTCTCTTTTGTTTACTCCATGCATGGTATGTCTAATCGATGAGTTATGCATGACTGTGCATGTAACGTGTCCGCAGGTTCCACTGGATTCTGCTAAATATTGAACTTCACACCTCCAGAGTTCTAATCATGGACTCTATGGATTCGGATCCAAAGCGTTGGGCCGACATGAGAAAAATGCTGCAAAAGTAATTATTTTCAATCATTTGAGCTCTATATCGATCGGTCTCTTTCGTTCATTTCCTAATATCAAGTAACTAATAACTCCCTTGTTCATTTAATTTTCTTTGCCCTGTAGGGTTTGGAGACGGTTCTCAGAAGAAATTGTCGGTGAATTCAAACATGAGCTAGATTTTAGAAGGTTAGTTAATGTGGATAAGCAGCCACCGGGGACCAATCTATGTGGATACTATGTTTGTGAGAACATCCGGAGACACACCTCTGAGGGGAAGGCATCCGATAGCGTGCAGAAGGCGACGGATAACTTGCGGAGGAGGCTTAGTCCAGAAGCTCGCTTCCGACCAATTCAAGATGAATTAGCAGGATTTTTCATGAGGGAAGTCATCAATCCTAAAGGAGAACACTATACCGAGGACGAAGAAATTTATATGCATACCCGAGATTGAAACTTGTTCGAAGTTGTATATGGTCATCCATCCTAATTGTGTATGGAAACTTGTTCGAAGTTGTATATGGTCACCCGAGATTGAATATATATTATATATTCCTCTTGAATTCTTCTTGTTTGAAATTTCATATGCATGTATATAGTAGTGTAGAATATGTGTACTGAAACTTCATCAAAATTAAAATAAAACACATAATAAAATATAAAAGAAATAAAACACTACAAATTAAAAAGAAACCAGGTTTAGGGGGGCTAAAACCCTAAACCTGCGGAGGAGGCCTTTAGTCCCGGTTAGCCACGAGAACCGGGACTAAAGGTCCTCCGCCCCGACGGACTCCTGGCGCCCACGTGGACGGGCCTTTAGTCGCGGTTCGTAAGAGGCGCGACTAAAGGGGGGGGCCTTTAGTCGCGCATATTTAGTCCCGGTTGCACAGCCGGGATTAATGGCCTTTGCGAACCGGGACTAAAGGCCTATTCTCTACCAGTGCAAGTTACATGCCTGCAGATGACGACGCCCACGACTGCTCCATCGCTCCATCCAGGGCCTCACTCGTGAGCTCAAGCATCGCTGTCCTATGTCCGGCTACTACAGGCACATCTTTAATCGCGACTGCCACGAACCGCAAGCGATGATGGTGTCGTCCGCAACTCAAGGCACCACTGTGGTATGGGTAGACGCGCCAACGGCGCCATGTCCGTGTCCGCGTGGACGCCCAAGGCTGAGCCCGCCTCAGCGTCGTGGGCCATCCGGCCACTCTGCAGCTCCACTCGCACATGATGAACTAACCAAAATATTCACCTAAAAAAACTAACCAAAATATTGGAGCATACATATACATGCGCAGTATTCTTTGAACATCCCTAAAACATGGATGAACTAATTGCCTTTTTACTACATCCAAGATAGTTACATAATGCACTAGGGGCAAAACTGTCTTTTTGCCTCACACTTAACACCATTAGTGTCTAAAATGGAAGAAAGTGTCATATAAGGAATAAAAATTACTTTAGATGTCAAACAGAGAAAAATATTTATTTTGGGCCAAATAGGGAACCAAACTTTAAGAAAGGGCCAAAAAAGGAATTCTCTCATAAACTAACCCTAGCCCCCAGTTTTGAAATAGGCAGAAAGAAGGAGAGACAAGAGGCACTTACAACACGCCGCCACCGGCTCCACTAGTCCACTGATGGCTACTGGTAGGGTTGGCCACCCAAATCTCTGCCAGCCTCACCCTGTCCTCCATGGACAGTGCCTCCTCCTCCTCCAAATCCTCATCGTCGGCGCTGGAGTAGTACGAACTGCAGCTGCCGCCGTCCAGACCTACGTGGTCATCACTCCCGAGTCCGGGAAGGTCTCCGTACCCCCCCCCCCCCACCGTCACCACCGCCGGGAGTCGCCGCCGCCATCGCAAGAGAGCCGTGCAGAGAGGGGAGAGGGAGAGGGGAAACGAAAGCTAGGGTTCATCCCGTTCGGGCCGGTTCGACCCAGCCACAACGACCGAGCCGGGTTGGTCCGAGTCAGCGGCGTGGTGCATGCGGGTATGTGACTGTGTCGCCTGACATGTGGGCCCGCTCGGTCAGATACACGCCCAATACGTAGTTAGACAGCTGTTAGACCGTTTTGCAACACTTAGGCTGAGAGTTGGTTCTGACTTGCAAAAAATGTGACTAATGGTACCAATTCGTTACAATGTGCCAAAGTGTGGTAGTTCCTTGCAATTAACTTGAAGAAAAAGGTGTCTGGGAGGGCAACAACGACACACGAGAGCTTGTGAACCGTCTGATGGCGGATGTAAGGTTGTTGTTGAAGCACCAAGGCGAATCGGCATCGAGGAAGGAGAGCCATTGGATGATGGATACATGCCGTAAGCTTCGTCCGAAATGCGGGAATAGGGGAGATGGTCGTTCTTCAGTTAGACTCAGACTCCGAGCGTGGCAATACCCCCCTCTTGGGATAGTCCTTGTCCTTAAGGATGGAAAGAAGGGAAAATCTTTTTGGATGAATGTCGAGTCTTCCCACGTAGTTGCTTCCACGGGCATGTTGACCCACTTAATTAGCCAACAGGCCACCGGATTGCTGATGTCCACTTGAGATCTTGGTATCAACTTCCTTTCCAACACTCTTTTAGGGTCCATTTTAGTTTGACCATGCTCATCGACTAGTTGAAGGTAAGGAGAGGGAATGACACAGAAACCCACATGTTTCTTCAACTGGCTAGCATGGAAGGTGTGGTGAAGCTTACAACCCTCTGGCAACATCAATTTGTAAGCTGCATCGCCCACCTTGGGAAACACTCTGAATGGGTGATACGTCTCCGTCGTATCTACTTTTCCTAATGCTTTTCCTTTTGTTTTGGACTCTAATTTGCATGATTTGAATGAAACTAACCCGGACTGACGCTGTTTTCAGCAGAACTACCATGGTGTTGTTTTTGTGCATAAATATAAGTTCTCGGATTGGAACGAAACTTTGCGAGGAATTTTTATATGAATAAAGATAATTTCTGGAGCCAAGAACCACCGGAGGGGGACACCTGGGTGGGCACAACCCACCAGGGCGCGCCACCCCTTCTAGGCGCGCCCGAGTGGGTTGTCCCCACCTGGTGGCCCCGCAGACCCTTAAACCGACGCTGTAAACTCACATTTTCCCAGAAAAAATCGAGGAGAAAGATTTATCGCATTTCATGAGACGGAGCCGCCGCCGCCTCCTGTTCTTCCTCGGGTGGCCAGATCTGGAGTCCGTTTGGGGCTCCGGAGAGGGGGATCTTCGATTTTCTTCATCACCAACCCTTCTCCATCGCCAATTCCATGATGCTCCCCACCGGGAGTGAGTAATTCCTTCGTAGGCTCGCTGGTCGGTGAGGAGTAGGATGAGATTCATCATGTAATTGAGTTAGTTTTGTTAGGGTTTGATCCCTAGTATCCATTCTGATATTGATGTTGCTATGACTTTGTCATGCTTGATGCTTGTCACTTTGGGCCCGGGTGCCATGATTTCAAATCTAAACCGTTTATGTTCTAGATCCGATCTTGCAAGTTATAGTCACCTACTACGTGTTATGATCCGGCAACCCCGGAGTGACAATAGTTGGGACACTTCCCGGTGATGACCGTAGTTTGAGGTGTTCATGTATTCACCGTGTCTTTCATCGAAAAAGCACTTTTAAATGACTCTTTAATTGTACTAAGAAATTTCACATCATTGTCAATCAATAATATGTTGGCTACATATAAGATTAGAAATGATTTAGAACTCTCACAAACTTCTTGTAAACACAAGATACTTTGCCATTCTTGATAAAGCAGAATCCTTTGACCACGTCATCAAAACGGACGTTCCAGCTCCTCAATACTGGCTTCAAATCATAAATTGAGATTTGAAGCTTGCACACCTTTTCGGCATCCTTAGGGTCGACAAAACCTTCTGGATGTATCATGTATACATCCTCTTCAAGGTTTCCATTTAGGAAAGTTGTTTTGGCGTCCATCTATCATATCTCATAATCGAAATATGCATCAATTGCTAGCAAAATCGGCACGGACTTAAGCATAGCTACAAGGGAGAAAGTTTCATCGTAATCAATGCATTCAAGTTTTTTGGAACCCTTTTGCGTCAAGCCTTGCTTTATAGATAGTAGGAATACCATCCGCATCTATCTTTCTTTTGAAAATCCATTTACACTCAATAGGTTTCACTCCCTCCGGAGGCTCTACCAAGATCCATACCTTGTTCTCGTACATGGAATTCATTTCGGATTTCATGGCCTCAAGCCATTCTTTTGAGATGAGTGCTGCCATTGCTTCTCTATAGTGCGCAAGTTCATCTTCTACTAAGATGAATATATCATTGTGGTACCACTCAGGTGGTTCACTAACTCTCCTTCATCTGTGTGGTTCAATAACAGACTTGGCTGGAGTTTCTACGTCAGGTGTAGAGCTCCCGGTACGGTTATAGGGATCTTTAGCGGAACTTCTTCCAGTTCTTTATCCTTAAACTATCGCCGATGATTCATCAATCTCATCAAGTTGTACTGTCCTCCCACTCACTTCTTTCGCGAGAAACTTCTCCTCCAGAAAGACTTCATGTTTTGCAACAAACACTTTGTTGTCGAATGCGTGATAGAAGGAATACCTAGTTGTTTCCTTGCGATAACCTAAAAAGTAACATCTATCTGATCTGGGTTCGAACTTAGTTGGTTGTAAACGTTTTACGTACGCATCACAAGCCCAGATTTTAAGATGCGATAAACTGAGTTTCTTCCCATGCCATAAATCATATGGTGTCGTCTTAACAGACTTACACGGTGCTCTGTTTAGTGTATAGTTTGCAGTTTCTAGTGCATGAACCCCAAAAGATAAAGACAGTTCGGTAAGGGACATCATAGACCGCTTCATGTCTAACAAGGTTCAGTTATGCATTTCATACACTCCATTCCTCTGTGGAGTTCCGCGAGGTGTAACTTGTGAAATAATTCCATGATCAATTATATGTTGACTAAACTCATGACTTAGATATTCGCCTCCACGATCTAATCATAGGAACTTGATATTTTTGTCACGATGATTTTTTACTTTGATTTGAAACTATTTTAAATTTCCAAATGGTTTAGACTTATATTTCATTAATTATATATACACATACCTACTCAAGTCATCAATGAAAGCTATGAAGTAGAAATATCCACCGCATGCCGATGTGCTCATTTATCCACATACATCACTATGTGTTATTTTCAATAGCTCATTCGCCCTTTCAAGATGACCCGTGAATGGTTTATTAATCAATTTTCCCATTAGAAAAGCATCACATGTGTCGAATAACTCAATGTCAAATGATGGTAAAACTCCATCTTTATGAAGTCCCTGCATGTGTTTCTTTTCAATATGACCAAGTCGGTAGTGCCACATATAAGTGGTATTCTTATCAGTCTTCTTAAGACGTTTGGCCTCAATGTTATAGACATCTTTCTCACATTCCAGATCCATAACGAAGAAACCACCAACAATAGGTGCAAATCTATAATACATATCCTTATAATAAATTAAAGAACCATTGCTCTCACACTTATAAGAACAACCATCGCGTACTAGACATGATCCAGAGATAATGTTTTTACACAACTTCGAAACAAAATACCAATTATTCAATTCTAAGATAAATCCTGAAGGGAGACTCAAAGACATGACGCCAACGACTTGAGCGGAGATTCCTGCACCGTTCCTGACACACATCATGACTTTATTCTTTTCAAGCTTGCAAACTTTTTGCGGTCCCTGCATCGTGTTGCAAATGTGAGCAACAGATTCAGTATCAAATACCCATGACATACATGTTTTTTCCAGCAACTAGAATATCAATAACATTGACTTGTATAATTAATAACATTCATACCTTTACCGAAATAACCGTTCTTCTTCTTATCCACCAAGTAATTCTTGCAATTCCTTTTCCAGTGTCTTTTGGCCTTGCAGTAGAAACATCCAATCTCAGTAGTGGCTCTGTCCTTGCTTCTCTTGTAGGACTTGGTCTTAGCGGCACCATTAGATTTCTTCTTGGACTTGCTCTTGTTTTTGAAATTGGTTGTCTTGTTTACGAGCAACACTTACTTGTTTTTCTTCTTCTGCATTCCCGCCTCAGCTGTTTTGAGCATTGCGAACAACTCATCGGTAGTGTTATCCATTCCCATCATGTTATCGTTTATGATAAACCATCGTAAGACGGGGGAGTGAAGCAAAAAACAATGCCGGTCCCGGGTGTTGCTGGAATTCCAAATTCCAAAGCAGCAAGTCTATCACAACAGCCGACCAGCTTAACAATATGCTTTTTCATTGAAGAACCTTGCAACCTGCGATAATGTTGGTGTTTGATGAGGTTTTGTCACTTATTTGCATGCCTCATATGTCATCGAAAAAAATATAAATGGTAAAATGAAGCACTTGGGTGTACAATCAAGAGTAGTGAGCATGCGTACATCCATATTTTTCCTCATATTTGTGCTAATTTCCTTGGCGTAATTAGCTGGGCTTGACATGATGCACATGCACTGATGGGTGGATGCATTGCCAGAGGGGTACTACTTTTTTTTTAGAACACAGTACAGACGCAGGTGCTCCATCTCCGAGAGACTTGGTTGTGCTTATGATCTTTGAGATTGACGGACGTCTCCTCCCAATGAACGCGCATCATCGAAAATTTCTGAAATAAATTCAGGAATAATGTGAGCATCGGTATTTGAACTTTGGTGAGTTGTGGTCTTGGAGATACCACTGTCCTCTTAACCATCCTATCACAGGTTGGTTTGGAGGGTACTACTTATCAGTCATTTATAAGCTTGCTAAAATAGGTTGATGATGCAAACGACCGGTCAACACGTACGTGAACAGAACATGACCAGGTGGCCAGCTAGTAATTACTAGTACATACCTGCTGATAGCTTATCGAACATATAAACCACGGGACAAGCAGGCAAGAGAAAAAATTAGCGATTAGTTCATCGCTATCGAGGGGGGAGGGGCATCTTCTTCCTTCCCCCCCCCCCCCCAGATCCGTTCCTTCCAACCAGTTGTAGATAACCCATGCGACCGTTCACCCAGTAGCCAAAAGCTCCATGGAGTTCATATAACAGGGTTTGCTGCTTCTCAATGCAGAGAGTTCAAATAAGTTGACATGGGGCAACTCCTTTGCTACCACCAACCAACCTTCCGATATGGAGATCGCTGACGGTCAGTTGCTCAATCATCATCGATAAGGTACCAGACAAAAGTAGCCTCCAAACCGTGCCAAAATCTTCAGTATGCCAAAAAAAACATTCGTGATGAAATTTCAGAGCATCGATTTTTTTACCACGCCTTCCAGCAATGTAATTTTGTGATGAAATTTTGCATGCACAACAAATACTCCCTCTGTTTCTAAATATAAGCCGTTGTAGAGATTTTACTATGGATCACATACGAATGTATATAGATGCATTTTAGAGTGTAGTCCATTCATTTTACTCCGTATGTGGTCCATAGTGGAATGTCTCCAAAGACTTATATTTAGGAACGGAGGAAGTATTCGCATTATTCTGAGAGAGTCAGTAAAGAAAATAGATGTACACATGCCATGTTAGGAATGTGTTTTGACTTTCTCATGTGAGAAATACACTAAACATTTTCTGTTATACATTTTCTTCTGAAGGAAATAAAATGTGCAAAAACACCGGTACACATGGTTGCTTTGTTAAAGAAAAACGCTGATGGTAGTTTGTCCGCTTTTTGCTATGATTTTTTCAACTGGTATTCATTTTTGGTATTTTGAAGAAATTCTATGCATTTTGTATTGTTTATCTCCCAACCGACAAAATTAAACATGCATAAACATATATCACAGAACTTGACAAACTTCAACCTAAAATAAGAGAACTTGGCAAACTTCTTACAGTATTTAGTTTGTTAGACATGATGATAAGGTATACTTCAGCGAAAATATATAGTTGGAAAAAATCTGGCATTAATTAGCTCTGTTTATTTATTTTTTTCTTATATACGCAGGATTTTAAAGGAATGAGATAAATTATAATAATTTATTTCCTTAATTATACCGCAGCAATGTCTAACCCCCACGCCATTATTCATGGTCTATTACCTCCTATTACCTGCTATATATAAGAGGTAATAGTTATACCAGCCATTAGATCATTAAAATTTAACGGTCCATATTTTTTTGGACCGCCTTAAAATTTCCCTAAAAAGCGTTGTGCGGGTGCTAATAAAACATGTTCATCGCGGCGTTTTCTTCGTCCCTAAAAGACTCTCCTTAATCCATCGTCTCAAGTGTATCCAACGAATTAAACACAAACCCAAACATGTGGTTAAGTCGTTCTGCCACATCAGTCGCATGTGCCTACCACGAGCCCAGCTGCTTTCGCCCAGATTTTTAGTTTGCATGGTAATATGTGTCTCATTTATATCATAAGGATCATAGTACAAGCCACGTACAAACCGACCAGGTAAAATTGAAAAGACAGCAAAACACCAGCCTTTGCACAAACGAACAACAACCAAGAACTAAAATTATAATCAAGACCGAAGAAACCTCTGAACTTGACACCAACACCCGTCACAGGTCTCTGGAACCACCATAATAGCTACCAAAGGAAAAAAATGACGGATCACCTTCACACCCGAGCTCAAAGCGGCTCCATCGCTGATATGCAGCTTTACGGACCTTCAAGGTGGCTCACCAGAAGCAAAATCATTACCGTTGAACGAATCAGAGAGGGGCAATACCCCAGACGCGCTATCGAACATCAGATCTGGCATCCCCACACGACTAAGACGCCGGAGGAGAAAACCACACCTGTCATCCACGAACCACGAACCCAACACATGTTCCACCATCTTCCAGATGTCGCCGATGCAGACCACAATCTGCATCCGCTCCTGGCCTACCTCCCAAGCTCCGCGCCGGCGCTAGAGCAAACGCCGTCGCAAAGGCGGAGCCCGAGGACACAAGTCCATCTTGACGATGTCGCCACCGCCATGCCATCCTTACTTGAACAGACTGATTTCAAAATCCATCCCCAACCATAGGGCCGATCGCCTCGTCGGAGTAGGATCTGAAGAAAATTTATTGAGCACCGCCATCTCCACCGCCGAAGCCAAGACGATGAACAACCTAAAAATCTAAACTACAAGAGTAAAAAAATGATCCACATGCGTGGATCCGACGACCGCCCTCACCACCGACAACCGAGGCCGCCGGAGAAGGGGAGCCGCCGGAAGGCGGCGGCATGGGAGACTCCTGGCGGCTAGGTCGCCTTTTCTTTCTTTCGCCCAGATTGAAAGTATAGATCCTACTTCGGCCAAGTTTCATACATGTACCTCCCGCATGGGATTTCTCTAAAATACGGTGATATACGATAATATACGGTGGTATACTCCAGAAGAAACACCCCCCCCCCCTCGTCCCCCGAGTACCTCTCGGAGGCAACACGGGGAACCCTAGCCGCCCCTGCCGCCGGCCTTCCTCCACCGTCCCCTCCCCCTCGCCGCCGCCGAGAGCCACCACTGGGCAAAGCCCAGGCAGTGCCGGCGGTGGTGGGGCTTCTCCCCTGGCGCAGCTTCCTTTATTCCTCGCGGGGGCTTAGTCGCTCCCAGTGGGCTTGGTGGCGCGGCGCTTCGAAGCTCCAGCGGCGGCTCGCTTTGCGGCAGGATGGAGGGCCTGTCCCCGTCTGGTGGTGCCGCCTAGACAGCGGCTGTGGCCTAGGGCTCCTGACCCTGGATTGGATCTGGGTGGTGCTCGGGCCTGGCGGTGGCTGCCTGTCAGGCATGGTGGCGGCGTGTCTCGCGGCCTCTAGGCATCGTGGAGGTACCAGTGGCGGCGTGTGCTCAGCCTGGTGGTGGCGGCGGCCGTGCACAGGAGTTGGATTCCTTCGAATAGATCTGGGTGAAAACTTGCTTTCGGCTACTGCCAAGGCCGTCGGTGGCGGCGCTATCTGCGCCGTTCCCTTCTTGAAGGCATCGCCGTGGAGAAGTTGAAGGCCACTCTCTGCTACCCCCGGGGGAAACCCTAGATCGGATGATCGGATGACGGCGGCGCTTTGGTGTCGTCCGCCCCCCCCCCTCCCTTGGGGGCGTAATTCTTGGAGGTACACACGTTATCGAGGGACCAGAGTGTTGGGAAACGTAGCATGCAATTTCAAAAAATTTCCTACGATCACGCAAGGTCTATCTAGGAGATGCATAGCAACGAGAAGGGGAGAGAGTGTCCACGTACCCTCGTAGACAGAAAGCGGACGCGTTAGCTTAACACGGTTGATGTAGTCGAACGTCTTCTCGATTCAACCGATCAAGCACCGAACGTATGGCACGTCCGAGTTCTGCACACGCTCAGCTCGATGATGTCCCTCGAAATCTTGATCCATCCAAGTGTCGAGGGAGAGTTTCGTCAGCACGACGGCATGGTGATGGTGATGGTGATGTGATCTGCGCAGGGCTTCGCCTAAGCACTACGACAATATGACCGGAGGAGTAAACGGTGGAGGGGGGCACCGCACACGGCAAAGAACAATTGATGTGCCTTAGAGGTGCCCCCCCCCCGCTCCCATATATAAAGGAGGTAGAGTTGAGGAGGCCGGCCTAGGGGCGCGCCAAGTGGGGGGAGTCCCACTTTGACTCCTAGTCCAATTCGCCCCCCTTCCTTCTATCAAGGGGAAAGGGGGAGGAGAGGGAGAAGGAGAAGGAAAGGGGGGAGGAGAGGGAGAAGGAGAAGGAAAGGGGGGCCGCGCCCCCTCCCCTAGTCCAATTTGTACTCCCCATGGGGGGGGGGCGGGGCACCCCCTTGTGGGCTGCCTTGCCTCCCTCCTATGGCCCATATGGCCCATATCTTCCCCCGGGGGGTTCCGGTAAGCCCCCCTACTCCGATATGTACCTGATACATTCCGAAACACTTCCGGTGTCTGATTACTATCGTCCAATATATCAATATTTACCTCTCGACCATTTCGCGACTCCTCGTCATGTCCGTGATCTCATCCGGGACTCCGAACAATCTTCGGTCACCAAAACACATAACTCATAATACAAATCATCATCGAACGTTAAGGCGGACCCTACGGGTTCGTGAACTATGTAGACATGACTGAGACACATGTCCGGTCAATAACCAACAGCGGAACCTGGATGCTCATATAGGTTCCTACATATTGTACGAAGTTCTTTATCGGTCAACCCGCAATGATAACATACGTCATTCTCTTTGTCATCGGTATGTTACTTTCCCGAGATTCGATCGTCGGTATCTTCATACCTAGTTCAATCTCGTTACCGGCAAGTCTGTTTACTCGTTCCGTAATACATCATCCCGCAACTAAACAATTAGTCACATTGCTTGCAAGGCTTATCATGATGTGTATTAGCGAGAGAGCCCAGAGATACCTCTCCGATACTCGGAGTGACAAATCCTAATCTCGAGCTATGCCAACCCAACAAACACCTTCGGAGATACCTGTAGAGCATCTTTATGATCACCCAGTTACGTTGTGACATTTTATAGCACACAAGGTATTCCTCGGTATTCGGGAGTTGCATAATCTCATAGTCAAAGGAATATCTATAGCTAACGGATGGGTCTTGTCCATCACATCATTCTCCTAATGATGTGATCCCGTTCATAAATGACAACACATGTCTATGGTCAGGAAACTTAACCATCTTTGATTAACGAGCTAGTCTAGTAGAGGCATACTAGGGACACTGAGTTTTGTCTATCTATTCACACATGTATCAAGTCTCCGGTTAATACAATTCTAGCATGAATAATAAACATTTATCATGATATAAGGAAATATAAATAACAACTTTATTATTGCCTCTAGGGCATATTTCCTTCAGTCTCCCACTTGCACTAGAGTCAATAATCTAGATTACATTGTAATGATTCTAACACCCATGGAGTCTTCGTGCTGATCATGTTTTGCTCATGGAAGAGGCTTAGTCAACGGGTCTGCAACATTCAGATCCGTATGTATTTTGCAAATCTCTATGTCTCCCTCCTTGACTTTATCACGGATGGAGTTGAAGCGTCTCTTGATGTGTTTGGTTCTCTTGTGAAATCTGGATTCCTTCACTAAGGAAATTGCTCCAGCATTGTCACAAAAGATTTTCATTGGACCCGATGCACTAGGTATTACACCTAGATCGGATATGAACTCCTTCATCTAGACTCCTTCATTTGCTGCTTCCGAAGCAGCTATGTAATCCGCTTCACACGTAGATCCTGCCACGACGCTTTGCTTGGAACTGCACCAACTGACAGCTCCACCATTCAATATAAATACGTATCCGGTTTGCGACTTAGAGTCATCTGGATCAGTGTCAAAGATAGCATCGACATAACCATTTACGACAAGCTCTTTGTCACCTCCATAAACGAGAAACATATCCTTAGTCCTCTTCGGGAATTTCAGGATGTTCTTGACCGTTGTCCAGTGATCCACTCCTGGATTACTTTGGTACCTCCCTGCTAAACTTATAGCAAGGCACACATCAGGGCTCGTACACAACATTGCATACATGATAGAACGTATGGCTGAGGCATAGGGAATGACCTTCATTTTCTCTCTATCTTCTGCAGTGGTCGGGCATTGAGTCTGACTCAATTTCACACCTTGCAACACAGGCAAGAACCCTTTCTTTGACTGATCCATTTTGAACTTCTTGAAAACTTTATCAAGGTATGTGCTTTGTGAAAGTCCAATTAAGCGTCTTGATCTATCTCTATAGATCTTGATGCCCAATATATAAGCAGCTTCACCGAGGTCTTTCATTGAAAATTTCTTATTCAAGTATCCTTTTATGCTATCCAGAAATTCTATATCATTTCTAATCAACAATATGTCATCCACATATAATATTAGAAATGCTACAGAGCTCCCACTCACTTTCTTGTAAATACAGGCTTCTCCGAAAGTCAGTATAAAACCATATGCTTCGATCACACTATCAAAGCGTATATTCCAACTCCGAGATGCTTATACCAGTCCATAAATGGATCGCTGGAGCTTGCACACTTTGTTAGCACCTTTAGGATCGACAAGGCCTTCTGGTTGCATCATATACAACTCTTCTTTAAGAAATCCATTAAGGAATGCAGTTTTGACGTCCATTTGCCAGATTTCATAATCATAAAATGCGGCAATTGCTAACATGATTTGGACAGACTAAAGCACGCTACGGGTGAGAAGGTCTCATCGTAGTCAACTCCTTGAACTTGTCGAAAACCTTTCGCAACAAGTCGAGCTTTATAGACAATAACATTACCATCAGCGTCAGTCTTCTTCTTGAAGATCCATTTATTCTATATGGCTTGCCGACCATCGGGCAAGTCAACCAAACTCCATACTTTGTTCTCATACATGGATCCCATCTCAGATTTCATGGCTTCAAGCCATTTCGCGGAATCTGGGCTCATCATCGCTTCCTCATAGTTTGTAGATTCGTCATGGTCTAGTAACATGACTTCTAGAACACGATTACCGTACCACTCCGGTGCGGAACGTACTCTGGTTGACCTACGAGGTCCGGTAGTAACTTGATCTGAAGTTTCATGATCATCATCATTAGCTTCCTCATTAATTGGTGTAGGCATCACGGGAACGGTTTTCTATGATGAATTACTTTTCAATTCAAGAGAAGGTGCAATTACCTCATCAAGTTCTACTTTTCTCCCACTCACTTCTTTCGAGAGAAACTTCTTCTCTAGAAAGGATCCATTCTTAGCAACAAATATCTTGCCTTCGGATCTGTGATAGAAGGTGTACCCAACAGTTTATTTTGGGTATCCTATGAAGACGCACTTCTCCGATTTGGGTTCGAGCTTATCAGGCTGAAGCTTTTTTACATAAGCATCGCAACCCCAAACTTTAAGAAACGACATCTTATGTATCTTGCCAAACCAAAGTTCATACGGTGTCGTCTCAACGGATTAAGATGGTGCCCTATTTAACGTTAGTTCAGTTGTCTCTAATTCATAACCCCAAAACGATAGTGGTGAATCGGTAAGAGACATCATAATCGCACCATATCTAATAAAGTATGGTTACGACGTTCGGACACACCATTACGCTGTGGTGTTCTAGGTGGCGTCTGTTGTGAAACTATTCCACGTTGTTTTAAATGAAGGCCAAACTCGTAACTCAAATATTTGCCTCCGCGATCAGATCGTAGAAACTTTATTTTCTTGTTACGATGATTTTCCACTTCACTCTAAAAATCTTTGAACTTTTCAAATGTTTCGTACTTGTGTTTCATTAAGTAGATATAACCATATCTGCTCAAATCATCTGTGAAGGTCAGAAAATAACGATACCTGCCGCGAGCCTCAACACTCATCGGACCGCATACATCGGTATGTATTATTTCCAATAAGTCAGTGCCTCGCTCCATTGTTCCGGAGATAAGAGTCTTAGTCATCTTGCCCATGAAGCATGGTTCGCAAGCATCAAATGATTCATAATCAAGTGATTCCAAAAGTCCATCCGCATGGAGTTTCTTCATGCGCTTTACAGCAATATGACCTAAACGGCAGTGCCACAAATATGGTGCACTATCATTATCAACTTTGCATCTTTTGGCATCAATATTATGAATATGTGTATCACCATGATTGGGATTCAACAAAAATAGACTACTCTTCAAGGGTGCATGACCATAAAAGATATTAATCATATAAATAGAACAACCATTATTCTCTCATTTAAATGAATAACCGTCTCGCATCGAACAAGATCCAGATATAATGTTCATGGTCAACGCTGGCACCAAATAACAATTATTCAGGTCTGAAAGTAATCTCGAAGGTAGATGTAGAGGTAGAGTGCCGACGACGATCACATCGACCTTGTAACCATTCCCGGCGCGCATCCTCACCTCGTCCTTAGCCAATCTTCGTTTAATCTGTAGCCCCTGTTTCGAGTTGCAAATATGAGCAATAGAACCAGTATCAAATACCCAGGCGCTACTACGAGCATTAGTAAGGTACACATCAATAACATGTATATCAAATATACCTTTGTTCACTTTGCCATCCTTCTGATCCGCCAAATACTTGGGGCAGTTCTGCTTCCAGTGTCCAGTCCCTTTGCAGTAGAAGCACTCAGTTTCAGGCTTAGGTCCAGACTTGGGCTTCTTCCCAGGAGTAGCAACTTGCTTGCCATTCTTCTTGAAGTTCCCCTTCTTTCCTTTGCCCTTTTTCTTGAAACTAGTGGTCTTGTTAACCATCAACACTTGATGCTCCTTCTTGATTTCTACCTCCGCAGCTTTGAGCATTGCGAAGAGCTCGGGAATAGTCTTTTCCATCCCTTGCGTATTGTAGTTCATCACGAAGCCTTTGTAGCTTGGTGGCAGTGATTGAAGAACTCTGTCAATAACACTATCATCCAGAAGATTAACTCCCAGCTGAGTCAAGTGGGTATGGTACCCAGACATTCTGAGTATGTGTTCACTGACAGAACTGTTCTCCTCCATCTTGCAGCTATAGAACTTGTTGGAGACTTCATATCTCTCAACTCGGGCATTTGCTTAAAATATTAACTTCAACTCCTGGAACATCTCACATGGTCCATGGCATTCAAAACGTCTTTGTAGTCCCGATTCTAAGCCGTAAAGCATGGCACACTGAACTATCGAGTAGTCATCAGATCGAGCTGGCCAGACGTTCATAACATCAACATTTGCTCCTGCAGTAGGCCTTTCACCTAGCGGTGCATCAAGGACATAATTCTTATGTGCAGCAATGAGGATAATCCTCAAGTTACGGACCCAGTCCATGTAGTTGCTACCATCATCTTTCAACTTAGCTTTCTCTAGGAACGCATTAAAATTCAAAGGAACGGTAGCACGGGCCATTGATCTACAACATAGATATGCAAAAACTATCAGGACTAAGTTCATGATAAATTAAGTTCAATTAATCATATTACTTAAGAACTCCCACTTAGATAGACATCCTCGAGTCATCTAAATGATCACGTGATCCATATCAACTAAACCATGTCCGATCATCACGTGAGATGGAGTAGTTTTCAATGGTGAACATCTCTATGTTGATCATATCTACTATATGATTCACGTTCGACCTTTTGGTCTCAGTGTTCCAAGGCCATGTCTGTACATGCTAGGCTCGTCAAGTTTAACCTGAGTATTCTGCATGTTCAAAACTGTCTTGCACCCGTTGTATGTGAACGTAGAGCTTATCACACCCGATCATTGATACGTTTCCGTCGTATCTATAATTTTTGATTGTTTCATGCCAATATTATACAAGTTTTGCATACTTTTGGCAACTTTTTATATGATTTATTGGACTAACCTATTGATCCAGTGTCCAGTGCCAGTTCCTGTTTTCTGCATCTTTTTTGTGTCACAGAGTATCCATATCAAACGAAGTCCAAATGCAATAAAATTTCACGAAGAATTATTTTGGAATATATGTGATTTTTGGGAGTTGGAATCACCGCAAACGGAGGCCCGAGGTGGGCACAACCCACCAGGGCGCGGTCCCGGAGCCAGGGGTAGCGTGGTGGGTTGTGCCCTCCTCGAACGTCGGTTGGAGCTATACTTTGGGCGCAAGGAAGCTTATATCCGGAAAAAAATTGTGTTAAAATCTCAGCGCAATCGGAGTTACGGATATCCGGGAATATAAGAAATGGTTTTCGGCCAGATCTGGGGAACGCGAAACAAAAGAGATCAAAGAGGGAGATCCCATCACGGAGGGGCTCCCGCCCCTCCGCCGCCATGGAGACCAAGGACCAGAGGGGGAACCCTCCTCCCATCTAGGGGGAGGCCAAGGAAGAAGAAGAAGGAGGGGGCTCTCTCCCCCTCGCTTCCGGTGGTGCCGGAGTGCCGCCGGGGCAACGATCAGGACGGCGATCTACATCAACAATCTTGCTACTGTCAACGCCAACTCTCTCCCCCTCTATGCAGCGGTGTAACACCTCTTCCCCCCGCTGTAATCTCTACTTAAGCATGGTGCTCAACTCCATATATTATTCCCAGTGATATTTGGCTATCCTATGATGTTTGAGTAGATCCGTTTTGTCCTGTGGGTTAATCGCGATCTTGGTTGGTATGATTGCATATTTTATTTATGTGCTGTCCTATGGTGCCTTCTGTTCTCGTGCAAATGTGAGGGGCTCCCGCTGTGGGGTGTTGCAATATGTTCATGGTTCGCTTATGGTGGGTTGCGAGAGTGACAGAAGTTTAAACCCGAGTAAGCGGGGTATGATGTATGGGAGTAAAGAGGACTTGATACTTAATGATATGGTTGGGTTTCACGACCTTAATGATCTTTAGTAGTTGCGGATGCTTGCTAGAGTTCCAATCATAAGTGCATATGATCCAAGTAGAGAAAGTATGTTAGCTCATGCCTCTCCCTCATATAAAATTACAAGAATGATTACCGGTACTTGTTATCGATTGCCTAGGGACAAATAACTTTCTTGTTGACAAAAGCTCTCTACTAAAACTAACATAGTTGTGTCTTTATCTAAACATCCCCTAGATTTTATTTACGTGCTCTTTATTATCTTGCAAACCTATCCTATCACACTTACAAAGTACTTCTAGTTCCATACTTGTTCTAGGTAAGCGAACATCAAGCGTGTGTAGAGTTGTATCGGTGGTCGATAGAACTTGAGGGAATATTTGTTCTACCTTTAGCTCCTCGTTGGGTTCGACACTCTTACTTATCGAAAGAGGCTACAATTGATCCCCTATACTTGTAGGTTATCAATCATCACGTGGTGTCTCGGCACGACAAACTGTCGCAACGGTGCATACTCAGGGAGAACACTTATACCTTGAAATTTTAGTGAGGGATCATCTTATAATGCTACCGCTGTACTAAGAAAAATAAGATGCATAAAAGATAAATATCACATGCAATCCAAATATGTGACATGATATGGCCATCATCATCTTATGCCTTTGATCTCCATCTCCAAAGCACCATGATGATCTCCATCGTCACCGGCTTGACACCTTGATCTCCATCGTAGCGTCGTTGTCGTCTCGCCAACTATTGCTTCTATAACGTAACTATCGTAATGCATAGTGATAAAGTAAAGCAATTACATGACGATTGCATTTCATACAATAAAGCGACAACCATAAGGCTCCTGCCAGTAGCCGATAACTTTTACAAAACATGATCATCTCATACAACAACGTATATCACATCATGTCTTGGCCATATCACATCACAACATTCCCTGCGAAAACAAGTTAGATGTCCTCTACTTTGTTGTTGCAAGTTTTATGTGGCTGCTACGGGCTTCAAGTAAGAACCGTTCTTACCTACGCATCAAAACCACAACGATGTTTCGTCAAGTTTGTTGTTTTAACCTTCAACAAGGACCGGCCGTAGTCAAATTCGATTCAACTAAAGTTGGAGAAACAGACACCCGCCAGCCACCTTTATGCAAAACAAGTTGCATGTCTGTCGGTGGAACCGATCTCATGAACGTGGTCATGTAAGGTTGGTCCAGGCCGCTTCATCCAACAATATCGCCAAATCAAAATAAGACGTTGGTGGTAAGCAGTATGACTATGATCACACACAACTCTTTGTGTTCTAGTCATGCATATCATCTATGCATAGACCTGGCTCGGATGCCACTGTTGGAAAACGTAGCGTGCAATTTCAAAAAAAAAAATCCTACGAGCACACAAGATCTATCTAGGAGATGCATAGCAACAAGAAGGGGATGGTGTGTCCACGTACCCTCGTAGACCGAAAGCGGAAGCGTTAGCTTAACGCGGTTGATGTAGTCGAACGTCTTCTTGATTCAACCGATCAAGCACCGAACGTACGGTACTTCCGAGTTCTGCACACGTTCAGCTCGATGACATCCCTCGAACTCTTGATTCAGCAAAGTGTCGAGGGAGAGTTTCGTTAGCACGATGGCGTGGTGATGGTGATGGTGATGTGATCTGCGCGTGGCTTCGCCTAAGCACTATGATAATATGACCGGAGGAGTAAATGGTGGAGTGGGGCATCGCACACGGCTAAAAACAATTGATGTTCCTTAGAGGTGCCCCCCTCCCCCATATATAAAGTAGGGAGAGGGGAGGAGGCCGGCCTAGGGGCGCGCCAAGTGGGGGGAGTCCCACTTGGACTCCTAGTCCAATTCGCCCCCCCCCTTCCTTCTATCGGAGGGGGAAAGGGGGAAGGAGAGGGAGAAGGAGAAGGAGAAGGAGAAGGAAAGGGGGGCCGCGCCCCCTCCCCTAGTCCAATTCGGACTCCCCATGGGGGGCCACCCCCTTGTGGGCTGCCTTGCCTCCCTCCTATGGCCCATAACTTCCCCCGGGGGGTTCCGGTAACCCCCCCCCCCCGGTACTCCGATATGTACCCGATACATTCTGAAACACTTCTGGTGTCCGAATACTATCGTCCAATATATCGATCTTTACCTCTCGACCATTTCGAGACTCCTCGTCATGTCCGTGATCTCATCCGGGACTCTGAACAATCTTCGGTCACCAAAACACATAACTCATTCGTCATCGAGCATTAAGCGTGCGGACCCTACGGGTTCAAGAACTATGTAGACATGACCGAGAGACATCTCCGGTCAATAACCAACAGCGGAACCTAGATGCTCATATTGGTTCCTACATATTCCATGAAGATCTTTATCGGTCAAACCGCAATGACAACATACGTCATTCCCTTTGCCAACGGTATGTTACTTGCCCGAGATTCAATCGTCGGTATCTTCATACCTAGTTCAATCTCGTTACCGGCAAGTCTCTTTACTCGTTCTGTAATACATCATCCCGCAACTAAACCATTAGTCACATTGCTTTGCAAGGCTTATCATGATGTGTATTACCGAGAGGGCCCAGAGATACCTCTCCGATACTCGGAGTGACTGGGGGAGTCCTGGATTAAGGGGTCCTCGGACAGCCGGATTATATACTTCTGCCGGACTGTTGGACTAAGAAGATACAAGATTCAAGACTTCGTCCCGTGTCCGGATGGGACTCTCCTTTGCGTGGAAATCAAGCTTGGCAATTCGGATATGTAGATCTCCTCCCTTGTAACCGACTCTATGTAACCCTAGCCCCCTCCGGTGTCTATATAAACCGGAGGGTTTAGTCCGTAGGACAGCAACAATCATAATCATAGGCTAGCTTCTAGGGTTTAGCCTCTACGATCTCGTGGTAGATCAACTCTTGTAATACTCATATCATCAAGATCAATCAAGCAGGAAGTAGGGTATTACCTCCATCGAGAGGGCCCGAACCTGGGTAAACATTCTGTCCCCCGCCTCCTGTTACTATCCTCCTTAGACGCACAGTTCGGGCCCCCTACCCGAGATCCGCCGGTTTTGACACTGACATTGGTGCTTTCATTGAGAGTTCCACTGTGCCGTCACCATAAAGGCTTGATGGCCCCTTCGATCATCGGCAACGATGCGATCCAGGGTGAGGTTTTCCTCCCCGGACAGATATTTGTATTCGGCGGCTTCGTACTGCGGGCCAACTCGCTTGGCCATCTGGAGCAGATCGAGAGCTACGCCCCTGGCCATCTGGTCAGGTTTGGAAGCTTGAACTATACTGCCGACATCCGCGGAGACTTGATCTTCGACGGATTCAAGCCCATGTCAGGTGCGCCGCACAGTCACGACGAGCATGACTTAGCTCTGTCGTCGGACAGTGTTCGGGAGATCGCACATGTGGCCCCTCCGGCCCTCAATCCGGAGCAGATCGCGCCGTCCGAAGACGGGTGAATGGACCCCGCCACGGAGGCCGCGCACTCAGCGGTGATAGAGCCGAATGCTGACTTCACCTCCTATGAGACCTGTGTTGCCGGACACCTGGATTCGTCCCCGGCCACGGGCTCCGAACCGCCTGCGTCCGTGCCTATCGAATCTGTTGGGCACCGATCATGGAGTTTTCCTCCGCGCATATCTTTCAGCACTCGCCCCTGGGCGACGTGCTAAATTCATGAAGGTCTCTCTCCTTGTCAGGAGAACCTTGGCCGAACTATGTCCGGCTTGAGTGGGAAGCGGACGACGAAGAAATTCGTTCCCCACCCACCACCCACTTAATAGCCACTATCGACGACTTGACCGACATGCTCGATTTTGACTCCGAAGACATCGACGGTATGGACGACGATGCAGGAGACGAACAGGAACCACCGCCCACAGGGCGCTGGACTGCCACCTCATCATATGATATATACATGGTGGACACCCCCAAAGAAGGCGATGGCGATAAGGCAACGGAGGATAATCCCTCCGAGAAGCAATCCAAGCACCGGCGTCAGCGGCGCCACTCTAAGCCCCGCCATAGCAAAAGCAGCGATACTGGCACAAGATACAATAACGCTGTAGATAATGCCGAAGACGAAGACAATCCCCTCCAGCCAGGATTCGAGCAGGAGGATGGGCAAGCTAGCCCTAAGGAACAGGCGACAGACGGAGAATCAGAAGATGACACTTACATGTCCCTCTCCGAAGACGAGGCGATCCTCGGCGACGAAGAACTTATCGTGCCTGAGGATCCCGTCGAGCAGGAGCGCTTCAAGCGCCGGCTTATAGCCACAGCAAAAAGCCTAAAGAAAAAGCAACAACAGCTTCAAGCTGACCAAGATCTGCTAACGGACAAATGGACCGAGGTCCTGGCAGCCGAGGAATACAAACTCGAGGGCCCAACCAAAAGTTATCCAAAGCGCAGGTTGCTACCCCAACTCGAGGAGGAAGCATTAAAACCTACACTACCAGCGTATGATGCGGCTGATCGGCCGCCTCGTGGCCGAGACAGAGCGGCATATCAGCCCGAAGTCCGGCCCGCACCCCATCGCCAGTCAAATAAAAACACCAAGGCCCGGGGCAACACGCAGGACCTGCAAGACATATTGGAAAACAAAGCAGGACATAAAAGATCGCTAGGGATCACGAGGGCACCCCCAAACGCGTGACGACGACCGTCACGCCTGATATAGTAAAAGCAAATCCGGCCGGGCCGAATACAGCAGACAGGACTCGTATGAACTGCGTCGTGATATAGCCTGGCACAGAGGCGCTGCACACCCCCTATGCTTCACTGATGAAGTATTGGATCATGAATTCCCAGAAGGGTTTAAACCCGTGAACATTGAATCATATGATGGTACTACAGACCCCGCGGTATGGATAGAGGACTTCTTCCTCCACATTCACATGGCCCGCGGGGATGATCTACACGCCATCAAGTATCTCCCACTAAAACTCAAAGGGCCGGCTCAGCATTGGCTGAATAGCTTGCCGGCAAATCCATCGGAAGTTGGGAGAACCTGGCAGACGCATTCCTGGACAACTTCCGGGGCACTTACGTGCGACCACCGGATGCTGATGATTTAAGTCACATAATACAACAGCCCGGATAGTCAGCCAGGAAATTCTGGACTCGGTTCCTAACTAAAAAGAACCAAACTGTCGATTGTCCGGATGCCGAAGCCCTAGCGGCCTTTAAACATAACATCCGTGACGAGTGGCTCGCCCGACATCTCGGCCAGGAGAAGCCAAAATCCATGGCAGCCCTCACGACACTCATGACCCGCTTTTGCGTGGGCGAGGATAGCTGGTTGGCCCGTAGCAACGACACAGCAAGCAACCCTGGCACATCAGAGGCCAGAGATAGCAACGGCAAACCCCGACGCAACAAACACAAGCGCTGCAAATATGGTGAAAACGCCAAAGATACGGCAGTTAATGCCGGATTTAGTGGCTCTAAGTCCGGTAAGCGGAAAGGGCCACTCAAAAATAACAATTCGGGTTCGTCCAGTCTGGACCGCATACTCGACCGCCAATGCCAAATTCATGGCACCCCAGGAACGCCAGCCACCCATACCAACAGAGAATGCTGGGTCTTCAAACAAGCCGGCAGGACAGGCGCCAAAAACAAAGATGGGGGGTCCCAAAGCGATGATGGCGACGAAGAGCCCAGATCACCGAATACAGGAGGGCAAAAGAAATTTCCCCCGCAAATCCAAACGGTGAACGTGGTAAACAACACCCACATTCCCAACCCGGACCGGATGCGCACCCTTAGGGATGCCGACTTAACGGAACTAGTTGTCCCACAATATAAACTAGGGCCGGTCACCTTCAACCGCACGGATCGTCTGGTTAACGCCAATCAGGGCAATCCAGCCGCACTAGTCCTCGACCCAATAGTTGACGGGTTCCACCTCACACGAGTCCTTATGGACGGAGGCAGCAGTCTAAATCTGCTTTACCAGGACACAGTGCGCAAGATGGGCATCGATCATTCGGTGATCAAGCCCACTAAAGCCCCCTTCAGAGGCATTATACCAGGTGTGGAGGCCAGTTGTACAAGCTCCATCGCCCTTGAGGTAGTCTTCGGATCACCAGACAATTACCGTACCGAAGAGTTAATCTTCGAAATCGTCCCCTTCCGCAGTGATTATCAGGCACTGCTCGGACGAACCGCGTTTGCTCGATTCAACGCGGTGCCACATTATGCCTACCGTAAGCTCAAGATGCCCGGTCCACGCGGCGTCATCATGGTTAATGGCAAGGCCGAACTTTCCTTCGGCACCAAAGAGTATACCACTGCCTTAACAGCAGAAGCAACGAGCGGCACCATGCAGTCGAACCTCGAGTCGACGGCCAGTCTCCCGGACACCGCCAAAGGACTCCGAACTACTTCGCGGCAGGATAGCCCAGCTCGTCCAGAGCTCGATTAAACACTCCGGCGATGGCTAGGACAGGCGGCATACAGCGGCTCAACCGCTCTCTGGCACACAAACATTTCTTACATTCCCTTTGCACGTTCACCTTTGCGCCGACTAGGACTGGCGATATGGAAGCAGCTCGAACGCGCAAGGGAATCCTTAGATATTCCCCGCAATGACCATCCGACTATACTCCGGATCCGCACACAGCTTCTTCCCCCTGGTCTCAGCAGGTTCCACAGTCATATTTCTTTTTTATCACATTACCTGTACTCATACGCATCGACGTACTATTCAAATACAACATGTGGATTTATATGACGCTTATCTGCTGTTATTTCTTATAAAAATTATTTCGTCAAGTGGCATCTGTACACCGCGATATGCCTTAAAACATGCTAGGGGCTTCGTTTTACCCATAATACGGCAATAAAGTCCGAACACCTTCATGGAAGTTCAGCACCCCGAACCTATAGCATTATATGCATCAGCTCCGAATCATGTCTTGGGTCAATAGTTGGGTTTGCCCGGCTCCCATGTTTTGGTACCTTACGTTCCGCTATATCGGCTAAGGTAGCAGTGGGAGAACTACTGCGATTGTGTCCCGGTTCTTTCGGACGAGCACCTCAGTAGAGAAAGTCAAAAACTGACTGTCATGATACGGCGAGAGCTGGTCAGCTGTTCGAGAGGTTGTAAAATCTTTAAGGATTTCTCCCGCATAATGCCATAACCAATGCAGCGTGCGATGGATCGGTTTTTCTTCCGATCAGGTGCTTATAGAGCCCCTCGTGCGGTCTTCCGAACACCAGGGGCTGCGCCTACCTTCCTTTCCTAATGCTCCTATGGCTAAGTGAGAGTGATAAAGCCCTATAGTCCTATTGCCTGGTTCGTTGTGACGAACACCTCCTTCGAAGGACCCAAAACTGGGATAAAGAGTGATCAGGTTTATCCTGAACACCCCCGTACTTCTTACGTGGGGGCAGAAGCTGACGACTGGCCAACTCTCAGGATTAATATATAAAACGGCCGCGCAGGAGGATAAACTTTTATATAACAGGCAATAAATAATATAAATGACCTTGTTCAAACATTACAAAGGACAACATGATTTGCATTCATGGAAATATAATGTCCTTGGTGCATAGCTCCGCTGCAAGGTAGGATCCTTTCAGGACACTTTCATAATATAATTCGGGCTTGCGGTGCTCCTTCCCCTCTGGCGGTCCCTCGGTCATCAGCTTTTCAGCATCCATCTTCCCCCAGTGCACCTTTGCGCGGGCGAAGGCCATTCGCGCACCCTCTATACAGACCGACCGCTTGATGACGTCAAGTCGAGGGCGAGCACTTACAAGCCGCTTCACGAGCCCGAAGTAGCTGCTTGGAATCGGCTCAGCGGGCCATAGCCGGATAATCAAATCCTTCATGGCTAGTTCCGCCGCCTTATGCAGTTCGATCAGCTGTTTCAGTTGATCGGCAAAAGGCACTGGATAATTCGGTGCCAGATACTACGACCAGAAGAGCTTATCCGCAGTGTTCCTTTCTTCGGCTCGGTAGAATTGGGCGGCATCGATATGCTGTGGGGCAGCTCCACAAATACCCCTGGAGAAATCCGAACTTAAAATTAGATACATGATTTTCTCCTCGAATACTTGCTTTACATGGAAAAAAGCCTTACCCGCCGCGATTTTCCTCGCCTCCTGGATCTCCCGCAGGGTGCTTTGGGTTTCCCTCCGGGCATCGCTCGCGGCCTGATGAGCCTTGGTGAGTTCGGATTCTTTCTCCGTTAAACTCTGCTCCAAGGTCTCACATTTCTTCACGGCCTCTTGAAGCTCCTGCTCAGCTTCAATAACCCTGGCCTCGTGCTTCTCACGAAGAGCCTCCTCTGCGGCTGCCTTTTTCTCGGCCTCGGCCACAGCCTTCTTAAGAGCCTCGACTTCGGTCATCATCCCTAGCGCAAATCATGAAACATATTTTATCATACTGAAAATTCGTTCGCAATAAATGCGAACAAGACTTGCGCATACCTTGTTTATCTCCCAACTGCTTTTTCAACTGGCCAAGTTCTTCTTTGGCCCGCTCCAGACTTTGATTCAGTCCAGAGACCTCCGCAGTATGAGAGGCAGCAGCCGCTACAGACGCCTGCTTATAAAACAAGTTAGATAGATGTCATCAAGTGAGTCTTCCTGCGAATATAAATTTGATCCTCTGTCCGGTTCTTTCTTTCACCGAACAGTGTATCAGGGGCTACTATCCATACCATGACACTCTTCGAAACCTCATAAAACATACCTCAAAACCTTTTATAAGGCTGATACAGGCTTCATTCAGTCCACTCTCAGCAGACTGAATCTTCTCAATCACCGCACCCATAAGGGCACGGTGTTCATCGACGACGGAGGCGCTCTTCAGCGCCGCCAAAAGCATCGGACACCTCTGGTTGGACAGAGGTTGCCAGTGGAACAGGTACGCCCCCTCCAGCCAGGGAGGCCGCCTGCTTGATTCTGGAGCCGTATTGGTCTCCGGAATTGCATCCGGCTGGGAGCCAAATTCAAGATGGCCCCCGCCATCAACTCCCATGGGAATCTTCTCCCCCATATGTCCGGCCCCTGAAGTTTGACCTCCAGGCGCCGCCTTCACGATCTTTTCCTCCCCTCCTTGGCCAGGGTCCTTCTGGGATGAAGCATCGGTGTTATTCACCTGTTTGGGGGAAGGGGCCTTCTGGGGCGTCCCGCTCTCCATAGCATCCGAGCTCAGCAAATCCTCTGATGAGGATTGTTTGGTGCGGGACCTCGCCGGACTACAAAAAATATGGCTCGGGTTAAAATATTATGCCATGATGAGTCCGGACGCACAAACGTATTCGGACTTTATATACTCATGAGTTCACCAGGGGCTGGGCCCTGGGATCCCACGCCGGGCTGCTGTCGACGGCGGCAGCGGACTCTTCCGAAAGAGGAGCTTTTCCCCTCTTAGGCGACTCGGCCTCCAAGTGTATGGAGGCCGTCCTCTTCTTTCTTCCCCCTTCTGGGGATTCGTCTTCCTCCTCGTCGTCGTCCTCTTCGGAGGCAGAACGGGCATTGGAGCCTTTGGATATCGTGTCCAAAGTACCGCGGTGATGACGGCCGCCCCGGGTCTTTTTGGCCTCCTTCTCGGCCTTCTTCTTCGGCGCCTTGTAAGGCGCCGGGACTAGCATCTTCGTCAGAAGTGGGCCGGCCGGTTCTTCGGGCAGCGGGGCCGGACAGTGGATCCGCTCCGCCTTCTTCATCCAGCCCTAGGAGAGTTTTGGAAAACACATTAAGCATTTCCCTTGGGTTATGTGGATAAAACGTATGATGACTTACCGAGCTTGCAGGGCGGGACAGTTGGTACCCGCGGTCCTCGGCTGAGTCCGGCCATGATTTGCCGGACTTGAAAAGCACCTTCCAGATGTCTTTGTGCGAGGATCCAAAGAGCTCTCGCAGGGTCTGGTGCTTGGCCGAATCGAATTCCCATAGATTGCAAGCCCGGTGTTGACAAAGCAGGATCCGGCGAACTAACATCACCTGGACTACATTGACAAGTTCGATGTTCTTGTCTTCCATATCTTTAACACGTGTCTGGGGCACCGACAGTTCGTCGGACGAAGACCAGTTCAGGCCCTTCTTGAGCCAGGACTTAAGCCGCGGAGGGGCTCCGGATCGGAACTCGGGAGCAACGGCCCATTCCGTGCCGCGCGGCTCGGTGATGTAGAACCACTGCTGTTGCCACTCTTTGACGGAATCATTAAAATTACATGTTGGCCATGTGACGTTGGGCATCTTGCTCACCATAGCGCCCCCGCACTCGGCGTGCTCGCCGCTCACTACCTTGGGCTTCACATTAAAGATCTTCAGCCATAAGCCGAAGTGTGGCGAGATGCGGAGGAAAGCCTCGCACACGACGATGAATGTCGAGATGTTGAGGAAGGAATTAGGAGATAGATCATGAAAATTGATCCCGTAATAATACATGATGCCGTGAACAAACGGGTGGAGGGGAAACCCTAGCCCGCGGACAAAATGAGGGAGGAATACAACCTTCTCGTGAGGTTCCGCAGTAGGGACGATCTGTCCCGCCGTCGGGAGACGGTGGCTGATTTTCTTGGCCAGATACCCGGCCTCCCGAAGCTTTTTGATATCCTTCTCCCGGACGGTAGAGGCCATCCACTTGCCTCCTGCTCCGGATCCGGACATTTTCGGAAGGCCTTTGTGGGCGGAGAAGATGAACGCTTGGGCGTTGGAGCTCAAGCGAAGGGGAATGGACCGGGAAGAAGAAAGTGTGGGTGCGAAAGGGAGTCCTTATCCCCTTATAAAGGCAGCAGGGATTCTGCGCCTCCCCACCTGCCGGGTGAACTCGCTTGTTCCCCAAGCGTCATGATTGATGGCACAGTTGGGTTACCCACACCCGTATTGATGAGAATCCCGTGATAAGGGGACACGATCTCAGCTTCGACAAGACGAGCCAAGAAAACCGCCTCGCAATATGTGCAGTAGCTGGTTGAGAAAAGCCGTTCGAATAATGACCGGGCCGTGGCGTGATGTCATGCTATGAAGCTTGTCAGCAGATTAGATTTGTGGAATATTATACTCTCTACGGTGGTATGTGGAATTTGTTTTGCAGAGCCGGACACGATCCTTGTGTTCAAAATCTTCTATGGAGTATTCGGAGGAGGAACACGCCTTGCAATGCCGAAGACAGTCTGCACGCCGGAATCATCGTCATTGAAGCCTGGTTCAGGGGCTACTGAGGGAGTCCTGGATTAAGGGGTCCTCGGACAGCCGGATTATATACTTCTGTCGGACTGTTGGACTAAGAAGATACAAGATTCATGACTCCGTCCCGTGTCCGGATGGGACTCTCCTTTGCGTGGAAGTCAAGCTTGGCAATTTGGATATGTAGATCTCCTCCCTTGTAACCGACTCTGTGTAACCCTAGCCCCCTCCGGTGTCTATATAAACCGGAGGGTTTAGTCCGTAGGACAACAACAATCATAATCATAGGCTAGCTTCTAGGGTTTAGCCTCTACGATCTCGTGGTAGATCAACTCTTGTAATACTCATATCATCAAGATCAATCAAGCAGGAAGTAGGGTATTATCTCCATCGAGAGGGCCCGAACCTGGGTAAACATTGTGTCCCCCGCCTCCTATTACCATCCGCCTTAGACGCACAGTTCGGGACCCCCTACCCGAGATCCGCCGGTTTTGACACCGACAGTGACAAATCCTAATCTCGGTCTATGCCAACCCAACAAACACCTTCGGAGATACCTGTAGAGTATCTTTATGATCACCCAGTTACGTTGATATGTTTGATAGCACACAAGGTATTCCTCCGATATTCGGGAGTTGCATAATCTCATAGTCAAAGGAATATGTATAAGTCATGAAGAAACCAATAGCAATAAAACTTAACGATCATTATGCTAAGCTAACGGATGGGTCTTGTCCATCACATCATTCTCCTAATGATGTGATCTCGTTCATCAAATGACAACACATTTCTATGGTTAAGAAACTTAACCATCTTTGATTAACGAGCTAGTCTAGTAGAGGCATACTAGGGACACTGAGTTTTGTCTATGTATTCACACATGTATCAAGTTTCCAGTTAATACAATTCCAGCATTAATAATAAACATTTATCATGATATAAAGAAATATAAATAACAACTTTACTATTGCCTCTAGGGCATATTTCCTTCACAGAGGACGGATTCTTTGGTGGAGCGGTGCGTCATCTCCCTCATTGATGGCGGCAGATCTCGGCGGCATGGTGCTGTGGTGACTCGGCGTCCAATGCGCGGAGATGGACTCGCGCAGGAGGGTGACGCTGTCTGGCATCATGGTGGCATCGACAACAGCTAGACCGGGCAAGGTAGATGCGGCAGTACAGCTCTGAAGATGGATTGGTGGCTGGTGGCTGCGGCGGCCTCATACCCGGCAGGCGTCCTGGTTGAGGAGTGCGTCGGACCGGTGGGTGGCCCATACCCGGCAGGCGTCTTGGTTGGGACCTCAGGTCTTAGATGTTAGGTTTGGCTGCGAGGTCTGTTTGGTATTAGGCCCAGACTATCAGCATCCCTTCATCAACTGGATAGGAGTAGCGACAGATGTTGCCTAGACGGTGGCTTTAGTCTTACTATTGTACTACTTTGTAAGGTCTTGTGTGAATAAATAAAACATACAACCTTAAGGCGGGGCTGCAAAATGGCAAACGTATCCCCGTGCTAGTACGGCCGGGTGGATTCCGAGCTGCTGCAGACCGGCCTCTTCGCTGCACCACCACCTTCACCAATGTAGCTGTCAGAGCTAGCGGCGAAATCCACACCGAGCACTTTTCCACGACCCTCACACTTGCCGCCTGAGCAATTCCAGAGCCACAGCCGGAGAGGAATTGTGCAACGTCGTTGTGAGCACCGCTGAAGGTGGCCGACGATCGAGGACACGACAAGTGAGCTGGTATAGAGCGGGAACGCGTGCAATGTCCAACCAAGAGATGGCCCGAGGACATCAGACCGACGGATTAGAGGCGAGGGAGTTGGGGGAAAACTGCCACATCGGCGGCCATTGTCGTGGTTCTAAGTCTGACAGTAGAATGGGGGGTAGGTATGAGGAGGCAAGATCCTAGCTATGGCGAAGTTGTACACATGAGTTTTACGAGTTCAAGCCCTTCTCAGAAGAAGTAACAGCCCTACGTCTCGGAGCCCGGAGGCGGTCGACTGGATTATGAATGTGTGTGTTACAGGGGTGCCAACCCTTGTGCCAGTGGAGGGGGGTGGCTTATATAGAGTGCGCGAGGACCCCAGCCAGCCCACATTACAAGGGGTTTAAGGTACTACATAAAGAGGGGGGGCGTTACTGCTAACGCTAGTAATAAATAGACATAAATACCATTAAATCTATGAAGCAAAAATGTCCGACCGTTGCAGTACGGAGTGGCTTTAGATCTTCTGGCTGTCGAGTAATAGTCTTCATGGTCGAGTGACTTCGAGTCTTCCGAGTGGAATGCTTCGTGGTCGAGTGGATGATGACTTCTCCTTGAATGCTTCTGTTTTTAGGGTGATGTCCTAGGGGAGAGTGTCTAGGTCAGGCCTATGACCCTACCCTAGGTACATAGCTTCATCATTAGCCCCCGAATGGTTCAGGGTTCGAGTGGAGAAGGAGTTGAGAATTTCTCCGATTCAATTTTTGCGCTTTGGAAACGTCTTACTGGGATCAAATGAACAATCATGATGCCTTCAACTTCTTATTCAGTCGCCTTGATCCATTCTTGGTTCTGTCGAGTGAACTTCTGTCGCTAAACTTCGAGTGTTGATATGGAAAAAATCTTCAGTCTGATGGGTTGCTCTGTTGTCCGCGGATCTTGCGGGATTCGAATTTCGGGAAGCGCGCGAGGCGGAGGAGGCCGCAGTAATCGGGATGGATTAGGCAGGGCCGCCTCGATTTTTGCACCACGTATCACGTGCGCGACTGTTGCGGGATTTGATAGGATCGTATGGGCCCACGAGTCAGCCACTCGTAAATGACCTCATATAAGGCGTCGGACGGGGGGTTTTGCACAGTGTGTTCCCATTCTCCTCTTTCTCCTCCGCTTTCTCCACCGCATCCACCTCTGCTATCGGCACCGCCGCTCTGTTTGAGCTCTGCCTGCTGCGATGGGGAAGGAGAGGACGGTGGCGCTGGAGCGCGCGAAGAAGGCGACGGCGAAGGCGAAGGGGAAGAAGACCAGCCGGGGCGGATCTTCGTCGAGGTCCGACCTGCCGCCCGGCTGGATCCAGGGCAACTGGATTCGCTCGGCGATCCGTCAAGACGACATCGACGACCTGGTCGAGGGGGGACTGATTCCCCACGGATCGGCGCGGCTACCGAAGGACGAGACCGAGCCGTGGCCGCAGGAGGGTGAGTGCGTTCTCCTCGCTACTCACGTCGACCGTAGGTTTTCTTTGCCTCCCCATCCTTTCTTCCGAGGTTTCTTGAACTTCTTTGGGGCGCAACTTCACCACTTTTCCCCAAACACCATCGTGTACCTTGCTCCCTTTGTGTCCATGTGCGAGAACTTCCTGGGTTGTCGACCACACTGGGGTCTCTTCAAGCACATATTCACGTGTCGTTCTCAGTCGGTCAAGAAGGCCAACCCGAGTGACGAGACGACGCATGTGATCCAGATGTGCGGGGTTCTTGGAATTCAGATGAGGGGTAAAAGCTCTTTCCCAGCCATGATCCTTCCTGAGTTGGTCCAAGGGTGGCAGTCGACCTGGTTCTACTGCAAGGACCAGCCGACTCCAAGACAGTCGACTGGACTTCCTCCCTTTTCCATGGCCCGAGTGGAGAAGCCCTCCGCCTTGAAAGTGACCCCGGAGCAGAAGGCAGAGGTGAAGGTGCTGGTCGAGCGAGTAGTTCAGCTTGTCCGCGATGGGGTGACCGGCATGGATCTGTTGGAGGTCTTCCTCAGGCGATGCATCCAGCCGCTTCAAGCTCGTGACCATCCGATGTGGATGTATTCGGGCACTGATGACACCACTCGGATCCATCCGGAGGAAGTCGACGAGGCTATGTTGGAGGGGTGGCTGAGGGGTATCACTGGCAACAAAGATAACCCCAGGGGATCCAGGAGGATCCCCCCACTCAACAACACGTATGAAACAGACAAGGTTCAACTCCAAATCGCCGAGTGTTTTCTTGATTTAACATGTAACTGTTTGTTGCCAACCGACTGATTTTTGTTTTGCTTGTTGTCTGCCAGGCTCTGACTGAGATGTATTCAATGCCCAATGGGGAGCAGGAACAGGATCCCGAAGGAGAGGCTAGCGATGGCGAGAGTGGCGAGTGGCGCTCCGATGGAGGAGAGGACGAGGAGAGCGACGACCCGAGTGATGAAGCAGAGGTCGACTCACCTCCCCATAGGGAAAGGCGATCCAAGCTTACTCACGATCCAGTAAGTATTCATGGCAAAGCGGCTGTTCAGACTGGGCAGTCGTCAAAGCGCCCACGAACGTCTTCTCCAGCGCCGACTGAAAAAGCATCGAAGCAGCCGAAAGCCACGTCGTCGAAGCCGCAGAAGGCCTTGCCCAAGATCAAAGTGGCCATTCCCACTGTTTCCGGGTAATAATTGAACTTGATTTCTTGGTTTAGTATGAACTGAGTTTGGTCGACTCTTCGCAGCAGACATGACCGACTGAATCTTGAAATTCGTAGCCTCAGAGACTTCCGCTTACAGGAACAAAGACGAGGAAATGGAAGATGCAGTTACTTCCAACCCGGGTACGACTCTCGAAATCCTGTCTTCATCTGCTTGGACTTTTAATTGGTCGATTGAATTTCTGGCATTGATTCTTTTGCAGCCCCTCCCAATGCCATTGATCTTCCGGATGACGACGAAGAGGTACCGTTGAGGCCTCGGAGAAACAGGAAAGCGTCAACCGGAAAAACGCCTCAGTCAACGCCGGCGGCGGAACCAGCAACCCAGGAGGGAGGCAATGCCAATCGGACTTCCGTAACTTTTGTCGTACCATTGACGAGTGCTCAACCCTCAGCGTCAACTGCGCAGCCTCCGACTGATCCTTCCTCGCTCTTTGCCGCACATCACGTCCCGGAGGACCAAGTGGGGGCTGCCAAGGAGGCTATACGCCAGGCGGGCGTCATGATGGAGCAGATGAAGGTGGTCCGGGAAGCCAGCCAACCCGCTTACGATGCTAGCTCAGCTCTCCAGAGCAACGTCCAGGTTAGTTGATAACCAACTGACTCTTTAGCTTGCCGCTTGTTCTGTTAGGATATGCTACATGAAAACTTTCCTTGAAGGGTCTTTTCATCCGTCTGCGTTTCGCATTTTGTACACCCACTGGGTGTTTTAACTTGCCACTGAATAAACTTGTATCTTGAGTCGACTAGGTTGCGTCGATTGAATTTTTGAGTCAGTGGGGGCACGCTGAGTGCACCCACTGGGTGTAGTTCCCGAGACCATAGTTGATTGCGGGCAGTCGACTGTGGTCTGAGAATCGGAATTTCCTCACTTGGCCTGGGCAGACCATGTCGAGTGGAACCTGAACCAGTGGGGGCACGCTAAGTGCACCCACTGGGTGTAGTCCCCGAGACCATGGTGGACTGCGGGCAGTCGACCATGGTCTGAGAACAACTTTTCTTCTTCTTTTTTTACACTCGGCCTGGGCAGACCATGCCGAGTGGAAACCGAACCAGTGGGGGCACGCTAAGTGCACCCACTGGGTGTAGTCCCCGAGACTACTGTTGGATGTTTGATTCGGCAGTAGTCTTAGAACTTGCTGAATTTATCAGTCTATTACACTGAAGTAACCAATCTTTCCACCTGTCGATTGACTGTCTTTTGATTACAGAAATCCTGTGAACTTGGAGCTCATTTTGCCGACCTGGAGAAGAAGCAGATTCAACTCAACCTCGACCTGGAGCTGGCCAAGACAAACTTGCAGAAGGCCAAGGACGAAGCCACTGGTATGAAAATTTGGTCGACTGATTTTATTTTGAACCAAATGTTATTTGCTTTTCTTGAATCCGAGATTTATTTCTTGCGGAGACTCTGAACCAGGCTCTGGCGCAGAAGGATCAGGACCTCGCAGCCGCGCAGAAAGCAGCTGATGAGAAAACTGCTCTCGCTGAACAGAAACTGGCTTCAGTCGGCAAGCTGGAGGAGGAGAATGCTAAGCTGAAAGCTTCCCTTGACGAAGCCAACAAGGAGGCGACTCGGCTGAAGAAGGATAAGAAGAACCTGACTGAGAAAATGGAAGGCATTGCTCGCAAGCGGGATGATCTGGAGAACTATCTGGGAGGACTTGCCAAGAAGCTGTACATCATGCTTGAAGGTACTTTCCTTTGTCTGACTGACCTGTTGCTGTCGATTAAATATATAACCATCGACTCATTGCTGTATTGCGTGTGCAGAATTCTGTCAGAACTTTGAGGAGGAGACCAGTCGACTTGAGACAAACTTGGATCCAATCAACTCTCCTGTTAAAGACGAAGCTGCCATGAACGTGTTCCGACTGGAATCTCGTGTCGCTGGAGTTGTTGACTATTTAGCTCGACTGAAAGTTGCGGTGTCTCGATTTGACACGGCGCACTGGCTAGGGGCAACGCTCCAGAATGACCTCGAGTCTCTGATGGCTCGACTTAATGAGGTTCCCGGTCGAGTGCTAGAATGGAAGAAGTCTTCTGCTCGGTGCGGTGCTGATGTGGCTCTGTCCTTGGTTCGTGTCCACTGCAAGGAAGCGCGAGAGGAGAAGCTGGCGGTGATCAAGGTTGCCATCACCAAGAGGCATGACGGAAACATTTATCGCCGCTGCCACTCGGATTGCTGACGGAATCGACCTGGACGAGTTCGTCGAGCCTGCTAGTCCTCCTCCTGCGGAGTGAACAAACTTTTATGCCTCAACTTAAATTTGCCTCGGAATGCCGCGTGATTTTGTAACCGTTAAACTCCTTCGGGCTGGATGCCCGAGTACTTTAATCCGTGGCTTGGAACCTTAGGATTCATCTGAACTTGGTTTATCTCTGAATATGGTTGTGTTTGCCTTCGAGTGGAACCTATTCTTCACTCAAAATAATCTTTGCGCTTGAGATGCAGCTCTGAAGAGAAGGTCACAGTCGACCTGCACCTCGTCATCCTTGCGGATGAGGATAGAGTGTACTTTGCACTTGTGTTGCAGTTCCAAGGAGTAGGTGGCAGTCGACCTGCACCTCGTCGTCCCTGCAGATAGGGATGGAGTGCACATTGTACTTGTGTCGCAGCTCCGAGGAGTAGGTGGCAGTCGACCTACAACTCGCCGTCCCTGCGGATAGGGATGTGTTTCAAACTTAGGCGAGTACTAGACTGCAGCTAAGCCCCCGAGTGGGAGGGTTGCTCACCACTCGGTAGGATTTTTCAAACTTAGGAGAGTACTGGACTGCAGCTAAGCCTCTGAGTGGGAGGGTTGCTCACCACTCGGTAGGATTTTTCAAACTTAGGCGAGTACTGGACTGCAGCTAAGCCCCCGAGTGGGAGGGTTGCTCACCACTCGGTAGGAATTTTCAAACTTAGGCGAGTACTGGACTGCAGCTAAGCCCCCGAGTGGGAGGGTTGCTCACCACTCGGTAGGATTTTTCAAACTTAGGCGAGTACTGGACTGCAGCTAAGCCCCCGAGTGAGAGGCTTGCTCACCACTTGGTAGGATTTTTCAAACTTAGGCGAGTACTGGACTGCAGCTAAGCCCCCGAGTGCGAGGCTTGCTCACCACTCGGTAGGATTTTTTCACACTTACGCGAGTACTGGGCTGCAGCTAAGCCCCCGAGTGAGAGGCTTCCTCACCACTCGGTAGGATTTTTTCAAACTTAGGCGAGTACTGGACTGCAGCTAAGCCTCCGAGTGAGAGGCTTGCTCACCACTCGGTAGGATTTTTTCAAACTTAGGCGAGTACTGGACTGCAGCTAAGCCCCCGAGTGAGAGGCTTGCTCATCACTCGGTAGGATTTTATAAACTTAGGCGAAACGGATTCGCAGCTAAGCCCCCGAGTGAGAGGCTTGCTCATCACTCGGTAGGATTTTATAAACTTAGGAGAAACGGATTCGCAGCTAAGCCCCTGAGTGAGAGGCTTGCTCACCACTCGGTAGGATTTTTTGAAACTTAGGCGAGTACTGGACTGCAGCTAAGCTCCCGAGTGAGAGGCTTGCTCACCACTCGGTAGGATTTTTTCAAACTTAGGCGAGTACTGGACTGCAGCTAAGCCCCCGAGTGAGAGGCTTGCTCACCACTCGGTAGGATTTTTCAAACTTAGGCGAAACGGATTCACAGCTAAGCCCCCGAGTGAGAGGCTTGCTCATCACTCGGTAGGATTCTATAAACTTAGGCAAAACGGATTCGCGGCTAAGTCACCCACTGGGGGATTTTAGGCACAAATGTAAGCAACGACAATCATTTTAGAAGACTGTAAAGCCATTGTCTTTGATAAACAAACTACAAAGGTATTTCTTATTACATCTCAACAAACTGAGTGCTTAAGTATAAAAGAGGCGGAGCAACTCCGCATTCCAAGCACGCGGCTCGTCTTTCTTGTGCTCGACATTGTAAAGGTGGTATGCTCCGTTGTGGAGCACTCTGGTGACAATGAAGGGCCCTTCCCAGGTAGGAGCAAGCTTGTGTGGCTTCTGCTGATCCACTCGAAGAACCAAGTCTCCCTCTTGAAATGCCCGACCCCTCACGTTTCTGGCGTGGAATCGACGCAGGTCTTGCTGATAGATGGTCGACCGGATCAGGGCCATCTCTCTTTCGTCTTCCAGGAGATCAACTGCATCTTGCCGTGCCTGCTCTGCTTCATCTTCTGAGAAAAGCTCGACTCTGGGTGCATTGTGGAGCAGGTCACTCGGAAGTACAGCTTCAGCTCCATAAACCAAGAAGAATGGAGTTCGGCCAGTCGACCGATTGGGAGTCGTCCTCAGTCCCCACAGCACTGATGGAAGTTCATCGACCCAGGCACCTGCTGCGTGCTTGAGATCACGCATCAGTCGGGGTTTCAGCCCTTTGAGAATCAATCCATTTGCTCTTTCAGCTTGTCCATTCGACTGGGGGTGGGCGACTGAAGCATAGTCGACTCAAGTGCCTTGGGAAGCGCAGAAGGCTCTGGACTCATCAGAATCGAAGTTCGGCCCATTGTCAGTGATGATGCTGTCCGGAACACCATATCTGAATGTTAACTCTCTGATGAAACTGACAGCAGTACTGGCTTCAAGATTTTTGATAGGCTTTGCTTCAATCCATTTGGTGAACTTGTCGACTGCCATGAGAACATGAGTGAAGCCACTTCTACCAGTCCTCAGAGGTCCAACCATATCCAACCCCCACATAGCAAAGGGCCAGATGAGTGGAATTGTCTTCAGGGCTGATGCAGGCTTGTGAGACATGTTGGAATAAAACTGGCAACCTTCACATTTGTCGACTATTTCTTTTGCCATTTCATTTGCTCGTGGCCAATAAAATCCCGCTCGGCATGCTTTGGCCACAATAGTCCGAGAGGACGCATGGTGACCACAGGTCCCCGAGTGGATATCGTTTAGGATCACTCGACCTTCTTCTGGCGTTATGCATTTCTGGCAGACTCCAGTTATACTCTCTCTGAACAACTATCCTCTTATCACAGTACAGGCTTTGGATGGACGGACGATCTGTCGAGCCTCTTCTTCATCCTCTGGGAGTTCCTTCCTAAGAATGTATGCAATATACGTCACTGTCCAGTCGGGAGTGATGACCAAAACCTCCATGATCAAGTCGACCACGGATGGGACTTCGACTTCAGTCGGATCAGTGGCACTCTTTGGTTGTGGGGGCTCTTCAGTGAAAGGATCTTCCTGAACTGGAGGTGTATGAATATGTTCCAAAAAGACATTGCTAGGAATGGCCTCTCTCTTGGAACCTATCTTTGCCAAATCATCAGCTGCTTGATTTTTCAGTCGGGGTATATGATGGAGCTCTAACCCTTCAAACTTCTTTTCCAACTTTCTCACTGCATTACAGTAACCAGTCATAGCTGGGCTTCTGACATCCCACTCCTTCATCACTTGATTAACCACCAAATCCGAGTCGCCGTAGACCATGAGGCAACGGACGCCGAGTGAAATGGCCATACGCAACCCATATAGGAGTGCTTCATATTCAGCTTCGTTATTGGAGGAATCAAAGTGAATCTGGAGGTCATATCTGAGCTTGTCTACTCGGGGGGATACTAGTACCACCCCAGCACCAGAACCATTCAGCATCTTGGATCCATCAAAGAACATGGTCCAATGCTCCAAGTGAATTTGAGTCGGGAGTTGCTGTTCGATCCACTCGGCGAGGAAATCTGCAATTGCTTGGGACTTGATAGCTTTCTTTGCCTCGAACTTGATATCCAATGGAAGGAGTTCAATCGCCCATTTTGCCACTCGACCGGTTGCATCTCTATTGTTCAAAATCTCAAACAATGGTGCGTCGCTGACGACTGTAATGGAATGATCTGAAAAATAGTGAGCAACCTTCTTTGTGGTCATGTAAATTCCGTAAACAAGCTTCTGATAATGTGGATATCTCTGCTTGGACGGAGTCAAGACTTTCGAAACATAATATACTGGGCGCTCAACTTTATATGCTTTTCCTTCTTCTTCCCGTTCGACCGTGAGGACTGTACTGACAACTTGTCCAGTGGCTGCAATATAAAGCAGTAAAGGCTCTTTGCTGATTGGGGCAGCAAGCACCGGCTGGGTGGAAAGCAGGGCTTTGAGCTCTGCAAACGCTGCGTCAGCTTCATCAGTCCACTCGAACTTGTCAGATTTCTTCATCATTCAGTAAAGAGGCAATGCCTTTTCACCGAGACGAGAGATGAATCGACTCAAGGCGGCCAAACAACCAGTAAGCTTCTGGACATCGTGCACACGCACAGGGCGTTTCATCCGAAGTATGGCACCAACTTTCTCTGGGTTCGCGTCGATCCCTTGTTCAGAAACGAGGAAACCAAGTAACTTTCCACCAGGAACTCCGAATGTGCACTTTGACGGATTAAGCTTGATATCATACCTTCTCAGGTTGGCAAAGGTTTCAGCGAGGTCAGTCAGCAGGTCGGAACCTTTGCGCAACTTGACCACAATGTCATCCATGTATGCTTCCACATTCCGACTGATTTGAGTGAGCAGACACTTCTGAATCATCCTCATAAATGTGGCTCCGGCATTTTTGAGGTCGAATGGCATGGTGACATAACAGAAGCACCCGAATGGAGTGATAAAAGCTGTTTTTATCTCGTCGGGCCCATACAGTCGCATCTGATGGTACCCGAAATAGGCGTCCAGAAAAGACAGACGCTCACATCCCACAGTCGAGTCGACGATTTGGTCGATGCGAGGAAGAGGAAAATGGTCTTTCGGGCAGGCCCGATTGATATGTTTGAAGTCAATGCACATGCGAAGTGAGTCGTCCTTCTTGGGGACCATGACAACATTGGCGAGCCACTCGGAGTGGTAAATCTCTCGGATGAACTCAGCTGCCAGGAGCCGAGCCACTTCCTCACCAATTGCTTGTCTCTTCTGCACGGCGGACCGTCGAAGATGTTCCTTGACAGGTTTCACTTTCGGGTCGACTCGCAAATGATGCTCAGCCAGTCCCCTGAGTACACCCGGCATGTCAGAAGGTTTCCATGCGAAGATGTCCCAGTTCTCACGGAGGAACTGGATGAGCGCTTCTTCCTATTTGCCGTCGAGTGATGTTGAGATATGAGTAGGAGCAGCGTCAGGATCGGTCAGGTGAATGTGAATCGGCTTCGTTTCACCGGACGACTGAAATGCAGAATCTGTGGCAGGTTTCTTGGAGCGCAGCAAATCACTCGGATCCGCATTCTTCCTGTATTCTTGCATTTCGACTGCTGCCATTTGTGCATCGGCGATTTTTGAGCCCTTCTGGAAGCACTCTTCTGCCTTCTGCTGATTGCCAGTGATTGTGATCACTCCTCTGGGACCAGGCATCTTCAATTTGAGGTACACGTAACATGGTCGAGCCATAAAACGTGCATAGGCAGGCCTACCCAGAATAGCATGATGAGCACTCTGGAAATCGACTACTTCAAGTGCCAACTTTTCTTTGCGGTAATTCTTGGAATCACCGAAAACCACGTCAAGGGAGATCTGGCCGAGTGATTCAGCCTTCTTGCCAGGTATGACGCCATGAAAACTCATATTACTTTCGCTGAGCTTGGACATCGGAATGACCATTCCTTTTAGGGTTTCAGCATACAGGATGTTCAGGCCGCTACCACCATCCATCAACACTTTAGTCAGTCGAGTGCCTTCAACAACCGGGTCGACCACCAACGCTTGCCTCCCAGGGGTGGCTATACGTGCTGGGTGGTCTAACTGGTCGAATGTGATGGCAGTCTGGGACCACTTCAAATAACTTGGCATTGCAGGAGCAACCATGTTCACCTCTCTGTTGATCACTTTCAATCGACTTCTGCTCTCAACATCAGCGAAGATCATCAGAGTGGAGTTGACGTTGGGAAAACCATCATCATCCTCATCCTTATCCTCACCCTTGTCCGACTCCTTTTCCTTCTCCTTGGGTTGTTTCTCTCGGAACTGCTGGATCAGGAACCGACACTGTCGAGTGGTATGTTTAGGGTAAATGAAATTACCCTCTTCATTTTTCTTGGTGTGAATGTGGCATGGTAAATCCAACACATCATTTCCATCTTGATCTTTCACTTTCTTGGGGTTCCAGGGCCCTTTGGGCTTCCCCTTGAACTTTCCTTGAGCCACAACTAAAGCCTCACCGGGAGCAGCTGGCTCGGCCTTGCGCTTCTGCTTCCAACTGGAATTCCCTCCCCCGCTTTCTTGGGCGGTTGTTTTGTGTTTGCCACTCCGGAGAAGGTCTTCCTCTTCACCATTAGCGTACTTGGTGGCGATCTCCATCATCCGACTCAGGGACATATCTCCCGTCCGACCGAATTTCAGATTCAACTCTCGATACTTAACACCCTCCTTGAAGGCACATACTGCTTGGTGATATGACACATTCTCCACTGTATGGTGCAATGTGATCCATCTCTGGATATAATCTCTCAATGTTTCATTCGGTTTTTGCACGCAGGACTGCAACTATGTTAACCCTACTGGTCGTTTGCATGTACCTTCAAAGGTTCTAACAAACACTCGGGCAAGTTCCTCCCAACTATATATGCTGCCGGGCGCTAACTGGTTCAACCATGCTCTGGCTGAGCCTTCCAGCATCAGAGGGAGGTGTTTCATGGCCACTTCATCATTGCCGCCGCCGATCTGTACAGCCACTCGGTAGTCCTCAAGCCAAGTGTCAGGCTTGGACTCACCAGTAAACTTGCTAACTCCAGTCGCCAGCCTGAAGTTGGGAGGAATCACTGCAGCCCTGATGGCTCTGCTGAAACACTCTGGTCCTGAAACGTGCACTCTGTTGCCAGTCGGATAATCTCTGTCATGGCCTTCCCTGTGAGCTCTGTTCCTGCCGACCAAACCTTGAACGAGAATAGATCTCGCGTCAAAGCCTGGCTCCCTGGGGTCGACTGGAATTCTTCGCCCGCCACTGTGAGGACGTCTGTCATCGTGCTGCCGAGGCACGAATGACCCACTCTTCGGGGGAGGCGTGGGCACTCGACGACGATCATCATGGTCGAGTCGGTGATCATACTGCTCACGACTTCTGTACTGATCTCGCCGGTCCCCACGTCCCTCACGCCGCGGGGGCGATCTTGGGCTGTGAGCCGACTGAACTGTGTCTGCCATCACAGATCTGCTATGAATCCTATTCCGCGACTGAGATACTGTTGTGTTCTGCTCTCCTGCTGCCCGGAGTAAAGCCCGGATCTGCATCAGACCTCTACCAGCTTCCAACTGGGAAGGCTGAATCGACTCTGCTATTCGGGATGCAGCCATAAGATTCTGGATCGGAGTTCGGTATACCTGAGTTGGAGGCGGAAAGAGCTGTCGTCGACTGGACTCAGGAAGCCGCTGCCGAGCACGCTCGTCGAGTGCGTGCTGGAGGTTCTCCAGTCGAGTGCGCTCAGCCAAGTTGGCCAGGCGCACCTCCTCCAAGGCCCGGGCCTCGGGGGTTTCTCCAACGATAGGAGTGTGAAGTGCATCCATATTGCGGCGGCGGAGCTCTTCCCTCTGCTGCGAAGAAAGAGGCTCGGGGCGGTACTCCTCGTGAGCACGCGACGGATCGCCACCGCCATCGCCACCGTCGTCACGAGGGAAGCCAGGAGGACTGCGTGGTCCATTGACCATCAAGACTTCCGCCGCGGGGTCACTGCTGTCGCATTCGGATGCGGTCTCGACGGAGCCAGTTGACAGGTCGAACAGGCCGTAGAGAGTTTCGTCGGGCTCGATTGCCGCGACTTGTCGGGTGGCCGACTGGCGGGCCACCGCGTGCCTCACCCACCGCTGGAGCCGCGACCGACCAGAACGCTTGCGCCGGCGAACAGCGGGGAACGAGGACGCCACAGGAGCCGACCGATATTGGGTCGACGACTGCCGAAGAAGGACGCCGCGGACGCACGCGCGAAAGTGCGTCGCCCCGCGGATGGGGAATGCCTCCACGTCGAGTGGAGCCTCCTGAAGCCAGGCGGAGTCGTCGGCGACGAAAACGAGCGCGCCGAGACGGAGCTCGCAAGCCTCAGCCATTCCTCCGCCGGAAACCATGACGATGGGAATCGGAAAAAATTGCAACCTCACCAAAAAGTCGCTAAGACACCTGCCCAAGGTGGGCGCCAATTGTCGTGGTTCTAAGTCTGACAGTGGAATGGGGGGTAGGTATGAGGAGGCAAGATCCTAGCTATGGCGAAGTTGTACACACGAGTTTTACCAGTTCAGGCCCTTCTCAGAAGAAGTAACAGCCCTACGTCTCGGAGCCCGGAGGCGGTCGACTGGATTATGAATGTGTGTGTTACAGGGGTGCCAACCCTTGTGCCAGTGGAGGGGGTGGCTTATATAGAGCGCGCCAGGACCCCGGCCAGCCCACGTTACAAGGGGTTTAAGGTACATAAAGAGGGGGGCGTTACTAGTAGCGCTAGTAATAAATAGACATAAAGACCATTAAATCTATGAAGCAAAAACGTCCGACCGTTGCAGTACGGAGTGGCTTTAGATCTTCTGGATGTCGAGTGATAGTCTTCATGGTCGAGTGACTTCGAGTCTTCCGAGTGGAATGCTTCGTGGTCGAGTGGATGCTGACTTCTCCTCGAATGCTTCTGTTTTTAGGGTGATGTCCTAGGGGAGGGTGTCTAGGTCAAGCCTATGACCCTACCCTAGGTACATAGCTTCATCAGCCATGGCGTGCACTACTGGAGAGGGAGGCGCACGACTATTTCACCCACACAATCGACATTGATTTTTCGTCCCTCCCCCAACCAATGAGTGTGTAAGGGTATCAAGTAACGCTTTAATTGGGTGACAACTCCTCCTCTTCAACTATCTCGGACACTTTATCAATTAATATTTTTGTCCTAGTTTTTGCAGTGTAAAGGATATAGCCAAAGCACGCAACTAAGGGCAACTCTAACCGTCCCTCAAAAGTCTACTCAAAAGTTTTGCACATGGACTTGTCAAAAGCAATAGCAGTTCCACACATACATGCCACCACTACTCTGATTCTCATCCATCATATTGCACAGAGCAAAGAATAAGTAAACTTCTCAAGTCACCTAAGTTCATTAGTAGGGTCATCACTTACATCCATCATATTCCACATAATAGTGATTGCCACACAATACTAAGCACCTAAGTTTAATGTGCTACTACTACATAGAACCGAGATACCATAAGATAGTCACTCATTAGTTGAATTGCAAGTGGACTAGTGAGATCCTCCTCCAGATGTACAGTTGTTTCCAACAACGTTCTCACAATCATTGCTACCTCCATAATTTTCATTATTGATGTGGTCGTCCATTGCGTTGTCCTCCAAGCTATTTGTGATGAACACGTGTTTCCTACAAAGCCAAATACATCACTAATGAGAAGCAACATTAGAAGGAGTAAGAGATGATGAACAACATGTAGAGACCAAATGAGCAAAAGTTAGATCATAGCCAGCACAGATCCCATAAGCAACACACTAGCTGCATCAGCCACTAATTTAAATACATAGGCAAAACAAAGCAATAACTACAAGAGGCTGGCACCATCATGCAAACAATTATACAATGCAAGGAACACGATCTACTGCAATGAGTTTTTTTTTGCAATAAATATAAAATCATTGCAATTACGTACTTATTGCAACAAAGTAGAATTTTGTTACATTATAAGTTGTGTATTCGGAAATTTCATCATGCGTTATTGTGTAGGTCTTTGATAATTATGGTACCGAAACCAAATTTGAAGGAAGATGACCAAAATGCCAGTCAAAATTTACTTAGCTGTTTCCAATAGAAAAAGATGACTAGCTTGCTAGCAATACACAGTACAGACCAGATACCAAATCAGGTCCATATTATCAGGAATAAGCGTACTGTACACATGAAGCGTACTGTACACAGGTCATTGTAATAATGAAGGACATAAGCTCGTTGGAATATGCTTGTGTAGCAACTCGTATTAATTTTCCTTGGAGTTGCAACGCACAGGAAAAAGTATTTTCATGTGGGATACTGGCTCACCTCAAGGTGCGACGACCGGCCCTTCTAGTCGGCAGTTTTGAAAATTGTGGCTCCTTTCATCTTTGTCACTATGTCCAGAACCGACGCACTGCCCATGAAGATGGAGAGCGCCAGGCAGAGCATGCTCAAGGTATGTAGCAGCCACCACCGCGAATCCCTACACCCTATCTTGAGCCTTGTCAGGTGCATGCTTACAGGGAAGTAGACCGAAAGCGGCCAAAAGCCAACAGCTCCAATTAACCCTAAAACTGGGTTGAAGAATGGCATCAACGTTGCCACCAGCGTCGTGAAAATTATTATCCCTGTACGTAGCACCAGTTTCATGAAGGATAGCCGTATGAGCCAGCCCATCACATAAAGATCATAGCCAGTGGTTACAAAATATGAGGCTGGCCACATATGGGCTACGTAAGTCTCCATCCTGGCGAAAATGGGCTGCGCGAAGACCTGCACAGAGGAGACCAACATACATGGATAGCTTGTCATGACAGAAGCAATAAATTAGCTATTTGATTTATATTCAGTAACATGTAATATACCATGACAAAAGACCAATATTGACATAACTTTTCCTTATTGTACAAACATCCAGTAGAAGGAATGCAAGACATGTGCATGAAGTATAAAGAATAGATATCTATGCCAATTCTGCATGTGCATGAATGAGCGTATTGTGCACAGGAAGCAAAATGGTATTGTCATTGCAATAGACATAAAGCAACCTATCATGTCAATACAATATTCTATACTACCATTGTTCCTTAAAACAGGTCACATAAAAAAAGACGGCCACTAAAGAGACTACTGTTGGGGCTACATTTTCATTTATACTAAACATTAGCATGATAAATGAAAGGAATAAATAATGATGAAAGTGAGTGCGATACATGTTTCAGAAATTTCTTATGACTATAAAAAGGAAACAACTGCATTCGTTTACAAGATGGATGCATCTAAAGTCATGAATACAATGCTAAATAACTTTCCGCGTCACGTATTTTGGCCAAAGTTTTTATTTTACATTTTACTGTATGTATAATAAGATCATACGGACATATCAAATTTGATACTATACTAAGGAGACCTTGCTGTGCAAATGTGCGGCAAACTACTTCAATAAATTTTTATATGAACTGTGAGTCATAGAATTTATTTTGCTGCGCACATTTTCTCAATTGTGCTTTTATGATTCAGTGCCTATAATTAGTTAGAGACGGAAGGATTTAATCTCTAGTGAGTCATGACCTATTTCAAGGCAATATGCCTTGAACCAGCATAAATGCATCGACTGCTTAGATATATAATAAAGTGATAAGCAGGGGTAGAATGGAAATGTGTGCATCCATACATGAACAACAATATGGAATTCATAATAACTGAAAGCAATGGAGAAGTGGTTGCTCAGAAAGAATACAAGTTTATAAACATCGAGTAAATGCCAAGCATGATATTTGGTAGGAATAAGTAGTTAGGTGCCAATATGCTGTGTTGTGAGTGCATCACAAAAAGAAAACAAATAAGTTCCACAGGTGAAACAATTAGAGTTGGGAAGCAATGAAATTTCAAATGATTAGTTAGTTGATTTTTGTAGATGGGCATGAGAAAAAAGATCTATGCAAGGGTGGGTGAGGAGTGAATTAATATTTTAGCAATTTTTGCTACACACGAACAATTACATCCCAAATGATGACAAAAAAGCAGATGTAATTATAGAAAGACGGGAGTGAATGCAATCTCAAGGGATTGCAAAATAAGAAAACAATGACTTAAGTATCAATGTGAGAACGGAGGAAGAGAGCACCAAGTAAAGCCATCAGTATTTTAATTTAATCTTTCATAGAGGATTCTAGAAAAATGTTGATGTAAACATAGACCCAGATAGAACCTTTCAAGTCCTGTAAAAAAGGGAGCTACAGATGACAAAGTGTTTCGTCTACCCAGAAAGAACCAATTTAAGAAGCTCAATTAACAAGGGGGCACCCAATCCCAGATCTACCACTGTAGTGGAATGATTCCATTGGCGCTAATCTAGCAGGACATTAAATAATTCTTTATTGTAGCTGAGGCAAATATTTGGTTGAGGAACATGGCCAACAAAATATTTGCATGGTGTATTTTGGCTACCAATAATTGTAAGTGTGCAGGTAAAGGTCTACCAACATCTACCTGCTGATATTATAGAACATACACAAATCTAACAAATCTAACATATACACAGGTCACATTGCTAGTTCAAATAAATGGATGAGATTTGGATAAGCTCTAACCTGGTATGCTCCAATAAAATGGAGAATAACACAAATGTTAGCCAAATGTATTAGCCAAAAAGGCTCGTGGACAGCAGTGCCAGTCAGGATGTTTCCAGATACACTATTTCCGAAGGCTGCGTAGCCAGAGACCCCAAGCAGCATGCAGAAGACTGTGGAAATTGAAAGGCCGTACAATGAGGCCTTCTTCATGGTTTTGTTTTCTGCAGGGGGTGCTTTCAGCGTATCCTGCATGTCAACAAATTTTCAGAATCTTCTATTATACTATTATAAGACAGAAGAAAAGGAACAGCTCAGATTAAGCAAGAACAAATAAAAGCAATTAACGGTTCGGATCTTGACATGTACAAAACAACTAATTTAGAAAGAGTGAGAATTAGACTGCGGCCGTACGTTTGTTCGCTAGAACCCACATGCATGGTCAAAACTGATTAGGAGTTCCTAGAAAGAAAACGGCCAGAAGATTTTTTAATCAAATTAAGAATTTGATTAGGAGATGTCACATAATCATACGATAAACCGTGTCCTGTGTACGTAAGTGGGCTTTTCAAAGCAAAGCCAAGGCCTGTTACCTATCTGGAATTGGCCAGCATGAGGAGGAAGAAAAGTTTGTGAATTTGAAAAGAAAATATCAAAAAAGTTCGCATATTTGAAAATTTTCACATCGTTAAAAAGTTCGTGAATTTGGAAATTGACCTTGAACAGGAAAACTAGTTCGCCTATTAAAAAAGAGTTCACAAAATTGAAAACAATTCGTAGATTTCAAAAAAGTTCATAGATTTGCAAAATAGGTTCATGAATATGAAACAGTTTAGTTTTTTTTAAATGTTCATGAAAATTTTCCATCAATTTGAAAAGAAAAAATTTCAGAAATTTTGAAAAATAAAACTTTGTGGATTAAAAAAACAGTTTGCAAATTAAAAAAACATGGATTAAAAAAATCTCATGAATTTGAAAAACTTCAGGAATACAAAAAAATCCACGAATTTGAAATAAAAATTTATTCAGGAAATTCACAAATTTGAAAAGAATGAATATGGAAAAGTTCATAAATTTAAGAAATTTTCAAGAATTTGAGAAAATAGGAATTTACAAAAATATGAAAAAATCAAAAAATCCGAATTTGGAAAAAGTTCACAAATTTGAAAAATAATAAGGAAAAGCGAAGACAAAAACAACTTGACTGTCTATGCATCACGATGTGTATTTTATTCTAGGGTAGTACTACCATCTGGGTCATCATTCAACAACAAACTCACCAGATCTACTTCTTTTACTGATATGAGAACTAATCATACTTGCTTTGTATTGTGAATTAGCAAAATTATTTTTCCAACATGACTGGAAATTTCTTCGTTCATTTTGCATGTAACCACATAACTACTTTGACCATGTATTTCCGACCTAGAATAAAATAAAAGGTTGCTCCAAGAAATAATGAAATCCATATATGATACTTAGCCATGAAATAACTACACCAAATGCAAAATGGTTTTTGTAATAAAAAACAATTGCTGAAAAAAATGGATGCCACAGCAAAAGAGGAGTAGAGACTCGTGTCCTGTAATAGAAATATTAGTACGACCTGTATAATAGCATTTCTAGTAGGGCTTTGAGCTAATGATAAAAAATGACTCTACCAAGCTAATTAATGTGTTTCCTGTGAATATATAGTGCTAGTTAATGTGTTTCCTGTGAATACAATCATATAAGAATTAACGATGAGGGACAAACTACTAAAAAAACACTAAGCACGGCAATATGTAATAAATTTGCGCGTCTGAATGCCCTAGTCACCACACTGTAATGATGAGGCCCATGGAGAAATAAAGCAATTAAGGTATAATTATGTAGATTTAGTTTTTGGTGAAAGTTTAATTATAAATTATAAAAATATCATAATATGTCGTACTATGTTGGTGTCATTGCTAACCTACCATGAATAAATAGCATGAATTCAGTTGGACATATCAGTTCAGTAGTAAACGTACAGGAGTGCATTCAAAACGAAAAGGTTGTGTTCAGTTGGACATATCAGTTCAGTAGTAAACCTACAGGAGTGCATTACAGACCTGGATTTCGATCTGGACGTCGGCGTACGCATATGTGAATGCTATATTTCCAACGGCAAGGAACACGTTTGTTGCCTTGTCCAAACCTGATCCGGCCACGGCGCCGAAAACAGTGCCGTGTGATTTGTTGTGCGTGGCCCACTTCGCGAAACACAGCCCTAGGCTGATCGTGGAATATATGCATGAAGTGGCGACAGAAAAGAAGGAGAGCCAGCTGATGTTGTGAAGGCTTGGCAGTTGGGACAGCAGAATCTGGACTGCTCCAAATACGATGATGGCGTAAGTGGCAAAGTAGTCACTGCTGGCACATTTACTCCCGTCTCCATGGTGGAGGCAATTAACCTTACGCACCGCACTGCAGAGAAGATAATTGGCTTAGTATTATTTTATTTTATATCTGTCACGTACAAGCAGAAACAAACATGTACGGTTATATGTAAACTTCACATACAAAAAATATGGAATTTTTGTAGCAATCAGATTCGTAAACTGAAAAATCACAAATTTGAATAAACCAGACTGAAGTTTCCTATTCTATATGACCCTGTCAAACATATCGGGAGAAGAAAGAAAAACACAAGAATGGCCGTTGGCCCAGGAGGACGCTGTGTTGGGCCATAATCAATTCGGTATGAGCTAGCTATTGGCCACAATCGCTAAGACATAATGCTTGACAAATTAAACACGCATAGGCGTTTAAGTGTGTATGGGATTCACAAATAACGTCACTAAATGAAATGAAAATAAATCTACAATCAATGATTCTTCCCTCAAAAAAAATCTACAGACAATGATTAAGCCACGTTTGGATCAAATCAAATAAATTAATTGGTCAATAATTCATACTATTAGATTAAAAAATCACCTCATGTTGAACTGACAGATATTGTCAAAACATTTAACACTTATAATAAAAACAACCACGGAAATGCGCAGGCAACACACATTTTTGGCTATCATCAATAGTACATATTATAAAAATAGTGAGGTTGGTACTGAAAAACAATAGCCAAAGTTATGCATGGTGATTGTATCAGATTCTAAAATGACAGATGTAACCATATATAGGAAATCCAGAACTCGCATTAGGTGAACAAAAATCCAACTCATCATTCTACTAAGCTAAAAGCATTTGTTAACATATATTAATTACCTCGGTCAGCACGACTTATTATACTATTGACTTCACACTCATGTCAGCAGGAAAACACGAGTCAGATGTACATGCTGCTTAATTTGTATTTTTCTAAATTGAAATTTTCAAATATCAAAAAATTGGCTGAGTCCTTGAATGGAAGACAATATATGTCTACACATTTCATGCATTCATATCTTTTGTGGCCTGTAAATTTTCCTGATAGAGATACAAGCTTCATGCACTGTGTTAACAAATAACCTAGTAGTTGCAGAAGTCCTATTAGAATAGTGAGTTTTATATTTTTGTCAAGGATGTATAGAACGACCATTTTAATCAGAATTTACACACGCTCACCAAGGGCGAACATGTACAAGTGAAAATATTATTACCTCGCACTGTCACTCGCGGTTATGGTATAGCCCAAAAGGGTGGCCCAAATGCTGGCATACTGAATAAACCCACACCAGAACACATTTCGTGGACCTGCAGGTTAATTTCATAAGTATCATTAGTGTGACTAATGACTAAATGCATAGAGATGACGAATAGGTATTCATACCAAGGTAGCATCGAACAGCATCGATGTACTCCGGATTCACCGTGCCTGTCACTGGATCTGGATACCGGTAACAATCCGCAAGCAGGGCCGACGTAAAGTATGTTAACGCAGCCATGCTAACAAGCACGATCGGCCCGGCTACCCAGCCAAGTTGGGCAAAGGACCACGCCAGTGCTAGAACTCCAGATCCGAGCAAGATTGTTATGACATGCCAAATCGCCGTTAAAACAGTGCCCCTCCTCTCTATCCCTATGTTCATCGGGTTGTCGTCCATGCTGGCGTGCAAATACCTGGCAGTGACTGTTGCTCTATCCTGTAGTACTGCACACAATCAAGTAAAGAACTCAACCACTTGACGAGAGCAGAGCTGCAGGACGCAAAACAACAGAAGCATCAACAAGTAAACTACAAGGTTAGAATACTTACAACTAAACAACTCAAACTGACCAACCCTTCAGAATGCTACCTTCCAACAAGAGCTACACAACATGTTTTATGGAAGTGTAGAACAAGGGCAACTCTTCCATTCTACAAAGAACAAAGATGACATAAGAGATCACTTGGCGAGAAGAGTTGGTGCATTCTGTATGAGAGAAAAAGCATCAGGTTTGGTTCTATATACAAAGGGAATAAACGTTGACTTCCAATCTTCCAGTCCATAGGAAAACAAAGCTTTGACATACATTCCCTTCAACTGCAACCATCACCTGATCTAGGAACGAAGAGAACAACATTCATGTTTTATCCTAGATGATTTCACCCTTATACACATTTTATATAACAACACGATCTAGGAAGGAAGACAACAACATTGACGTTTTATACTAGAAGATTTCACCCTTATACACGGTTTATATAAAAAGGTTAGACCAAATAGAAATCGGGAAAAGATTTTGCAGATCGAACATACAGCACGGAGACAAAAAAAGAAACTGTGTTTCTTTTGCTTGTTTTTCTTCATTCGGAGACAGAAAAATAAAGAGGGAAGGGATCAAGTCATGCCACAGATCGAAATCAAACCACTTGACAAGAGCAGAGCCGCAGGACGCAAAGCAACAGAATCATCATAGGAACATACAACACGGAGATCAAAAAAAAAAACTACGCACTTTCTTTGCTTGTTTTCTCATTTAGACAGATAAAGAGGGAGCGGATACGCTCATATAACAAGAAATAAAACTTGCAAAACAGAAAGAAGAAGTTGAGACTCCAAGAAACTTCATCTGATGAGAGCCACAGATCGAAATCAAAAACCACCAGGGGAGAGGAGAAACTTCATAGGAGGACGAAAGACCTCAAGGAAAGACCATCATTTTAGAAGAGCAAAAACTTGAAGTCAAATCGAAGCCACATGCCTCTTGCCTGCCTGCCTAGATGGAGAATGTAGCTAGTCCCTGATGCAATCTGCGTCGGGACACTTCGAAAGAACCCTAGATCGAGAATGCAAGGGGGGAAGAGAGTGCAGCTCGTCTTGCCTCGGACGCTCCCCTGCGCCCACAAACCCCAGTCCCCTCTTCTTATTCCAGGGGGAGGACAGTAAGGTAAAACCACATCGGCGCTATCACCCATGGACGGCTGTGATTCATGAAGGCAAGTTTGGACGGGCGGGATGGCCCAAATCAGCAGGACCAACACTGATATTGACGTACCCAACCAGTGCAGCTTCAAGACTTGACGAAAGAAAGGGTCCAAGGAGGACGAAAGAAGAAAGTAGAGTAATCATGCACGACAATTTAGGCATTAAGGTGCCCAGTGCTTCATTTGGCGCGTCATTTATTGCCCATACTCATGCAGCCGAGTTGCCGATTGCCCTCCCTGGCTAGCTCAATCGCCTGCGTGATGCATGCTCACGTGCCCACGGATCACGCCTGCATGGTTTAATCTCCTCTCGTTACGGCTAGAATTTAATTAGTACTAGTACTACTACTTCGGAATTAGGGCCCACGGACGAAACTATAAGCGAGAAGGCTTATCAGCAGCCCTAATTCAACCCTAAATTCTGGCATATGATCGGACGAGACGGAAAAAACATCTAGCTGGACAGCTAGCACCATGCATGCATGCTTGGATGCACGGCGATAGGCATGACGACCGAAGTAGCAAATGGTGCAGTGCGTGGGTGGCAGCGCGTCTGCCGGCCCCTCCGCAGCGCTGTACCGTAGTTTCCAAATATGTGCGATGGAGTAGCGATGCAGCTTTGGCTCTCGCAGATGGCATTCAAACTCTAGCATCTCTTCCCTGTGCAAGACAATCATCAAACAGCCGGTGGACGAAGAGCGCTCGGGCGCGCGCGCTTGGTCATGGTACCAGTGCCAGGCCATTATTGTGGAGAGCCAAGGCATACGTATATAGGTTGTGTATTGCACGGGGGAATCCATTAAATACTAGCATGAATGCAACTTTGAAACGTATACATGATACGCTAGGTACAAAGTTATGAGGCTGGGCGTGGGTCTTCTCATTAACTGCGGCCCGTTCTTTCCACCACAAGCATCCCGGTCAGCACCAGCCCACGGGTCGCCGGCAGCGTCGACGCCTTGGCGAGGCCGTGTACTTGCAGGAGTGGGAGGGCAATGAGTTCCACGGGCAACCCCGCGGTGGGGCGCATCAGCGGGAGTCGGGCTAGGTTGCGTGGCATAGGTACGTAGGACACCCGGTAGCCGCCGTGCGACGTGAGGGGGTGTTTGGTTCAGAAGTCCTAGGACTTTTTCTAGTCCCAGGGACTAATCAAAAAAGACTCTCTAGTAGAGTCTTTTTCTAGTCCCTGTAAAAAAAGTCCCTCCCGTTTGGTTCCTAGGGACTTTTTAGGGACTTTTTCTAGTCTCTGGGACTAAAAAGTCCCTGAACCAAACACCCCCTGAGTCGCTCAGTGAGAACGTGAATCACGTGGAGACAACCACGCACAGCGGCGAGGTTTATGGACCTGGCGTCCATGGCGAGATCAGTAGCGAGGTTGATTTGCGGGCCGGTGAGGCGAGACGAAACGGAGCCGAGAGCGATCAGTATGGAGTCGGTCCGGCCGGGGACTGTCAGACGCGGTGGTCGTGCAGATTGAGGCGTGAATTTGCTGGGCTCTGTAAAGGCCACTGTCAGCGCTGCAGCCACACCAGGCAAGGAACGGGCCTCGCCACCAGCTCGGCCCATCAGGCAGAAGCGGCCCAACAGCAAGGTCAGCGGGCCAGAGTGGGTGTGACACCGCACCAACTACTTAAGGCGATTTCACCCACAAGCGCTAGGTATCCAGTGGATGACGGCAGAACCGGCGGCGGCTCTCTTTCCCTTTCCATTCTTCCCCAATTCATGTATCCGTGATTGTAATCCTAATTGCCACCAGATTCGTGAGGAATTGCAATAGATCGAGAGATATATCACTGGGTTGCTTACATCTGGTATTCAGAGCCATAGATCCACACCCTGGCGCATCTGATCGAAACAAGGCTACAGAAATCGATCAAGGATCGAATCGGCGACATGGATCCATCCTTCAAGGACTACTTCGACAAGCTCACCAGCTCCCTCGACGCGATCCACTCCGATATCCGCTCCCACACCACCAAGTTGGACGATCTGGGCCAGTGGCGCCCCGATCTGGAGCGGCGTGTGGATCAGCTCTCCGCGGCGGTCGCCGAACTTCAAGCGCGACCTACTACCACCACCACCAGCGCCACTGTGTGACCACGTCGGCACCAGCAAGCGCGCGGAGGGCAACGCCCTCGGGTCGATTGACCACGGCATCGACGTTCTTCCACAGGGCCTGGCACCGGCGTTCGCGTCGGTGGCCACCCCGGCCAACGGTCAGTCACAACCCCCCGTCCCATCTACCATCGCATCTCCATACGCGCATGCCAGTCAGATCCTCGCGGGGATTGGTCAGGCTCACCCATCGATTGATATCCATGAGAAATATTGGGTCCCGATGGCCTCACTGAATTTCTCTGGCTCTGCATCGGTGTGGTTGCAATCGGTGCAGAGGAAGTTAACTGAGTTTGATTGGGAGTCATTCTCGTCACTTTTGTGTACGAGATTTGGCCGCGACCGTCACCAGCTCCTAATCCGCCAGTTTTATTCTCTATCACAGAAAACAACTGTAGCTGAGTACATTGAGCAATTTGAGCTGATTATCATTCATCTATCTGCATATTCTGAATCCATCCACCCTTACTATTATCTTACTCATTTTGTCGAGGGACTCCGACCCGACATCCGCGCGGTGGTACTGGTGCAGCGGCCACCCGACCTCGACACCGCATGCGCCTTGGCGTTACTCCAAGAGGAGGTGGCAGATGGCGCCTCGCGGGAGCGCGCGCGTACGGGCGCAGCGCGTGGCATCGCCCCGGACTGGAGCCACCGCGGCGGCACGGGCGTGCCCATGGCACTTCCACCACCGCCACCCCAAGGACGACCGCTGACGACGCCGACAGCCACGGATCGGCGCGCGGTGGAAGCCAGCCGTGCAGACATCACCAAGCTCAAGGCACTGCGAGAATATCGCCGTGCAAAGGGTCTCTGTTTCAAGTGCGGGGAGCGCTGGGGACAGGACCACAGCCGCCCTACCAGCGTCCAGCTCCACGTCCTCGAGGAACTCCTCGAGCTGTTCGGCCTTGACTCTGACGGCGACTCCCCAAGACCACAGCTCGACGACACGTTGGCAGAAACGGCGATGGCAATTTCTCGCCACGCCCTCACCGGTGGCATGTCTCCAAAAGCAATTCGTCTTCATGCATGGTTGCAAGGCCATGAGGTGCTACTGTTGGTGGATTCCGGCAGTTCTACATCTTTCATCGACGCGCGTCTCGCGTCTGTGCTGACGGGCGTGTTACCTCTTTGCCGACCCTGCCGCGTCAAGGTTGCAGATGGAGGAGAACTCTGCTGCCTCTCCCACATACCACGCTGCAGTTGGGTGTCCCAAACACACGAATTCATCACTGACATGAAAGTGCTACCCTTGGGCGCGTATGACGCCATCCTCGGCATGGACTGGCTTGAGGAACACAGCCCGATGAGTGTGGACTAGCGGGGCAAACAGTTGCTGATCACTACTCCGCGTGGACCAGCGCAGTTGCGAGGCCATCAAGAGAGCGTTGGCCCTGCCCTGAGATCAACACTTTGCAGCTGCAATCCCTGCAGAAACAAGGCTCTCTGACGCAAGTGGTTCAGCTATATCAAGTCACTGAAGGAGACGAAGTGTACACACCAACACCGGACAATATTCAGAAGGTCATTGATCAGTTTGAGGATGTGTTTGGTGAGCCAACGGGTCTGCCCCCTCGCCGAGATTGTGATCACAGGATACCACTGATGGCTGGAGCACAGCCGGTGAACTTGAGACCGTATAGGCACAAGCCTGAATATAAAGATGAGATTGAAAAGCAAGTACAGGAGATGCTGAAGTCAGGTGTGATTCAGCGCAGCCACAATCCATTCTCTTCACTTGTGATCTTAGTCAAGAAGAAGGATGGCACTTGGCGGCTATGCATAGATTACCGGCAGCTCAACGCCATGACCATCGTGGGCAAGTACCCTGTGCCCATAATAGAAGAGCTACTAGATGAACTGCACGGGGCTAAGTGGTTCTCAAAGCTTGATTTGAGGGCAGGATACCACCAAATTCGACTGGCTGAAGGAGAGGAATTCAAGACTGCCTTTCAAACCCACTCGGGACATTTTGAATTCAAGGTGTTGTCGTATGGTCTGGCTGGTGGACCTGCGACTTTCAACGGTGCTATCACCGGCATACTTCACCCCTTGATGCGTGAGTGTGTTCAGTCCTTCTTCGATGACATACTAGTATTCAGCAAGACGCTGCAAGAGCATGCAGCACATCTCAGCCAAGTCTTTGAACTCCTTCGGCGTGATCAATGGAAGGTGAAACGAAGCAAGTGCAGCTTTGGGCAACAGCGGATAACGTACTTGGGCCATGTTATCAGCGGTGAAGGTGTGGCAACAGATCCCACTAAGGTTGAGGCAGTAGCTGCGTGGCCCACACCTACAAGTGTGAAGGAAGTCAGGCAGTTCTTGGGGCTGGTAGGATACTATCAGCGTTTCGTCCGACAGTTTGGAATCCTAGCTCGACCACTTTTCAACCTCCTCAAGAAGGGGACACCGTTCGTATGGACAGATAACACTGAGCAAAGCTTTCAAATACTCAAACAGGGTCTGATCACAACGCCGGTGCTTGCCCTACCAGATTTTCAGAAACAGTTCACAGTGGAAACGGACGCATGCAATACAGGAATTGGAGCAATTCTACAGCAAGAAGGGCACCCCATCGCTTTTATGAGCAAGGCACTCTGCCCCAGGTATCAAGGCCTGTCCACATACGAGAAAGAATACCTAGCTGTGATCACTGCCGTTGACCAACGGCCACCATACTTGCAGTCCACGGAGTTCATCACCAAGACGGATCAACGCAGTTTGGTCTACTTACAAGAGTAGAGACTCACTACTCCTTGGCAACAGCGAGCATTCACCAAGCTACTTGGGTTGCAATACAAGATTGTATATAAAAAAGGTGTAGAGAATGGAACCGCAGACGCATTATCTCGCTTACACCACCCAGAGCAGGCCATGGCGATCTCAAGTTGCCATCCAGCATGGCTCGAAGACATCGTAGCGAGCTACAATTCCAACCCTCAAGCACAGCGTCTCCTGGAACAATTGGCAGTCAGACCGGATCTGAAAGGGCGTTTCAGCTTGTCGCAAGGGCTCTTGCGTTTCACAAATCGCATTTGGCTCAGAGGCAGCACTGCGCTTCAGCAGCAGATCATCTCTGCTTTCCATGACAGTCCAGTGGGAGGGCATTCGGGATTTCCAGTCACCTACAAGAGGATTAGGCGCTTGTTCGCGTGGCCAAAAATGAAAACTCATATCCTCCAATATGTTCAATGCTGCCAAATTTGTCTACAAGCTAAAGGAGAGCGAGTGGCTTCGCCCGGGCTTCTTCAACCTCTCCCGATTCCTAACAAGTCATGGGATATGATCACAATGGACTTCATTGATGGCCTCCCACAATCAGGTCAGTACAACTGCATCTGGGTCTTGGTCGACAAAATGACCAAATTCGCACACTTCCTACCGCTTGCCCACCCTTACACTGCTTCTCGTGTCGCTCTGCTATACATGCAACGCATTCACCCCATCCATGGCTTTCCTCAGTCCATTGTTTCTGACTGCGATCCCGTTTTCACTAGCCACTTTTGGCAAGAGCTTTTTCGCCATGCCGGTACCGATCTCCGCATGAGCACTGCTAACCACCCGCAAACCGATGGACAATCGGAGCGTGTGAATCAATGCCTCGAAACATTTCTTCGCTGCTTTACACATTCTTGCCCCAAGCGCTGGAGCCACTGGATTCCTCTGGCGCAATTCTGGTACAATGCAGCACCACATTCAGCCATTGGCATGACTCCATTCATGGCAATGTTTGGCCATGAGCCTCGCCATTGGGGCATCACTGCCACCTCGTCTTGCTCAGTTCCCGCTCTCCAGACCTGGCTGAATGAACGTGCCACGATTCAGGATTTGCTCCAGCAACATCTTCAACGAGCTCGCCTGCGCATGAAACAACATGCAGACAAGAAACGCTCAGAGCGTGTGTTTTAGATCGGCGACAAGGTTTACTTGAAGCTACAGCCGTACGTGCAAACATCGATGGCCAAACGAGCCAACCACAAGCTCTCCTTCCGCTACTACGGGCCGTACTCCATCATCGCCAAGATCAATCCGGTGGCCTACAAATTGGAACTCCCAGCGAACGCAACAGTTCACCCAGTTTTCCATGTATCTCTGCTATGGAAGACCCTACTGCCAGGTACGCCAATTCAACAACAGCTTCCTACCACCACTGATGTGCCTGCAATCCCAGTCCAGGTTCTGGCGTCGCAAACAGGGTGCCATGGTTGAACAGATCCTTGTTCGGTGGTCCGATCCTGCATCACTCAGCGACACTTGGGAAGACAAAGAAGAACTCCAAGCTCGTTTCCCTGCTGCAGAGGCTTGGGGGCAAGCCTCATCGCAAGAAGGAGGGGGTGTCAAGGCCACTGTCAGCGCTGCAGCCACACCAGGCAAGGAACGGGCCTCGCCACCAGCTCGGCCCATCAGGCAGAAGCGGCCCAACAGCAAGGTCAGCGGGCCAGAGTGAGTGTGACACCGCACCAACTACTTAAGGCGATTCCACCCACAAGAGCTAGGTATCCAGTGGATCACGGCAGAACCGGCGGCGGCTCTCTTTCCATTTCCCTTCTTCCCCAATTCGTGTAGCCGTGATTGTAATCCTAATTGCCACCAGATTCGTGAGGTATTGCAATAGATCGAGAGATATATCACTGGGTTGCTTACAGGCTCCTTGGAGGTGCTCGTGCATATGAGAAATGCATAGTTGCTGGTCCATGCATGGTTTGGGTCGCAGGAGCGAGTCATCCGCATGTGGGAGTTCGCCCTCTACTGTGGGTAGTCTGAGACACGCTACACGGAAGTGGGCGTTGTCGATGTTGACCCCACTCGGTGGACCGACGAGGACCCGTGAAGGCGTTCGGCTCGTGTGCTCGGTGCGAACTGATGATGATCCGGCTGGTGCTGAAGTCGACGTGTGGTAGATCAGATCGCGATGGTCGTGTGGACGCGTGTGCGTTTGCATCTGGAAGTGGTCCTCGTATCGGCTCCGGCGCACGATGTGTCGCAGAAGCCCGAAGCACGATGTAGCCGTTGCCTGCCATGGCTTTTGCATGTACTCCTATTGGCTGCACCCGTGTTAGATGTGCGCAGGAGGGCTAGCTGCTGCTTGACAGCGCGTGGGTGCCGGAGAACGTGCGGGGCCTGTGGTCGATGGTGACTGGTGCGGGCCGCCCGAGTCGATCCTGTGGAGACGCCGCGACCTTCAGTTTTGCGCGCTGTTGTTGGGTTTGCGCCGTCGGGGGCAAAGCTCGGAGCCGACGGATGTGGAACGGCTCGGTGATTTTGACCAAAAGTCTGCTGATTTCCTTACGGTGTAAGGGTTCGTCGAATTTGTTTGTTCCTATAATAGAACCAATCTATTAGTTTTTTTCTTCAAAAAGAAGGATTACCCTTGATCTCGTGTTGCATTAAAATGATGCATACAACGTAGTTCGATACAGAAAGAACTGAAATAAAATAAAAATTGTCATAATCGATAAAAGTAGAACAAGACGACTATACATTTATCCTATTGTTGGACCGTCGTACAAACCGCTTGTTAGTATCCCGTGCTATCGTCTCCCAACAGTTGCACCAATATGTCATATACTCCTTGACTTTCACATGGCTGAGTAACGACCACGTACATATTTAGCCAGTTGCCTGGTAGATGACCTGCAAAAAAATACGATATTTTGTTTGTTGAAAATCATGTTCTCACAGTTTCATATAGCCCAAAGTAATGCACACACTCCGATGTGACTATCATCGCTGTTTTAGGCTCTACCCTATTTGCACATGTCTTAAATAAAGTGACAATGCTATTGGGAGGAGTGACATTAAATGACACATGTAATGTAAGACACAGTAACTTGGCTAGTGGGCATTTAAGAAAAGATGTGGATAGATTTATCTTGATCACAGAAGCAACACTGTTTACTACAATATCAATAAGCAAAAGAATGAAGTGCTATAAGATTTACTTGCATGAAAAAGGTAGTATAAGATTGAATACCACGCTCTTCCAGTAATGTGAACACCACTATTTCGAAACATATCATATCGAGCAGCAATGTTAAATGGACAACTATAACCTTGTATAATGGAGCGAGCCCCAATGCTAGGATTGTATTACTTGTTAGTTCTTAGTTACCTATGAAGAGGGGAAAACACATAAATGTTCTGTAAATATCAAGCAAAGTTGTTACTCTAAAGTATGGACTTATATTAGTAACATGGCCAACTGATATAACAATATGTGCTGAAGACAAACAAATCAGCTTTAAACTTCAAGCATGCCGATTGTGCTATACTAGTAGAAAAAGGGGCTTTTGTCCCGGTTGGTAAGGCCCTTTAGTCCCGGTTTTTGAACCGGGACTAAAGGGTCGTTCGTTACTAATGCCTCTCCCCTTTAGTCCCGGTTCTTACACGAACCGGGACTAAAGGCCGCAGCCACGTGGAGCTCCACCTCTAGTCCCGGTTGGTAAGGAAATTTTATGATTTTTTTGAATTTTTTTTTGATTTTCAAATTTCTGAATTATTTTAACCTCTAATCTCTAATCATCACCCCTCATCACTGCTCAATTTATCCTCTAATCTCTAATCACCCCTCATCATTCCAAATCATCTAACTTTCCGAACGGTCACCCATCCTCCCACTCCCCAGCCTGAGCACGCTTAACTTCCGGGTTCTATTCTCCCTCGTTTCCAAGTCTGCACTTGTTGTTTTCCTGACAATAGTAAGATGTCAATCCTATTAACCCTCAGGAATTTTGCTTGAGCATGAAGTGACACATTTCACTGTTTGAGTTTGAAACTATTGTTTTAAAAAACAATAATTATTTAGTAACACTAATATTCTTGAATAATTAGTTTGACCATAGTTTGACCACAGTTTGACCAGATTTGACCAAAATTCAAAATAACCGAAATAATTATTTATTAACACTAATATTCTAGAATAATTAGTTTGACCATTGTTTGACCACAGTTTGAAATTTTTTCGATTTTATCCACTCTAGATCTTAAAAGCCCCGTAACTTTTCGAGTAGATGATTTTTCATATAAAAAACTTTTTCATCCGAGTTCGTATGCAAAAGTTATGCCCATTTTACAAATTCCAGAGAGATTTTGCAAATAAAGTCGAAATTCATATTTGTTAATTTTCCCAACAACTAGACCACATATCACATGGGAAACTTATTTTATTTTATTTTTTTGACATTTCCATCATTTTCTTTTGTTTTTTCTAAAACTGAAAAGGCGCTCGGGGGGGGGGGGGGGGGGTAGAGTTTGAAAATGGGACATTTAGTACCGGTTCGTGCCATGAACCGGTACTAATGCCTCAAAGCCCATTAGTACCGGTTGGTCGCACCAACCGGGACTAATGGGCATCGCACCCTTTAGTCCCGGTTCGTGGCACCAACCGGGACTAAAGGGCCCAGGTGAACCGGGACTAATGCCTTAGCCGCATGAACCGGGACGAATGCTCACATTAGTCCCGGTTCGTGACTGAACCGGGACTAATGTGAATACTGCCCTGTGACCAAAGCCCTGTTTTCTACTAGTGCTACCAACTTCACAATTATCTGTTTCAAGATAGTTTATTCATGTATTTTGTTTATTCAAATTCAACCTGCTATGTAACACTATAGCTATGCACTAACATTATACTGGCATACGATTCTTATACACCTCAGCAAGGATGAAACAATTATATTTAGTTCAATTATTACACGAACCATTTCAGAATCTTTGTATTCATTCTTTTATTCTACAAATCAAAGAATAAACTAGTTTTTCGCTAACTTTGACTCAAACCAAATACAAATAATAGTAATGACATGAGTAAATAAGGGAAACGTTGCAACAACTTTCTTTAGGAAGGGAAACCCCAAATCATGGCAAAATAGAACACCGACACCCATTGATTATTGAAGCAAAACTAATGAAATAACAAACATAAAAAGGAAACTAGCTATGACTTATGAAATCAAGATCATAAACGTCACAAACAATTACACCACACAAGTATCAGAACAAAACACTTGAAAACAACAGTATATCTGTATATGTTCGAGAATTCTTCAAGCGATTATAATACAACAGTACTTTAGATTGTTGTTTAATACGTACAAAAAGACGTGGAAGACACGCGCTCAACCAATTATATATAGAAAATGGCTTAGATTTTTGTACCTGTATGGTGAAAGTGTGTTGTTATCTGCAGCCGTGTAAACACTTGTGAATGGGTGAAGCACATGTGTGACCCCGGCTTGGGAAAGTTCCTTGCACCTCAATGACCATAGTGAGTCAAGATGCACCATAAAGCGACCGATAGATGTTCTCAAGAACAACACATTAGTGTTTTCAGCAAGCCCTTCAATCGACAGGCTCCTTTCCTCCTCGTCCTCCTCCTCCTCCTCTGTATTCGTATTCAGGGAAAGTAGCTTGTCCAATTGAATAGTTTTTGTGATCGCCCATGAAGCAACGCCATCGCCGTCCGTGTTCCTCTTCCATAGTTGTGCATTGTGGCCCGACAGAAAGAGGAAACCAAGCCCGCCATCCTCTGCCCGCATAACCGAGAAGCTTCGATTGCCGTGGGCGTACATATTCACCGGCACGTCTATCACAGCTAGGCTCTTAGTGCCCAGATTGAACTCAAGAACGGTGGTCGGATGAGCCGGATTCCTAGAAGACGACCAGTAAAGGGAATCCCCGATGAGGACACTTGGAACCGCCGTGACTACAGAAACAGTGGGTGGAATGGGTGCGGAGATGACACTGCCCCATTCACGGGTCTGCGACGAGTAGACGCTGGCGATGACTTGTGTATGCTGCTCGTCGTGGCCTACCATGACCACCTTGAAATGGATGTCTTCTTGGGTACTACGAAGCACCGCCCCGTTCATCGTCTTGAACTTGAACCCTCCAGGAGGATGAGGATGATCGAGGCGGTGCTGGTCGCCTGTGACGGGGTCCCAGACCAGGAGCCCGGGCTGGTAATAGAAGGAGGCAAGGAGGAGGCCGTGGCGGCAGCCGAGGACCATGCAAGGGTACTCGAAGACCGGGAAGGAGAAGCGGACCCGGTTGGGGGGATCGAGCGTAGGGGCGAAGGAGATGTGGCTGTGGCGGTTGGTGCTGGCGGAGTAGTCGGTGAAGAAGGCGCCGAGGAGGGGCGCGTGGCGGCGGTGGCGGGCGCGGAAGCGACGGAGGAGGGCGGGGTCACGGGAGAGGCGGCGCCAGCGCGTGGAGACGAGGGAGGCGCGCGGGAGGGAGCACGGCTCCGGCGGGAGGCGGAGCAGGATCTCGGAGAGGAGGTCGTCGATCTCCATGATCTCGCCCTCCTGATCACTCATGTCGGGCGGAGCAGGTGAGGTCGATCGAGGAGGGTTGGCTGTCGGTTGTGAACTCTACGCGAGGTCAGGTCGTGGAGCTGTTTGATCACAACAGAAAGACGAGGTCTCAACGGGTAAAGCGGCGCATGCCATCCCACGATCTGCTCGTGATGGTTTGGATAGCTAACAGAAAAACTACGTCCATGAAAGCTACGTGATTTTTTTTTTGAAAGATCCTTCAAATAATTGGCTTCAATTAGATTTAGCAGAAAGCAACGGAAGAACAACATGAAGAGGATTTGAAGATCAAAGAAAAAGAAAAAGGCAATGGGACTGCATAACATGAGCAATGGGAAACTACTAAAAGGCTACGTGAAATTGTGAACGAATCTAACACTGCATGGCCGGCTAGAAACTACTACGCGTTGGCTCGAAACTAGAGAAACGGGACTGCATAACATGCGACACAGTGGCTTCGGCTATTTTTGGAGTTGAGTTTTGGTTAAACGCTAGTTTGCGAAGCTGGCTCATGTCTATAATTTCGATGAAACTCCAGTTTACTAAACCGACTTGTGTCTATAATCCTCTATAACATCAACCTCTCTAGTTTTAAAAAGCTCACATTAAATTGAGGTCTCTAATTAAAATTGAGTCATCCTATTTTGACCGGGTCAACGATTTCTCAAAGCTCTTTCATTCAATTCTTTTATATTATACATTATACTTTCTAATTTTTAAGGCCTCACGATTAATTGAGGTGTTCAATTTGATATTGGTTCAACCTATTTTGACTGGCTCAACACTCTCTCAAGCTCTTTCATTCAATTCTTTTAATTCCTTATGTTTCGTAATTTTGAATCTCTTGCATTCAATTGAGGTATTCAATTTTGGATTTGGTTTACGATTTTGATCGGGCCAACGATTTTTCAAATCAATCAGCAGCAACTGGCCTAAAATATATCAATCTCACGCACCCTCCCACCACCTAAAAAAAATAAGCGTCACCATGTGATATTGTAGCACCAATATAGTAGTACATGCGACCACCGAAATTTACCCACGTATATGTAGGTTGGTTAGCAGATAACACAGAATCACACAACGAAAGCCCCACCAAATAACCACATTATATAAAAAAAAAATACACTCTATCATATACCCACCCGCCAAACTGATATTTCATGGGTCAACACATAAAGGGTATTAGTTTTCTAGAAAGTCAAATTTGTTCAACTTTGACCAAGTTCAGAGCAAAAATATCAACATCCACAATATTAAACAAAAAAAGTATAGAATTCATTCATGATGAATTTAAAAATATTGATTTCTATGGATTTTGATATATTTCTTTACAAATTTGATCAAACTTAAAAGGTTTGACTTTTCAAAAAAGTAATACATCTTATATTTTGAAACAGAGTAATTATTTTTTGGAGAAACCCAACAACACCAATGGCGCAGCAAAGCTCACCCAACCCTTCTAGTTTCTGTTAAACTCGAGTTTACTTGTGATACCCAAGACTTGCAACATGTGATTCCTCCTTCCAATCGAGTAGTGGGCAGGAATTTCTATTAAATAATAACTAGCACTATATATCAGAATCATTTTCTTTACCGAATGCCATGTACTCCCTTGTTAAAGGCAAAAAATACACTTCGTAAACAGTTTATCTAGTGTTACACTCGGCAAACCACACTCGGTAAACTTACATTCGGCAAAAACAACTTTGTCAAGTTGTTTCTACGTACACTCTGCAAAGATATATTTTACCGTGTGCTTAAAAAACACTCGGAAAAAAAGTTTATTTGAATTTGCATATATGACCGAAATATGAGATATGGATATATGATACTTCCTCTGTTCACTATTATAAGATGTTATTTTTTCTGGTTCAGATGTATATAGACGCATTATAGTGTGTTTATTCACTCATTTTAGTTGTATGTGATCCATATTGAAATATCTAAAACACCTTATATATATATATATATATATATATATATATATATATATATATATATATATATATATATATATATATATATATATATATATATATATATATATGCTGCTGCTGCTGACAAAATATGTAAACGGATGGAGTATGTCATGGTGATAAATGGTTGGATGCATGCTGCTGACAAAGCATGCATACCACAACAGTTTCAATCGCCTAGGACAAGACCCCCCCCCCCCCCCCCCCCCCCCAAAGGGTCAGAAATAAAATAAATAAATTTCATGTTCCTCTTTACAGTTGAAGAAATACAAAACAAAATTGGGAGAAAGCAACCTCCTTTTTCATGTTCCCCTTTATAGCTAAAAACCTCACACTCTGTTGTTTTCTTTGGTACAAAGGCTGGATTTTATCTACTCAAAATGAAACATCAAGTGAATATAAAAACAATGAGCACACACCTGGCCTCTGCATAGGATGCACACATGCGACACCAACGCGCGGATACAAAAAAACGCCGGCAAAGAGTAAAGTCATACGGTATCAAAGATATGCCTAAGCAAGAAAAGAATAAAAATATATCGAAGCGATCAAAACAACAGTCAATAAACTACAATAACGACCATATGCGCATCAAGCTTGACACCACAAGAATAACAAGGTTCTTCAACATCAACGCCTTCAGGAAGGGAACGACACTCATTCACCATCCACATGTAAGCCACATAGCAATTAATACAAACAAAACAAAAACATTTTTCAAGCATACAAATTTTATATCTACTTCATAATTTCAGATAATTCAAGAAGCAAGACCAAATTCACACAACAAGGGCTTATGAGTGTACAACCTTGCTACTACACCATTTGTGATTTCGTCACTTTATTTGCTTAACACACTATCCTATATTAGCTAATTGGTACCCATTTGTTCATTATCATGGATGGTTGGAGCCGGATCTATGCATAACGTGCACTGGCACCCCTCAAGAACACACATGGTAGATTTGGTTTGCCTTGTACGTTTCACACATTTTTTCTCGCAAGTTTTGCTATCACATGGCTTTGTCGATGGGAGAATTTTTTGCACACATGTGTAGAGTTTCATGCTATCATCCATTGATGCCTCCACTACCACATCTGCAAAATTTCACGATTAAGAAAAGGGACGGTCACAAGAAGACCATTATTTGTTGAGAGATTCTGAACAAATGCATTGCAAGAACAAATGAGTACCTGATGCTAGCATGAGAAAGACCAGGGACAGAAGCAACATCTGGATAGTCCTCATTTTAACTGGTGTTTGTGCTAAAGGAGCGAGTTGCAGATTATTGTGTGATATATGTAAGTTCTAAGAAAGAGCAAACGAAATGGCAAGCCTATTTTATAGTGCATCTACCACATTAATTAAGCTATGGATTTGGTGAGATTTGCCTAATTAATAGCAACTATTAAATTAATATATAATTTTAATATAATTATTTATTTTATTTGGTGAGATGTACCAAATTAATAGTCATCTATTTATTTGATCTGGTGAGATGTAGCACATTAACACTAATCAAGAAATTATGTTTATTTGATTCAGTGACATGTACCAAATTAATAGTCATCAATATGTTCTGTTTATTTGATTTGGTGAGATGTATCAAATTAATAGTCATCAATAAATTGTATTTATTTGATTTGATGAGAGGTACCAAATTAATAGTCAACGAGTGAAGATATATATTCATATTTTTTACTGTATTTATTTTGACGATGGATAAGCATTCCAAGCCACTAGTAATCACGTAAATGCAAATGCACCGAAAAAATGCACGGAATTTATTCTACATATACAAAAGGAATTTTTCTTTTCATGCCCCTGGTTTCTTAGTTTTGCTCAGTTTTGTCCCACCCAACTAACATCCCTCACTTTCGCTTCCACTACTCAGCCCACACTCAAAAATGCCAAAAACGAAGCCTTGTCGTCAGGTCAAATTATGTGAAACGGAACAAATGAACAAATTAAGTGAACCGCTGCCACATGTGCGCTCCCGCGCCATGGTGGCCCTGTTGCGGCTGCGTCCGCTCCCCGATCGCTTGGCCCCAAGGGTGGAAGCGATCCCGCTGTCTACCGCCATGGAAAGGCCTAGTCTAGGTTTCCACCTAGATCACGCCATGAGTCTGGGATGGATTCGTCCTACTACTACTCCCCCATGAAACTGCTCGTGGCTGGATATACATCTAATCCTAGGGGTAGTCCATGGTGGCACCAGAAACCGAGTGATCCGCCAGATCGATCCCTACCCCAGATGTTGTCGAAGCAACTGCGTTGCACCGCACAGCCGATGTCGTCGTCGTCACGAACCATGGGTAAGTCGCCGGTGAATGAAGAGGTGAACTCGCAAGGCGGTGGGGGCGATCATGGGGCTCCCATAGCAGATGCTGCCCGCCCGAAGCCGTCCGGTGAGGGAACCGAAGCACTCCTGGTGCCCAACCCGGATGCGTGTGCACTCGTAATTGCGGACAGAAGGAGGCCATCAATTCGTATGGCACAAGAAGAGGACTGCAACATGGATAGGCTCGAGATAGCAGGCTCGGAGGAGTTCATGGAGGGAGAGGAAGTGCTCGCAGAGTTTGAAGAGGAAGGAGTGTTTCATGAACAGGCATTGGAAGTGCCCGACGCAATGATAGAAACGATCAAAGAGAGAGCCCGGGTAGACTACAAGATACAGTATGGGCAACTTCCTTGGTTCTGCTACACATGTGTGTCAGTGGCGGTGCCAGGATTTTAATCATGTGTAGTCAACTCAATCTTGTGTTGTCAAGATATATGTATTTCTACAAATTTTGTATTATTTTTGGCATGATTTGTGCTTATATATGATACTTTTTCCACAAAGTTGTGTAGTCATTTGACTACACAGCCTATACATTGGCTTCGCCACTGATGTGTGTACTTCAGCCGACAAGATAACTCTTGTGCTCGGTGGATATGGAGGCCACTGGCCTCAATTGCAGCTATGGATGAGGAAGCAAGCAGTGTGGAGCGTTCGGTGGATATGGAGGCAACCGGCCATGGGGCCGCCGGTGAACTGACGGGGCCATGTGTGGTGCCCCGTCAGGAGCAATGAATTGCTTAAGTTGGAACTGTCGAGGGACGGGGAACCTTCGTACAGTTTGTGATCTCGTAGCACTAGTGGGTGCTCATTCTCCGAAGTTTGTGCTCTTGTGTGAAACTAGACAGCCAAAAGAAAAAATGCATCGTCTTCGTTCTCGTTTGGGGCTCGCTGGTTTCGAAGGAGTCAGTAGTGATGGTCGTAGTGGAGGCCTTGCGCTGTTTTGGCATGACTCTGCAAGAGTGGAGATCAAAGAAGCTAATAACAGATGGATTGATGTTGATGTGCGTGCAGCAACTGATGACCCTCCTTGGCGGATCACATTTGTGTATGGTGAACCAAGAGTCGAAAATAGACATCTTATGTGGGATGGTCTTCGCCGGTTGCACAGTAGTACTAATATGCCTTGGTTACTAGTTGGAGATTTCAATGAGGCTATGTGGGACTATGAACATATGTCTGAAACGCCGCGCTCCCCGGGACAAATGCTAATTTTCAGAGATGCACTTGAAACTTGTGGACTGATTGATCTGGGTTTTGCAGGTTACCCTTTCACATATGATAATAGAAGAGGAGGGCGAGCCAATGTCCAGGTACGGCTAGATCGTGCTGTGGCTACAAACTCATGGCGTGACTTGTTTGCTGAGGCCACAGTGGTACACCTTGTTTCCCCGTGTTCGGACCACTGCCCACTCTTGGTGCGGTGCATCCCAGATACGGCTCCTAGGCCGGGCCGGTGTCGCCGGTACGAACTGATGTGGGAGCGTGAGCCAGCTCTTGAGGAGGTGGTCGCAGATGCATGGAAGGAGGCGGGCAGCAAAAGAAGTTTGCGTGATGTTCACCTGGCACTTGGGAAGGTGATGGGTACGCTGCACTCTTGGAGTAATAAAAAATTCGGCAATGTTACTAGAGAGCTTGAGAAGTCCCCATCACGCCTAGAAGAGCTTATGCACATGAATGCCGACCGAGCCGAACTGATGAAGGAAATGGATGCTATGAACGAGTTGCTATATCGAGAGGAGATGTTGTGGCTCCAACGGTCTCGCGTTGCTTGGCTAAAAGGAGATAGAAATACTAAGTTTTTTCACCGTAAAGCAATGTGGAGAGCCAGAAAAAACAGAATTAAGGGGCTGATGGACAACCACGGAACATGGCAGCAGGAACAAAATACCATGCTGAAAATGGCACAGGAGTACTTTGAGAATATGTTTACGGCTGATCCTAACATTGATCCCGAGGAGGTTATCCAGCTTTTTCAGGCAAAAGTGACTGCAGACATGAATGAGAAATTGTGTGCCCCCTTCACAGATAAGGAAATCAGTGACGCTCTCTTTCAGATAGGGCCCCTCAAAGCGCCAGGTCCTGACGGCTTTCCGGCTAGATTTTTTTCAGCGCCACTGGGGTATCATGAAGGAGGAGGTAATTGTGGCTGTGAGACAATTCTTTGAGTCGGGTATCATGCCTGAGGGAGTCAACTCCACATCCATAGTTTTGATTCCAAAGGTAGCCGACCCAAAACGGCTCTCCGAGTTTCGTCCCATAAGCTTATGCAACGTTATCTACAAAGTGATCTCTAAGTGCCTTGTAAACCGTCTAAGGCCGTTGTTGGATGATATTGTGGCCCCGGAGCAGAGCGCTTTTGCTCCAGGCAGACTCATCACTGACAATGCTTTTATTGCATTTGGGTGTATTCATACCATCAAACAGGAAAAGGACCCGGATAGAAGTGTATGTGCGTACAAGCTTGATTTGTCCAAGGCATATGACAGGGTGGATTGGGAATTCCTAAGGCGAATGATGCAACAGTTAGGCTTTGCTCACCGTTGGGTGTACTGGATTATGATGTGCGTGACCTCGGTGACATATAGTGTTAAAGTCAACGGAGCCAACTCGGATTCGTTCGCACCGTCATGTGGATTACGGCAGGGAGACCCAATATCACCATTCTTATTTTTGTTTGTGGCTGAAGGACTTGATGCTATCCTGAAACATAAGGTACAACAGAGACAGATCACCCCAGTGCGAGTATGTCCCCGGGCGCCCGGCATTTCCCATTTGCTATTCGCGGACGACACTCTATTGTTTTTCCGTGCCACGACAGCAGAGGCCTTGGAGATCAAAGATGCCTTGGCTATTTATGAGAGAACTACTGGACAGTTCATAGATCCTTCAAAGTGCTCGATACTTTTTGGCAGTAGATGCCGGCCTGAGGACCAAGCTGCAGTCACCCAAGCATTGCAGGTACAAAATATGAATTTTGAGGAACGATACCTGGGATTACCTACACCTACAGGACGCATGTCCAAGGGACGTTTCCAGAGTCTACAGGAACAACTCACAAAGAGAATTCTAATATGGGGTGAAGGTGCATCACAAGGAGGGAAAGAAATTCTTATTAAAGCCGTTGCGCAGTCCTTACCCACATATTTGATGGGGGTGTTTCGGCTTCCTCGTAGCGTCTGTGATGATCTTACTCGCATGGTTAGGAATTTTTGGTGGGGAGCGAAGGAAGGAAGAAGAAAGACCCACTGGAGGGCATGGGATACTATGATCAGGCCAAAAGAGCAAGGCGGGCTTGGCTTCCGGGATTTTCGGCTTTTCAATCAAGCCTTGCTTGCCCGACAAGCTTGGCGACTTCTCTCTAACCCTGACAGCTTGTGCACGCAGGTTCTCAAGGCTCGGTACTACCCCAATGGGCGCCTGGAGGATACAGTCTTCTCTGGCAATGCGTCTTCGACATGGCAGTCTATTGTACACGGCCTCGACCTCCTTAAGAAGGGGTTAATTTGGCGCATTGGGGACGGCGCGTCGGTCCGCATCTGGCGAGATCAATGGATTCCGCACCCGGTTGCACCAGGCCCGATCTCCCAGCAAGGGGGCTGTCGACTACGGCGAGTCAGTCAACTCTTGGACGACCATGGCAATTGGGACGTACCTCTTCTCCAGCAACACTTCTTGCATGTGGACGTCATGGAGATATTGAAGATTAAAGCTTCTTCAAGTCAAGCTGGTGATTTTATTGCATGGGCGGCGGAGCGTACTGGCGTCTTCTCGGTGTGGAGTGCATATCGTCTCGCCCTCAACGAAAGACTCCTACCATCGTCGGTCGCAGCGAGCAGGGCACCGGACGGGCGACGTGCCGTCTGGGCACTAATATGGAGGTGCCCTGCTCCGCCTAAGGTGCGTATATTTGCGTGGAAGCTTGCATCAAACTCATTGGCCACTTGGGCTAATAAAAAGACACGAAAACTGGAGATTACTGATACATGTCCACTATGTGCGATGGGGCGGGAGGACACGTTTCATGTGTTTTGCAGATGTCCCCGCGCGGTGGAGCTCTGGCGAGCTATGGCCAAACATTGGAACTTGCCGAACTTAACCACTGTGCGTCCTACGGGCGTTGAATGGCTCTTCGACGTCCTGCACAATCAGGGAGCCGATGACCGCATGCGAGTGTTGATGGTACTCTGGCGCTCTTGGCACGTTAGAAATGAAATCGTCCACGACAAACGTCTGCCCCCAGTTGAAGTATCTTGCCGATTCTTACTCAGCTATGAATCGTCGTTGCTCGCTATCAAGAGGTATCCTACAGGTGATCTTGCTAAAGGTAAAATGGTGATTGATGATGGAGGCCGGCTGCCGCTGCTATCACATGCAGAGGGCACTCAGTCTCTCCCCATGAAATGGCAACCTCCAGCCCATGGTCGTGTAAAATTAAATGTTGATGGGTCCTACTGTGAAGCTTCTGGAAAGGCAGGTGCGGGCATGGTACTGCGCGATAGCAATGGTGCCATCATTTTCTCGGCTTGCAGAAGCCTGGTTAACTGCGCAAATCCCTTGCAAGTTGAGCTTGCAGCCTGCTTGGAGGGTTTAAACTTTGCTATGCAATGGTCGCCACTTTCTGTGGATGTCGAGATGGATTGTCTGGTTGCCGTGGACTCGATTCGGGCACCAATGGAGGATAGGTCGCCGCATGCGATGATGATAAATGAAGTGAAGTCGCTTCTTGGTGATAGGGATTGTTCCATTGCTCATATTAGTAGGTGTCAAAATACTGTCAGTCATAGGTTGGCGACTTTTGGTCGTGTAGAAGCTAGGGCGGCAGTTTGGCTAAAATCTGGCCCTGCTAATGTACCCCAACTTTGTTTGGAGGAGCTTCCTCCAGTTTGAGCAATGAAATCCCTTTAACCCCGCAAAGAAAAATGAACTGAAAGAACAAAAAAAAAAGACAAAATCACAGATTTCGGTGAAAAATGGTCTTATTTCGGTGTAATGGTTTCCATCCGCTACTGTGATTTTGTCTTCCTTCTTTTTCTGGTTCTTTCAGTTCATTTGTTCCGTTCCACTTAAATTATCCAGAACATGCCCTTTGCATAGCCGAGGCTTGCATAGTTGCATTAAAAGTTATTGTTGCCAGTTTACTGATGCAAGAGTTTCCCTCGACTTGCAGTTCCGCAGAGATGCTACGTCAGGAACAAAGATGTCAGCGGCAATGGCGGGTGCCATCAAGGAGGAGCAGCGAGCTCTGTTTCCTTGCATAGTGAGTAGTGAGAACCCACCATGTGGATACTGTCGGGAAGCAACATTTGTTTATATCTGCAGTGTATTTGGGTTGGAATCTTGAATTTTCTCAGACTGGATTTTGTACCGGGTCAATTGGAATGTGTAACGGAAATTGTGCATATGCCGTCTTATCCTAGGGTGACCATGGCGATGTATGAAGTTAGTCTGAGACCTGCACGAACAATCCCCTCGTCAATTTCATCATGGCCACTAAAGCAGATTTCTTCGTCGGAGCTGGGATCGACGCGGTGCTACCCCACCGATGGAATGAGGAACACCGGAGGACATGTCTGTGTCCTTTAGCCTCTGAAACTTATGGACTAAGTAGGAGAACAGTACTTGAGGTATCAAATCAGGCCCATGTCTTTTGATCTGGTATCCACTGAAGGCTGTGCATATATTAATTATTATCTTGAAGGTCCAACATATTGAAAAAAGAGGATGCACTTACTCAATTTTCAGTGTCACGCACAATGTGGATGAGTGGTACAAGAGAGATCCAATTACACAACTTCTCTATAGTATCATGACAGTAACAACTACTCCATGCAAAAGTGATTGACAGACACACGTTTCCTGCATCCTGGAATAACCTGAACGTTTTCGTCTCTTGTTGTCAACCATTTGATTTGCTGAAGATCTTACCAAAAAAAAAATTGTCCATAATTACCAACTTCAGATAGTGAAACTATGACAATTGGGTCATCTCTAAGGTTGAGAACATATCTTTATGTAAGTTTACTGATCTTTGCTCAAAGTTTTTGCTAAATTTAAGCTAAGATTCAGTGGATATCAAACCTACGTCATAGACGATACGAAAAGAATATCAAGCATGCTATTTCTGAATAGAGAAAGGAATAGTATAGCATTTATGTATGCACTCAGATTTTGTCCAAACTTTTCCATGCTATCCCACAGGTCAATTTGCAGAAACTAACCAAGGGTGTCGCACTGGTCCCTGCTCAACCATCCATTCAGCCACTGCTTCAGAAGACAGATGGATGGACCCTGAAATGGACACTGTAACAGCGTTCTCAAGGAAAAGATGGCACACCGCAGTACCGGGTGAGTGCAACACATCACATGATCTGAATCAGGTTGCTAGTGTGCATGAGCTCACAGAATTTCAGCTTGCTCCCCACTTGAGGTGGGGTGGTGACTGGTGAGGCTCCTATGGGATCCAAGTCGGCAACTGGTCAGTCAACTGTGCGCGAGGCGCAAGAGCGTCACTGGCGCGGTGGCGCCTCGGTGGATCCATTGTCCCGGTGATTCATCTTGGATGAGGGCAATGCAACAGTGGGTTCAGTCAGCAAATGGTTTGTGTTTGTGGGTGTAACTGTGTGCATTGGATTGGGATGCAATGAAATCCATAAAGCAATAGAAGTGCACTGCATCTTTCTCTTTCTGAGGAAAGTGTGTGAACTGCTGCAATGGCAATGTTTACATATCAGATAGTCGAAAACACACACTGGGACATGGTCCCAATGTCCCAAAAATCAGATAGTGGCATATTCTCATGAGAGTGCCATCCTTACCTGACAGGTGGAGATTCTACGTAGCAGCCTAGCACTGCATGCAGAAACTGGTATGTTCTTCCAGTCCATGGAACTCAAGGCTGCTCTGAAGAAACTAAAGAAAAAGACAGAGATGAAGGGAGTGCAATCTTCTCCTTTTTCTGAGTGGAATGCATCTTTTCATCTGGACTGTAGACTACAGTCAACTCAATTCTGTTTTCTCCAAATTTTATACAAAAGAAAAAGGTCGACCGCTTCAGAGCATGAGATGGTTTGTTTCCTCCTTGAAAATAATAATAATCAGATGGCCAAGATATGAGATATGGATATATGTTATGTCATGGTGATAAGAGGTTGCGTTGCATGCTGGTGAGTGGTGACAAAGCATGCAAGCCACCAACAGTTCCAGTCGCCTAGGATCTTGAGTCCCAAGGTCAGCACACTGCAAATGACCAAAGCATTTCCGGCAAAATCTTGGCCACATCCGTCTCAAATCTGACCAACGGTCTGTGTCGTCGCATAGCACAACTAAATTTCCACCCAAAAAAATACAAAAATATAAAAATGAAAAATTGCAAGAACAACAAGGGAAATAAAGGAGCTTTTTCGTGCTCATCTTTACAGCTGAAAACCTCTCTGTTGGGCCCCTTTTCCGTGTTCCATCAGATCAGTTAGAAATGTGAGGAGCAGAGGCAAACGGCACCTCCTCGGTTGGGAGACGTCAGCATCCACCCAAGGCTAATCTTGCCCACTCAATTAATTAGGGGAGCTAATTAAGTCCAATCCTTGTCTGAAACTCACCACAGCTGCTGCAAAATTTTGCAGTGTATTTTCTCCACCGGGCAGATCAAATCAGCAGATTATTTTGTGATCAAAATTGGTTTCTTTTAAAGCATGGAGGGTCAAAAGTAAGTTTGGAAATTCAGAAATCTATGTGACAGAGACCTGCTTATGCATGTCCACTGTCGATTATTTTCCATGCTTTGCAGCAACCATTTATTCGTTGGTAGTATCTCTGCGCACACCTACCTGTGCACATCCCACTTGATGGGGTTTTGGTGCGTATACATTTATGCATCATCATCTACCTTTTTATTTTCTAAAAAACAAAATCAACGCCTACTTTGTAATAACTGGATGTGTGCATCTTTAAGCGCCTAAGCCGCAAGAGCTACTCTTGTAGTATTATCCTCCGTTTCAAAAAAAAAAAAACTCTTGTAGTATTATCTAAGATAAATCTGGCTTAATATATCATATACATGCGCAGTGGGACATATGCGGAAATGTCTTTTGAATCACAGGCTCCATATAGCCTGGACTTTTGAAAAACAAAATCAGATTTCCAAGTTTCAGAAAAAAAAGGAACACACGTTCATAGGGATGGTTACCACATCTCTTTTAATTTTCATGATGAAATATGTTTTTGTGCTACCCCGCAAAAAAAAAGTAAGCTACAAAAAAGTCCATGAATTTTTTTATAGCTCACTCAAAATTAAATGTAACAACTGTACATCATCATCTATTATTTTTCTGGGAAAGGAAATCACCATCAACTCTTATGAGCGGCAATTCGCTCCACTCATATATGTGCAGTGGTTTTATTTTCCTGGGCATGTTTATTGGGACATATGGCTATGTTTGTAATACTATTTTTGTGTATGATATGAATAGGCAGAGCTTTCGCCATCCGCTTAGAAAAACTTTAGAAAAATAAGTGATCTTAAAGCAAACAAAAAAGGAATGTGGGCGGAAAGTAGGGAAATGTGCCAAAGAATAATAGCCTTGGATCAGGGAAATGCCACTCACGCGATCTACTTTTCTCGAACGAAAAAGCTAAATTCAGTGATCATTTTAGCGCATTCATACGCCTTTTGCAGGAGAAAAGGTACGCGAAAAAATTAGTACCATTGCTAAAAAAAAAAGCTGAATCAGTAGTTTTGTCCCAGCTCAAAATTCTTTCTCGTACACGACACAACACCTATCGCTTCCAGCTTTTCCTAACTAAAGCACAGATAGATATAGCAATCGCATCACTCGCTCATAAATCCTTCATGTTAAGTTAGGAACTAATGGGTATGCAGAATTTAAACATTCCGTCTCAATTTGGTTGTACCAGCAACTTATGATGTGAACAAACCGGTGGTTTGATAAAGCCGGCAAAAGGATGAATTCGTCCTGTTATCATCTTCAAGTCGGTTTTTATTTGCTCATAGCTGCTTGCAGAAACCTATGAAACTCAGATCCATGGGCATTTATCAAGATAAAATTTTGAAAGGCCGCACGTTCCTTTTCCTTTCCACACATTCTTTCGGTAGTGCCTTTTGATGCAAATCTGTCAATCGAGATCTTCGATCTGCGTCTCATACTGAGTTTACTTCCTCTGTCCGGTGAAGAGTGTACGTTTAGCATCAAAATTTGTCCACAAAAGAGTGTACTTCTATCTTCCCAATGCACTTTAAAGTAAAAAAAAATTCTCTCTCATCACACGGTAATCAAGACCAATAACAATCTACACATGGTCTTCTTAATTTGTGCATGTACTTAGCTCATTGGGGGTTGGATAATTAAAAAGGAGAGAGATGGTGAATTGCACATTTCCAATGCATTTTTTGCTTCACTCCATAATTTATCCTAAAATTTCTAGATGTACACTCTTCACCGAATGAAGAAAGTAGGTGGGTGTGTATGTTCTATAACATGTGAGTAAAATGTATGCAAGAGACAAGAATTAAACTTGAGGCAACCACGACGAGCATTAGCCAGCCTGGATTATTTTCACTAAATAGAACAACGTCGGTTACAAAACCTGGCACAAGATAATCACACAAGAAAGAACCAGGGGGGCAGAGAAAGAGAACCAGAAGCGAGGTATGCCTAGCGACACCTCTAAACTTTATATTTAGCACCCACTATCAGGGGAATAACCAGAGAAGAGCAGGAAGGAATGTTTTGGATTGGTCGAAAAGAATCCTCATGTCCAGAAACGAAAATGTTACTAGCTCGACCAGTGGTCACCCTTCACCTTGTAAAATTAGGAGAGTCACAGCCACCCTCGAGGCCCCGACACAATGAGCCAGCGTTGAAGGGCAACGTTCGGAGGCGCCTCCCGCTCCCCCGCTGCCGCCGGCCGCCGGGCGCTCCTCCCGCCGCCGCCGGCCGCCGGGCGCTCCTCCCGGCCCGTCCCACTCCCCCCTCTCCCCCTCTCCTCCCCTCCCCTCCCGCGGCGCGCTCGCGAGCGCTGGCGAGGATCTCTTGCTGCCGCGCCCCTCGTCCCACTCCCCTCCCCTCCCCCCCGCCGCCGCCGGCGAGCTCCGTCGGGCAAAGCCCGGTGGGCACGATGGCGGCGGGGCCCTTCTCCCCCCTCCGCTTGTAGGCGCCGGCGCCGGACGGCTCCTTCGAGTGGCGGCGCTGGTTGTCCGCGGGATCCAGCAGCACGGCGGCGGTCTCGCAGGGCGGCGGGGTGGCCTGGGTGGTGGCGCTCCGGCTCCCTTCGTTCCGCGCGCGGCGGGGCGGCTGCGTTGCTCCCGTCTCGGGAGGTGGCGCGCGGCCAGCCTCTTGCCAGATCCGACCTAATCTTGCGTTGGGGGCTGACTGGCGGCGCGTGGCTCCGGTGGTGCGGGCCCGGCGGCTCCGGCACTTGGATGTCGTCAGGCGTCGCGGACAGGGCAGCGGCCGGGCATGGCCGCTGCTCCGGCCGTGGGCGGCGGCATGGGGAGGTCTCGGTGGTGGCTTCCCGGTGTCGTGGCGGCTTCACGGTGGCTCGACGGATCTATCCGCGGCAGCGGCCGGCTTCTCCGGCACCGGCTCGTCTGCGGTCGGGCCGTCTCGACCTTCACCCATCTCTTCGGCGCCCGGGTGCTACTCCTATCAATGGGCTGGTCCTCTCCCAGCTACGGTCCACCGCTCGTCTCGCGCCCCGGTGCTGCAGGACCGAGCTCGTCTCGCGCCCGATGCGGCAGGACCGAGCTCGTCTCGCGCACGGTGCAGCAGGACTGACCTCGTCCCCCTCTCGATGCTGCAGGACTAGGCTCAACTTATGGTGTAAACAAACCGGTGGTTTGACAAAGCCAGCAAAAGGATGAACTTTTCATCCTATTATCATCTTCAAGTCAGTTTTTATTTTCTCATAGCTGTTTGAAGAAACGTATGAAACTCTCCCAGATCCATGGGCATTTATCCCGATAAATTTTTGAAAAGCCGCACGTTTCTTTTCCTTTTCGCACATTCTTTCGGCAGTGCCTTTTGATGCAAATCTATCAATCGAGATCTTCGATCTGCGTCTCATACTGAGTTTAGCTGGGTATGTATGTTCTATAATATGTGAGTAACATGTGTGCAAAAGACAAGAATTAAACTTGAGGCAACCACGACGAGCATTAGCCAGCCAGGATTATTTTCACTAAATAGAACAACATCGGTTACAAAACCTGGCACAAGACAATCACACAAGAAAGAACGGTTGGAAATATGAGCAAATTACTACGAGATTTAATCCGAATAAATAGAAAAAAAATAGATCATGACAGCAATAGCAGAGATTAAACTAATCATGCGAACTAGCATAGTAGATGAACAGATCACATCTAGGGCACATACTAGAAACATGAATTCTACAACGATCTCAAACAAGATGGATAGAATCACATACGGTGCAGCGGGAGCAGCACCGCCGGCGTTGACGTTGTCGCCCATGTCGTCGAGGATGAGGTTGCCGAGGTCGGGGAAGAAGTCGTTGTTCGCGAAGTCGTCGCTACCAGCAGTCGCGCGAGTACGCTCCCCAAAAACCTGATCGCCCCTCTCCCGTACAGGATCACGAGAGGCGGGGTTTCGGAGGCCTGCTGTCCCTTCTCCCGGTGCACGCCAAAAGGAGGGATGAAGAAGACTTGCTTGGCGGCGCAATGATCTGGAATGGTGGTGAGAAACCATACGAAGCGGCGTCGGCTAGTGTAGACGTCTACCTGACTATATAGTGCGGGCCGGGTAGGTCGTGGGAGTAAACCCCACGTCCGAGTCGTCACGATCCAAAAGAATCGGAAATGGTTCAGTAATTAACGCGTCCGTTAATTATTAATTAATGACTCATTAATTTTCCCGAGCAGCAAAAATATAGACAACGTGCATAGCTCTGTCCTCGGCTCGGCTCAATCCCGCAACCCGCGGCGCGGCGCGGCGCGACGAGGCGTGGCGTGGCGTGGCGTGGCGAGGCGAGCGGGGAGGAGCGCGTGTGTATGTCTCCTCTTCTCATGCTCATACAAGTGGTAGAAGAGCTCACCTTATAAAGAGGTGCAAGTCTCTCTCAACTTCCGTGGTGGGACTAAACTCTAGTCTCACTCACTCCACTCACATGTGTGCATGAATGGGCCAAGAGAATTTCAGAATTTTAGTTGGGCTTTGGGCCAAAGGCCTACTAGCAAAATTCCAACAATCCCCCACAAAGTCTCATTGGCACATCTCATCATTTAGTTCCAAAACATTGTTTATATACCGGTGCTTAGTGGATACTGTGAAGTTGAACTTCCACTTAGAGATTTATGCTACACTAGATCACAACTTGAATAGTGGACTATGCCTTGAACTACAAGTTTTCTGCGAGACTAGTTTCACACAAATTCTTGACCGATACTGGGCTGCCGCAAGGCTTCCCCGCGGGTGGAGCGTATACGTCATACTCCAGGGCTTTTTCATGAATTTATTAGAGAACACCCAATTCTCACAGACTGCGACGTTAACAGTCAAATTCATATAGGTGTGTTCCTCAGAAGATGTTCTGCAGGACAACATCTCTGCTTACCCGAATAAGCCACTTGGAACACATTAAGATAAGTATCAACCTGCCATGCAGATCAGGAGAGTATTGCATCTTCACGGAGTGGGATAGGTAATATAGGGATACTCTCCTCCTAGCTGACCAACAGCTTGTCTCCCACTTCTACTTCACGGGATCTCCGATCACATAGAGTGGGTTACCTCTATGGACAACTCATGCGGTGGGTCTCAGACCCATCTCCATCGATGCATTATCTATCACATTACGTGAGAAACCCTTTGTGAAGGGATCTGCCAAATTTTTTGACGTTTGGATATAATCCAACGTAATAACTCCGGAGTTCCTCAATTTTCTGACATATTTTAGTCTCCTCTTCACATGCCTTGAGGACTTCATATTGTCCTTAGAACTGTTTATCTTGACGATCACAGTTCATCAGGATAGGGGGTATTGGTTTTTCAACCATAGGTAAGTCCATCAAGAGCTCACGAAGCCACTCTGCTTCAACAGTGGCAGTGTCTAATGATGTGAGTTCTGCTTCCATAGTGGACCTTGTTAAGATAGTCTGCTTGCAAGACTTCCAAGAAATGGCGCCACCACCAAGTGTAAAAACATAACCACTTGTGGCCTTAATCTCATCAGCATCAGATATCCAGTTTGAGTCACTATAACCCTCCAGTACCCTTGGATACCCGGTGTAGTGAATCCCATAGCTCGCAGTGCCTTTCAAATAGCGCATAACTCTCTCAAGCGCATGCCAATGATCATCTCCTGATTTTGACACAAACCGACTCAGCTTGCTCACAGCAAAAGAGATGTCAGGCCTGGTGACACTCGCCAAATACATAAGCGAGCCAATAATCTGAGAATACCTCAGTTGATCTCTAGCAATCCGTCGATTCTTTCGAAGCAACACACTAGCATCATATGGAGTTGGAGAAGGCGTGCAGTCGCTATACCCAAAACGACTCAAGACCTTTTCCACATAGTGAGACTGAAGCAGTGTGAACCCACCATTCTCATCTCTAAACAACTTGATGTTTAAGATAACATCAGCTACTCCTAGATCCTTCATCTCAAAACAGCGAGATAAGAAATCCTTAACCTCCTTGATTAAATCAAGTTTGGTTCCAAAGATCAATATGTCATCGAAATACAGACAAAGAATAACTCCTTCACCCCCACCATAGCGATAGTACACGCACTTGTCACCATCGTTTACTACAAAGTCGACAGCAGTTAATGTTCTTTCGAACTTCTCATGCCACTCCTTAGGATCTTGTTTAAGGCCATATAAAGACTTTAATAACTTGCAAACCTTTCCTTCCTGACCAGGTACTACAAAACCATCTGGCTAATCCATGTAAATTTCCTCCTTCAACTCTCCATTGAGGAAAGCCGTCTTGACGTCCATTTGATGAACGAGAAGACCATGTGAGGCAGCCAGTGATAGTAGCACCCGAATTGTGGTCAGTCTAGCCACGGGTGAGTAAGTATCAAAGAATTCTTCACCTTCTTTCTGGGTATAACCCTTAGCCACAAGCCGTGCCTTGTACTTTTCAATCGTACCATCAGGTCTAAGCTTCTTCTTGAACACCCACTTACATCCTACAGGTTTGCACCCATAAGGACGGTCAGTGATCTCCCAGGTTCCATTAGCTAAGATGGAATCCATCTCGCTACGTACAGCTTCCTTCCAGTAGTCAGCATCAGGAGATGCATAGGCTTCTGAAATAGTCCTGGGTGTGTCATCCACGAGGTACACAATGAAATCATCACCAAAGGACTTTGCAGTCCTCTGTCTCTTACTCCTCACAGGAGTTCCATTGTCACCCTCAACAGGATTCTCAACGTGTTCCATCGCAATGGTGGGTTCAGGAATTACATCGAATTCCTCACTAGATGGAGTAGATATCTCCTGATTTGATGAACTCGACATATCCTTCATAGGAAATATGTCCTCAAAGAAAGTTGCATCATTTGACTCCATAATCTTACCAACATGCATATCGGATACCTCAGATTTTATTATCAAAAATCTATAGCCGATGCTATGAAAAGCATAGCCCAGAAGAACACAATCCACGGTTTTTGGTCCAAGCTTGCGCTTCTTGGGAATTGGTATATTGACTTTCGCCAAACAACCCCAAGTACGTAGGTAAGAGAGTTTCAACCTTTTCCTTTCCCATTCCTCAAATGGAGTCATGGTCTTATGCTTTGTGGGAACTCGGTTTAGGACATGACACGCAGTCATTAGCGCCTCCCCCCACCATTCCTTGGATAGACCCGAAATGTCTAACATGGTGTTAACCATATAAGTTAGAGTTCGGTTCTTTCTATCGGCTACCCCATTTGACTGGGGTGAGTAGGGAGGCGTCCTCTCATGGATTATACCATGTTCCGCATAAAACAAATCAAATTCATTGGAAAAATACTCTCCACCACGATCAGACCTAAGCCGTTTAATTTTTCGATCAAGTTAGTTCTCTGCCTCAGCTTTATAGTTTTTGAAGAAAGTTAAAGCCTCATCTTTTGATTTCAGAAGATACACATAACAATATCTAGTGGAGTCATCAATCAACGTCATGAAGTATCTCTTTCCACCTTTTGTCAACACGCCATTCATCTCACAAAGATCAGAATGTATAAGCTCTAGTGGCGCCAAGTCTCTTGCCTCTGCAGTCTTATGGGACTTGCGAGGTTGCTTAGCTTGCACACATACTTGGCACTTTGAGCCTTTGACAGTAGAGACTTTTGTAATTAATTCATATTGGCTAACCGCGTCATGCAACCAAAGTTAATGTGACAAAGTCGTGAATGCCAAACATCAGACTCATTATTGTGGCAAACATTATTGATAACTTTAGTGCAAATATCTGACAAAGATAGGCGGAACAAGCCTCCGCACTCATAGCCTTTTCCAACAAATTGTCCACACTTAGAAATTACAACTTTATTGGATTCGAAAACCAACTTAAAACCATCTCGACATAAACGGGAACCGCTAACGAGATTTTTATTGATGGACGGCACATGATGAACGTTCTTCAAACACACGGTCTTCCCCGAAGTAAACTTCAGATCGACCGTACCAACACCTCGAACGATGGAATGTGATCCGTTCCCCATCAGCACGGGAGAAGTCCCTGTTGCCTGGTAAGAAGAAAACATGGAGGTGTCAGCACAAACATGTACATTGGCACCGGTGTCAATTAACCAATCAGGGGATTGAAATACTGAAAGGATGGTAGAAAAAATACCGTACCCTGATTCCTTCATATCAGTATCACCGATGACAACATTAGCGGACTTGCCGCTCTTCTCATGTTCGCGCTCCTCAAAGCGGTTAGGACACTTCGGAGCCCAGTGATTAGGATCACCGCAGACATGGCAAAGTCCCTTCCCCTTCTTATGAGAATTCTTCTTGAAGTTGGTAGAATGTGATGGCTTGTTCTTTGTATCAAACTTGCCTTTGCCCTGAGTTTTGTTCTAGTTGTTTTTGAACTTGTTGGGCTGGAAGTTCTTCTTCTGTACCATGTGGGCACTAGAAGCTCCCTCAGCAACTCGAGCACGTGTGTCCTTTGCTCTCGCCTTCTCTTCAACATCAAGAGTACCAATGAGATCCGCAACGGAAAACTCCTGTCTCTTGTGTTTCAGGGAAGTAGCAAAGTTGTTCCACGAAGGTGGAAGCTTGGCAATGATGCCTCCGGCAACAAATTTGTCCAGTAACACACACTTGAAGTACTCAAGTTCTTTTGCGAGCGACTGTATCTCATGAGCCTGCTGTACAACAGAGCGCTCATCAGTCATCTTGTAGTCATAGAATTGCTCCATGACGTACAACTCGCTGCCGGCGTCCGAGGCATCAAACTTGGCCTCGAGCGCAGCCCACATGTCCTTGCCATTTTCAAACGACATATACGAATACACAATGGAATCATCCAGAACACTCAGAAGAGCGCCTTTAAAGAGAGTATCGATCTTCTCAAAGGCTTCCAGTTATGCTGGATTAAGATCGCCCTCAGGCTTTCCCTTGGTGGCGTCATAGCAGCCCATGGTCTGAAACCAGTAGACTGCTCTCGTGCGCCACCTCTTATATTGCGCCCCCTTAAAGGCAGGCGGCTTCAGATGCGCAGCAAAACCACTCGGAGTAAATTGCCTATCATCAGGTTTTTGGATTGTTGGAAATATGAGCAAATTACTACGAGATTTAATCCGAATAAATAGGAAATAGATCATGACAGCAATAGCAGAGATTAAACTAATCATGCGAACTAGCATAGTAGATGAACAGATCACATCTAGGGCACATACTAGAAACATGAATTCTACGACGATCTCGAACAAGAAGGATAGAATCACATACGATGGAGCGGGAGCAGCACCGCCGGTGTTGACGTTGTCGCCCATATCGTCGAGGATGAGGTTGCCGAGGTCGGGGAAGAAGTCGCCGTTCGCGAAGTCATCGCTGCCAGCAGTCGCGCGAGTGCGCTCCCCAAAAACCTGATCACCCCTCTCCCATACAGGATCACGAGAGGCGGGGTTTCGGAGGCCTGCTGTCCCTTTTTTCGGTGCAGGCCGAAAGGAGGGATGGAGAAGACTTGCTTGGCGGCGCAATGATCTGGAACGGTGGTGAGAAACCATACGAAGCGGCGGCGGCTAGGGTAGACGTCTGCCTGACTATATAGTGCGGGCCAGGTAGGTCGTGGGAGTAAACCCCACGTCCGAGTCGTCACGATCCAAAAGAATCGTAAACGTTTCAGTAATTAACGCGTCCGTTAATTATTAATTAATGACTCATTAATTTTCCTGAGCAGCAAAAATATAGACAACGTGCATAGCTCTGTCCTCGGCTCGGCTCAATCCCGCAACCCGCGGCGCGTCGTGACGAGGCGTGGCGTGGCGTGGCGAGGCGAGCGAGGAGGAGCGCGCGTGTAGGTCTCCTCTTCTCATGCTCATACAAGTGGTAGAAGAGCTCACCTTATAAAGAGGTGCAAGTCTCTCTCAACTTCCGTGGTGGGACTAAACTCTAGTCTCACTCACTCCACTCACATGTGTGCATGAATGGGCCAAGAGAATTTCAGAATTTTAGTTGGGCTTTGGGCCAAAGGCCTACTAGCAAAATTCCAACAAGAACAAGGGGACCAGAGAAAGAGAACCAGAAGCGAGGTATGCCTAGCGACACCTCTAAACTTTATATTTAGCACCCACTATCAGGGGAATAACCAGAGAAGAGCAGGAAGGAATGTTTTCGATTGGTCGAAACGAATCCTCATGTCCAGAAACGCAAATGGTACTAGCTCGACCAGTGATCACCCTTCACCTTGTAGAACTAGGAGAGTCACAGCCACCCTCGAGGCCCCGACACAATGAGCCAGCATTGAAGGGTAATGTTCTACCAAGATGACCATCACGCGCCCTCTTGGCGTCCTAGTCGACGTCCATCACCAAATGAGCAAACCTGAGCACCATGTGAGGCAACGAGAACCACATACGTCATCGAAGGACAATTTTTTGGGAAAGGAGGATTACCCCTGGCCTCTGCATCAAGTGATGCTCATAGCCATATTACTAAACAAATTAGCAGCAAACTACAAAGTTCAACAGAGGTTCGCAAGCAAACTCAAACGAAAAGGAATATAATGCCACAGCCGGCGAAAATAGGCCTAGATGACTAAACATCTATCTTATAATTGGACCGTCATCCAAACCGGTTGTATGTATACTGTGCTACCGTCTCCTAGCGCATGGACCCATAGGCCATATGCTCCCTGATTTCCGTGAAGGAAATATGCCCTAGAGGCAATAATAAAGTTATTATTTATTTCCTTATATCATGATAAATGTTTATTATTCATGCTATAATTGTATTAACCGGAAACATAATACATGTGTGAATACATAGACAAACAGAGTGTCACTAGTATGCCTCTACTTGACTAGCTCGTTAATCGAAGATGGTTATGTTTCCTAGCCATAGACATGAGTTGTCATTTGATTAACGGGATCACATCATTAGGATAATGATGTGATTGACTTGACCCATTCCGTTATCTTAGCACTTGATCGTTCAGTATGTTGCTATTGCTTTCTTCATGACTTATACATGTTCCTATGACTATGAGATTATGCAACTCCCGTTTACTGGAGGAACACTTTGTGTGCTACCAAACGTCACAACGTAACTGGGTGATTATAAAGGTGCTCTATAGGTGTCTCCGAAGGTACTTGTTGGGTTGGCGTATTGATTAGGATTTGTCACTCCGATTGTCGGAGAGGTATCTCTGGGCCCACTCGGTAATGCACATCACTTAAGCCTTGCAAGCATTGCAACTAATGAGTTAGTTGCGGGATGATGTATTACAGAACGAGTAAAGAGACTTGCCGGTAACGAGATTGAACTAGGTATTGAGATACCGACAATCGAATATCGGGCAAGTAACACACCGATGACAAAGGGAACAACGTATGTTGTTATGCGGTTTGACCGATAAAGATCTTCGTAGAATATGTGGGAGCCAATATGAGCATCCAGGTTCCGCTATTGGTTATTGACCGGAGACGTGTCTCGGTCATGTCTACATAGTTCTCGAACCCGTAGGGTCCGCACGCTTAAAGTTCGATGACGGTTATATTATGAGTTTATGTGTTTTGATGTACCGAAGGTAGTTCGGAGTCCCGGATGTGATCACGGACATGACGAGGAGTCTCGAAATGGTCGAGACATGAAGATTGATATATTGGACGACTATATTCGGACACCGGAATGGTTTCGGGGGTTATCGGATATATACCGGAGTACCGGGGGGTTACCGGACCTCCCCGGAGGTTATTGGGCCTCATGGGCCCAAGTGGTGGAAGAGGAGAGGCGTCCAAGGGGCAGCCGCGCGCCCCTCCCCCTACAAGTCCGAATTGGACAAGGAGGGGGCGCCCCCCCTTTCCTTTCCCCCTCTCTCTCTCCTTCCCTCTCCTCTCCTACTCCAACATGGAAGGGGGGAGTCCTACTCCCGGTGGGAGTAGGACTCCTCATGGGGCGCGCCAAGGGTGGCCGGCCCCTCCCCCTCCTCCACTCCTTTATATACGGGGAGGGAGGCACCCCTAGAGACACAACAATTGATCCCTTGGATCTCTTAGCCGTGTGCGGTGCCCCCCTCCACCATAATCCACCTCGGTCATATCGTAGCGGTGCTTAGGCGAAGCCCTGCGTCGGTAGAACATCATCATCGTCACCACACCATCATGCTGACGGAACTCTCCCTCAAAGCTCGGCTGGATCCGAGTTCGAGGGACGTCATCGAGTTGAACGTGTGCTGAACTCGGAGGTGCCGTGCGTTCGGTACTTGATCGGTCGGATCGTGAAGACGTACGACTACATCAACCGCGTTGTGCTAACGCTTCCGCTTTCGGTCTACGAGGGTACGTGGACACACTCTCCCCTCTCGTTGCTATGCATCACCATGATCTTGCGTGTGCGTAGGAATTTTTTTGAAATTACTACGTTCCCCAACAGTGGTATCAGAGCCTGGTTTTATGCGTAGATGTTATATGCACGAGTAGAACACAAGTGAATTGTGGGCGAAACAAGTCATACTGCTTACCAGCATGTCATACTTTGGTTCGGCGGTATTGTTGGATGAAGCGGCCCGGACCGACATTACGCGTACGCTTACCCGAGACTGGTTCTACCGACGTGCTTTGCACACAGGTGGCTGGCGGGTGTTAGTTTCTCCAACTTTAGTTGAACCGAGTGTGGCTACGCCCGGTCCTTGAGAAGGTTAAAACAGCACTAACTTGACGAACTATCGTTGTGGTTTTGATGCGTAGGTAAGAACGATTCTTGCTCAGCCCGTAGCAGCCACGTAAAACTTGCAACAACAAAGTAGAGGACGTCTAACTTGTTTTTGCAGGGCATGTTGTGATGTGATATGGTCAAGACATGATGCTATATTTTATTGTATGATATGGTCATGTTTTGTAACCGAGTTATCGGCAACTGACAGGAGCCATATGGTTGTCGCTTTATTGTATGCAATGCAATCGCCCTGTAATGCTTTACTTTATCACTAAGCGGTAGCGATAGTCGTAGAAGCAATAGTTGGCGAGACGACAACGATGCTACGATGGAGATCAAGGTGTCGCGCCGGTGACGATGGTGGTCATGACGGTGCTTCGGAGATGGAGATCACAAGCACAAGATGATGATGGCCATATCATATCACTTATATTGATTGCATGTGATGTTTATCTTTTATGCATCTTCTCTTGCTTTGATTGACGATAGCATTATAAGATGATCTCTCACTAAATTTCAAGATAAAAGTGTTCTCCCTGAGTATGCACCGTTGCCAAAGTTCGTCATGCCCAGACACCACGTGATGATCGGGTGTGATAAGCTCTACGTCCTTCTACAACGGGTGCAAGCCAGTTTTTGCACACGCAGAGTACTCAGGTTAAAGTTGACGAGCCTAGCATATGCAATATGGCCTCGGAACACTGAGACCGAAAGGTCGAGCGTGAATCATATAGTAGATATGATCAACATAGTGATGTTCATCATTGAAAACTACTCCATTTCACCTGATGATCGGTTATGGTTTAGTTGATTTGGATCACGTGATCACTTAGAGGATTACAGGGATGTCTATCTAAGTGGGATTTCTTAAGTAATATGATTAATTCAACTTAAATTTATCATGAACTTATTACCTGATAGTATTTTGCATGTCTATGTTGTTGTAGATAGATGGCTCGTGCTGTTGTTCCATTGAATTTTAATGCGTTCCTTGAGAAAGCAAAGTTGAAAGATGATGGTAGCAATTACACGGACTGGGTCCGTAACTTGAGGATTATCCTCATTGTTGCACAGAAGAATTACGTCCTGGAAGCACCGCTAGGTGCCAAACCTGCTGCAGGAGCAACACCAGATGTTATGAACGTCTGGCAGAGCAAAGCTGATGACTACTCGATAGTTCGGTGTGCCATGATTTATGGCTTAGAACCGGGACTTCAATGACGTTTTAACGTCATGGAGAATATGAGATGTTCCATGAGTTGAAGTTAATATTTCAAGCAAATGCCCGGATTGAGAGATATGAAGTCTCCAATAAGTTCTACAGCTGCAAGATGGAGGAGAATAGTTCTGTCAGTGAGCATATACTCAGAATGTCTGGGTATAACAATCACTTGATTCAACTGGGAGTTAATCTTCCGGATGATAGCGTCATTAACAGAATTCTTCAATCACTGCCACCAAGCTACAAGAGCTTCATGATGAACTATATCATGCAAGGGATGGATAAGATGATTCCCGAGCTCTTCGCAATGCTAAAGGCTGCGGAGGTAGAAATGAAGAAGGAGCATCAAGTGTTGATGGTCAATAAGACCACCAGTTTCAAGAAAAAAGGGCAAAGGGAAGAAAAAGGGGAACTTCAAGAAGAACAGCAAACAAGTTGCTGCTCAGGAGAAGAAACCCAAGTCTGGACCTAAGCCTGAGACTGAGGGCTTTTACTGCAAGCAGTCTAGTCACTGGAAGCGGAACAGCCCCAAGTATTTGGCGGATAAGAAGGATGGCAAGGTGAACAAAGGTATATGTGATATACATGTTATTGATGTGTACCTTACCAGAGCTCGCAGTAGCACCTGGGTATTTGATACTGGTTCTGTTGCTAATATTTGCAACTCAAAACAGGGACTGCGGATTAAGCGGACACTGGCTAAGGACGAGGTGACGATGCGCGTGGGAAACGGTTCCAAAGTCGATGTGATCGCCGTTGGCACGCTACCTCTACATCTACCTTCGGGATTAGTATTAGACCTAAATAATTGTTATTTGGTGCCAGCGTTGAGCATGAACAATATATCTGGATCTTGTTTGATGCGAGACGGTTATTCATTTAAATCAGAGAATAATGGTTGTTCTATTTATATGAGTAATATCTTTTATGGTCATGCACCCTTGAAGAGTGGTCTATTTTTGATGAATCTCGATAGTAGTGATACACATATTCATAATGTTGAAGCCAAAAGATGAAGAGTTGATAATGATAGTGCAATTTTTTTGTGGCACTGCCGTTTGGGTCATATTGGTGTAAAGCGCATGAAGAAACTCCATACTGATGGACTTTTGGAATCACTTGATCATGAAGCACTTGGTACCTGCGAACCATGCCTCATGGGCAAGATGACTAAAACACCGTTCTCCGGAACCATGGAGCGAGCAACTGATTTGTTGGAGATCATACATACTGATGTATGTGGTCCAATGAATGTTGAGGCTCACGGCGGGTATCGTTATTTTCTCACCTTCACAGATGATTTAAGCGGATATGGGTATATCTACTTAATGAAACATAAGTCTGAAACATTTGAAAATTTCAAAGAATTTCAGAGTGAAGTTGAAAATCATCGTAACAAGAAAATAAAGTTTCTGCGATCTGATCGTGGAGGTGAATATTTGAGTTACGAGCTTGGTCTACATTTGAAACAATGCGGAATAGTTTCCCAACTCACGCCACCCGGAACACCACAGCGTAATGGTGTGTCCGAACATCGTAATCGTACTTTACTAGATATGGTGCGATCTATGATGTCTCTTACTGATTTACCGCTATCGTTTTGGGGTTATGCTTTAGAGACGGCTCCATTCACGTTAAATAGGGCACCATCAAAATCCGTTGAGACGACGCCTTATGAACTGTGGTTTGGCAAGAAACCAAAGTTGTCGTTTCTTAAAGTTTGGGGCTGCGATGCTTATGTGAAAAAGCTTCAACCTGATAAGCTCGAACCCAAATCGGAGAAATGTGTCTTCATAGGATACCCAAAGGAAACTGTTGGGTACACCTTCTATCACAGATCCGAAGGCAAGACATTCGTTGCCAAGAATGGATCCTTTCTACAGAAGGAGTTTCTCTCGAAAGAAGTGAGTGGGAGGAAAGTAGAACTTGATGAGGTAACTGTACCTGCTCCTTTATTGGAAAGTAGTTCATCACAGAAACCGGTTCCTGTGACGTCTATACCAATTAATGAGGAAGTTAATGATGATGATCATGAAACTTCAGATCAAGTTGTTACTGAACCTCGTAGGTCAACCAGAGTAAGATCCGCACCAGAGTGGTACGGTAATCCTGTTCTGGAGGTTATGTTACTAGACAATGACGAACCTACGAACTATGAAGAAGCGATGGTGAGCCCAGATTCCGCAAAATGGCTTGAGGCCATGAAATCTGAGATGGGATCCATGTATGAGAACAAAGTGTGGACTTTGGTTGACTTGCCCGATGATCGGCAGGCCATCGAGAATAAATGGATCTTCAAGAAGAAGACTGACGCTGATGGTAATGTTACTGTCTATAAAGCTCGACTTGTTGCAAAAGGTTTTCGACCAATTCAAGGGGTTGACTACGATGAGACTTTCTCACCCGTAGCGATGTTTAAGTCTGTCGGAATCATGTTAGAAATTGCCACATTTTATGATTATGAAATTTGGCAAATGGATGTGAAAACTGCATTCTTGAATGGATTTCTGGAAGAGGAGTTGTATATGATGCAACCGGAAGGTTTTGTCGATCCAAAGGGAGCTAACAAAGTGTGCAAGCTCCAGCGATACATTTATGGACTGGTGCAAGCCTCTCGGAGTTGGAATAAACGTTTTGATAGTGTGATCGAAGCATATGGTTTTATACAGACTTTTGGAGAAGCCTGTATTTACAAGAAAGTGAGTGGGAGCTCTGTAGTATTTCTGATATTATATGTGGATGACATATTATTGATCGGAAATGATATAGAATTTCTGGATAGCATAAAGGGATATTTGAATAAGAGTTTTTCAATGAAGGACCTCAGTGAAGCTGCTTATATATTGGGCATCAAGATCTATAGAGATAGATCAAGACGCTTAATAGGACTTTCACAAAGCACATACCTTGACAAAGTTTTGAAGAAGTTCAAAATGGATCAAGCAAAGAAAGGGTTCTTGCCTATGTTACAAGGTGTGAGGTTGAGTAAGACTCAATGCCCGACTAATGCAGAAGGTAGAGAGAAAATGAAAGATGTTCCCTATGCTTCAGCCATAGGCTCTATCATGTATGCAATGCTGTGTACCAGACCTGATGTGTGCCTTGCTATTAGTTTAGCAGGGAGGTACCAAAGTAATCCAGGAGTGGATCACTGGATAGCGGTCAAGAACATCCTGAAATACTTGAGAAGGACTAAGGATATGTTTCTCGTTTATGGAGGTGACAAAGAGCTCGTCTTAAATGGTTACGTCGATGCAAGCTTTGACACTGATCCAGACAATTCTAAATCGCAAACCGGATACGTGTTTATATTGAACGGTGGAGATGTCAGTTGGTGCAGTTCTAAACAAAGCGTCGTAGCGGGATCTACATGTGAAGCGGAGTACATAGCTGCTTCGGAAGTAGCAAATGAAGGAGTCTGGATGAAGGAGTTCATATCCGATCTAGGTGTCATACCTAGTGCATCGGGTCCAATGAAAATCTTTTGTGACAATACTGGTGCAATTGCTTTGGCAAAGGAATCCAGATTTCACAAAAGAACCAAGCACATCAAGAGACGCTTCAACTCCATCCGGGATCAAGTCCAGGTGGGAGACATAGAGATTTGCAAGATACATACGGATCTAAATGTTGCAGACCCATTGACTAAGCCTCTTCCACGAGCAAAACATGATCAGCACCAAGACTCCATGGGTGTTAGATCATTACTGTGTAATCTAGATTATGAGTCTAGTGCAAGTGGGAGACTGAAGGAAATATGCCCTAGAGGCAATCATAAAGTTATTATTTATTTCCTTATATCATGATAAATGTTTATTATTCATGCTAGAATTGTATTAACCAGAAACATAATACATGTGTGAATACATAGACAAACAAAGTGTCACTAGTATGCCTCTACTTGACTAGCTCGTTAATCGAAGATGGTTATGTTTCCTAACCATAGACATGAGTTGTCATTTGATTAACGGGATCACATCATTAGGAGAATGATGTGATTGACTTGACCCATTCCGTTAGCTTAGCACTTGATCGTTTGGTATGTTGCTATTGCTTTCTTCATGACTTATACATGTTTCTATGACTATGAGATTATGCAACTCCCGTTTACCGGAGGAACACTTTGTGTGCTACCAAACGTCACAACGTAACTGGGTGATTATAAAGGTATCTCTGGGCCCACTCGGTAATGCACATCACTTAAGCCTTGCAAGCATTGCAACTAATGAGTTAGTTGCGGGATGATGTATTACGGAATGAGTAAAGAGACTTGCCGGTAACAAGATTGAACTAGGTATTGAGATACCGACGATCGAATCTCGGGCAAGTAACATACCGATGACAAAGGGAACAACGTATGTTGTTATGCGGTCTGAACGATAAAGATCTTCGTAGAATATGTGGGAGCCAATATGAGCATCCAGGTTCCGCTATTGGTTATTGACCGCAGAGGTGTCTCGGTCATGTCTACATAGTTCTCGAACCCGTAGGTTCCGCACGCTTAACATTTCGATGACAGTTATATTATGAGTTTATATGTTTTGATGTACCGAAGGTTGTTCGGAGTCCTGCATGTGATCACGGACATGACGAGGAGTCTCAAAATGGTCGAGACATGAAGATTGATATATTGGAAGCCTATATTTGGATATCGGAAGTGTTCCGGGTGAAATCGGGATTTTACCGGAGTACCGAGGGGTTACCCGAACCCCCCGGGGGCTTAATGGGCCATAGTGGGCCTTTGTTGAGAAGAGGAGAGGCGGCCAGGGCAGGGCCGCGCGCCCCTCCCCCCTAGTCCGAATAGGACAAGGAGAGGGGGGCGGCGCCCCCCTTTCCTTCCTCTCTCCCTCCTCTTTCCCCCTCCACTCCTAATCCAACTAGGAAAAGGGAGGGAGTCCTACTCCCGGTGGGAGTAGGACTCCACTTGGCGCGCCCCTCCTGGCCGGTCGCACCTCCCCCCTTGCTCCTTTATATACGGGGGCAGGGGGCACCCTAGACACAACAATTGATCCCTTGGATCTCTTAGCCGTGTGCGGTGCCCCCCTCCACCATAATCCACCTCGATAATATCGTAGAGGTGCTTACGCGAAGCCCTGCGTCGGTAGAACATCGTCATCGTCACCACGCCGTCGTGCTGACGAAACTCTCCCTCAACACTCGGCTGGATCGGAGTTCGAGGGACGTCATTGGGCTGAACGTGTGCTGAACTCGGAGGTGCCTTGCGTTTGGTAGTTGATCGGTCGGATCGTGAAGACGTACGACTACATCAACCGCGTTGTGCTAACGCTTCCGCTTTCGGTCTACGAGGGTACGTGTACAACACTCTCCCCTCTTGTTGCTATGCATCACCATGATCTTGCGTGTGCGTAGGAATTTTTTTGAAATTACTACGTTCCCAACAGTGGTATCAGAGCCAGGTTTTATGCGTTGATGTTATATGCACGAGTAGAACACAAGTGAGTTGTGGGCGATATAAGTCATAATGCTTACCATCATGTGATACTTTGGTTCGGCGGTATTGTTGGATGAAGCGGCCCGGACCGACATTACGCGTTCGCTTACAGGAGACTGGTTCTACCGACGTGCTTTGCACACAGTTGGCTGGCGGGTGTTAGTTTCTCCAACTTTAGTTGAACCAAGTGTGGCTACGCCCGGTCCTTGCGAAGGCTAAAACAGCACCAACTTGACAAACTATCATTGTGGTTTTGATACGTAGGTAAGAACGGTTCTTGCTAAGCCCGTAGCAGCCACGCAAAATTTGCAACAACAAAGTAGAGGACGTCTAACTTGTTTTTGCAGGGCATGTTGTGATGCGATATGGTCAAGACATGATGCTGAATTTTATTGTATGAGATGATCATGTTTTGTAACCGAGTTATCGGCAACTGGCAGGAGCCATATGGTTGTCGCTTTATTTTATGCAATGCAATCGCCCTGTAATGCTTTTCTTTATCACTAAGCGGTAGCGATAGTCGTACAAGCATAAGATTGGCGAGACGACGACGATTCTACGATGAAGATCAAGGTGTCGCGCCGGTGACGATGGTGATCATGACGGTGCTTCGGAGATGGAGATCACAAGCACAAGATGATGATGGCCATATCATATCACTTATATTGATTGCATGTGATGTTTATCTTTTATGCATCTTATCTTGCTTTGATTGACGGTAGCATTATAAGATGACCCCTCACTAAATTATCAAAGTATAAGTGTTCTCCCTGAGTATGCACCGTTGCCAAAGTTCTTCGTGCTGAGACACCCCATGATGATCGGGTGTGATAGGCTCTACGTTCAAATACAACGGGTGCAAAACAGTTGCACACGTGGAATACTCAGGTTAAGCTTGACGAGCCTAGCATATAACAGATATGGCCTCGGAACACGGAGACCGAAAGGTCGAGCGTGAATCATATAGTAGATATTATCAACATAGTGATGTTCACCGTTGAAACTACTCCATCTCACGTGATGATCGGACATGGTTTAGTTGATATGGATCACGTGATCACTTAGAGGATTAGAGGGATGTCTATCTAAGTGGGAGTTCTTAAGTAATATGATTAATTGAACTTAAATTTATCATGAACTTAGTCCTGATAGTATTTTGCAAATTCTGTTGTAGATCAATAGCTCGCGTTGTTGCTTCCCTATGTTTATTTTGATATGTTCCTAGAGAAAAATTATGTTGAAAGATGTTAGTAGCAATGATGCGGATTGGATCCGTGATCTGAGGATTATCCTCATTGCTGCACAGAAGAATTATGTCCTTGATGCACCGCTAGGTGACAGACCTATTGCAGGAGCAGATGCAGACGTTATGAACGTTTGGCTAGCTCAATATGATGACTACTTGATAGTTTAGTGCACCATGCTTAACGGCTTAGAATCGGGACTTCAAAGACGTTTTGAACGTCATGGACCATATGAGATGTTCCAGGAGTTGAAGTTAATATTTCAAGCAAATACCCGAGTTGAGAGATATGAAGTCTTCAACAAGTTCTATAGCTAAAAGATGGAGGAGAATAGCTCAAGCAGTGAGCATGTGCTCAGATTGTCTGGGTACTACAATCGCTTGAATCAAGTGGGAGTTAATCTTCCAGATAAAATAGTGATTGACAGAATTCTCTAGTCACCATCACCAAGTTAGTAGAACTTCGTGATGAACTATAGTATGCAAGGGATGACGAAAGTAATTCCCGAGCTCTTCGCGATGCTGAAATCGACGAAGGTAGAAATCAAGAAAGAGCATCAAGTGTTGATGGTTAACAAGACCACTAGTTTCAAGAAAAGGGCAAAGGGATAGAAGGGGAACTTCAAGAAGAACGTCAAGCAAGTTGCTGCTCAAGTGAAGCCCAAGTCTGGACCTAAACCTGAGACTAAGTGCTTCTACTACAAAGGGACTGGTCACTGGAAGCGGAACTGCCCCAAGTATTTGGTGGATAAGAAGGATGGCAAAGCGAACAAAGGTATATTTGATATACAGATTATTGATGTGTATTTTACTAGTGTTCGTAGCAACCCCTCGGTATTTGATACTGGTTCGGTTGCTAAAGAGTAGTAACTCGAAACGGGAGTTGCATAATGAACAGAAACTAGTTAAGGATGAAGTGACGATGTGTATTGGAAGTGGTTCCAAGATTGATATGATCATCATCGCACACTCCCTATACTTTCGGGATTAGTGTTGAACCTAAATAAGTGTTATTTGGTGTTTGCGTTGAGCATGAATATGATTTGATCATGTTTATTGCAATACGGTTATTCATTTAAGTTAGAGAATAATTGTTGTTCTGTTTACATGAATATAACCATATATGGTTACACACCCAATGAAAATGGTTCGTTGGATCTCGATCGTAGTGATACACATATTCATAATATTGAAGCCAAAAGATGCAAAGTTAATAATGATAGTGCAACTTATTTGTGGCACTGCCGTTTAGGTCATATTGGTGTAAAGCGCATGAAGAAACTGATGGGCTTTTGGAATCACTTGATTATGAATCACTTGATGCTTGCGAACCATGCCTTATGGGCAAGATGACTAAGACTCCGTTCTCCGAAACAATGGAGCGAGCAACTGACTTATTGGAAATAATACATACTGATGTATGCGATCCGATGAGTGTTGAGGCTCGCGGCGGGTATCGTTATTTTCTGACCTTCACAGATGGTTTGAGCAGATATGGGTATATCTACTTAATGAAACATAAGTCTGAAACATTTGAAAAGTTCAAAGAACTTCAGAGTGAAGTTGAAAATCATCGTAACAAGAAAATAAAGTTTCTACAATCTGATCGTGGAGGAGAATATTTGAGTTACGAGTTTGGTCTTCAATTAAAACAATGTGGAATAGTTTCACAAATTCGTGCCACCTGGAACACCACAACATAATGGTGTGTCCGAACGTCATAACCGTACTTTATTGGATATAGTGCAATCTATGATGTCTCTTACCGATTTACCACTATCGTTCTGGGATTATGCATTAGAGATAGCTGCATTCACATTAAATAGGGCACCATCTAAATCCGTTGAGATGACGCCTTATGAACTGTGGTTTGGCAAGAAACCAAAGTTGTCGTTTCTTAAAGTTTGGGATTAAAATGCTTATGTGAAAAAGCTTCAACCTGATAAGCTCGAACCCAAATCGGAGAAATGTGTCTTCATAGGATACCCAAAAGAGACTGTTGGGTACACCTTCTATCACAGATCCGAAGGCAAGACTTTTGTTGCTAAATTCGGAATCTTTCTGGAGAAGGAGTTTCTCTCGAAAGAAGTGAGTGGGAGGAAAGTAGAACTTGATGAGGTAACTGTACCTGCTCCCTTATTGGAAAGTAGTTCATCACAGAAATCTGTTCCTGTGACTCCTACACCGATTAGTGAGGAAGCTAATGATGATGATCATGTAACTTCAGATCAAGTTACTACCAAACCTCGTAGGTCAACCAGAGTGAGATCCACACCAGAGTGGTACGGTAATCCTATTCTGGAGGACATGTTACTTGACCATGATGAACCTACGAACTATGAGGAAGCGATGATGAGCCCAGATTCCGCGAAATGGTTTGAGGCCATGAAATCTGAGATGGGATCCATGTATGAGAACAAAGTATGGACTTTAATTGATTGCCCAATGATCGGCGAGCCATTGAGATTAAATGGATCTTCAAGAGGAAGACGGATGCTGGTAGTAGTGTTACTATCTACAAAGCTAGAATTGTCGCAAAAGGTTTTCGACAAGTTCAAGGTGTTGACTACGATGAGAGTTTCTCACTCGTATCTATGCTTAAGTCTGTCCGAATCATGTTAGCAATTGCCGCATTTTATGAAATCTGGCAAATGGATAAACAAAACTGCATTCCTTAATGGATTTATTAAAGAAGAGTTGTATATGATGCAACCAGAAGGTTTTGTCGATCCTAAAGATGTTGACAAAATGTGCAAGCTCCAGCGATCCATCTATGGACTGGTGCAAGCATCTCGGAGTTGGAATATACGCTTTGATGAGTTGATCAAAACATATAGTTTTATATAGACTTGCGGTGAAGCATGTATTTACAAGAAAGTGAGTGGGAGCCCTACAACATTTCTGATAAGTATATGTGAATGACATATTGTTGATCGGAAATAATGTAGAATTATTCTGCAAAGCATAAAGGAGTGTTTGAAAGGAGTTTTTCAAAGAAAGACCTCGGTGAAGCTGCTTACATATTGAGCATCAAGATCTATAGAGATAGATCAAAACGCTTGATAAGTTTTTTCAATGAGTACATACCTTGACAAGATTTTGAAGTAGTTCAAAATGGAACAGTCAAAGAAAGAGTTCTTGCCTGTCTTACAAAGTGTGAAATTGAGTAAGACTCAAAACCCGACCACGGCAGAAGATAGAAAGAGAATGAAAGTCATTCCCTATGCCTCAACCATAGGTTCTATAAAGTATGCCATTCTATGTACCAGATCTATTGTATACCCTACACTGATTTTGGCAAGGGAGTACAATAGTGATCTAGGAGTAGATCACTGGACATCGGTCTAAATTATCCTTAGTGGAATAAGGATATGTTTCTCGATTATGGAGGTGACAAAAAGGTTCGTCGTAAAGGGTTACGTCAATACAAGTTTTGGCACTGACCCAGATGACTCTAAGTCTTAATCTGGATACGTATTGAAAGTGGGAGCAATTAGCTAAAGTAGCTCCGAGCAGAGCATTGTAGACATAGAAATTTGCAAAATACATACGGATCTGAATATGGCAGACCCGTTGACTAAACTTCTCTCACAAGCAAAACATGATCACACCTTAGTACTCTTTGGGTGTTAATCACATAGCGATGTGAACTAGATTATTGAGTCTAGTAAACCCTTTGGGTGTTGGTCACATGACGATGTGAACTATGGGTGTTAATCACATGGTGATGTGAACTATTGATGTTAAATCACATGGCGATGTGATCTAGATTATTGACTCTAGTGCAAGTGGGAGACTAAAGGAAATATGCCCTAGAGGAAATAATAAAGTTATTATTTGTTTCCTTATTTCATGATAAATGTTTATTATTCATGCTAGAATTGTATTAACCGGAAACATAATACATGTGTGAGTACATAGACAAACAGAGTGTCACTAGTATGCCTCTACTTGACTAGCTCGTTGATCAAAGATGGTTATGTTTCCTAGCCATAGACATGAGTTGTCATTTGATTAACGGGATCACATCATTAGGAGAATGATGTGATTGACTTGACCCATTCCGTTAGCTTAGCACTCGATCGTTTAGTATGTTGCTATTGCTTTCTTCATGACTTATACATGTTCCTATGACTATGAAATTATGCAACTCCCGTTTACCGGAGGAACACTTTGTGTGCTACCAAACGTCCCAACGTAACTAAGTGATTATAAAGGTGCTCTACCGGTGTCTCCGAAGGTACTTGTTGGGTTGGCGTATTTCGAGATTAGGATTTGTCACTCCGATTGTCAGAGAGGTATCTCTGGGCCCACTCGGTAATGCACATCACTTAAGCCTTGCAAGCATTGCAACTAATGAGTTAGTTGCGGGATGATATATTACAGAACGAGTAAAGAGACTTGCCGGTAACGAGATTGAACTAGGTATTGAGATACCGACGATCGAATCTCGGGCAAGTAACATACCGATGACAAAGGGAACAACGTATGTTGTTATGCGGTCTGACCGATAAAGATCTTCGTAGAATATGTGGGAGCCAATATGAGCATCCAGGTTCCGCTATTGGTTATTGACCGGAGAGGTGTCTCGGTCATGTCTACATAGTTCTCGAACCCGTAGGGTCCTCAAGCTTAACGTTTCGATGACAGTTATATTATGAGTTTATATGTTTTGATGTACCGAAGGTTGTTCGGAGTCCCGGATGTGATCACGGACATGACGAGGAGTCTCGAAATGGTCTGATATATTGGAAGCCTATATTTGGATATTGGAAGTGTTCCGGGTGAAATCGGGATTTTACCGGAGTACCGAGGGGTTACCGGAACCCCCCGGGGGCTTAATGAGCCATAGTGGGCCTTTGTTGAGAAGAGGAGAGGCGGCCAGGGCAGGGCCGCGCCCCCCTCCCCCCTAGTCCGAATAGGACAAGGAGAGGGGGGCGGCGCCCCCCTTTCCTTCCTCTCTCCCTCCTCTTTCCCCCTCCACTCCTAATCCAACTAGGAAAAGGGAGGGAGTCCTACTCCCGGTGGGAGTAGGACTCCACCTGGCGCGCCCCTCCTGGCCGGCCGCACCTCCCCCCTGCTCCTTTATATACGGGGGCAGGGGGCACCCTAGACACAACAATTGATCCCTTGGATCTCTTAGCCGTGTGCGGTGCCCCCCTCCACCATAATCCACCTCGATAATATCGTAGCGGTGCTTAGGCGAAGCCCTACGTCGGTAGAACATCATCATCGTCACCACATCGTCGTGCTGACAAAACTCTCCCTCAACACTCGGCTGGATCGGAGTTCGAGGGACATCATCGGGCTGAACGTGTGCTGAACTCGGAGGTGCCGTGCGTTCGGTACTTGATCGGTCGGATCGTGAAGACGTACGACTACATCAACCGCGTTGTGCTAACGCTTCCGCTTTCGGTCTACGAGGGTACGTGGACAACACTCTTCCCTCTCATTGCTATGCATCACCATGATCTTGCGTGTGCGTAGGAATTTTTTTGAAATTACTACGTTCCCCTACAGGGGAGTCCTACTCCCGGTGGGAGTAGGACTCCTCATGGGGCGCGCCAAGGGTGGCCAGCCCCCTCCCCCTCCTCCACTCCTTTATATACGGGGAGGGAGGCACCCCCTAGAGACACAACAATTGATCCCTTGGATCTCTTAGCCGTGTGCGGTGCCCCCCTCCACCATAATCCACCTCGGTCATATCGTAGCGGTGCTTAGGCGAAGCCCTGCGTCGGTAGAACATCATCATTGTGACCACGCCATCGTGCTGACGGAACTCTCCCTCAAAGCTCGGCTGGATCGGAGTTCGAGGGACGTCATCAAGTTGAACGTGTGTTGAACTCGGAGGTGCCGTGCGTTCGGTACTTGATCGGTCGGATCGTGAAGACTACGACTACATCAACCGCGTTATGCTAACGCTTCCGCTTTCGGTCTACGAGGGTACGTGGACAGACTCTCCCCTCTCGTTGCTATGAATCACCATTATCTTGCGTGTGCGTAGGAATATTTTTGAAATTACTACGTTCCCCAACATTCCGCACTGTTGAGTAATGGTCACTTACGGATCCATCCAGACGCTCGGAATACGACCTAAGAGTTTTTGTGATATTGTTTTGGTTAAATGTAACTCACTCCGACAGTTTCAAATAGTCCAAAGTAATGCACACACTCTGACTCGAATATGCGCATTTGTCTTAGGGTCTACCTCATTCAACCATGTCGGTGGGAAACGACACCTATGGGATCACAAGAATCCCTACTACGGTTGCCGGGGCGCGGGGTTGTGAGAAGAGCAGGATTAACAGTCAACACAAGGATCGTTTACCCAGGTTCGGGCCGCGAGGATGCGTAAAACCCTAGTCCTGCTTTGGTGGATGTATTGAGTGTTCTTGAGCTCTCGAACTAGCTATTGTGGTTGTGTAGTTCCAAAGAGTCGAATCCTCCTCCAGTACGCCATGGGCCTCCTTTTATAGTTGAAAGGGGCTGCCAAAGTGGCACACAGAAGGTGGAAAGGCCTACAATACTATGAGCTTATCGCCCGTATTACAGGACAAGACGCATTTAATGCGCCGCTTAGGTGTCCCCTAGCTTTATCGGGGATGGGAGCGGGGCCCGTCCCGTCCATCACCGCAACTCTTCGCTTCGACACGCGCCCTGGCCAGCGATTCATGCGGCGCCATGTAGGCAGGCAGGCAGCTGAGTAGGCGCGGTGGTAGGGTCTTCACGAAGATCTGCATGCAACCACGCAGGTGCTTGCTAAGTTGGCGTAGAGGCCGCCCGTCGCCACGCAGGTGCCTGCCCAGCTGGTTGAGCTAGCAGCTGCTTGGGGACGGCGGTGGAGTCTTGGCCGACGCGGGCCTGGCTGCGGCCCCGCTGATGCCCTCGGCAAGGGCCTTGCCGGGGGCCCGGCAAGGGTCTTGCCGTGGCGTTGCAGTCGTCCCTGGCAAGGCGCTTGCCGGGGGTCTCGTGGCGTTCCTCGGCAAGGATCCCGCCGAGGGTCGCCGTCTTCTGGTCCTTATCTGATCTCATATCTCTATGGTCTTGACAAAGATTTGCATGCTGCCACGGAGGTGCCTCCCGAGCCCTAGTTCCAATGTGGTTGGTTGAGTTGGAACCCGTGGGCTCAATGGTGGCTCGCTCTGTTAGCATCGGGCAAGTTGCCTGCCCTGGCAAGGGCCTTGCCGGGGGAGTCCACCTCGCCCCCTCGTTCTTTGGTATCTTTGTTCTTGGCGTTGCCTTGTCCATCTTGTGCTTCGGCTTCTCTCCGGCTTCCCTCCTCTGCCCTGCAATGTGCGGCCGTGGCACGATGCTCCGACTACCCGTGCACAAGTAAAGGGGTCAAAAGGAGAGCCCCTACTTTTGTACACCGACAGGAGCCCCCAGGCCTGGGCCACACATAAGCGCAACACGTTGTTGGGCCAGGGCCCAAAACGGTGCACGGGCAGGCGGGGCGGATTCTTACTGCGGTAACTCTTCGTCCACTACGCTTCCCCACGACCCGCGTTGAACGCGCGACGTGGGGGGTCGTGTGTGACGTGCGCGGCATGCGTGGGGCGGTTTCCGCATGCATGCGTCACATCGCGGTAAAGAGGTGGCTCGCGCTTTCCCCATTAAAATAGGGAGGCGTGGAGGCGCAGCTCATTTACTGGGTGGACTCGGGTCGCAGTTGTGGCACCCCGGCTCAGAGAAAACCGGAACGCCCCGTATTCTAGCCCAGAGATCGAGGTGAAGTCTTCTGGAATACGACACTGCTTAGCATAGAACAAACCAGCTTTCTATTATTTCACGAATATGAATACAAGGTCTCCGATATTACAAGGAATAACATCGGCACGGCGACACTACGCCATCCTCAGTTGCTCTATGCAAGCAGTAAACAACTCGAAGCAGCGGAATAACTCTAGCAGCGGAACAACGACGACGGTGGTGAACTCCACTCCGCAGGGACTCTGGCCGGAACGCTTATCCTAGCTCGCGAACACAGGAACAACACCAAACAAGCAAGCAATCCAGACACGACCTGCAAACTGGCATGACACGCCAAGTCAGTACATTGAGCTCACAATAACCAGAAGCATTACAGACAAACAACAGCATGGCAATTACAGGTTAAGCAGGAATTATCATGAGATCAGAATAACATGGCATGAACAACATGGACATGATACAGGTAGAACAACATGAGCATGGCATGAACATATAGATCTGACGCTACTAGCATGCAAGATGATGACACTATATGCACTATTTATTCTGCTCGGGTTACTACGTAACCATCACATGCATCACTTACCAACCTCGGACATCACACGATTATCTCAGGATCAAATCAAGCTTGGTATAAACAATACCGTAGTAATCATTAAATGACCACAAGGAGCTTGATCTTTACCCATGATTCTCACACAACATCATGAATATCCAACAACTCAGTATCCTCGATACCACGGTGATCATTCCGGCGATCACAACCATGACCATCACTTGGTCTCAAACGGTGATCTTTTCGGCGATCACAACCAACCTATCTCATCATCGAACCGGGGTTGTCATTAATCAAGTTATTATTAATACTGTTGACTCACAGTGTGACCGACACGAACTGGGCCCTTATCCGCGGGCGCGGCTATCGATAGATTTAATATACACTCTGCAGAGGTTAGTACATTGTACCCACACTACGGAACCCATGGCCTCGCATTCCCATTCGGGTGGACCAACGACGTTCCGACAAAACCGATCTACTGCCATGACACTCTCCCGGCCACTCCGACCCACTCCCAACTGGGCTAGTCCTGGGTGGCCCCGTGTCTACCAAAGACACAACGACCACCGTCGTGGCCAAAACGTCCCTCACGGGGACCGGATCCATAACAACAACAACGGGCACACAAGGCTTATGTCCGCCTACCTGATCAGGGTAGGCCCATAACCTTCCCAAGTTGGAGGCACCGGCGAGAGGCACGACAATAGACCCAGTTAGGACCTTCCCATAAGGTAAGCGTGGTTGCACTGGTCAGTTTCAATATGGTGGCACCATGACTCAGCCAACAGTTGTTCAAGTTCAATTTAATCCGGTTAAACTTGAATGCAATATGCTGAGCCATGATAAAATAACATGATGCATATACAAAGCATGAGCATGATATCAACATAAGCACGGGATGCAACATAACTATCCACCATATCAACTATGAATAATCTGAACATGGCATAATGACGAGCATAAATATTACAAGTGCAACACTACTCATAGTATAACATGACCACTAGCATCAACCATAAATACCATGCAAGAACTCATCAATAACATTACCGAGTAACACTTAACCAACTAACAGCAAAGGAACAACACATATTAACAGTACTCGGTAACCGACGTTAGTCATGCACCGAAGAACATGACCAACCCACATGTACTACTATCAAGCATGGCAATATGAAAGTAATACTAGCAACTAGAAGGGCATGATAACCAGGTGCATAACAACATAGCAAGCAAGTAAGCACTAACCCAGAAGCATCACCGAAACAACGATAACCATATTTTAAACAAGCAATCATTTAATAAATATTCAAGTTGAAAACCATGGCTACTGCATGACTATCATGCAAGTGGGTATTGTGGCTTGCCTGGGGATGAAGAATACTTCAGGGAGAAGTGCGGTGAAGCCGCAGAAAGATTTGCCGGAAACAGTTCTCTCTCGGAGGGGCTGTTTACATGCAAGGGCAAAAAGGTCATTTTCATAGTGTCAAACCATCATGAAAATGAAACCAACAGAACGGGCTCGACGAGACGAAGATGTGGGCTTTGGAATCACCTCATTTGGAGTTGTGGTTAAAAAGATATGAAGGGTTGAAGTTCAGGGACTTTTCTGCAAAAATATCATCACAAACAAGTCCCTGAGTGGATAAGACAGAGGCGGAAAGTTAGAAATAGGCTTTCTGATTAAGAAAACGCATTTTGGGCTGAAACAGAGAGGAAATACGCTTACAGAAAGGAGGAAACGTATTCTGAGCTGAAACAGAACGAAACTACACTTTCCAGCTGGGAAGACGTATTCCGAGGAATACACCTCCACTTATCCAGCGTTGCAAGGCGGGGCCGGGCGGCTTAGAGGCTTACAAGTGGGGTCCGTCTTATCAATCTCTCTCCTCCTGGCTCCTCCTTCCTCCTCCCGACGCGCGCGGAGGCAGAGGCGAGGCCGGCCGCCCCGACGACGATCGCCGGCGACTCCGGCCACCGTAGGCGGCGCTCGACCTACCCACGTGCTCAGGGCGAAGAGGCCGACCCGCTCTAGGACAGAACGGACCTCGAGGAGGGCGGGTTGAGAGCAGCAAGCACTCCGGCAGAGGGGGCTTCGGGTGGAGATGGGACTCGAGGCCATAGCGGCTCTGGCGAGGGGAAAAGGGCATGGGGATGGTGGCCGGAGTGGTGGGGTTCTACTGGTGGTGGTAGAAGGAGGGGAGGAGCTCGGGGCTGCTCGGATTTGAGCAGAGCCCGACGGAGGCCATGGCGGCGATGGGCAGCGGGGAGAGGTCCTCCGGCTCGGCTGACTGATTTGGGAGGGAGCTGGGAGTGTGGTGAGGGTGATGGTGAGGGTGATGGTGAGCTCGGAGTGCTCGGGGACGGCTTAAATAGCCAGCGGGGGAGGAGGTCGAGCTGGCACCGCCGCGGACGCGTGTCCGGCGCCGCGGACGCGTGCCCACGCGCATGAGCTCGGAGGGAGGCGACGAGCGAGGGAACGGACGAGGGCATAGCTCATGGAGACGAGGCCGAGCTCGTGGACAAGAGGAGAAGAAGCCGAACGCCATAAATGCCCGGTCTGCACTGTGTGCTCGTGGACGCGCGGCGGCTTGCGTCGGTGAGGAAGCGGATGGAGGGGGAGAGGGGTCCAGGGCAACGGCGACGACGAGATGCAGCCACTGCACATGCTCACGCGCGCGAATACGACGAGTGGGAACGGTGCCAAAGCACAAACGGTGCTCTGGACACGCCACAGCGCACAGAGCGCGTGCACATGCAGGCCATTGTTGTGGTCACCATGTGAACCGGGGCACTAAATGCTCTACAGCACCCAAAACGTTGTCTAGCTGATAGTTCATCCAGGGGAGGTTGCAACTGCGGTGGTAGCTCGGTTAATGATTCTGTGGTTAAATGGTAAATGAGCTCTGAAGTTTACTGCATCAAACTGAATCATGAAACAGTAATCAACTGAGGTGGTATTAGAGCCAAATATGATGTCAGTGGAGTCTAGGTTAAGAAGGACTATAATCCTGGGGAGTTTGGCAGGAAATGGACCAAGATTTAATGCAGTTGCTTCACAACTGACCAAAATGGTCCAAAAACTTGATCAGGAAGGTGCACTCACATGGAGTGTCAACTTGAGCTCCAATTGGGCAAGGCAGAGTCATTTGGTCCTATGAAGATTCTCAAAAAGTCTCATACCAATTGGCCTAGCCAAACTGGTACTTGCTTCACAAACATCTCCTCTGGACAGAAACTTGCAAATATTTTAGAGAAAAAATGGCTTGATGAAACATGCCCAACATGGGTGGAGGTAGGTTATATGGATAATAGAAGGCCTAGAAAAATTGGAAGCCATAATGGAGCAAGATAAAATATACTTGCTTCACAAACTGAAATTTTGGACAGAATCAAAGAATTGAAGATTAGCTCACATGGAGGCATGACATGAGCTCTACTTTGGTGAAGGGCTATGATATGATGATATGAGGAATAATGCAAAATGGCAAATCATTTGGATATTCCTAGCTTGCACCTCCTTCACAAAGCTTCTTTCTGGATAGAAACTTTGGAAAATCATAATTAAATAATTACTAGGCAAATGAGGTTGCATTTTGGCATGTGGCAATGATATGGACAGGAAAAGGTGTCCAAGGAGTTTGAGGTCAATTGGGAAAAGGAAAATAGCACTTGCTTCACAATGTGCCATTTAGGGCAGAATAGGAAATGAATTATTTGAGCATGATGATAAACATGACAAATGAAATATTTTGCCATATTTGAGAAAGATATGACCCAAACAATTTATGAGAATTATTTGGGAATTTTAGGAGTGATGGAAATAAAGGTTGCTTCACAACCTAGGGCAATTTGAGTTATTCCTTTAATAGAAACGGAATATTCCCACTAAAAAGAATATTGGGATTTGGGCTAGGATGAAAATGAAAGGGTCTAGGGAAGGATTTGGGAATGACAAGCCACTCTGGAAACAAAGAAGAGGGCATCTTCTTCAGTTTCCAGACCACAAAGCCACGGAAAAAGAAAACGCAAGCAAAAACCTCAGAAAAAAAAAATAAAAAGAAAGGGGAACGGTCACCTCACCCGTCCCTTCGATCCTGCTCGCTCGCCACGCGTCCTCCATGCAAGTGGCAGGTGATGGAGGCGGGAAACCGGGTCGTCGCTGATTGGGGCAGCGGGTCGGTCCTGACTCTGTGCGCCCCCGATGGCTGGATTGGCTGAGTGGGGTGGCCGAGTCTCGACCCCGCCCCTTTATAAGGAGGGCGAGGGAGGGCGTCATCCCACATTCCTTCAGTATCCATCCCCCTCCACGTTTGCTTCTTTCTTCCACCTGCCACGGCGAGAGGAGGCGCTGGGCCTTCGACGTTGGCGGCGAGGGTCGCTGCTCGTTAGCGCGTCCCTCCTTCCCACGAGCCCGCGGCGGCGGAGCCAGCCACGAGAGAAAGGAGGAGGGAGCTTGGCCGAGGTCGCCGCGGTGGTCGGGGGAGAGGGGGACGAGGTGGCGCGGCGGCCGCGCCTCCGCCAGCGGTGCCTCCCGCGATGGAGGGCCACGTCGGGGAACAGCCGCGTGAGTTCTTCATCAGGCTGCGCTGGCCACCGCGTCGTCGTCTTCGTCTCCCCACCCCCTTTGCTCAGGAGATAGAGCTCGATCCGCCCCAGACCCTCAGATTGCACATGAGGGGCTGCGGGACCGGCGGCACGCGGGTCGACGTCGACTTCCCCGCTCCACATGTTATGTATCGCCGTCGCGGATGGAAGACATTTGCTCACATCCATAGCGTGACGGTGGGGCTTGTCCTCTACTTCAAGTTTATGGAGGGCGGCCTGCTCTCCGTCAAGGTCTTCGGAGATCTTGGAACTCGCCTGAAGTGCTGCGTGGAGAGCTCCTCCGACGATGAAGATTCCTCCTCGAGCGAGGGCGACGAGGAGGACAGTGACAGCGGCGACGAGGGTAGTAGGCAGGAGGATGACGGGTCCGACTAGGTGTCGGACCCGCCGTCCCGGGGCGGTGTCGGCAGCAGCAGCATCTGCACCAGGCCACTTGAACTTCTCGGGGTCGCCTCCTTGGGCGGCTGGCGTAGGAGGCCCGGAGAAGGCGAAGAAGGCGGGTGGCGGGCCTTCAAGTCGGAGTACGCGGGCACCGACGCCTTCATCGCGTATTGCCGGTCCTGCCGCCTCGTCTTCCAGCTCTTCTTCCGTCATCATCATCACCAGCCTCTCTCCGGGATGGCCACCGGGATGTTCTCCTGGTGCCTTCTGCTGCTCGTGCCTTGCCTAGGCGCTCTTTTTGCCCTTCCGTCATCTTGTTCCATTTCTTGAGGAGAGGGACAAGAAAGGGATTACGGGCACCTTATCTTTTTTCAGTTTGTAAGCCTGCGGGTACTTGTTAGATTTGAAAATTATAATCCCCTTGCTCATGTTTTTAATTCCGTATGAACTGTACCTATATGGGATGTTTTTAGTGAAAAGGGGTGTTTGCCGGGTTCTTTGTGCATGAGCAAGGCCCATGCCAAGGACGAATCCTTGTTATTTCTAAGGTAAACATTGTCGCCCGGCAATAGGCCTTGCCGTCCCCCCGCTTTGGTCGACCATCCTCACGCTCTTGGCGGAGGCAGGGAGAAGCAGGGTTAGGCCCCTCGTTCATTTCTCTTGCCACCGCGACTACGACCAAGTTCCGACCCAGGGGATAGCCCTTGGGTACGGGAAAAGGGGAGCACGATGGTTTTAAGAATATAAACGAGGTTTCATATGTCCCAGTTCTATACGGAAATGCATAACAGGGGATAAAAGACTTATCTGAATCCGCAGCCCCCGGCAACCTTGGCTTGCCGTGGTTGGATCCTTGTGTCTTCATCCCCCGGCGATCCTGGCTTGTCGGGGCCGGAGCGCCGGTCCATCCTCTTTCTCCCAAGCGGCTCAGGAGACATGTCCACGTGCCCTGCGAACCAAAGAGGACAGAAAGACGCACACTCGACCTCTAGGCTAGGGGTTAGTCGCCGCCAAGCACTACCAACCCTAACCGAGGAAGATACTTAGACCTAGCATGCATGCTATAACTTAGGGCGCCAGCACTTCATTTCTTTATACTCAGGGTCGGCGCCTGGCTTTGTATAGAGGGTTACATGCCTTGCCGGCAAAGCTTGTATAAAAGGTGGCTTGCCGGGAGGCCCGACAAGCCGCGCCTTATGGGTAAAACTTGCGAATATGCTCGATGTTCCAGGAGTTGCTCACTGGAACAACATCTTCAGTCTCCAGGTAGACTGCACCGGGCCTGGTGACTCGTATTACCCGATAAGGGCTTTCCCACTTCGGCGTCAACTTGTTGGAATTCTTGGCCGACTGAATGCGCCGAAGAACAAGGTCGCCTTCCTCAAAGCTTCGGGCGGGACCTTGCGGCTATGGTAGCGACGCAAGGCCTGCTGCTAGTGTGCTGCTCTCACAGCCGCCCGAAGACGATCTTCCTCAAGGAGCGTTGCGTCATCTTGCCGCAACTGCTCTTGCTCAAGCTCATCATAAGCGAGCACTCGAGGTGACCCGTATATGAGTTCCGCGGGGAGAACTGCTTCTGCCCCATATGCTAGGGCAAAGGGTGTCTGGCCGGTGGCTCGATTTGGCGTCGTCCTGATCGACCAAAGAACCGCCGGCAACTCATCAATCCAGTGCCTTCCACTCTTGTGCAGCTTGTCAAAGGTCTTCATTCTCAGGCCTCGCAACACTTCAGCATTTGCCCTCTCCACTTGGCCGTTGCTCCGGGGGTGTGCCATGGAAGCAAAACAGACCTTGCTGCCGAGGTCTTGAATGTATTGCATGAAGGTGTGGCTTGTGAACTGCGTGTTGTTATCGGTGATGACTCTGTTTGGCACACCAAAACGGCAGACTAGTCCCTTGAAGAACTTGACGGCTGACTGTGCTGTCACCTTCCTCACCGGTTCCACCTCCGGCCACTTTGTGAACTTGTCGATTGCAACGTACAAGTACTCAAAGCCCCCGACAGCACGGGGGAAAGGGCCCAGTATGTCGAGCCCCCAGACCGAAAATGGCCAGGAGAGAGGGATTGTTTGAAGGGCTTGAGCTGGTTGATGAAGCTTCTTTGAATGGAACTGATATGCTTCACACTTGGTTACTAGTGCCGTTGCATCCTGGAGGGCGGTGGGCCAGAAGAAGCCTTGCCGGAATGCCTTGCCGGCAAGGGCCCTTGACCCTATGTGGGAGCCACATATGCCTCCATGTATCTCTGCCAACAGCTCAAGTCCTTCCTCCCGGGGGATGCACTTCAATTTCACACCGTTCGATCTTCTTCTGTACAGGACGTCATCGACGAACTGGTACAAGGCAGACCGACGGGCTACTTTTTTCGCTTCTTCCTGCTCCTCAGGAAGTTTCCCTGTCTGGAGGAAATGGACGGTATGTTGTGCCCATGCTGGAGCCTGGGGCTCGACGGCAAGGACCAAAGGCATATCTTCCGCCATGGGGGCAGCCCTCTCTACGGCCAGGGCTTGGCGCCCTGCCGGAGCCAGCCGTCCCTCGGCGGGCTCAGGATCCGCGGCAACACCCTTGCCGGCAGCCCCTGGGGGCTCGGCGGGAAAGTACTTGCCGGGGCCTGACTTCCTCCGCTTGTTCTGCTCTGTTAATGGCTCGACGGATGGTTGAGTCAAACGAAGCAAAAGGTACCTGGTTCCACAGGTAGCTTGAATGCAGCGCGCTTTGACAGGTAGTCAGCGATGTCGTTCTCCGCTCGGGGAACGTGCTCCGCTTGTATACCGTCGAAGCGCTCCTCCAGTTTCCTCACCTCATCTACGTAGGCCTCCATCAACGGACTCTGATAATCCTTGTTAACTTGTCTGACGACAAGCTGTGAATCACCCCTGACGATGAGCTTTTTCACCCCGAGGTCCGCCGCGAGCCTGAGACCGGCAAGCAGCCCCTCGTATTCAGGAGTGTTGTTTGTGGACATCTCCCTGGGAAAGTGCATCTGGATCACATACTTGAGGTGCTCTCCAGTGGGTGCGACAAGCAGCACACCGCCACCGGCGCCTTGCAGCGAGAAAGCCCCATCAAAGTACATGATCCAGTCGCGGCTTGCTTCCTTGCCGGGGAGAGCGGTCTCCTGAATTTCTTCGTCGGGCGTTGAGGTCCATTCTGCAATGAACTCCGCCAAGACTCTGCTCTGGATTGTCGAGGTACTTTCAAACTTCAACCCAAAGCTCGATAACTCCAAGGCCCATTCCACAATCCTTCCGGTCGCATCTGGGTTGTGCAGTATCCGTTGCAACGGGAGGCGGGTGACGACAGTGATCTCGTGGGCCTGGAAGTAATGACGCGGCTTCGTTGAGGCCCTAAGGAGGCCGAAGAGCAATTTTTGCACACCGGAGTACCTCGACCTAGCCCCCTGCAAGAGGGAGCTGACAAAGTAAACCGGGTGCTGCATCATCTTCTTCCGCACCACTTCACTTGACTGTGCGGGCACCGCCCCGATGGCGTCAGACTCTGCCGGGGGCCTTGCCTTGCCGGCACCAGGCCCTGCCGGGGGAATCTCTAGCTTGCCATCCGCCGGTCCTGCCGTCGCCACTGCCTCCTCGTCGACCTCCCTCTGTGCCACCAGTGCGGCGCTGACCACTTGATTCGTTGCCGCTAGATACAGCAGCAACGGCTCTTGTGGTTTAGGCGCAACCAGTATTGGCGTGGAGGAAAGGTATTTCTTCAGATCCTGCAACGCCGCCTCGGCTTCTAGGGTCCACTCCATTGGGCCTGCCTTCTTCAAGATTTTGAAAAAGGGGAGGGCGCGCTCGGCGGACTTGGAGATGAATCGGCTCATGGCGGCAATGCAGCCAGTGAGCCGACGCACATCCTTGATCCGCTTGGGCGCCTCAATCTGCTCGATAGCCTTGATCTTGTCTGGGTTTGCCTCGATCCTGCGCTGCGACACAAAGAACACGAGAAGCTTGCCGGACGGAACGCCAAAGACACACTTCTCAGGGTTCAGCTTGAGGTTGATCTTGCGCAGGTTGGCAAACGTCTCTTCTAGGTCTTGTACAAGAGTTGCCCTGTCCTTGGTTTTGACCACTATGTCATCCATGTATGCTTCCATATTTCTATGGAGCTGGGGTTCAAAACCAATTTGGACCGCTCTTGCAAACGTCGAGCCAGCACTCTTCAACCCGAAAGGCATCCGTAAAAAGCAATACGTACCACATGGGGTGATGAATGCTGTCTTCTCTTCATCTTCTCTTGTCATGAAGATCTGGTGGTAGCTTGAGTAGGCGTCGAGGAATGACAACAGATCACACCCGGCCGTGGAGTCAACAATCTGGTCGATGCGCGACAACGGGAAGGGGTCCTTGGGACAAGCCTTATTGATATCTGTGTAGTCAATACACAGCCTCCACTTCCCATTTGCCTTGCGCACCACCACCGGATTGGCCAACCACGTCGGATGGAGCACTCCCCTCACCAAACCTGCCGCTTCCAACTTCCTGATCTCCTCTGTGATGAACTCCTGCCTTTCCAGAGCTTGCTTCCTGACCTTCTGCTTGACGGGCCGCGCATGAGGCAGACAGCTAGGTGGTGCTCAATCACCTCCCTGGGAACACCGGGGATGTCAGATGCTTGCCATGAAAACACGTCGACATTCGCCCGCAGGAAGGTGACGAGCGCGCCTTCCTATTTGCTGTCGAGGGTGGAGCCTATGGTAAAAGCCCCTGCCGTGCCATCCTCCCTAACGGACACCTTCTTGGTCTGCGGTGGCTCATCTCTGGATTTCTTGCTCTTGCCGCTGGAGCTCTCTGGCACGTCCTCGACGGTAGCACAACACTCTGAAGAGGTGCGCTTGCCGGAGGGGGTGCGAGAGGTCTTGTCGGGCTTCTTCTTCCCTCTCGGGGCTTCAGTGGCAGGAGCAAGTGCCTTGGCGGCAGCTGCTGCAACTGCTTCCTGGTAGAGTTGGTCGGCGCAAATCAGCGCGTCCTTCTTGTCGGAGGGGACGGAGATGATGGTCAACGGCCCGGGCATCTTCAGCATGTTGTAGGCGTAGTGCGACGCCGCCATGAACTTGGCTAGTGCCGGGCGGCCGAGGATCCCATTGTAGGGCAAGGGGATCTCGGCCACATCAAAGACGATTCTCTCCGCCTGTAGTTCAACTCTCCTCCAAACGTCACGGGCAGTGTGACCTTCCCCTTCGGCTGGCTCCTCCCCGGATTGACCCCTTGAAACGTGCCCGTTTCCTCGAGGTCTCCATCAGGAATTTGCATCCTTTTGATCACGACGGGCGAGATGAAGTTCAGGCCGGCCCCGCCGTCGATCAACATCTTGTTCACCTTGAGGTTGCGTATCATTGGCGAGACCAACAACGGCAAACACCCGACCGCGGTTGTGCGGTCAGGGTGGTCCTCGGCGTCAAAGATGAGGGGCGTGATGGACCACTTCAGCGGCTTCTGAGCGTCGAACGACGGCTCTGCTGCTGTAATCTCACGCGCCCACTGCTTGAGCTGGCGGTGAGAAGTATGCAGCGAGGCGCCACCATCGACGCACATGGCCTCCGTAGCCTTCTGGAACTCTTGCTCGCCGGACTCGTCGTCCTCGTCACGATCATCGTCTTCTTGCTTCTTGTCACGGCCCCGGGCGGGTCTCTCTTGTTGGTTGTCCTTGCCGCGGCGGCCTCCTTGGCCGCCACGCTTCTTGCCGGATCCCTCGGCACCGAGCTGACCCTTCTCCTTGTCCTGCTTCTCATACTCGGCCTTTTGCTTCTCAACAAGCAGCTCGACTTGCCGGCAGTTCTGGAGGTCGTGGCCCTTGGTGCGGTGGATCTTGCAGTACTGCTTGTCGGAGCTTCCTGGCTAGTCGACAGCCGCCAAAGCCCGGCAGGCGGCGCACCCGGCAATCTCCTTGCCGGGGTCGTCTGCCTTGGCCTTCTTGGCAGCGCCGGTGCTGTCGGATCCCTCGACGGCAAGCACGGTCTTGCCCTTGCGTTTCCTGTTGTGACGTCGGCCCTTCTTCGTCGGGGCGGCGGTGTCTTCATCAGTAGAGTCGGTTTCCGCGCTGGCGTCCTCGCCGGGGTACTTCCTTCCCTCTTCAGCCCGAGCGCACCTATCGGCCAGAACATAAAGTTCGGCCACATCCTTAACCTTGTTCATCGCCAGCTCTTCACGCATCTTGCGGTTGCGCACGTTCTGATGGAACGCGCTGATCACGGCGGCGGGATGAACATCGGGGATGTTGTACTGCACCCGGCTGAACCTCAGGATGTACTTGCGCAGGGTTTCCCCTTCCTTCTGGGGAATGATGTGCAGATCACTGGCCTGGCCATGAGCTTGGTGGCCCCCGGTGAAGGCACCAACGAACTCATGGCACAGATCCGACCAAGAAGAGATGGAATCCGCCGGCAAGTGCATCAACCAAGACATGACGTTGGGCTTCAGTGCCAACGGGAAGTAATTGGCAAGCACCTTGTCGTCGCGAGCTCCAGCAGCTTGCATCGCGATGGTGTAGATGCTGAGGAACTCTGACGGATGGGTCTTGCCGTTGTACTTCTCGCCAACGTCGGGCTTGAACGTGCGGTGGGACGGCCACTCGAACTGCCGCAGCTCACGGGTAAAAGCCGGGCAACCCACCTTGTAAGGTAGGCCGCCGGAGCTCCGGCGCTGGGTGGTCCATAGCGGGTCCCGCCCGCTCGTCCAACTGGTGGCGCGTATCGCGCCGGCGCTCGATAGTGGTTCGAGCATCTTCGTGGGCTCGTTCTCGAAGAACTTGGCGTTGGTCGCGGTGGGTCCATGGGTCGGACGACGCTATGGAAATATTATCACAAGCGTCATCGCGACGGACCGACACCCGCGTTGGTTGGCGTGGAGGAGGAGAGTGCACCGTGGCCGCAGCACCCCCGGCCCCTCCACCACTAGCATGCGGTGGTTCGACGGAGCGCCGGCCCGAAGGCCCCGCCGGTCGTGGATCATCTTTATTGGCGACGGCGACGAGGCTCTGGATGGTGGCTCTCCACTCGTCGAGCTTCTCCGCGGCAGGAGGGAAGTCGAGGAGCAGCTGCGCGCGCGCCAAAGCTTCTGCTGGCGTGGGTGGTGGCGACAGCTCCGTGGACCATGGCGCGCTTCGACTTCTAACTACGTTAGAAGGAGCTCTACCACGGCCCAGCGGCTGCGTGCCATTTTCGCCAGCACTTCGGTGAGCATGCTGGACTCCTTCGTCCCGCGGACGATGCACATGGCTCTTCCCACGGCGGTGTCCGAGGTCTCCAGCGTGGTGGCGCTGCTCGTCGCGCGCACCCTGGGAAGAACGTGCTGTGGGCTCCGGCGTGGGCGTCTTGGAGGTTGCTGCGCCGCCCGTGGGTGGCACAACGACACTCCTGGAGGGCCCCGCGCCGCCTGCGGGGGGCCCAGCCCCGTCTTTGGATTTGGTGGCGTGCGGCCCGTCGCCTGGCGCACGAACGACGCCGCTCGCCAGGCTCTGACTGCCAGAGCGATGCTGGTGCTCGCAGACCGCGGCCCGGGTCCTGTCCGCGACCGGCCCGTTGTTCGCCCACACTGGCACGGGCCGTTCGGCTCCCGACGAGTCGATCGCCGTGATCGTCTTCTTCTTGAGAGCCATGGCGATGAAGAACTGCTAGGCTAACTATTAGACCAGATTCTCACAATTGCGCCCCCTACCTGGCGCGCCAAAGATGTCGGTGGGAAACGACACCTATGGGATCACAAGAATCCCTACTACGGTTGCCGGGGCGCGGGGTTGTGAGAAGAGCAGGATTAACAGTCAGCACAAGGATCGTTTACCCAGGTTCGGGCCGCGAGGATGCGTAAAAGCCTAGTCCTGCTTTGGTGGATGTATTGAGTGTTCTTGAGCTCTCAAACTAGCTATGGTGGCTGTGTAGTTTCAAAGAGCCGAATTCTCCTCCAGTACGCCATGGGCCTCCTTTCATAGTCGAAAGGGGCTGCCACAGTGGCACACATGAGGTGGAAAGGCCTACAGTACTATGAGCTTATCGCCCGTATTACAGGACAACCATGTCCCAAATAAACTAGAGATACTGTTAGGAGTACAGAAATTAAAGGACACATGTATTGTACGACATAATAACTTGGTTAGTGGGCATTTCAGAAAAAGATGTTGGATTGATTCGTCCTGATCACAAAAACAACACTGTTGACTTTCTTCCCATCTACATTTTGCCAAATTATTCTTAGTCAATATTTAAAATTGGAGAGAATTTTACTTTCCGGCGTATGCACCATCTAGGGATGCACACAATACAAACCTTCAACAAGTGTATCGACGACCTACTACTCTAGGTGCACTAACGTCACAAACCCTCTAGCATGCTCCGCATTAGAGATTGTTGGTGTGGTTTTTATCCTATTCTCTCATGCTACAAATATGCTCCCGCGAGAAGTTTCGCATGCTATCTAAAAGATATGCGGTGGTTGCTAAAGGCAGTTCGGTTCAAGAAAAAAGAGTTAAGATCTGTACATGCCTTATGCCACTTCAGACTCAAAGGATGTACAACCACACGTGCCTTTAGTTTCCGTAAGTTAACTATAGTTTTCTAGGTTACACTAACTCTATCCATAGTACCAAATTAACAAACTACCTAAAGTGCAATCAAGGTAAAGGTACACCCATAACTGGCCATATATTTCTTGGTGCTATGTGAATATTTCCCCGCTAACACATGCAGGAATTGAAATCAGCACAGCCCACACTCTACTAAGGCTGGCCATAGTGGGGATAACATAAGTAGTATCATGTACTTGGGACACGCGAACATGCTTATGTGGCAGGCAATTAAAGAAGAGAGAGATGGTTATAATAACATAGGTAGATACCGGAACATAATAAATATGGTGCTACTATGTGTCATGCATAGCAATAAATGAGACCACCTATGATACTAATGTATGATACTATACACTATAGAGGTAGTAACATAGACTAGTAACATATGCATGTTACTAGTCTAAATTACTCCCCACTATGACCAGCCTAATGAATAATGATGCACGAGTTAACCAAGCATTACCCTAAACATGCATGCATGCACCGTGCCAACTCATCAAGTAAGCATAGCGCGATGGAGCTTTCATGTTGTCCTTAAGCATGGACCAATGAGTGGATGCCTTAATTATCACAAGAAAGCACTGCGACCTCGCGACGATCTTTCCTTTCTGGAGAAAAAGCGCGCGCGCTCTCTCTCTCTCTCATCACATTTGTTCTAATTTTCGTCTACAGGGAGCATTAATCCAGATAAAGTAGGTTTTGGTCAGTGTCTTCCGTGCTAGGTGGCATATGTTTACGTTTAATTAAGATATGAAAATACTAACGCCCACACGTGTGGCAGTTTTGCAACTCGCCCACACGCGTAGATCACCGTCCAGTCAAGTTTACACGAATCTTGACATATTGAGGCAGATTTTGTGTGCCACGTAGGACGGGGTTGGTGTGTGGGCGTTGGAGAGTTTGCCCACACGCCCCGCAACACGCAATTTGCCAGCTGCGTTGTGTGGGCGAACTAATTTCTGCCCACACAGCCACCACCTAGTCCACGCATGTGTGGGCGAACTGCTTTTCGCCCCACACGACACTCATACGTTGTTGGATGGCAACTGCAGTTACGCGTACGTGGCAACTAGGTAAACACACATGACAACTATGATTCGTTGTTAGACGGCAACTGCAGTTGCACGTACGTGGCAGCCAGATAAACACGCATGGCAATTGTGCTTAACCATACATGGCAACTGTGATTAACCATACATGGCAACTATGATTGGATCACACGTGGAAACTAGATAAACACACATGGCAACTATTGTTCGACCACATGTGGCAAGTAGTAAATCACACACGACAATTATGATTTGATTACATGCGGCAACTATCATAAATTAGACATGGCAACTATAGTTAACCAAAACAGATAGAGTTGCCATGCTTTTGCAACTACATTTGCCATCCCGGATAACTACATCTGCCATCACGAATGACAACTAAATCGTCATCCCGCGGGGTACCTAACGTAGTTGCGGTAGGACGTGTGGGCATTTTTGCTTCATGCCACACGCGCGGGGGTGGAGTTGAGTAATGCTTGTTGGGCGTGTGACACGAAGTAGCTGCGCCCACACGTGTGGGCAATTTTAATATTCGTCCACACACAACCCGTGTGGGCTCCCTTCTACTCACGCCATATACGGTGTGTAAGCGGATGTCTAGTATGCCACACGTGTGGGCGTTATCGACGTCCTTAAGATATCCCTACATGCCTCATCTTGAGGCTTTATGGTTTGTGCTTAGTGACCTGGTTTCCTCCCGAAACGGATCAAGAAGATAATATTCTACAAAAATACCACAATCATGTGTTGTGCCCGTGCACACTTTGGAATAATTAATTGCCAACTGATTTTTATCTCCGCACGACTCAAAAAGAAAGGGAAAAGGATCCAGAATGCATACTAGACGTGACGAAATAGAAGTTTCTATGGCCCGACACTTGTTCTTACGTTTTCTATCATCGTGCTCAAACACCAAAACATGATTCTGCACTTTCAGTTATATTTTGCACTGCACATGTTGTGTGCATTTTTGCCCGCAGAGTCGTAAGGTACCTCATTACCTCATGAAACATACCAAGAAGAGACTATTCTACCAAATGCCACGATCATATGTTGTGGCCACATACTGGCTCGATTGCCAACTGATTTTAATCTTGGTATGACTCAAAAGTGGGAAAAAGATTACAGGATGCATGAAGAAAGAGAAGTTTTCTATGCACATATTCTTGCGTTTTCGGTCCTCCTGCTCAATCAGCTCAAACAAGATTCACATACTTTTAGTTATATTTTTACACGGTTCATGTAGTGGTGTGGATTTATGTGGAGAGGCGGACAACACATGATTTCATCATGGAACATACCAAGAAGATAATATTCTTTTTTAGCAAAATATCATAATCATGTGTAGTGCCCGTGCACACTGGCTCGACTGCCAACAGATATTCATCTTGCGGAACTAAAAAGAGAGGAAAACATTACAGAAAGCATGCTAGACATGACAAAAGAGGAGTTTCTAGGGCATGACACCTGCTCTCATGTTGATGTTGTCAAGTATCGTGCTCAATCAGCCAAACCACGGTTTCATACCTTCAGGGTCTCATTGATTCGTAGGATTCCCAAAACACATGAATATGAAAAACATATGATTGCAATGTCATGTCCATTTGAATCATACAGATTTGTTTTTTTTTTTGCGTGAAAACTTTCGATCTATTCATCAACTGTCAAGGTAGTACAAAGAACACTAGAAGTAAAATTTACATCCAGGTCCGTAGACCACCTAGCGACGACTACAAACACTGGAGCGAGCCGAAGGCGCGCCGCCGTCATCGCCCCTCCCTCGTCGGAGCCGGGCAAACATTATTGTAGTAGACAGTCGTAAAGTCGTCGTGCTAAGGCCCCATAGGACCAGCGCACCAGAACAGCAACCGCCGTCGATGAAGAGAAGCATAGACCGGAAGGATCCAACAAGCAGACACACAGACGTAGACGAACGAAGACCGGATCCAGTCGGATCCATCGAAGACAAACGTTGACCGGATCCCACGAGATCCGCCGGAGACAAACCTCCACACGCCTTCTGACGATGCTTGAAATATCACCGGGACGGGGGCTAGGCGGGGAGGACCTTATTCCATCTTCAAGAAGCCGCCGCCGCCTCATCATCTTGAACATGGCACAAACCCTAACAAAACTCAAAAAATCATCTAAAAACGGAGCCCTCCCGCCGGCAAGGGCCGGGATCCACCGTGCCTCCATGATCCGAGGACCATAGAAGATATGGCGGACCGGCGGCGCCGGCGAGAGGCAACGAAACCCTAGATGGGAGTTCGGGCGTGGGCAGGAGGAGCGAAGGGTTGAATCATACAGATTTGTTTGATTGCATCACAGAAAAAAAATCAAGAGGTTTGAATGGATACTAAAATTCTTATGGAATGTAGTACAAATGATTCCTTAGGGGGAAAAGTCCTATAGGATTCAATCCTACAAATCAAACGATTAATGTAGAAAAAATTTCTTAAGGATACCAATCCTTCAAAATCCCTATAAAAATCCTTTGAATCGTGTGGCTGTGTGCATCTTCCAAAGCTAAGGCGGACGGTCAAATCTCATAGTCATTTCATTACATGTGATTGAGATTATTAAAGTGCACGCGGCCGCAGCATCAAGTGTCGTCTGAAAATCAGGCACGATGTGTCTGCGGCAGAGTAGTTCCGTCTACGAAATGTGGTAGAAAATATTTCATAGGAGAAATTCCTATAGGATCCAATCCTATAAATCAAAAGACCAATGTGAAAAAAATTAGGAGGATTTCAATCCTTAAAAGAATCCTATAAATTTCTTCAAATCAAATTAGCCCTGACTAGATGACTTATGCGCAATAAATATGTACTCCCTTTAGTGATCTATAAGCATTCTTATATTAGTTTATAGAGAGAGTACATGACATTTCTTTTTGCGGGTGATACATGACATTAACACATGACGTCACCTGTCACGTGACACGCACGCACATATACACAGAGACGACACGAGTTGGTCTTGGCTATGGTTGCAGCCAGATCATCACTGGTACAGCTACTAAGTATACCACCAAAGTAGAATGCTTGTAAGAGAAATTCCAAATGTTTCTTCCCCGCTTCAATGACGGCAATAATTACCAAAGAAGCTATTTTCTAGCTTCATTGGACAAAGCATTAAAGTTGTCATAAAACAGTTAGAACAAAGATATTCGTTACAGAAATGACGGCAAAAAATGCATTTGGGAGGTGTACTTTGGGACTATAAAAGTCGTGCTAGTATTTTATTTTTTTTGAACTAAAAATTTCAGTCGTGCTAGTATTTTGGAGTCGAGGGGAATAAGCAACAACCTGGTGACAACGATGGATACCCGCGAAGAGAACAAATTAACCGACGCGTGCCACGCACGACGCCGTCCCCGGCCGCTTTTTCGTGGCGGTGCCGTCGCCGACCGGCCGGCCAGACCAGACAAGCTTTCCGTTGCGCCACCTCTCTCGAGTCTCGATCGCCCACCGCCCGGAAGAAGGCACGGGATCGCGCCGGCCGGCCCGGTGCACGTCACGACCGTTCACTCGTGCGTGCGTGCGTGTGTGCATGCTGGCCCTTTAACGTTTTTTCGTTCCGGCCGCCGTCACGTCCCACCGAGTGCAACATATATTCACCGTGCTTGACTGCCCATCGGTGGTGGCCCGCCCGGCTGAGTCAAACAGAATATATGCGCTCGGTCTCGGTCGGAGACGACGCTGTACATGCACGGGATGAGCGCTAGCGAGCTGGTGTGGCTGCTGAGCAGCTAGCGGGCCGTCTCGTTTTTCTTGACACGGTGAGAGGCGTTGTACTCAATCATGTAGCACATGCCCAAAGTCTGAGGGCTCAACAATGAATCAATGTGGTTGGATAGTTACCAGGACGTCCATCAAAGTTAAAAGTTCCAGACTTGACTTTAGTGCTCGCATTTTCTGAATTATTTCAGGTCTTTTGGCGATGCGTGTTTAATGGGAGGGGACGTTCCGTCAACTACGCATACATCCATGACGACTTTATCAATTTCAAGATGATATGCCGGCTCAATTTGCATGTGTACTGTGATAGAAAAATATAACAATGCGCCGAGTCTCCAACAAGTGGCGCACACTGTGACCGAGCCTCGGTGGCAGAGCATGCATGACGGAATTTTTCAAGACTTCAGGCCATTCGGGCTGATTTTGTGTTTACACATGCCGTGGATTTTGGCAGTAGACTAGCGGGGTACATTACATGGCCTGAGGTTGCTTAATTAATCAGGGAATGAACGACATACGTGCCGAGTCTTGAAACATGGCACATATACACTACCGAGCTTGACCGTGCAGGGTTTTTGAAGGGGTCAAAAGAGTCCAAAAGGTCCAGTGAAAATTTCTAGGCTCCTGACGCCCTCCACTATGTAAGCCAAAAGCGGTGCTAAATTTGCTTTTTGAACATTTGGCATCGGTGCCCTACGTTGCCCCGTTGGTGCCAAATAAAAAATTTGGGCGTCGATGCATCTTGGTGCTCCGATGCCAAATTCATTGAGCGAATAAACTAAGCACGCTGCCGTCCTTTGTCATGCGAAGCAGCCCCGAGCGCGCTGCCGTTCTTCCACTATATTACTAGTTTATGTGTACGTGGGGCCGAGCTGGAGTCGATGCCTAATCTTGCATGTTGTGTGGCCGGTGCTAAACAGAGTCGATGCCAAATCTCTGTGTACCTGGCTGCCTTTTTAGAAATGTGGCACTGAGCACATAGTGCAAGGCCTGATAGGGCCCACTTCGGCGCTATTCTTTCCCTTAACAGAGGTTGGGTCCCGAAGGACCCAGATTTCCGCCAGCCGCTTCACTGCACACACACGTACGCAGAGTCTATCTACTCCTCAAATCATAATTTTACTGATCTAAGACGTTTTACCTTCATTATAGAGGGAGTAGTATAGAAAAAAAATTGTTCATTCGCGCAATGGACATTCTTCTGTACAATCCACTTCTAGGTCAACCCATCAGGAAAATAATAATTGTACCATGTCCACCCACCGATCTCCTCTTCCCCTCCGGCGATAAATTTACTTTGTTCCATGTCTTATATAATGTTTTATTGGGTCTTTCACCTCGTTTTAAAGTGTATCATTATGCTTCGCTATGTATCGACAAATAAGTGAGAGTCTGTGCGCTAATATAAAGTGAAGCATTATAATACACTTTAAAACAAGGGGGAATACAACAAAACATTACGCAATACTTTGAAACAAGACAAATTTTGAAGAAGAAAAGTTTCACGAATTCAAAGCAATGACGAATGTTGAATACATGCATGATATATGCCGTGTATGGTAGAAAAATAACTCTCTCAAATCCCTGCATTCAACTGGCCGATATTTGTGGGGGTCATAATGTTTGAGAAAATTCTGTTTTTGCCACTCTAGATTTTGCCAATTTTCCTTATGCCACTCTAGATTTTGACATTTCACTTTTGCCACTCTTAGTTTTTGACAATTATCACAATTGCCATTCCCATGGCAAAAGCAAAATTTTCAAAGTGGCATTTGTGATACATTTCAAAAGCTAAGAGTGGCAAAAATGAAATAAATTTATTTTGCTTTTGCTACGGAATGGCAATTGTGATAATTGTCAAAAGCTAAGAGTGGCAAAAGTGAAATGTCAAAATCTAGAGTGGCATAAGGAAAATTGGCAAAATCTAGAGTGGCAAAAACAAAATTTTCCCCATAATGTTTTAGGGAGGGGGGGGAGGGGGGGAGGGGGGCTAAGGCCCCCTTCGGCTCTCTTTGGGTGGAGGGAGGCTTGTAGTAGATGCATCCATTGGATGTCGGCTGGAGCACTACCACCGTCAATGGTGAAACAAGGAAGTGACAAGGTATTGTGGCTTATGTGGGAGGAGAACAGGGTCCAGCTCACCTGCGGGGTTCCCAGCAGGAATTACCGTGCAAGGCCAATCTATGAGCGCCACATGTCCTTGTGGACCCATAGCTCCAATTAAATTAGATTTATTTTGTTTCTTCTTTACTGCTCCATTCCTTCTCACCACCAGAACGATTGCCCGTGCTGATGGTTCTTGCTCGTCGGACTGTGACGCCACTGGCCCGTCGAGTACGTCATGGATGCCGGCGTCCACCCCCACCGTGCTGCCTCTCACGACGATGCCCCTCCGCGGCCCGTCCAAGATCAAGAACTAGCACAAGCTGAGTGGCAAGAAGAAGGTGCCCAGGCCCGCGCCTGCGCCGGAGCCGCTCAGCCTGCCCGTGCCCCGTTGATAACCCACAAGTATAGGGGATCGCAACCGTTTTCGAGGGTAGAGTATTCAACCCAAATTTATTAATTCGACACAAGGGGAGCCAAAGTATATTCTCTAGTATTAGCAGTTGAGTTGTCAATTCAACCACACCTGGATAACTTAGTATCTGCAGCAAAGTATTTAGTAGCAAAGTAGTATGGAAGTAACGGTAACGATAACGATAGCAAAAGTAATATTTTTGGGTTTTGTAGTGATTGTAACAGTAGCAACGGAAAAGTAAATAAGCGAAGAACAATATGTGAAAAGCTCGTAGGCATTGGATCGGTGATGGAAAATTATGCCGGATGCGGTTCATCATGTAACAGTCATAACATAGGGTGACACAGAACTAGCTCCAATTCATCAATGTAATGTAGGCATGTATTCCGAATATAGTCATACGTGCTTATGGAAAAGAACTTGCATGACATCTTTTGTCCTACCCTCCCGTGACAGCGGGGTCCTAGCGGAAACTAAGGGATATTAAGGCCTCCTTTTAATAGAGTACCGGAACAAAGCATTAACACATAGTGAATACATGAACTCCTCAAACTATGGTCATCACCGGGAGTGGTCCCGATTATTGTCACTTCGGGGTTGCCGGATCATAACACATAGTAGGTGACTATAGACTTGCAAGATAGGATCAAGAACTGACATATATTCATGAAAACATAATAGGTTCAGATCTGAAAGAATGGCACTCGGGCCCTAGTGACAAGCATTAAGCATAGCAAAGACAGAGCAACATCAATCTCAGAACATAGTGGATACTAGGGATCAAACCCTAACAAAACTAACTCGATTACATGATAGATCTCATCCAACCCATCACCGTCCAGCAAGCCTACGATGGAATTACTCACGCACAGCGGTGAGCATCATGAAATTGGTGATGGAGGATGGTTGATGATGACGATGGCGACGGATTCCCCTCTCTGGAGCCCCGAACGGACTCCAGATCAGCCCTCCCGAGAGGTTTTAGGGCTTGGCGGCGGCTCCGTATCGTGAAACGCGATGAATCCTTCTCTCTGATTTTTTTCTCCCCGAAAGTGAATATATGGAGTTGGAGTTGAGGTCGGTGGAGCGTCAGGGGGCCCACGAGGTAGGGGTGCGCGCCCAGGGGGGCAGGCGCGCCCCCCACCCTCGTGGACAGGGTGTGGGCCCCCTGACATGGGTTTTTCTTCCAGTATTTTTCTTATTTTCCAAATAGATGTTCCGTGGAGTTTCAGGTCATTCCGAGAACTTTTGTTTCTGCACATAAATAACACCATGGAAAGTCTGCTGAAAACAGCGTCAGTCCGGATTAGTTCCATTCAAATCATGCAAGTTAGAGTCCAAAACAAGGGCAAAAGTGTTTGGAAAAGTAGATACGACAGAGACGTATCAACTCCCCCAAGCTTAAACCTTTGCTTTTGCTCAAGCAATTCAGTTGATAAACTGAAAGTGATAAAAAAAACTTTTACAAACTCTGTTTGCTCTTGTTGTTGTAAATATGTAAAGCCAGCATTCAAGTTTTTAGCAAAGGTTATGACTAACCACATTCGCAATAACTTTTAGGTCTCATGTTTACTCATATCAATGGCATAATCAACTAGCGAGCCATAATAATAAATCTCGGATGACAACACTTTCTCAAAACAATCATGATATGATATAACAAGATGGTATCTCGCTAGCCCTTTCTGAGACCGCAAAACATAAATGCAGAGCACCTTTAAAGATCAAGGACTGACTAAACATTGTAATTCATGGTAAAAGAGATCCAGTCATAGTCATACCCAATATAAATTAATACTAATGGATGCAAATGACAGCTGCGCTCTCCAGCTAGTGCTTTTTAATAAGAGGGTGATGACTCAACATAAAAGTAAATAGATAGGCCCTTCGCAGAGGGAAGCGGGATTTGTAGAGGTGCCAGTGCTCGATTTTGAAATAGAGATAAATAATATTTTGAGCGGCATACTTTCATTGTCAACATAACAACCAAAAGATGGCGATATCTTCCATGCTACACACATTATAGGCGGTTCCCAAACAGAATGGTAAAGTTTATACTCCCCCTCCACCAACAAGCATCAATCCATGGCTTGCTCGAAACAACGAGTGCCTCCAACTAGCAACAGTCCCAGGGGGAGTTTTGTTTGCAATTATTTTGATTTAGTTTGCATAAAGCATGGGACTGGGCATCCCGGTGACCAGCCATTTTCTCGTGAGTGAGGAGCGGAGTCCACTCCTCTTGAGAATAACCCGCCTAGCATGGAAGATATGGACAGCCCTAGTTGATACATGAGCTATTCGAGCATACAAAACAGTATTTCATTTGAAGGTTTAGAGTTTGGCACATACAAATTTATTTGGAACGACAGGTAGATACCGCATATAGGAAGGTATAGTGGACTCATATGGCATAACTTTGGGGTTTAAGGGATTGGATGCACAAGCAGTATTCCCGCTTAGTACAGGTGAAGGCTAGCAAAAGACTGGGAAGCGACCAACTAGAGAGCGACAACAGTCATGAACATGCATGAAAATTAATAGACATTGAGTACGAGCATGAGTAGGATATAATCCACCATGAACATAAATATCGTAAAGGCTATGTTGATTTGTTTCAACTACATGTGTGAACATGTGCCAAGTCGAGTCACTTAAATCATTCAAAGGAGGATACCACCCCACTATACCACATCACAACCATTTTAATAGCATGTTGGCGCGCAAGGTAAACCATTATAACTCATAGCTAATCAAGCATGGCATAAGCAACTATGATCTCTAATTGTCATTGCAAACATGTTTATTCATAATAGGCTGAATCAGGAACGATGAACTCATCATATTTACAAAAACAAGAGAGGTCGAGTTCATACCAGCTTCTCTCATCTCAGTCAGTCCATCATATATCGTCATTATTGCCTTTCACTTGCACGACCGAATGACGTGAATAATAATAAGAGTGCACGTGCATTGTACTAAGCTGGAATCTGCAAGCATTCAATAAACAGGAGAAGACAAGGCAATATGGGCTCTTGGTTAAATCAACAATAATGCATATAAGAGCCACTTCAACAATTTAATCATGATCTTCTCCTATGGACCCCCAAAGAAAAGAAAAGAAAACTATTTACATGGGAAAGCTCCCAACAAGCAAAAGAAGAACAGGAAATCTTTTTGGGTTTTCTTTTTAATTATTACTACTACAGCAAGAAAAGTAAACTAACTGAAAGCTACACTATTTTTTTTTGTTTTTCTTAAGGTTTAACAAACACACAAGAAGAAAGCAAGAAAAAGAAAATAAACTAGCATGGATATTACAGTGAAAGAGTATGAGCACCGACATCTAGCAATGAGTGTGTGGGAACATGAATGTAATGTCGGTGGGAAATACGTACTCCCCCAAGCTTAGGCTTTTGGCCTAAGTTGGTTCATTGCCACTGATGGCCTGGCGGATATCCATAGTTGTAGCCGGGGTCGTACTGAGATGAAGAAGACTCTGACTGCCACTGGTTGACAATCATCTCTGGGTCCCAATGGTAGTTAGACTGTCGTGGAGGTTCAAATTGTGGTTTCGGCTCCATGGCTGGTGTAGGGTTCCGGTAGGCGTGAATTGCCGCCAACGGAACGAGATAAGGACCTTCAAATAAATTAAACAAGGAGGGAGCAGGCAAGGTAATAGTCTCAGGGTGATGTTTATCAAAGAACAATTTGTATTTAAGCGCCCCTTCCCTATTCTTAACAATAAAGTCATGCGCTACCATACTCTTATAATCTAAATAAGTAGTGGGCAGCAATTTTTCTTCTTTTTCATAGTGCCTAATAGGTATGTTATAGTGTGCAGCAAGGTGTGAAGCATAAATACCTCCAAAGATGGGGCCCTTTGTACGGTTCAGACTTAACCATTTGGCAATAATACCGCCCATACTAACAGTGTTATCGCAGAATAAACCATGGAACACAATAATAATATCAGGAACACTAAGGTTTCCACAGTTTCCGCGACCAATTAAGCAACGACTAGCAAATATGGCAAAGTAGCTTAAAACAGGAAAATGTATGCTAGTGATTCTTGCATCGGAAACCTTCCTGGTTTCCCCTACAGTAATAGTGTCAATAAACCCGTCCACATCTTTACGATGAGGTTCCTCTAAACTACCCTCGAAAGGTATTTTGCAAACCTTGCAAAATTCATCTAGTGGCATCTTCTTAACCACATCATATAAATGAAACTCTACTGAAGGAGGTGATTCCTTAGGATAATAGTAGAAGTTTTGCACAAAAGTATTGGTGAGTAAGAGATACTGTTTGCGTTGGTCGCGGAGGAAGTCGGTGAGGCCTGCATTCTCAGCCAATTCATAAAAATCATTGTAAATCCCGGCTTCTCTCAAGAAATCATCGGAAGGCCATTCACACGGCCGAACCTCCGCGGTGCGAGGAAAATTATATTTGGGCCTCTGTGCTTCTTCATTTTGCTTTTCCTTCGAGCTTCGGCTCGATGAGCCCCTCAAAAATCTCTTCATTATTTTCTGAAAAATTCTGAAATTTTTAGTAACTTCAAATAAAAGTGAATCAAGCTCATCAAAATTGATAGAAATTACTCCTACAAGTGCCTAGAGCTTATATCATGCATTAGAACTACTTGGAACCATATAAATTTGACATGCAAGCTCAAGAACATGGTCACCTAGGCAGCACAAATTTGCAATGAATAGAGCACTAGACCAAAAACTAATTGGACCAATGGAGGAGTCATATACCAAGGAACAATCACCCAAAGCAGTTTTGTGAGAGGTGCTTTGAGTAAGGAGATCGAAAATCGCAGCAAAATGAGCTAGAACTCGTGCTTGAGCTGGATGGTGATTTTTTTGGGAGGAAGAAGAAGTGTGTGGGTGCAGGAATAAGTGGAGAGGAGCCACCATGGGCCCACGAGGCAGGGGGGCGCGCCCAGGGGGGTAGGGCGCGCCCTCCACCCTCGTGGCCAGGTGTTTGCCCCTCCTGCTGTGTTCTCAGTGCCAGATATTCTCAAATATTCTAGAAAAAATCATATTCCATTTTCAGGGCACTTGGAGAACTTTTATTTTCAGGGTATTTTTATATTGCACGAATAAATCAGAAAACAGACAGAAAAATACTATTTTTACTTTATTTCAACTAAATAACAGAAAGTAGAAAGAGGGTACAGAAGGTTGTGCTTCTAGTTTCATCCATCTCATGCTCATCAAAAGGAATCCACTAACAAGGTTGATCAAGTCTTGTTAACAAACTCATTCCGAATAACATGGAACCGAAGAAATTTCGAATAACACTATGTTACCTCAACGGGGATATGCACATCCCCAATAATAAGAATATCATATTTCTTCTTGACAGTAGGAAGAGGAAATTCAAAACCTCCAAAAATAATCGATGGAATTTTTCCAATAGAATTGATACTGTGGACTTGAGGTTGTTTCCTCGGAAAGTGTACCATATGCTCATTAGCATTAACATGAAAAGTGACATTGCCTTTGTTGCAATAAATAACAGCCCCTGCAGTATTCAAAAAAGGTCTTCCAAGAATAATAGACATACTATCGTCCTCGGGAATATCAAGAATAACAAAGTCCGTTAAAATAGTAACGTTTGCAACCACAACAGGCACATCCTCACAAATACTGACAGGTATAGCAGTTGATTTGTCGGCCATTTGCAAAGATATTTCAGTAGGTGCCAACTTATTCAAATCAAGTCTACGATATAAAGAGAGAGGCATAACACTAACACCGGCTCCAAGATCACGTAAAGCAGTTTTAACATAGTTTCTTTTAATGGAGCATGGTATAGTTGGTACTCCTGGATCTCCAAGTTTCTTAGGTATTCCACCCTTAAAAGTATAATTAGCAAGCATGGTGGAAATTTCAGCTTCCGGTATCTTTCTTTTATTAGTGACAATTTCTTTCATGTACTTAGCATAAGGATTCATTTTGAGCATATCAGTCAAACGCATACGCAAAAAGATAGGACTAATCATTTCAGCAAAGCGCTCAAAATCCTCATCATCCTTTTTCTTGGATGGTTTGGGAGGAAAAGGCATGGGTTTTTGAACCCAAGGTTCTCTTTCTTTACCATGTTTCCTAGCAACAAAGTCTCTCTTATCATAACATTGATTCTTTGATTGTGGGTTATCAAGATCAACAGCAGGTTCAATTTCTACATCATTGTCATTGCTAGGTTGAGCATCATCATGAACATTATCATTAACATTTTCACTAGGTTCATGTTCATTACCAGATTGTGTTTCAGCATCAGAAATAGAAATATCATTTGGATTCTCAGGTGGCTCAGTAATATGTTCACTAGAAGCATGCAAAGTCCTATCATTTTTCTTTTTCTTCTTTTTAGAATGACTAGGTGCATCTAAATTATTTCTCTGAGAATCTTCTTCAATTCTCTTAGGGTGGCCTTCAGGATACAAAGGTTCCTGAGTCATTTTACCAGTTCTAGTAGCCACTCTAACAGCATAATCATTATTCCTACTATTCAATTCATTGAGCAAATAATTTTGAGCTTTAAGTACTTGTTCTACTTGAGTGGTAACCATAGAAGCATGTTTAGTAATGAGTTTAAGTTCACCTTTAACTCTAGACATATAATCACCCAAGTGCTCAATCATATAAGCATTTTGTTTTAATTGTCTACCAAAATAAGCATTGAAATCTTCTTTCTTAACCATAAAGTTATCAAACTCATCCAAGCATTGGCTAGCAATTTTAGTAGGAGGGATTTCAGCTTTATCATATCTATAGAGAGAATTTACCTTTACTACCTGTGTCGGGTTATCAAGACCATGAGTTTCGTCAATAGATAATGGATTAGGATCATATATTTCTTCAACAAGCGGTAAATTAAGACCATGTATTTCTTCAATAGGAGGTAAATTCTTAACATCTTCAGCTTTAATACCCTTTTCTTTCATAGATTTCTTTGCCTCTTGCATATCTTCAGGACTGAGAAATAGAACACCTCTCTTCTTCAAAGTTGGTTTAGGAATAGGCTCGGGAATTGGCTCAGGAAGTGTCCAATTATTTTCATTGGTCAACATATTTGAAAGAACATGCGGTGCCCCCATGTTTGGTTTTGGTAATTGATGACAATCTCTATGGACTAATGATTGCCTTGAGTTATATTTGAAGGATTTGTCCATAGGCATTTCGTGAAGTTCATGTGTTGGTTTCAAGGAGTTTATGTGGTGACCAAGGTGTTATTAAGGAATTATCCAAAGATTGGTCATGTGAGAGTTGAGCTTATTGCAAGCATGTCTTGGAGAAGAAGATTGTGTGATCATTCATGTATATCTTCAAGACATCATCCAAATGAAGAGAGTTGAAAAGATTCATGGTTGATCAAGACTAAGTCAAGAGTGAATCAACTTGATCAACTCACAAAGCGTAGAAGATGTACCGAGAGGGATCAAGCGATCCCATGGTGTGGTAAGCATTGTCAATTACGCTTTGTGTACTAACCCATGATCTTCGTGAGAGTTCTTTGTGGGGTTAGGTTGCGGTGTGCAAGTTCAAGTGAAGCATCATGAAGAGATCAAATGCTTGAAGCTTGCCGTCCATTGTGGTGACAATGGACTTGTGAAGATGTTGCGGTGTGCAAGTTCAAGTGAAGCATCATGAAGAGATCAAATGCTTGAAGCTTGCCGTCCATTGTGGTGACAATGGACTTGTGAAGATGTGCGGAAGAGTGGCTCACCCATAGTGGAGCATGGGGGAGCAATCAACTAGTCTTCATCGAGCCAACGCAACCAAGAAAGGTGGTCCAACTTGAGGGAGTCAAGATCGCCATCATCTAGCTCAAGTGGACCATGTGCAAGGCAAAGGTTTGCTCTTGATAGGTTTTCTATTTTACCGGTCTCATGATGGTAGTTGGGAGACCGGGTTATAGGATCGATTGCCGTACTATCAAGGGGGGCTCTCGATGAGTAGCTTGATCGTATCGTTCATAGAGAGCTCAAACCATTGCATCCTTGCATCATCTTTATTGGTTCTTCTCCTTGTGAGTTTTGGAGCTTTATGGTCATCTTGATGACAAGATCGAGTTCATCGAAAACGGAGTTCACTCGCATCTTCTATGATGTTTTCGATGTTGGAGGTTATGCCGGTTCTTCTCGGTTGGAGGTTTCACTCCTCTATTTGTTGGCATACCTCCCCTGCCTCTTCTTACTATAACCAACAAGCTTGATGTTTTCGCTGTTTTGATGCTACTCGTCTTCCTCTATCCAACAAGCCTGAGTTTGCTCAATTCGGAGCTCATATGCAGAAGTTATGGCAGTTTTGGTTTCCTAGCGGTAGTACCGCGGGCCGGAGCGGTAGTACCGCTTGGGTTCTACAAGCGGTAGTACCGCTCTAGAGCGGTAGTACCGCTCCAGAGCGGTAGTACTGCTGGTAGCCCCCAGCCGTAGTACCGCTGCGGTCTCGTACTAGTACCGCCTCGATTCGAGGGGTCTTTTTTCGTGTCGGGTTCTACGGTACTAGCCGCGGCAGTGGGGGCCGTAGTACCGCTCGTTTGCGGTAGTACCGCCCTGCCACCGCGGTAGTACCGCTCTGGGCCCAGCGGCAGTACCGCGAGGGGGAGCGGTAGTACCGCTTATAGGGACAAGCGGTAGTACCGCTGGCCAAGCGGTACTACCGCTCTCTGCGGGGCTGAAGTGGGGGTAACGGTTGGATTGTTGCCCCCACTACATAAGGAGGTCTTCTTCCCCAATGAACCTAATCCTTGGAGCTCGTGTTCTTCCCCCATTGTTGACCTTCTTCGAGCTTGCTAACTCTCAATCCCTCCATGGATTCTTGCTAGTTTTTGAGGGAAAAGAGAGAGGAGATCTAGATCCACATTTCCACCAATCACTTTCTCCTCTATGTGAGGGGAACCCCTTGGATCTAGATCTTGGAGTTCTTGGTGTTCTCCTTCTTGTTCTTCCTCTCATTTTCCTCCCTAGCATTAGTTGCTTCGGTGGGATTTGAGAGAGAAGGACTTGGGCACTCTGTGTGCCCTTGCCATTGCATTTGGTGCATCGGTTTGAGTTCTCCATGGTGATACGTGGAAGTTACAAGTTGAGAAGCTTATTACTCTTGGGTGCTTGGTGCCCTTGAGCTTGTTCCTCTTGGGTGCTTGGGCGCCCTAGACGGTTGGTGGTGTTCGGAGCTCAATCATTGTGGTGTAAAGCTCCGGGCAAGCGTCGGGGTCTCCAATTAGGTTGTGGAGATCGCCCTGAGCAATTTGACGGGTACCGGTGACCGCCCCCAAGGGTTGCCAAAGTGTACGAGTTCGATGACCGCCCCCAAGGGTTGCCATTTGTACGGGTTCGGTGACCGCCCTCAAGGGTCCCTTAGTGGAATCACGACATCTTGCATTGTGCGAGGGCGTGAGGAGATTACGGTGGCCCTAGTGGCTTCTTGGGGAGCATTGTGCCTCCACACCGCTCCAAACGGAGATTAGCATCCGCAAGGGTGTGAACTTCGGGATACATCGTCGTCTCCGCGTGCCTCGGTTATCTCTTGCCCGAACCCTTTACTTATGCACTTTACTTTGTGATAGCCATATTGTTTCTTGTCATATATCTTGCTATCACTTAGTTGTTTATCTTGCTTAGCATAAGTTGTTGGTGCACATAGGTGAGCCTAGTTGTTGTAGGTTTTGTGCTTGTCAAATTAACCGCTAGGTTTATTCCGCATTTGTTCAAGCCTAAACCATAATTATTTTAAAGCGCTATTCACCCCCCCTCTAGGCGACATCCACGATCTTTCAATTGGTATCAGAGCCTCGTCTCTCTTTATAGGGCTTAACCGCCTAGAGAGTAAGGATGTCGACTAGGGGTTTAGGATTCTCTGACACTCTTAGTTTCGATGGCACAAATTTTGATGTTTGGGTAATTCGCATGCTTAATCTCTTTAGGGTCATGGACCCAAATTTAGAGCAAATTGTAGATATGGGTTTTTCTCCTCCAAAGGATCCACAAAGATTATCTTTAGAGGATGAGAAAAACTCTTATCTCAATGCTCAAGCTTCTAATGTGCTTTTTGATGCTTTGAGCAATGTAGTTATATTTCAACTCATGCCTTTCCGGGATGCTCATGTGTTGTGGACAAAGCTTCAAGATAAATATGGCGTGTCCAAGTTTTGTGGGGATGATTGTTCTCCCTCCACCTCCGGTCGTGTTGTCTTCTCAACTTCTTCTACTTCACCTACATGTGGTTTGCCACAAGGTAATGACATGGTGAGTAGTGGTGTTCATTGCAATGATGATAGTGTGCTTGTTCTTGGTGATTCTTCATCACTATCTTATTGCAATGGTCCTTATTTGGACTTTAACACTTCGAGCACCTTACATGTTTCACATGCTCGTGTTGGTAGTCCTTGCATAGCATGTAGAAATTGCTTGCTCAAATCTCATGATGATATGCTTGCTATGTCTTGTTGCCATGATGAAAATGTATCTATTTCCTCGAATTGTTGTGCTAACAATGTAGAGGAAACCCAACACTCCATGGAACAAGATGTGGTCTTGAAGGGTGCTTCAAGGGATCCCACATCATCATCTATTGCTTTTTGCCTTATGGCCAAGGCTTCAAAGGTATCTCCCACTTTAAATCCCAATATATCTTGTGATAATGTTGATGATGGCAAGAGTGATGATGATGTCGATTATGATGATGTTGCCTCCTTAAAAGTTAAGGGGGAAATAATTTTTAAAGCTCTTCTTAAGAATAAAATTGCTCGTTCCAACTTCATGGAAATCATGTCTATTGCTATCGAGGGCAAGAAATATAGTGATGAGTTGGAATCTCGTCTGGAGGAGCATGAGGTCACCATTGATAAAATGGAAGGTCATGAGCGTGATTACGCTAATGAGATTGCGGACCTCTCTCAAGCTCTTGAACTTGAACAAACCACCAAGGAATCTCTTGAGGAGACTTTTGCTCTAGAATTATCTGGAGTGAGGGAATCTCGTGATAGAGCTCTTGAGGTGGCCAATGATTTTGAAACTAAAAATGAGGAGCTTGAAGTTGCGCATGCTAAACTCCTTGAGGACTTTGAGCACCTCGAAAATGGCTCAAGGGTCATTGAGAGTGAGCTCATCAAACTCACCGAGTCTCATGCTCAACTTAAAGCTTCATATTCAAAAGAGCTTGTAAAGTTTCCTTCTCCTCTTGCTATTATTGATGATGCTTGTGCTACTAACTCTATTACTTGTGAAGCATCCATTTTGAAGGAGAATGTTGAGCTTCGGGCTCAACTTGAGTTGCTATCTAGCAATTATGAGAAATTGGAAGAAAGCCATGAAAAGCTCTCAAGATCTCATGATGATCTTCTATTATCCCATAATGTGCTAAAGATAGCTCATGAGGCCATGATTTCTAAGGTAACATCTAGTGAGCCTCATGTGGATACTAGCACTACTTCTAGTCAAAATGCTATATTGCCATGTGCTAGTCCTTGTAATTCATCTACTCACAATGTTGGTACATCTTGTGATGAATTGCTTTCCTTGCCTTGTTGCTCTAACGATGAAGCTTATACTTCCTCTAGTACTTGTGTTGAGACTAACCACGTAGAGGAAATCAAAGAGCTCAAGGCCCAAGTCACTTCTTTGAAGAAAGACTTGTAAAAGAGTCATGAAGGGAAATTTACACTCAACAACATCTTGAGAGTGCAAAAATCCCCCAATGACAAAGGTGGACTTGGATTCAACTCCAACAAGAAGAAGATTCCAAGATGAACAAAAAGAAGGGCCAAGAACAAGTCAAGAATTCGACCAAGATTGTTTGCTTCAAGTGCAAAGTAGAAGGGCATCATGTTAGATCTTGCCCATTGAAGAACAAGGCCATTAGTGATAAGCAACAAGGGAAGCGGCCACAAGTTCACTCTCATTCTCAACCTCAAGTTGAAGAAAGGCCTCTTCCCAAGAAAACTCAAGGTAATGCTTCTCAAGTTGAGAAATCAAGTGAGAAGAAAGTAAAGAGTAGGCGTTGCTACCTATGTCGTGAAAAAGGTCACGTCGCTTCTTCATGCACTAGTGGTAACTTATCCAACCCAATTATTATTGATGATGTCTATTCTCTTGGGAAGGATAAGGTTGGCAATGTGTTTGCCAAATTTGTTGGTACTCAAAGTGGTGTCAAGAAAAGAACCATTTGGGTAGCCAAGCCTATTGTGACTAACATCTTAGGACCTAACTTGGTTGGGGACCAACTAGCTCATACTTGATCAATAGGTGTTGTTGGAGGGCATTGGAGACTTGGCTACATTATGAAGAATTAAGGGGACTTCATCATTCTTATTTTCTCAAGCCAAGTCAATTGAATCATCAAGTTTATATCTTATATCCAATGTGCCTCCTTGCGGTAACTTGTACTTAAATTGCTTACATTGAAAGTTACTTGCCCCCGTTGCATGTTTTGGTTTTGTTCCTTGCATGTGGTTGTATATGATTGTGTCTCCAAATTGCTTATCTTGAGTAATCAAGTATAGGTATGTTGGTTTGCACTTCATGTACATGTGTGTCGTTCGTTGAGCCGTTGTGCATCTTGTTTGTATCTTAGTTGGCTCTTGTGAGAAATTAATGGAATATCCCATTATGGGGGAGTGATGTGCTTTGTGCACCTCACAATCCTATAAATGTGTGTACATGATTAATACCATCTAGTATTGATATTTCAAGATTATCTAGTCGCTATGTGGTATGTCTTCTCATGAGAAATTCAAATTCTAAATAGTCCATTAATTATCTCTTGTTGGATCCTTTTATTTGCCTCTTGTTTATCCTTAATTGGTATCACATTATGGGGGGGTAATATTCTCTGTGTATATTACTAGCCTAGAAAATGTGTACATTTGAGATATTGTCACCTAGAGTTGATATTGTAAATTATCTTGTTCCTAGGTGGCATGTTAGCTCTACAAGTTGCAATTTGCTTGTGTTTGGTGTGAAGATGATGTTGGATATCATTGTTATCTACCAACGGGAATTATTTCCAAGTACTTCTTGTCTTTTGACAATTGGTACTCACTTATGTGTGGTAGAAATTATTGATCATCTTCACGTTGGCGTTTGCTTTTTATTTTCCTTATCTCTTGCCAAGTGTGTGTCAACTTCCATTGCCTTCCGTGCCACTTGAGGATCTTGTTGTTTTCTTGATCGTGTCTAGTGTTTTCCTTGATATAGTGAACGTGGTGATCCTACCTTGTGCATTTTGTATTCAAATGCAAATTCTCTATAATGCACAACTCGTGGGGGAGCTATCCTATTTTCTATAAAACACTAAACTTGTGATCCATTTTAAGTGTGTGTTGGTGGACGACAAGCCGTTTCTTTTTGGTACTTGTGCCATCATGAAACTTTGTAGAGATCTTGGTTTGTTTGGAACCATCCTCTCTTTTGGGAGTTTGATATCATTTTGTGGGTTCCAATGGATATCTCATTCCTTGATGTATCTTTTAATGATATCTTCCAAGTGATGATTTCTCCATTTGGTATTCTTTTCACTTGGTATTTCCTTGTATTTTGGTATCGGTTCTTGAAAGTCTTGAGCATGCATATTAACTTCATGTAGTTTCTGTGGCATGCTTCTCTCTTTGACCCAATATATAGGGGAAACTCCACCAAGTCTCAAATTGGATGAGATGTGCATGAATCTCGTTTTCATATCTATATGCACATATTTATGTGGAGTTTGTCCTATGTATTGTTGGTGTGTCTAACTCTTTGGTCCCAATGAGTTTGGGTACCATTTTGTTTGTGTTGTTGTTCTAGGAACAATTGGAGATGCATTGGATGCTCGGCTCACTCACAAGGAAGGTGTTGTCACCATGTGCTTTTTGGAGTCAAGCTAGGATGATCAATGAACTACTTTGTACCTTCAATTGGTATCTACTACATCCTTCCAATGTTAACTCGGTAACAAGTATCTTCATATACTTCATGCACACATTTCTTGAATCAACCTTGTGTAGGTTGTATCATGGCATGTTATTCATTCTCTCTTGTGATACTTGTTTCCTTTCTCAAAGCATCCCAACAATGATCTCTTGTTGCTAGTTGTGATGTAACATCCCAAATTTTCAATTTGGAATGTTATACATTAGATCATCATTGCATAGCATATTTTATTGCATTTTGGCAAATCCTTGATAAATCCTAAGCAACTCAAGGACCCTCGGAGAGAGTTGGGGGTTTTTCCGATTTTTCATATTTGATTTTTATCAAATAATAAAACGAGGATTTTTGGTTTGATTATTTTCTCTTCGAAAAATATTTCATATTAAAATAAATGAGAGGAGAAAATATGACTTCTCCAAAACAATTGAAATATTGGAGGAAAAATATTAAAATCAAATATTGGATTTTATTTGCAATTTTACTTGCATTAAAAAAATTGCACGTTTTCAAAACTGCATTTTTTGGGTCAAAAAAATGTTCACCTTGTTCTAATTATTTTAATTAGACGGGGAAATTTTGTTTTATTATTTTTGGATTTTTATTTATTTTTCTGCGAATTTTTTTAGATTCGGCGGAATATTTTAAAAAAAAAGAGACCGCGCCCGACCGGGCCGAGGCCCGGCCGATCCAGCCGGCCCACCCCGTCGTCTCCCTCGCGCGCACGCGTCGCCGCCGCCGAAGTCCACGCCACCCCCTCCCCCTCTTAAATACCCCCCACCCCGCCTCCTTCTCCTCACCCCGCCGCCGCCCCAGCCCGCACCCGCCGCCGACCGCTGCAGCGCCGCGCCGCCGCAGCTTGCGCCCGCCGCCCGCAGCCGTGCGCCGCCGCCGCCGCCCCGCAACCGAGCCCCGCCGCCCCGCCGAGCCCCGCCGCCCCGCCGAGCCCCGCCCGAGCCCCGCCGCCCCGCCGGAGTCCCGCCGGAGCTGCCGTCGAGGTAGCCGAGCCGCCGCCGCCCGAGTCAGTTTAAAAAAAAACGATTCGGTTTATTTTTTTAAACCCTAGTTTTCGTTTTTTTTCAGATCGGTTTATTTTTTTCGGTTATTATAATTTAGTGAACGTTCACCGACCCGTTCGTTTAAACGAACGTGTTCGTCGGATTTTCGCTGTTAACGAACGTCCGTTCTTTAACCGTTCGTCAGTTTTTCTTTTTCGTCGGATTTTTCCACGATTATTCCAGATCTTGATTTCAGATCAGATCTTCGTTTTCGTTTAACTTTTCGCTCGTTTATCGGAATCAGGCGATTCAAGCGCCTAGAGTTTCGTCTCGAAATTCTCTTTCCGTTTAACCTACTCAAACAAGTTTTTGCTACTGTAAAATTTTACCTAGATCCAGATTAGTAAACGAAGCTTGTTTCTTTCGCCGTTTGACTTTCGTTGCTTCGTTCGATTTGATTCTTTTTGCAAACCGGAGTTCTTAAGTTGAACTTTCTGGTTGGATATTTTATTTGAGTTTTACCTGTGCATTAGATGAGTACTTATTGTTTGCTTGTTTGTTTGCGATAGAGTACCCAGAGTGCGCCGCTTGTTACTTCGAATCTCTAGGTTACGCGGATCATCATCAAGGCAAGTAACACTTTGATCATAGTTTTCCATACCCAGTTTTTATTGCATTAGATCAATCCTCAAACATTGCATGATTAGGATCCAATTTAACTGTGGGTATTGGGAAGTAGTTGAGGTAGTACCTATTACCTGTTTTATTTATCAAACCCTTGGGAGTTACTTCTACGTTTGCTATTATATTGCTATGCTATGCTCGTAGACGTGGATTGGGTTTGAGAGATATTCATGACAGATGTGAGATTGTTAATTAATGGTTTACTTAAGGTGGCAACTTAAACTCACATCTGGGTGGATTGAGGCACCTGGAGAACCCAGTGCTGCCTGTATTTTTGGATATCCCGGAGTACCCGTGTGATCATCCTATGGACCGCCACCCAGGTTCAAAGGGATCATGAGATTATTCATGCTAGAAACTTCCGTGTGCAGCCACATGCTATTATGGGCTCTAGCATAGTTGATTAAGTTGTGTGAGCTCTCGAAGAGGTGGACTAGCAGATGTAGGGGATGTAGGTGGTACGGTCTACCCAGAGTAGAGAGTTAACGCTTCTGAAAGACTGTGTCTCGGTCATCCGTTTCTCAAACATCATGCAGCACGAGAATCAAGCGGAGGCGATCGAGTCTTGTGGAGAAAAGTGCACAAACCTCTGCAGAGTGTACAAACTAATCATGGTTAGCCGTGTCCCCGGTTATGGACAACTTGAGTATCTAGTACCTGGATTATCATGTGAATCTCATCACCATGTTACTTTAATTAATATTGTTGGGTTAATGATGATACTTAATTGGGATTGAGATGCTGTCAACCATCTCAATGTTTCACAAACACCATGATAGTTAAATAAAATTTATTCCTTTGCAGTAGGGAAAAATTGGCTTTTCGCAAAACTGTAACCATAGAGCTTTCCACCAGCCATATATGCATGTAGTATAGCATTATTATATTCATTATTTCTCTATGTGTTACATTGCCAGCATATTCCATGTGCTGACCCGTTTTCGGGCTGCAACGTTTTATGTTGCAGACTTTTCAGACGACGAGTAAGGTGCCTTAGGTCGTGGTCTTATACTCAGTGATGCCGTTGGAGTTGATGGACTCACTTATCTTCCAAGCCTTCCGCTGTTATCGTATTTAGATGGCCTTAAGCCATATTTATCATACTTATTCTCTTTTGAGATATTCGTTGTAATAAGTGTGTGATTGCTTCTCTGTTATAAATCCTCCATTTGTACTGTGCGTGTCAGCATTACTGATCCAGGGATGATACTGGTGCACAGCAGCACAGACTGTTTGAGGTCTGGTCGCTACAAAAGGTGGTATCAGAGCACACGCTGACTGTAGGACACGACCACTAAGCTTAAACCCTAGAACACTTCTCTCTTCTCATTTCTGACCCCTCTCCACTTTCTACTCTTTTAGGAATGGCGGATGCAAGGAGCAAGTTCATGCAACCAGATGAAGATACGCCTTTTGGACGTCACTTGAAGGAAGTCACTAAGTACTTGAACATAGGAATACCAAGCATCACCGGAAGCTACAACGCCACATTACCTGAAGTGGAGAGCTGGCAGATTCAAGTTCAAGTTCCAGGAAGGACGATTGCGCCAGTCACTGAGCCTATAAAGTTGTCATTTGAAGCACCAACCTGGAGTTTAGGGAAGAGCATGGCAGCCCACATCGCTATGGGACGCATTGGAGAAGTCTACCACAGGGAGCTTAAGGATACTATTTATCAGATTTGTGGACGCCGAGACGAGCAATGGGAGATGATCAGCACCAAGAAGGATGGATCAATTGCAGCGTTCATCCAGGAGCAAAGCCAACACATTCGTCGCCAGGAGAACCAGATGTGCTCAGACAAGATAGATCTGAAGAAGGCATTGACGAAGATCAAGGAGCTGGAGGAAGAACTCAAGGCTACACGCGAGGATTATTTGGAGGAAATCGTCGCACTAGTAGGGAAGAATGACGACCTGGAGAAGAAGATTGGAGTATTCATGGGAAATCCAGTGCCAAAAGCAGAAGATGATGAATGCACTTGCCCGGATAACTACATCATCATCGACGACACCGACTCGGACCCCAGTGAAGATGACTTTGTTGATGAAGCTGGAGCAGATATCATGGAGTCTTCAACTGATCAGAATTTCTAGTAGACCACCATATCAGTAGTAGTTTTCCCCCATTTATATAGTATAGTTCAAGCACTTTTGTAACGCTAGATAGATCGATTGTATGCCTTGTTTGAATTGATTGAGTGCTATTGATTGTATTTGTCTCATGAGCATATGGGTAGTGTTTTCCCTCTAGACCTCATTCTATTCTAAACTCTCATCTTTTCTAACCTATTAGATGCCTCCGAGACGCGACACCGGATTTGTTTTTCCACCGGAGATCACTCAGTTGATTCAGCAACAGAATGCCTTGATGCAAGTGTTAGTACAGAACCAAGGCAACAACAACAACAACAACCCACCACCACCACCTGTTGATCACTTAGCCCGTTTCTTGAGGCTAAATCCGCCGGTGTTTTCCAGCAGCACCGAGCCGATTGTTGCAGATGATTGGCTCCGCAAAGTTGGAAGGGAGTTGGCCACTGCAGGATGCACAGATGCGGAAAGAGTGCGTTTTGCCGCGCATCAGCTTGATGGACCCGCAGCATCATGGTGGGAGAATTACACAGCCACACACCCTATTGACACTGTCACATGGGACCAGTTTCAGCAAACTTTCCGTACAGCCCATGTTTCAGCAGGAGCTATGGCCATGAAGAAGCGTGAGTTTTGTAACCTACGCCAAGGAGGACGCACCGTAGGCCAGTATGTGGAGGATTTCAGTAAGTTAGCACGTTATGCACCATATGACGTTGCTACGGATGCAGCCAAGCAGGAGAAGTTCCTCGAAGGATTGAATGATGAGCTGAGCTTGCAGCTAATGGTAGCAACCTTCAACAACTACCAGGAGTTGGTAGATAGAGCGCTCATGATTGAAGGGAAGCAGCAGCAGATTGAGAACCGTAAGAGGAAGTATGGACAAGGGAAGTATAATTCTGGAGCTCAGCAGAAGCCACGTTTTGCCCCGAAATCGGGAGGACAGTTTCAGCATACCCATGGAGGAGGTAGTTCGCACAACCATAATGGCTCCAAGAATGGTAATGGGAATGGAGGAAGCAACGGACAGAACCGTAATAACCCATCTACCCCAGCCAAGAGGGATCTAAGCCACGTTACTTGTTTCAAGTGCCAGAAGACTGGGCATTATGCAACTGATTGTCCTGAAGCCCAGAATGGAAATGGCAATGGAAGCTCTGGGAAGAAGCCGAACCCTTTCAATAAAGGACATGTGAACCACGTGAGCGTGGAAGAGGTTGAAGCACAGCCTGATGCAGTAATAGGTAAGTTTATGGTTAAGTCATTTACTGCACTCGTTCTTTTTGATACTGGTGCATCGCATTCATACATATCAAGGGGATTTGTGGATAAGTATAAACTGCCAACCCAAGCCCTTAGGTCACCCATGTTAGTAACCTCGCCAGGAGCAGAGTATATGGCTAGTTTATGGTGTGAACGGTTACCATTAAGGATTGGTAACTACCTGTTTCCCTCAGACCTAATTATTTTGGAATCGCAAGGATTGGATGTGATATTAGGCATGGATTGGTTATCAAAGTACGAAGGGAACATTGAGTGCGCCAGTAAGTCGATTTTGCTTACCACCCCAGAAGGAAGAAGGATTAAGTATGTATCCCGGCATATGCCGAAGAGGACTCAAGTGAATTCCTTATCAGGAGTTGTACAGGAGGAAGTGCCAGTGGTGAAGGATTACCCGGATGTATTTCCAGAAGAGTTGCCAGGCATGCCACCGGATAGAGACATTGAATTCTTGACTGAACTTTTGCCAGGCACAGGGCCAATATCTAAGAGACCGTACAGGATGCCCGCAAAAGATTTGGAGGAGATTAAGAAGCAGATTAAGGAGTTATTGGATAAAGGCTATATTCGCCCAAGTTCGTCACCTTGGGGATCACCAGTACTTCTAGTGGAGAAGAAAGATGGATCGTTGAGGATGGTTGTTGATTACCGTGGATTGAATGAAGTGACCATCAAAAACAAGTACCCACTGCCGATGATCAATGATTTGTTTGACCGCTTACAAGGAGCTAAGGTATTTTCCAAGATCGATCTACGATCAGGATACCATCAGTTAAAGATTCGAGAGCAGGATATACCTAAGACGGCTTTTACCACCAGATATGGGCTATATGAGTATACCGTTATGTCATTTGGTCTGACTAACGCACCTGCCTATTTCATGAACCTGATGAACAAAGTGTTTATGGAGTTTTTGGATAAGTTCGTCGTGGTGTTCATTGACGATATTTTAGTCTACTCCAAGAATGAAGAAGAGCATAAGGAGCATTTGCGTTTGGTACTTGAGAAGCTCAGAGAACATCAGTTATACGCCAAGTTCGGCAAATGTGAATTTTGGCTGAAGGAAGTTGGATTCCTCGGACATGTTATATCCGGAGAAGGAATAGCAGTAGACCCCGCCAAAGTTGACACAGTAACAAGTTGGGAATCACCCACGTCAGTTGGAGAGATCCGGAGTTTTCTTGGACTTGCAGGATACTACCGGAGGTTTATTGAGAATTTCTCAAAGATTGCAAAGCCCATGACTGAGCTATTGAAGAAGGAGACCAAATTCAATTGGACTGAGGAATGTGAAGCTAGTTTCCAAGAATTGAAGAAATGATTGGTTACATCACCAGTGTTGATTCTGCCAGATCAACGCAAGGATTATGAAGTTTATTGCGACGCTTCTCGTCGAGGACTTGGAGCAGTGCTTATGCAGGAAGGAAGAGTTGTGTCATATGCTTCACGACAGCTTAAACCCCATGAGAAGAATTATGCCACGCATGATTTGGAATTAGCAGCCATAGTGCATGCGTTGAAGACATGGAGACATTTTCTCATCGGAAACCATTGTGAGGTGTACACGGATCACAAGAGTTTGAAGTACATCTTCACGCAGAAGGAGTTAAATCTCAGGCAGAGGAGATGGTTGGAGCTTATTAAGGACTATGATATGAGATTGCATTATCACCCAGGGAAGGCTAACGTAGTAGCAGACCCGTTGAGCCGCAAGAGCCATGTCAACACCCTCATGACAGGAGAGTTACCCCAGGAGTTAGCCGAGGACCTTCGCGAGCTATGTTTGGAGATAGTTCCGAGAGGCTATTAAGCGACATTGGAGATTCAGTCTACCTTGATGGAAAAGATCAGAGAAGCTGAGAAGACAGACAAGGAGATTGACGAGATAAAGGAAAAGTTGAGCAAAGGAAAAGCCAAGGGATTTCGTGAGGATGAGTACGATACCTTATGGTTTGAGGACCGCGTTTACGTGCCCAATGATCCGGAGATCAGGAAGTTGATCTTGCAAGAGGCCCATGATTCACCGTATTCGATTCACCCAGGAAATACCAAGATGTATTTGGATTTGAAGGATACTTTCTGGTGGACCGGAATGAAGAAGGATATTGCGGAGTATGTAGCAGTTTGTGATGTGTGTCAGAGAGTGAAGGCAGAACATCAGAAGCCAGCGGGATTGCTACAACCATTGCCGATACCCGAATGGAAGTGGGATAAACTAGGCATGGATTTTATCACGGGATTGCCCAGGACTCGTTCAGGCTATGACTCAATATGGGTTGTAGTCGACCGTTTGACGAAACTAGCTTATTTCATCCCAGTAAAGACCACTTACACCAGTGCTAAGTTGGCAAAGATATACATGACCAGAATCGTATGTTTGCATGGAGTTCCGAGGACCATTGTATCAGATAGAGGAACCCAGTTTACCTCGAAGTTTTGGAATTAGTTACATGAAACTTTGGGAACCAGGCTAGAATTCAGTACAGCCTTTCACCCACAGACAGATGGACAGACCGAGAGAGTCAATCAGATTTTGGAAGACATGTTGAGAGCTTGTGCACTAGATTATGGATCTAGTTGGGACGACAATTGCCATATGCAGAGTTTTCTTACAACAACAGTTATCAAACCAGTTTGAAGATGGCCCCTTTCGAAGCTTTGTACGGAAGGAGGTGTAGAACACCATTGTTATGGGACGAAGTTGGAGACCGTCAGTTGTTTGGACCAGATTTGATTAAGCAGTCTGAACAGAAAGTGAGGTTGATTCGCGATAGGCTCAAGGTAGCCCAGTCCAGGCAGAAGAGTTATGCGGATTCAAAACGTAAGGAGACAGTTCACGAAGTCGGAGACAGAGTTTATCTTCGAGTATCACCACTTCGAGGAGTGAAGCGCTTTGGAGTTAAGGGAAAGTTAGCGCCCCGTTTTATCGGACCATACAGAGTTTTGGAACGTATGGGAGAAGTTGCCTACAAGCTGGAATTGCCTGATGGATTGTCAGGAGTTCATGATGTATTTCACGTTTCCCAGTTGAAGAAGTTCCACGCAGAGATGGCTGAGATACCACTGAGAGATACAGTGCCACTGGAAGCGATTCAGCTGGAAAGTGATTTGACCTATGAGGAGAAACCAGTTAAGATTCTTGAGTATGCCAGCCGAGTTACCCGCAGTAAGGTTATCAAGTTTTGCAAAGTCCAGTGGAGTCACCATACGGAAGATGAAGCCACCTGGGAGCGAGAGGAAGATCTACGGAAGAACCACTCTCACCTATTTTCTAGCCAACCCGAATCTCGAGGGCGAGATTCATCTTAAGGGGGTAGGTTTGTAACATCCCAAATTTTCAATTTGGAATGTTATACACTAGATCATCATTGCGTAGCATATTTTATTGCATTTTGGCAAATCCTCGATAAATCCTAAGCAACTCAAGGACCCTCGGAGAGAGTTGGGGGTTTTCCGATTTTTCATATTTGATTTTTATCAAATAATAAAACGAGGATTTTTGGTTTGATTATTTTCGCTCTGAAAAATATTTCATATTAAAATAAATGAGAGGAGAAAATATGACTTCTCCAAAACAATTGAAATATTGGAGGAAAAATATTAAAATCAAATATTGGATTTTATTCGGATTTTATTTGCAATTTTACTTGCATTAAAAAAATTGCACGTTTTCAAAACTGCATTTTTGGGTCACAAAAATGTTCACCTTGTTCTAATTATTTTAATTAGACGAGGAAAATTTGTTTTATTATTTTTGGATTTTTATTTATTTTTCTGTGAATTTTTTTAGATTCGGCGGAATATTGTTTTTTAAAAAAAGAGACCGCGCCCGACCGGGCCGAGGCCCAGCCGAGCCAGCCGGCCCACCCAGTCGTCTCCCTCGCGCGCACGCGCCGCCACCGCCGAAGTCCGGCTCGGACACGCCGCCCGCCGCCACCTTGCCCCCTCCTCCACGCCACCCCCTCCCCCTCTTAAATACCCCCACCCCGCCTCCTTCTCCTCACCCCGCCGCCGCCCCAGCCCGCACCCGCCGCCGCCCGCTGCCGCGCTGCGCCGCCGCCGCTTGCGCCCGCCGCCCGCAGCCGTGCGCCGCCGCCGCCGCCCCGCAGCCGAGCCCCGCCCGAGCCCCGCCGCCCCGCCGGAGTCCCGCCGGAGCTGCCGTCGATGTAGCCGAGCCGCCGCCGCCCGAGTCCATTTTTTTAAAAGAAAAAACCGATTCGGTTTATTTTTTTAAACCCTAGTTTTCGTTTTTTTCAGATCGGTTTATTTTTTTCGGTTTTATTATTTAGTGAACATTCACCGACCCGTTCGTTTAAACGAACGTGTTCGTCGGATTTTCGCTGATAACGAACGTCCGTTCTTTAACCGTTCGTTAGTTTTTCTTTTTCGTCGGATTTTTCCGCGATTATTCCAGATCTTGATTTCAGATCAGATCTTCGTTTTCGTTTAACTTTTCCCTCGTTTATCGGAATCAGGCGATTCAAGCGCCTAGAGTTTCGTCTCGAAATTCTCTTTTCGTTTAACCTACTCAAACAAGTTTTTGCTACTGTAAAACTTGACCTAGATCCAGATTAGTAAACGAAGCTTGTTTCTTTCGCCGTTTGACTTTCGTTTCTTTGTTCGATTTGATTCCTTTTGCAAACCGGAGTTCTTAAATTGAACTTTCTGGTTGGATCTTTTATTTGAGTTTTACCTATGCATTAGATGAGTATTTATTGTTTGCTTGTTTGTTTGCGATAGAGTACCCGGAGTGCGCCGCTTGTTACTTCGAATCTCTAGGTTACGCGGATCATCAGCAAGGCAAGTAACACTTTGATCATACTTTTCCATATCCAGTTTTTATTGCATTAGATCAATCCTCAAACATTGCATGATTAGGATCCAATTTAACCTGTGGGTATTGGGAACTAGTTGAGGTAGTACCTATTACCTGTTTTATTTATCAAACCCTTGGGAGTTACTTCTACGTTTGCTATTATATTGCTATGCTATGCTCGTAGACGTGGATTGGGTTTGAGAGATATTCATGACAGATGTGAGATTGTTAATTAATGGTTTACTTAAGGTGGCAACTTAAACTCACATCTGGGTGGATTGAGGCACCTGGAGAACCCAGTGCTGCCTGTATTTTTGGATATCCCGGAGTACCCGTGTGATCATCCTATGGACCGCTACCCAGGTTCAAAGGGATCATGAGATTATTCATGCTAGAAACTTCCGTGTGCAGCCACATGCTATTATGGGCTCTAGCATAGTTGATTAAGTTGTGTGAGCTCTCGAAGAGGTGGACTAGCAGATGTAGGGGATGTAGGTGGTACGGTCTACCCAGAGTAGAGAGTTAACGCTTCTGAAAGACTGTGTCTCGGTCATCCGTTTCTCAAACATCATGCAGTGCGAGAATCAAGCGGAGGCGATCGAGTCTTGTGGGGAAAAGTGCACAAACCTCTGCAGAGGGTACAAACTAATCATGGTTAGCCGTGTCCCCGGTTATGGACAACTTGAGTATCTAGTACTTGGATTATCATGTGAATCTCATCACCATGTTACTTTAATTAATATTGTTGGGTTAATGATGATACTTAATTGGGATTGAGATGCTGTCAACCATCTCAATGTTTCACAACCACCATGATAGTTAAATAAAATTTATTCCTTTGCAGTAGGGAAAAATTGGCTTTTCGCAAAACTGTAACCATAGAGCTTTCCACCAGCCATATATGCATGTAGTATAGCATTATTATATTCATTATTTCTCTATGTGTTACATTGCCAGCATATTCCATGTGCTGACCCGTTTTCGGGCTGCAACGTTTTATGTTGCAGACTTTTCAGACGACGAGTAAGGTGCCTTAGGTCGTGGTCTTATACTCAGTGATGCCGTTGGAGTTGATGGACTCACTTATCTTCCAAGCCTTCCGCTGTTATCGTATTTAGATGGCCTTAAGCCATATTTATCATACTTATTATCTTTTGAGATATTTGTTGTAATAAGTGTGTGATTGCTACTCTGTTATAAATCCTCCATTTGTACTATGCGTGTCAGCATTACTGATCCAGGGATGACACTGGTGCACAGCAGCACAGACTGTTTGAGGTCTGGTCGCTACATGTGATGTCTTTGATGGTTGTGTGGTAGGAATTCATTTATGTACAATAAGACCATATCTAGCCATGTGCTATGCTTCCAAGCAAATATCTTATTGGTATATCTATGACTTCCTTTGGATATCTTGTTCCTTCGTGTTGTAACTATTTCGGGTGTACATCCTTCTTTGTAGATATATATCCTCATGATTTCGTCTACCTAGAACCTTATACACTTGAGAGAAATTACATCTCTAGATGATATCCTTTCTTTCACGTCCACCTTGTCCTTCTTATGTTATTTCTTTTGTGGCTCCGTGAAAGATTTTGCCTTGAGTGCGTGTCTTATCTCATTGCATCTTGATGCACTCTTGTGTGGTGAAGATTATTTTCCTCATGCTTGTCTTTACGAGGCTTTTGCCATCTTAATTGGTATCCCTCGTCTTGATGAAGCTTTCTTTTATTTCTTCACCACGGGTTGTTACAAGCATAGGTTCTTTATATGCTTATTAGTAAGCTTGTGAACCCATTTTCTAGTTGTGTGTGGGAATGATAGGGCTTGCATCGTGTGCCTCATTCTCCCAAGACTTTATTGATGCTTAATGTCCATCCGTACATTAGTCTTCTCAAGTGCATTGCCTTGACTCACACACATCATTTTGGTTGAGCCCATTCTTAAGTTGCCTCTTTTTACTTGTTGCTCAACCATATGTTCGTTGCAAGTACTAGGCTTTGTTTCCTTATGCTCACTTGCACTTGTTGTAAATTTGTATTTATTTTGGGGGAGCTATGATCCTATTTTGTGCACTTTGTATCCAAATACAAATATTCTTGTGTGCACAAATCATGGGGAGCTTCTCTAGTTTCTTTAGAACACTCTTTTGCTCATATCATAATATCTTTTATTCATGTGGCATGTAGGATCATTGGTCTAGTTGGTTCAATTGGTATCTTTTGATAGATTGCTTCGATTGGTATCCTTTGATTGCTTGATTGCTCGTTTCTCTCTATGTTATGTCTTTGTGGCATATCATTCTTTTGCAATCTTTGGGCCTCAATATAGTTTGTCTTCCTCCAAGTATTTATCGTTGGACATGTGTGTTGCATTCCACTCTCTAGTTGAGAAATACACAATTTATGGAGGGACACAAGCTATATTGGCCTTCTAAGCTTTTCGCCCATTTTGGCAATCGATGCCAATGGGGGAGAAGTTTCAGAGAGTTTTGTGGAGAAGTCTTCAGAGTTTTCTCCTTGCTTTGGTTTTGTTCCTAAGCATTTGCATCTCATACGCATGCATTATTGGTTGTTGCATTACATGGTGATGCATAATTCCTTATATAAACTCTCTTGAAAGTGATTGTCATCAATTACCAAAATGGGGGAGATTGAAAGAACATGCGGTGCCCCCATGTTTGGTTTTGGTAATTGATGACAATCTCTATGGACTAATGGTTGCCTTGAGTTATATTTGAAGGATTTGTCCATAGGCATTTCTTGAAGTTCATGTGTTGGTTTCAAGGAGTTTATGTGGTGACCAAGGTGTTATTAAGGAATTATCCAAAGATTGGTCGTGTGAGAGTTGAGCTTATTGCAAGCATGTCTTGGAGAAGAAGATTGTGTGATCATTCATGTATATCTTCAAGACATCATCCAAATGAAGAGAGTTGAAAAGATTCATGGTTGATCAAGACTAAGTCAAGAGTGAATCAACTTGATCAACTCACAAAGCGTAGAAGATGTACCGAGAGGGATCAAGCGATCCCATGGTGTGGTAAGCATTGTCAATTATGCTTTGTGTACTAACCCATGATCTTCGTGAGAGTTCTTTGTGGGGTTAGGTTGCGGTGTGCAAGTTCAAGTGAAGCATCATGAAGAGATCAAATGCTTGAAGCTTGCCGTCCATTGTGGTGACAATGGACTTGTGAAGATGTTGCGGTGTGCAAGTTCAAGTGAAGCATCATGAAGAGATCAAATGCTTGAAGCTTGCCGTCCATTGTGGTGACAATGGACTTGTGAAGATGTGCGGAAGAGTGGCTCACCCATAGTGGAGCATGGGGGAGCAATCAACTAGTCTTCATCGAGCCAACGCAACCAAGAAAGGTGGTCCAACTTGAGGGAGTCAAGATCGCCATCATCTAGCTCAAGTGGACCATGTGCAAGGCAAAGGTTTGCTCTTGATAGGTTTTCTATTTTACCGGTCTCATGATGGTAGTTGGGAGACCGGGTTATAGGATCGATTGCCGTACTATCAAGGGGGGCTCTCGATGAGTAGCTTGATCGTATCGTTCATAGAGAGCTCAAACCATTGCATCCTTGCATCATCTTTATTGGTTCTTCTCCTTGTGAGTTTTGGAGCTTATGGTCATCTTGATGACAAGATCGAGTTCATCGAAAACGGAGTTCACTCGCATCTTCTATGATGTTTTCGATGTTGGAGGTTATGCCGGTTCTTCTCGGTTGGAGGTTTCACTCCTCTATTTGTTGGCATACCTCCCCTGCCTCTTCTTACTATAACCAACAAGCTTGATGTTTTCGCTGTTTTGATGCTACTCGTCTTCCTCTATCCAACAAGCCTGAGTTTGCTCAATTCGGAGCTCATATGCAGAAGTTATGGCAGTTTTGGTTTCCTAGCGGTAGTACCGCGGGCCGGAGCGGTAGTACCGCTTGGGTTCTACAAGCGGTAGTACCGCTCTAGAGCGGTAGTACCGCTCCAGAGCGGTAGTACCGCTGGTAGCCCCCAGCCGTAGTACCGCTGTGGTCTCGTACTAGTACCGCCTCGATTCGAGGGGTCTTTTTTCGTGTCGGGTTCTACGGTACTAGCCGCGGCAGTGGGGGCCGTAGTACCGCTCGTTTGCGGTAGTACCACCCTGCCACCGCGGTAGTACCGCTCTGGGCCCAGCGGCAGTACCGCGAGGGGGAGCGGTAGTACCGCTTATAGGGGCAAGCGGTAGTACCGCTGGCCAAGCGGTAGTACCACTCTCTGCGGGGCTGAAGTGGGGGTAACGGTTGCATTGTTCCCCCCACTATATAAGGAGGTCTTCTTCCCCAATGAACCTAATCCTTGGAGCTCGTGTTCTTCCCCCATTGTTGACCTTCTTCGAGCTTGCTAACTCTCAATCCCTCCATGGATTCTTGCTAGTTTTTGAGGGAAAAGAGAGAGGAGATCTAGATCCACATTTCCACCAATCACTTTCTCCTCTATGTGAGGGGACCCCCTTGGATCTAGATCTTGGAGTTCTTGGTGTTCTCCTTCTTGTTCTTCCTCTCATTTTCCTCCCTAGCATTAGTTGCTTCGGTGGGATTTGAGAGAGAAGGACTTGGGCACTCCGTGTGCCCTTGCCATTGCATTTGGTGCATCGGTTTGAGTTCTCCACGGTGATACGTGGAAGTTACAAGTTGAGAAGCTTATTACTCTTGGGTGCTTGGTGCCCTTGAGCTTGTTCCTCTTGGGTGCTTGGGCGCCCTAGACGGTTGGTGGTGTTCGGAGCTCAATCATTGTGGTGTAAAGCTCCGGGCAAGCATCGGGGTCTCCAATTAGGTTGTGGAGATCGCCCCGAGCAATTTGACGGGTACCGGTGACCGCCCCCAAGGGTTGCCAAAGTGTACGGGTTCGGTGACCGCCCCCAAGGGTTGCCATTTGTACGGGTTCGGTGACCGCCCTCAAGGGTCCCTTAGTGGAATCACGGCATCTTGCATTGTGCGAGGGCGTGAGCAGATTACGGTGGCCCTAGTGGCTTCTTGGGGAGCATTGTGCCTCCACACCGCTCCAAACGGAGATTAGCATCCGCAAGGGTGTGAACTTCGGGATACATCGTCGTCTCCGCGTGCCTCGGTTATCTCTTACCCGAACCCTTTACTTATGCACTTTACTTTGTGATAGCCATATTGTTTCTTGTCATATATCTTGCTATCACTTAGTTGTTTATCTTGCTTAGCATAAGTTGTTGGTGCACATAGGTGAGCCTAGTTGTTGTAGGTTTTGTGCTTGTCAAATTAACCGCTAGGTTTATTCCGCATTTGTTCAATCCTAAACCGTAATTATTTTAAAGCGCCTATTCACCCCCCCTCTAGGCGACATCCACGATCTTTCAATATTATTCAATAAAATTTCAGCTTCATCCGGTGTTGTTTCCCTGAAAACAGAACCAGCACAACTATCCAGGTAATCTCTGGAAGCATCAGTTAGTGCATTATAAAAGATATCAAGTATTAGTCAGGCAAAGCATTAAGTAATTGGAGAAGCCTCCCCCAAGCTTGTGGGAGACTCTCTTCTTCCATAAAATTATATATATCCCTCAAAGCAGCTTGTTTCTTATGAGCGGGGAAATATTTAGCAGAGAAGTAATAAATCATATCCTGGGGACTACGCACACAACCAGGATCAAGAGAATTAAACCAAATCTTAGCATCACCCTTTAATGGGAATGGAAATATTTGAAGGATATATAGGTAGCGAGATTTCTAATCATTAGTGAACAGGGTGGCTATATCATTTAATTTAGTAAGATGTGCCACAACAGTTTCAGATTCATAGCCATGAAAAGGATCAGATTCAACCAAAGTAATTCATAATCCTTATCAGTAACACGGATAGGTGAAGTAGAAAAAGCAGGGTCAGGTTTCATTCTAGCATTAAGAGATTGCTGCTTCCATTTAGCCAATAACTTCTTTAGATTATATCTATCATTGCAAGCAAAAAATTCTTTAGCAACTGCTTCATCCATAACATAGCCCTCAGGCACAACAGGCAATTCATATTTATTAGGGGAAGAGTCTTCATCATCACTTTCATCAATATTATCAATAATTTCATTTTCTCTTGCCCTAGCGAGTTGTTCATCAAGAAATTCACCAAGTGGCACAGTAGTATCAAGCATAGAAGTAGTTTCATCATAAGTATCATGCATAGCAGAAGTGGCATCATCAATAACATGCGACATATCAGAACGAATAGCAGAAGCAGGTCTAGGTGTCGCAAGCTTACTCAAAACAGAAGGTGAATCAAGTGCAGAGCTAGATGGCAGTTCCTTACCTCCCCTCGTAGTTGAGGGATAAATTTTTGTTTTCTCGTCTTTCAAGTTCTTCATAGTGACCAGCAGATATAAATCCCAAGTGACTCAAAGAATAGAGCTATGCTCCCCGGCAACGGCGCCAGAAAATAGTCTTGATAACCCACAAGTATAGGGGATCGCAACAGTTTTCGAGGGTAGAGTATTCAACCCAAATTTATTGATTCGACACAAGGGGAGCCAAAGAATATTCTCAAGTATTAGCAGTTGAGTTGTCAATTCAACCACACCTGGATAACTTAGTATCTGCAGTAAAGTATTTAGTAGCAAAGTAGTATGGAAGTAACGGTAACGATAGCAAAAGTAATATTTTTGGGTTTTGTAGTGATTGTAACAGTAGCAACGGAAAAGTAAATAAGTGAAGAACAATATGTGAAAAGCTCGTAGGCATTGGATCGGTGATGGAAAATTATGCCGGATGCGGTTCATCATGTAACAGTCATAACATAGGGTGACACAGAACTAGCTCCAATTCATCAATGTAATGTAGGCATGCATTCCGAATATAGTCATACGTGCTTATGGAAAAGAACTTGCATGACATCTTTTGTCCTACCCTCCCGTGACAGCGGGGTCCTAGCGGAAACTAAGGGATATTAAGGCCTCCTTTTAATAATGTACCGGAACAAAGCATTAACACATAGTGAATACATGAACTCCTCAAACTATGGTCATCACCGGGAGTGGTCCCGATTATTGTCACTTCGGGGTTGCCGGATCATAACACATAGTAGGTGACTATAGACTTGCAAGATAGGATCAAGAACTCACATATATTCATGAAAACATAATAGGTTCAGATCTGGAATCATAGCACTCGGGCCCTAGTGACAAGCATTAAGCATAGCAAAGTCATAGCAACATCAATCTCATAACATAGTGGATACTAGGGATCAAACCCTAACAAAACTAACTCGATTACATGATAGATCTCATCCAACCCATCACCGTCCAGCAAGCCTACGATGGAATTACTCACGCACGGCGGTGAGCATCATGAAATTGGTGATGGAGGATGGTTGATGATGACGATGGCGACGGATTCCCCTCTCCGGAGCCCCGAACGGACTCCAGATCAGCCCTCCCGAGAGGTTTTAGGGCTTGGCGGCGGCTCCGTATCGTGAAACGTGATGAATCCTTCTCTCTAATTTTTTTTCTCGCCGAAAGTGAATATATGGAGTTGGAGTTGAGGTCGGTGGAGCGTCAGGGGGCCCACGAGATAGGGGGCGCGCCCAGGGGGCAGGCACGCCCCCCACCCTCGTGGACAGGGTGTGGGCCCCCTGACGTGGATTTTTCTTCCAGTATTTTTCTTATTTTCCAAATAGATGTTCCGTGGAGTTTCAGGTCATTCCGAAAACTTTTGTTTTTGCACATAAATAACACCATAGAAAGTTTGCTGAAAACAGCGTCAGTCCGGGTTAGTTCCATTCAAATCATGCAAGTTAGAGTCCAAAACAAGGGCAAAAGTGTTTGAAAAAGTAGATACGACGGAGACGTATCACCCGTAGGGCCAATCTATGAGCGCCACATGTCCTTGTGGACCCGTAGCTCCAATTAAATTTGATTTATTTCATTTCTTCTTTACTGCTCCATTCCTTCTCACCACCAGAACGATTGCCCGTGCTGATGGTTCTTGCTCGTCGGACTGTGATGCCACTGGCCCGTCGAGTACGTCGTGGATGCCGGCGTCCACCCCCACCGTGCTACCTCTCACAACGATGCCCCTCTGCGGCCCGTCCAAGATCAAGAACAAGCACAAGCAGAGTGGCAAGAAGAAGGCGCCCAGGCCCGCGCCTGCGCCGAAGCCGCTCAGCCTGCCCGTGCCCCGTCGCACTCGAGCCACGCCCGCCACCTTCGAGGTCGTATCCGGCCCCACACTCTTTGCCAACGATCCGGTAATGTTTCACTCAAAAGTTAACCTCTTTTAATTTGGTACCAATCCACAGAACGGATGGAACAATGAACTGACTTTTATTGGTGCAGACTGCAGAGCGGGAGCGGCGAGCAGCACGGGCACCAGGACATGGTTGCGCTTCTGCTGTGGCTAGCACGGTAAAAGTTTAACCCAGAGATATCCATCCATTGTTATTCATGTATCCACTGCACGGTTCAATCATTACGTTTGCTTGTTATGATAGATATCCATCACTTAGACTGAATCTCGCCGGAACGGGAGATTAACACGGCCATGCTCCAACAGACAAAAAATTGTCGGCTTCTTAATCACCTCATTTAGATTGCTTTGGCTCATTTAATTTGACGGCGGGGGGGGGGGGGGGGGGGGGGTGTTAATTGACCTCACAAATCCAACATGCATCAGCGAAGAAAATATGTGTGGCCGTGCCTAGGGCTGGACGGCGGTGGCAACGTGTTCGAACGACGGTGAGGCGCGGTGGGAGAAGGGATCCCCGGGGGCATGGGCCAAGTGATAACAGAGACGACGCACAAAGACGCCGACAGCGAAGGGCTCTTCGTTTTTGAGAAATGGAGGAGGATCCCCGGCCTCTGCATCTGGACGATGCATGCAGCCACTTTATTAAAAATTCACATAAGACCTTACAAAGTCATACAACAGTAAGCCTAAAGCCACCATCTAGGTAACATTTGTCGCTACTCCTATCCAGTTGATGTAGGGATGTTGATAGTCTGGGCCTAATACCAAACAGACCTCGCAGCCAAACCTAACATCTAAGACCTCAGGTCCCAACCAGGACGCCTGCCGGGTATGGGGCACCCAGCAGTCTGGCGCACTTCTCAACCAGGACGCCTGCTGGGTATGAGGCCGCCGCAGCCACCTGCCACCAATCCATCTTCAGAGCTGTACCGTTGCATCTACCATGCCAGCTCTCTCTGCCGTCGACGCCACCATGACGCCAGACAGCGTCGTCCTCCTGCGCGAGTCCATCCTCGTACATCGGGCGCCGAGGCTCCACTGCACCACGCCGCCGAGATCAGCCGTCATCAATGTGTAGGATGAAGCACCACTCCACCAAGAAAGCCACCCACTGGTCCCTCGATCCCGTGTACGCCTCCAAGAATGACGCCCCCAAGGAGGAAACGACACCAACGCGCCGCCGTCATCCGATCTACTGATCTAGGGTTTCCCCCAGATGTAGCAAATAATTGTCTTGAACTTCTCCTTGGCGATGCCTTCAAGAAGGAAACGCCGCATAGCAGCGCCGTCACCGCCGGCCATGGCCAGGTTTTCACCCGGATCTGAACAGAGGACCTCCATGAAGCCACTTGTACATGAACCGCCGCCATCGCTGCCGGGGACTGGACGGAGAATCCAGGCCGCCGCCGCCTGACCGGCCATGGCACCACCATGGTGCCTAGGCCGGCGTCGTCAGGCCCACCATGCCCGCCTGTAGACGCTCACCAGATCCGCCGGCCCGCCAAAACCCATCTGGGTACAGCAAGATCCGCGATCTGGGCCGCCCCACAGGGGCTCCTCTGCCGTGGTATCGTGCCTGCGCTGACGCTGCTGTCACACTCGCCGCCGGGAACCCGCCGCTCCACGCCGCCAGTGCCCTGCAGTTCCATGCGCCGCCGCCGCCAGGGGAAGACGCGGCCACCACGCGAGGGGGAAAGCCCCGCCGCCGCCATCACCGGTCAGGCTATGGGCATGGCCTCCGGCGGCGGTAGGGGAGAGAGGAAGTGGGAGGAGGCCTTTGGGCCGGCGGCGGATTTCGCCCCCTCGTGTCACCTAGGTTAGGCGAAGGGCTCTTCGTAGTGACGAGCATGGTACTGCTCGACTGGCAGTGGCGTCACAGTCTGACGAGCAAGAACCATCAGCGCCGGCGATCGTTTTGGTGGTGAGAAACACCGGAGAAATAAAGAAGAAACAAAATAAATCTAATTTAATTCGAGCTATGGGTCCACATGGACATGTGGCACTCATATATTGGCCCTGCATGGTAATTCCTGCTGGGAACCCCGCGGGTGAGCCGGACCGAGGAGAACTTGTGCGGCCATTGGACGCTAACTGCATCCACAGCGTATGCCCACACGTTCATTGCATTGACAGTGTATGCCCACACCGATTTAGTACCAATGATATTTGTACAGTTTCTTTATAACATAGCCATTTGATGTTCTCTTACAATACAAGTTTGGTCAGGTGTGTGCATAACAGACCTCCTCCTCCTCCCAACCCTAGCCGCCTGCTACCTCTTGAGCACTGCGTTGGTTTTTCCTTGAAAAGGAAAGGGTGATGCAGTAAAGTAGCGTAAGTATTTCCCTCAGTTTTTGAGAACCAAGGTATCAATCCAGTAGGAGATCACGCTCAAGTCCCACGCACCTACACAAGCAAATAAGAACCTTGCAACCAACGCGATAAAGGGTTGTCAATCCCTTCACGACCACTTGCAAAAGTGAGATCTGATAGAGATGATAAGATAATACTTTTGGTATTTTTATGATAAAGACTAAAAGTAAAAAAAGAAAAATAAACGGTAATAGAAATACCTTGTTGACGGGAGATTAATATGATGGAAAATAGACCCGGGGGCCATAGGTTTCACTAGTGGCTTCTCTCAAGAGCATAAGTATTACGGTGGGTGAACAAATTACTGTCGAGCAATTGATAGAATTGAGCATAGTTATGAGAATATCTAGGTATGATCATGTATATAGGCATCGCGTCCGTGACAAGTAGACCGACTCCTGCCTGCATCTACTACTATTACTCCACACATCGACCGCTATCCAGCATGCATCTAGAGTATTAAGTTCATAAGAACAGAGTAACGCCTTAAGCAAGATGACATGATGTAGAGGGATAAATTCATGCAATATGATAAAAAAAACCATCTTATTATCCTCGATGGCAACAATACTATATGTGCCTTGCTGCCCCTACTGTCACTGGGAAAGGACACCGCAAGATTGAACCCAAAGCTAAGCACTTCTCCCATTGCAAGAAAGATCAATCTAGTAGGCCAGACCAAACTGATAATTCGAAGAGACTTGCAAAGATAACCAATCATACATAAAAGAATTCAGAAGATTCAAATATTGTTCATATATAAACTTGATCATAAACCCACAATTCATCGGTCTCAACAAACACACCGCAAAAGAAGATTACATCGAATAGATCTCCACGAGAGAGGGGGAGAACATTGTATTGAGATCCAAAAAAGAGAGAGAAAGCCATCTAGCTAATAACTATGGACCCGGAGGTCTGAGGTAAACTACTCACACTTCATCGGAGGGGCTATGGTGTTGATGTAGAAGCCCTCCGTGATCGATGCCCCTTCCGGCGGAGCTCCGGAACAGGCCCCAAGATGGGATCTCGTGGCTACAGAAGGTTGCGGCGGTGGAATTAGGTTTTTGGCTCCGTATCTGATCGTTTGGGGGTACGTAGGTATATATAGGTGGAAGGAGTACGTCGGTCGAGCAACAGGGGGCCCACGAGGGTGGAGGGCGCGCCCTGGGGGGTAGGCGCGCCTCCCTACCTCGTGGCTTCCTAGAAGCTTCTCTTACGTAGGGTCCAAGTCTCCTGGATCTTGTTCATTCCAAAAATCACGTTCCCGAAGGTTTCATTCCGTTTGGACTCCGTTTGATATTCTTTTTCTGCGAAACTCTGAAATAGGCAAAAAACAGCAATTTTGGGTTGGGCCTCCGTTTAATAGGTTAGTCCCAAAAATAATATAAAAGTGAATAATAAAGCCCAATAATGTCCAAAACAGAAGATAGTATAGCATGGAGCAATCAAAAATTATATATACGTTGGAGATGTATCAAAGACCTAGGGCAATTTGAGGAAGCCCACCATTGGAATATACAAGCCAAGTTCTATAATGAAAAATTCCCACTAGTATATGACAGTGACAACATAGGAGACTCTCTATCATGAAGATCACGGTGCTACTTTGAAGCACAAGTGTGGAAAAAGGATAGTAACATTGTCCCTTCTCTCTTTTTCTCTCATTTTTTTTGTTGGGCCTTCTCTCTTTTTTTTGGCCTCTTTATTTTTTTTATTTAGTCCGGAATCTCATCCCGACTTGTGGGGGAATCATAGTCTCCATCATCCTTTCCGCACATGGGACAATGCTCTAATAATGATGATCATCACACTTTTGTTTACTTACAACTCAAGAATTACAACTCGATACTAGAACAAAGATATGACTCTATATGAATGCCTCCGGCGGTGTACCGGGATATGCAATGAATCAAGAGTGACATGTATGAAAAAAAATATGAAGGTGGCTTTGCCACAAATACGATGTCAACTACATGATCATGCAAAGCAATATGACAATGATGGAGCGTGTCATAATAAACGGAATGGTGGTAAGTTGCATGGCAATATATCTCGGAATGGCTATGGAAATGCCATGATAGGTAGGTATGGTGGCTGTTTTGAGGAAGGTATATGGTGGGTGTATGATACCGGCGAAAGGTGCGCGGCATTAGAGAGGCTAGCAATGGTGGAAGGGTGAGAGTGCGTATAATCCATGGACTCAACATTAGTCATAAAGAACTCATATACTTATTGCAAAAATCTATTAGTTATCGAAACAAAGTATTACGCGCATGCTCCTAGGGGGATAGATTGGTAGGAAAATACCATCGCTCGTCCCCGACCGCCACTCATAAGGAAGACAATCAATAAATAAATCATGCTCCGACTTCATCACATAACGGTTCACCATACATGCATGCTACGGGAATCACAAACTTTAACACAAGTATTTCTCAAATTCACAACTACTCAACTAGCATGACTCTAATATCACCATCTTCATATATCAAAACAATTATCAAGTATCAAACTTCTCATAATATTCAATACACTCTATATGATAGTTTTTATTGTACCTATCTTGGATGTTCATCACTTTTAGGACTAAAACTTCAACCAAAGCAAATTAACATGATGTTCTAAAAGACTCTCAAAATAATATAAGTGAAGCATGAGAGATCAATAATTTCTATAAAATAAACCACCACCTTGCTCTAAAAGAAATAAGTGAAGCACTAGAGCAAAGAACTATATAGCTCAAAAGATATAAGTGAAGCACATAGAGTATTCTAACAAATTCCGAATCATGTGTCTCTCTCTAAAAAGGTATGTACAGCAAGGATGATTGTGGTAAACTAAAAATCAAAGACTCAAATCATACAAGACGCTCCAAGCAAAACACATATCATGTGGTGAATAAAAATATAGCCCTAAGTAAAGTTACCGATAGACGAAGACGAAAGAGGGATGCCTTCCGGGGCATCCCCAAGCTTAGGCTTTTGGTTGTCCTTGAATTTTACCTTGGGTTGCCTTGGGCATCCCCGAGCTTAGGCTCTTGCCAATCCTTGTTCCATAATCCATCAAATCTTTATCCAAAACTTGAAAACTTCACAACACAAAACTTAACAGAAAATCTCGTGAGCTCCTTTAGCGAAACAAAACAAAACACCACTTCAAGGTACTGTAATGAAATCATTCTTTATTTAAATTGGTGTTAAACCTACTGTATTCCAACTTCTCTATGGTTTATAATCTCTTTTACTAGCCATAGATTCATCAAAATAAGCAAACAACACACGAAAAACAGAATCTGTCAAAAACAGAACAGTCTGTAGTAATCTGTATCTAACGCAAACTTCTGGAACTCAGAAAAATCTAACAAAATAGGAAAACCTAGATAATTTGTTTATTTATCTACTTAAATTGAAATCAGTATTTTATCACGTTCTGGTGATTTTTAACAATTGTTTTCGTGAACAAAAAGTTTCTGGAATTTTCAGCAAGGTCAAATAACTATCATCCAAGAAGATCCTATAGGTTTCACTTGGTACAAACACTAATTAAAACATAAAAACACATCTAACCAGAGGCTAGATCAAATATTTATTAGTAAACACAAGAAAAAAAATCAAAAACTAAAATAAAATTGGGTTGCCTCCCAACAAGCGCTATCGTTTAACGCCCCTAGCTAGGCATAAAAGCGAGGATAGATCTAAGTATTGCCATCTTTGGTAGGCAATCCATAAGTGGCTCTCATAATAGATTCATAAGGTAATTTAATCTTCTTTCTAGGGAAGTGTCCTATGGCTTTCCTTAACGGAAATTGGAATCTAATATTCCCTTCCTTCATGTCAATAATTGCACCAATCGTTCTAAGGAAAGGTTTACCAAGAATAATAGGACATGAAGGATTACAATCTATATCAAGAACAATAAAATCTACGGGCACATAATTCCTATTTGCAACAATAAAAACATCATTAATTCTTCCCATAGGTTTCTTGATAGTGGAATCCGCAAGATGCAAGTTTAAGGAACAATCATCAAAATCATGGAAACCTAGCAAATCACACAAAGTTTTTGGAATCATGGAAACACTAGCACCCAAATCACACAAAGCATAGCATTCATGATATGTAATTTTAATTTTAGTTGTAGGTTCCCACTCATCATAAAGTTTTCTAGGGATAGAGACTTCCAACTCAAGTTTTTCTTCATAAGATTGCATGAAAGCATCAACGATATGTTTAGTAAAGGCTTTATTTTGACTATAAGCATGAGGAGAATTTAGCACGGATTTCAACAAGGAAATACAATCTATCAAAGAGAAATTATCATAATTAAATTCCTTGAAATCCAAAATAGTGGGTTCATTACTATCTAAAGTTTTAACCTCTTCAATCCCAATTTTACCAATTTTTGCATCAAGAACTAAAAACTCCGAATTTTTGGGACGCCTTTTAACAAAAGTTGACTCATCTCCAGTCCTATCGTTATCAAGATTCATATTGCAAAACAAAGATTTAATAGGAGACACATCAATAACTTTTAGATCTTCATCTTTATTCTCATAAAAACTAGAAGAACATGCCTTCACAAAACAATCTTTCTTAGCACGCATCCTAGCGGTTCTTTCTTTGCACTCATCAATGGAAATTCTCATGGTTTTGAGAGACTTATTGATATCATGCTTAGGTGGAATAGATCTAAGTTTCAAATAATCAACATCAAGAGAAATTCTATCCACGTTCCTAGCCAATTCGTCAACCTTAAGCAATTTTTCTTCAAGCAAAGTATTGAAATTCTTTTGTGAATTCATAAACTCTTTAACACTAATCTCAAAATCAGAGGGCATCTTATTAAAATTTCCATAAGAGTTGTTGTAGGAATTACCATAATTATTAGAGGAATTACTAGGGAACGGCCTAGGATTAAAGTTTCCTCTATACGCGTTGTTACCAAAATTGTTCCTACCAACAAAATTCACATCCATAGATTCATTATTATTCTCAATCAAAGTAGACAAAGGCATATCATTAGGATCAGAAGAAACACTCTTATTAGCAAACAAATTCATAAGTTCATCCATCTTTCCACTCAAAACATTAATTTCTTATATCGCATGCACCTTTTTACTAGTAGATCTTTCAATGTGCCATTGAGAATAATTAACAATAATATTATCTAGGAGTTTTGTAGCTTCTACTAAAGTGATTTCCATAAAAGTGCCTCCCGCGGCCGAATCTAAAAGATTTCTAGAAGCAAAATTCAACCCGGCATACAATTTTTGTATAATCATCCACAAATTATGGCCATGAGTAGGGCAATTACGTATCATTAATTTCATCCTCTCCCAAGCTTGTGCAACATGTTCATGATCAAGTTGCTTAAAATTCATAATATCGTTTCTAAGAGAGATGATCTTAGCGGGAGGAAAATACTTAGAGATAAAAGCAGCTTTGCACCTATTCCAAGAATCAATACTATTTTTAGGCAAAGATGAAAACCAAGTTTTAGCACGATCTCTAAGAGAAAACGGAAATAGCTTTAATTTAACAATATCATTATCCACATCTTTCTTCTTTTGCATATCACACAAATCAACAAAGCTATTTAAATGGGTAGCGGCATCTTCACTAGGAAGGCCGACGAATTGATCTTTCATGACAAGATTCAACAAAGCAACATTAATTTCACAAGATTCAGCTTCGGTAAGAGGAGCAATCGGAGTGCTAAGAAAACCATTATTGTTGGTATTGGCAAAGTCACACAATTTAGTATTGTCTTGAGCCATCATGACAAGCAAGCAATCCGATACACGAGCAAACAAGAACCAAGCGAAAAAGAGGCGGACGGAAAGAGAGAGCGAATAAAACGGCAAGGATGAAGTGGGGAAGAGGAAAACGAGAGGCAAATGGCAAATAATGTAATGCGAGGGATAAGAGTTTGTGATGGGTACTTGGTATGTCTTGACTTGTGCGTAGACTCCCCGGCAACGGCGCCAGAAATCCTTCTTGCTACCTCTTGAGCACTGCGTTGGTTTTCCCTTGAAGAGGAAAGGGTGATGCAGTGAAGTAGCGTAAGTATTTCCCTCAGTTTTTGAGAACCAAGGTATCAATCGAGTAGGAGACCACGCTCAAGTCCCACGCACCTACACAAACAAATAAGAACCTTGCAACCAACGCGATAAAGGGTTGTCAATCCCTTCACGGCCACTTGCAAAAGTGAGATCTGATAGAGATGATAAGATAATATTTTTGGTATTTTTATGATAAAGACTAAAAGTAAAGAAAGCAAAATAAATGGTAATAGAAATAGCTTGTTGACGGGAGATCAGTATGATGGAAAATAGACCCGGGGGGCCATAGGTTTCACTAGTGGCTTCTCTCAAGAGCATAAGTATTACGGTGGGTGAACAAATTACTGTCGAGCAATTGATAGAATTGAGCATAGTTATGAGAATATCTAGCCTGCATCTACGTCCGTGACAAGTAGACCGACTCCTGCCTGCATCTACTACTATTACTCTACACATCGACCGCTATCCAGCATGCATCTAGAGTATTAAGTTCGTAAGAACAGAGTAACGCTTTAAGCAGGATGACATGATGTAGAGGGATAAAATCATGCAATATGATATAAACCCCACCTTTTTATCCTCAATGGCAACAATACAATACGTGTCGTTTCTCCTACTGTCACTGGGATCGAGCACCGCAAGATTGAACCCAAAGCTAAGAACTTCTCCCATTGCAAGAATGATCAATCTAGTAGGCCAAACCAAACTGATAATTCGAAGAAAGTTGCAAAGATAACCAATCATACATAAAAGAATTCAGAGGAGATTCAAATATTATTCATAGATAATCTTGATCATAAACCCACAATTCATCGATCTCGACAAACACACCGCAAAAGAAGATTACATCGAATATATCTCCAAGAGAATCGAGGAGAACTTTGTATTGAGATCCAAAGGGAGAGAAGAAGCCATCTAGCTAATAACTATGGACCTGAAGGTCTTAGGTAAACTACTCACACATCATTGGAGAGGCTATGGTGTTGATGTAGAAGCCCTCCGTGATCGATGCCCCCTCCGGCGGAGCGCCGAAAAAGGCCCCAAGATGGGATCTCACGGGTACAGAAGGTTGTGGCGGTGGAACTAGGGTTTTTGCTCCATATCTGATGTTTCCAAGGTACGTAGGTATATATAGGAGGAAGAAGTAGGTCGGTGGAGCTACGAGGGGCCCAAGAGGGTGGAGGGCGCGCCCCTGCCTCGTGGCCTCCTCGTTGATTGCTTGACGTCCACTCCAAGTCCTCTGGATCACGTTTGTTCAGAAAATCACGTTCCCGAAGGTTTCATTCCGTTTGGACTCCGTTTGATATTCCTTTCCTTCGAAACACTGAAATAGGCAAAAAAACAACAATTTGGGCTGGGCCTCCGGTTAATAGCTTAGTCAAAAAATAATATAAAAGTGAATAATAAAGCCCGTTAAACATCCAAAACAGATTTCTCCCGGTACACGGAGGGGAGCGGGGGAAAGGAACTCTCAACGCCTTCAAGAAGGGTGGCGGCGCCCACAGGCGTCGCTGAGCCGGTGCCTGCCAGACCCGATAGGGATTTCTCTCGACCCCTCACACCCACAAACCAGGACTAATCGTCGGCTCCACCATGCCTACTACCCACCAACATGCGCCACCACAGTCACGATTGTTGGGGAACGTAGCAGAAATTCAAAATTTTCCTACGTGTCACCAAGATCAATCTAGGAGATGCTAGCAACGAGAGGGGAGGAGTGCATCTACATACCCTTGTAGATCGCGAGCGGAAGCATTCAAGAGAATGGGGTTGATGGAGTCGTACTCGTCGTGATCCAAATCACCGATGATCCTAGCGCCGAACGGACGACACCTCCGCGTTCAACACACGTATGGAGCGGGGACGTCTCCTCCTTCTTGATCCAGCAAGGGGGGAGGAGAAGTTGATGGGGATCCAGCAGCACGACGGCGTGGTGGTGGAAGTAGCGGGATCCCGGCAGGGCTTCGCCAAGCGCAAGCGGGGAGGAAGAGGTGTCACGGGAGGGAGGGAGGCGCCAGGGCTTGGGGTGCTGCTCCCATGCGCCTCCCCACTATATATAGGGGTGGAGGGGGCTGGTTTCTTGCCCTCCAAGTCCATTGGGGCGTTGGCAAAGGTGGGGAAAAGAAATCCCATCATTTCCCTTCCCCACCGATTGTTATCCCCTTTTTTAGGGATCTTGATCTTATCCCTTCGGGAAATGATCTTATTCCTTCTAAGGTGGGATCTTGGTGCGCCTTGACCAGGGGTGTGGGGCCTTGCCCCCACTACCCACGTTCATGTGGGTCCCCCCATGTAGGTGGGCCCCACTTCGGAACCTTCTAGAACCTTCCCGGTACAATACCGAAAAATCCCGAACATTTTCCGGTGGCCAAAATAGGACTTCCCATATATAAATCTTTACCTCCGGACCATTCCGGAACTCCTCGTGACGTCCGGGATCTCATCCGGGAATCCGAACGACTTTCAGGTTTCCGCATACTAATATCTCTACAACCCTAGCGTCACCGAACCTTAAGTGTGTAGACCCTACGGGTTCGGGAGACATGCAGACATGACCGAGACGACTCTCCGGTCAATAACCAACAGCGGGATCTGGATACCCATGTTGGCTCCCACATGTTCCACGATGATCTCATCGGATGAACCATGATGTCGAGGATTCAATCAATCCCGTATACAATTCCCTTTGTCAATCGGTACGTTACTTGCCCGAGATTCGATCGTCGGTATCCCAATACCTTGTTCAATCTCATTACCGGCAAGTCACTTTACTCGTACCGTAATGCATGATCCCGTGACCAAACACTTGGTCACATTGAGCTCATTATGATGATGCATTACCGAGTGGGCCTAGAGATACCTCTCCGTCATACGGAGTGACAAATCCCAGTCTCGATTCGTGCCAACCCAACAGACACTTTCGGAGATACCTGTAGTGCACCTTTATAGCCACCCAGTTACGTTGTGACGTTTGGTACACCCAAAGCATTCCTATGGTATCCGGGAGTTGCACAATCTCATGGTCTAAGGAAATGATACTTGACATTAGAAAAGCTCTAGCAAACGAACTACACGATCTTGTGCTATGCTTAGGATTGGGTCTTGTCCATCACATCATTCTCCTAATGATGTGATCCCGTTATCAATGACATCCAATGTCCATGGTCAGGAAACCATAACCATCTATTGGTCAACGAGCTAGTCAACTAGAGGCTTACTAGGGACATGTTGTGTTCTATGTAGTCACACATGTATTACGGTTTCCAGTTAATACAATTATAGCATGAACAACAGACAATTATCATGAACAAGGAAATACAATAATAACCATTTTATTATTGCCTCTAAGGCATATTTACAACAGTCTCCCACTTGCACTAGAGTCAATAATCTAGTTCACATCACCATGTGATTAACACTCAAAGTTCACTAGAGTCAATAATCTAGTCCACATCACCATCAATAATCTAGTCCACATCACCATGTGATTAACACTCAATGAGTTCTAGGGTTTGATCATGTTATGCTTACGAGAGAGGTTTTAGTCAACGGGTCTGCAACATTTAGATCCGTGTGTGCTTTACAAATCTCTATGTCATCTTGTAGATGTAGCTACCACGCGCTACTTGGAGCTATTCCAAATAACTGCTCTACTATACGAATCCGGTTTACTACTCAGAGTCATCCAGATTAGTGTCAAAGTTTGCATCGACGTAACCCTTTACGACGAACAGTTTTACCACCTCCATAATCGAGAAAATTCCTTAGTCCACTAGATACTAAGGATAAGTTCGACCGCTGTCATGTGATCCATTTCCGGATCACTATTGTACCCCTTGACTAACTCATGGCAAGGCACACTTCAGGTGCGGTACACAGCATAACATACTGTAGAGCCTACGTCTAAAGCATAGGGGACGACCTTCGTCCTTTCTCTCTCTTCTGCCGTGGTCAGGTCTTGAGTCTTACTCAATACTCACACCTTGTAACACAGCCAAGAACTCCTTCTTTGCTGATCTATTTTGAACTCCTTCAAAATCTTGTCACGGTATGTATTCATTTGAAAGTACTATTAAGCGTTTTTGATCTATCCTTATAGATCTTGATGCTCAATGTTCAAGTAGCTTAATCCAGGTTTTCCATTAAAAAACACTTTTCAAATAACCCTGGATGCTTTCCAGAAATTCTACATCATTTCTGATCAACAATATGTTAACAACATATACTCATCAAAAATTCTATAGTGCTCCCACTCACTTCTTTGGAAATACAAGTTTCTCATGAACCTTGTATAAACCCAAAATCTTTGATCATCTCATCAAAGCGTTCATTCCAACTCCGAGATGCTTACTCCAATCCTTAGAAGGATTGCTGGAGCTTTGCATACTTGTTAGCATCTTTCAGGATTGACAAAACCTTCTGGTTGTATCACATACAACCTTTCCTCAAGAAAATCGTTGAGGAAACAATGTTTTGACATCCTATCTGCAAGATTTCATAAATAATGCAGTAACTGCTAATATAATTCTAACAGACTCTTAGCATCGCTGCGAGTGAGAAAGTCTCATCGCAGTCTACTCCTTGAACTTGCCGGAAAACATATTAACGACAAGTCGAGCTTTCTTAATGGTGACACTTACCATCATTGTCTGTCTTCCCTTTAAAATCCATCTGTACCCAACAGCCTTACGACCATCAAGTAGTTCTTTCAAAGTCTATACTTTGTTTTCATACATGGATCCTCTCGGATTTTATGGCCTCAAGCCATTCGTCAGAATCCGGGCCCACCATCGCTTCTCCATAGCTCGTAGGTTCATTGTTGTCTAGCAACATGACTTCCAAGACAGGAGTACGTACCACTCTGAAGTAGTACGCATCCTTGTCATCCTATGAGGTTTGGTAGTGACTTGATCTGAAGTTTCATGATCACTATCATAAGCTTCCACTTCAATTGGTGTAGGTGCCACAGGAACAACTTCCTGTGCCCTGCTACACATTAGTTGAAGTGACGGTTCAATGACCTCATCAAGTCTCCACCATCCTCCCACTCAATTCTTTCGAGAGAAACTTTTCCTCAAGAAAGGACCCGTTTCTAGAAACAATCACTTTTGCTTCTAGATCTGAAATAGGAGGTATACCCAACTGTTTTGGGTATTCTATGAAGATTCATTTATCCGCTTTGGGTTCGAGCTTATCAGCCTGAAACTTTTTCACATAAGCGTCGCAGCCCCAAACTTTTAAGAGACGACAGCTTAGGTTTCTCTAAACCATAGTTCATACGGTGTCTTCTCAATGGAATTGTGTGGTGCCCTATTTAAAGTGAATGCGGTTGTCTCTAATGCCTAACCCATAAACGATAGTTGTAATTCGATAAGGGACATCATGGTATGCACCATATCCAATAGGGTGCAGTTATGATGTTCGGACACACCATCACAATATGGTGTTCCAGGCGGTATTAGTCGTGAAACAATTTCCACAATTTCTTAATTATGTGCCAAACTCGTAACTCAGATATTCATCTCTATGATCATATCACAGACATTTTATCCTCTTGTCACGACGATCTTCAACTTCACTCTGAAATTACTTGAACCTTTCAATAATTCAGACTTGTGTTTCATCAAGTAAATATTCTCAGCATCTACTCAAATCATCTGTGAAGTAAGAACATAACGATATCCACTGCGTGCCTCAGCACTCATTGGACTGCACACATCAAATGTATTACTTCCAACAAGTTGCTCTCTTGTTCCATCTTACTGAAAACGAGGCCTTTCAGTCATCTTGCCCATGTGGTATGATTTGCATGTCTCAAGTGATTCAAAATCAAGTGAGTCCAAATGATCCATCTGTATGGACTTTCTTCATGCATATATACTAATAGACATGGTTCGCATGTCTCAATCTTTTCAAAAACGAGTGAGTCCAAAGATCCATCAACATGGAGCTTCTTCATGCGTTTTATACCAATATGACTCAAGTGGCAATGCCACAAGTATGTGGTACTATCATTACTATCTTATATCTTTTGGCATGAACATGTGTATCACTACGATCGAGATTCAATAAACCATTCATTTTAGGTGCAAGACCATTGAAGGTATTATTCAAATAGACAGAGTAACCATTATTCTCCTTTAATGAATAACCGTATTGCGATAAACATAATCCAATCATGTCTATGCTTAACGCAAACACCAAATAACAATTACTCAGGTTTAACCCCAATCTCGATGGTAGAGGGAGCATGCGATGCTTGATCACATCAACCTTGGAAACACATATCGTCATCTCACCTTTAGCTAGTCTCCGTTTATTTCGCAGCTTTTATTTCGAGTTACTAACACTTAGCAACCGAACTGGTATCTAATACCCTGGTGCTACTAGGAGTACTAGTAAAGTACACATTAATATAATGTATATCCAATATACTTCTGTCGACCTTGCCAGCCTTCTCATCTACGAAGTATCTAGGGTAGTTCTGCTTCAGTGACCGTTCCCCTAATTTCAGAAGCACTTAGTCTTGGGTTTGGGTTCAACCTTGGATTTCTTCACTAGAGCAGCAACTGATTTGCCGTTTCATGAAGTATCCCTTCTTGCCCTTGCCCTTCTAGAAACTAGTGGTTTTACTAACCATCAACAATTGATGCTCCTACTTGATTTCTACTTTCGAGGTGTCAAACATCGCGAGTTGCTCAAGGATCATCATGTCTATCCCTGATATGTTATAGTTCATCACGAAGCTCTAATAGCTTGGTGGCAGTGACTATGGAGAACCATCACTATCTCATCTGGAAGATTAACTCCCACTCGATTCAAGTGATTGTAGTACTCAGACAATCTGAGCACATGCTCAACGATTGAGCTTTTCTCCCTTAGTTTGCAGGCTTAAGAAACTTGTCAGAGGTCTCATACCTCTTGACGTGGGCACTAGTCTGAAATCCCAATTTCAGTCCTTGGAACATCTCATATGTTCTGCGACGTTTCAAAACCGTCTTTGGTGCCACAATTTTAAACCGTTCAACATTACGCACTGAACTATCACGTAGTCATCAAAACGTGTATGTCATATGTTCGCAACATCCACAAACGACGCTCGAGGTTCAGCACACCGAGCGGTGCATTAAGGACATAAGCCTTCTGTGCAGCAATGAGGACAATCCTCAGTTTACGGACCCAGTCCGCATAATTGCTACTACCAACTTTCAACTAAATTTTCTCTAGGAACATATCTTAGTAGAACTAAAGCGTAAGCTACGACATTATTTGCAAAGACCTTTTGACTATGTTCATGATAATTAAGTTCATCTGATTATTTAATGAACTCCCACTTAGATAGACATCCCTCTAGTCATCTAAGTGATACATGATCCGAATCGACTAGGCCGTGTCCGATCATCATGTGAGACGGACTAGTCATCATCGGTGAACATCTCCATGTTGATCGTATCTACTATACGATTCATGTTCGACCTTTCGGTCTCTTGTGTTCCGAGGCCATGTCTGTACATGCTAGGCTCGTCAAGTCAACCTAAGTGTTTTGCTTGTGTTCCGAGGCCATGTCTGTACATGCTAGGCTCGTCAACACCCGTTGTATGCGAACGTTAGAATCTATCACGCCCGATCATCACGTGGTGCTTCGAAACAACGAACCTTCGCAACGGTGCACAGTTAGGGGAAACACATCTCTTGAAATTTTAGTGAGGGATCATCTTATTTATGCTACCGTCGTTCTAAGCAAATAAGATGTAAACATGACAAACATCACATGCAAATCATAAAGTGACATGATATGGCCAATATCATCTTGCGCCTTTGATCTCCATCTTCGAGGCGCGGCATGATCACCTTCGTCACCGGCATGACACCATGATCTCCATCATCGTGTCTTCATGAAGTTGTCTCGCCAACTATTACTTCTACTACTATGGCTAACGGTTAGCAATAAAGTAAAGTAATTACATGGCGTTTTCATTGACACGCAGGTCATACAATAAATTAAGACAACTCCTATGGCTCCTGCCGGTTGTCATACTCATCGACATGCAAGTCGTGATTCCTATTACAAGAACATGATCAATATCATACATCACATATATAATTCATCACATCCTTTTGGCCATATCACATCACATAGCATACCCTGCAAAAACAAGTTAGACGTCTTCTAATTGTTGTTGCATGTTTTACGTGGCTGCTATGGGTTTCTAGCAAGAACGTTTCTTACCTACGCAAAAGCCACAATGATGATATGCCAATTGCTATTTACCCTTCATAAGGACCCTTTTCATCGAATCTGATCCAACTAAAGTGGGAGAGACAGACACCCGCTAGCCACCTTATGCATCAAGTGCACGTCAGTCGGTGGAACCTGTCTCACATAAGAGTACGTGTAAGGTCGGTCCGGGCCGCTTCATCCCACAATGCCGCCGAATCAAGATAAGACTAGTAACGGCAAGCAAATTGAACAAATCATCGCCCACAACTACTTTGTGTTCTACTCGTGCATAGAATCTACGCATAGACCTGGCTCATGATGCCACTGTTGGGGAATGTAGCAGAAATTCAAAATTTTCCTACGTGTCACCAAGATCAATCTAGGAGATGCTAGCAATGAGAGGGGAGGAGTGCATCTACATACCCTTGTAGATCGTGAGCGGAAGCGTTCAAGAGAACGGGGTTGATGGAGTCGTACTCGTCGTGATCCAAATCACCGATGATCCTAGCGCCGAACGGACGGCACCTCCGCGTTCAACACACGTACGGAGCGGGGACGTCTCCTCCTTCTTGATCCAGCAAGGGGGGAGGAGAAGTTGATTTAGATCCAGCAGCACGACGGCGTGGTGGTGGAAGTAGCGGGATCCCGGCAGGGCTTCGCCAAGCGCAAGCGGGGAGGAAGAGGTGTCACGGGAGGGAGGGAGGCGCCAGGGCTTGGGGTGCTGCTCCCATGCGCCTCCCCACTATATATAGGGGTGGAGGGGGCTGGTTTCTTGCCCTCCAAGTCCAGTGGGGCGTTGGCAAAGGTGGGGAAAAAAATCCCATCATTTCCCTTCCCCACCGATTGTTATCCCCCTTTTTTAGGGATCTTGATCTTATCCCTTCGGGATATGATCTTATTCCTTCTAAGGTGGGATCTTGGTGCGCCTTGACCAGGGGTGTGGGGCCTTGCCCCCACTACCCACGTTCATGTGGGTCCTCCCATGCAGGTGGGCCCCACTTCGGAACCTTCTAGAACCTTCCCGGTACAATACCGAAAAATCCCGAACATTTTCCGGTGGCCAAAATAGGACTTCCCATATATAAATCTTTACCTCCGGACCATTCCGGAACTCCTTGTGACGTCCGGGATCTCATCCGGGACTCCGAACGACTTTCGGATTTCCTCATACTAATATCTCTACAACCCTAGCGTCACCGAACCTTAAGTGTGTAGACCCTACGCGTTCGGGAGACATGCAGACATGACCGAGACGACTCTCCGGTCAATAACCAACAGCGGGATCTGGATACCCATGTTGGCTCCCACATGTTCCACGATGATCTCATCGGATGAACCACGATGTCGAGGATTCAATCAATCCCGTATACAATTCCCTTTGTCAATCGGTACGTTACTTGCCCGAGATTCGATCGTCGGTATCCCAATACCTTGTTCAATCTCGTTACCGGCAAGTCACTTTACTCGTACCGTAATGCATGATCCCGTGACCAAACACTTGGTCACATTGAGCTCATTATGATGATGCATTACCGAGTGGGCCCAGAGATACCTCTCCGTCATACGGAGTGATAAATCCCAGTCTCGATTCGTGCCAACCCAACAGACACTTTCGGAGATACCTGTAGTGCACCTTTATAGCCACCCAGTTACATTGTGACGTTTGGTACACCCAAAGCATTCCTATGGTATCCGGGAGTTGCACAATCTCATGGTTTAAGGAAATGATACTTGACATTAAAAAAGCTCTAGCAAACGAACTACACGATCTTGTGCTATGCTTAGGATTGGGTCTTGTCCATCACATCATTCTCCTAATGATGTGATCCCGTTATCAATGACATCCAATGTCCATGGTCAGGAAACCATAACCATCTATTGATCAACGAGCTAGTCAACTAGAGGCTTACTAGGGACATGTTGTGGTCTATGTATTCACACATGTATTACGGTTTCCAGTTAATACAATTATAGCATGAACAACAGACAATTATCATGAACAAGGAAATACAATAATAACCATTTTATTATTGCCTCTAGGGCATATTTCCAACAACGATGACACCACCGTCGTCTCACCACACCAAATGCTGTGAGGCTAGCCGGACCAAAACGAAGCCACCGTAGACAGGGACCGGTAGTACCGCCGCCATGTGGGACGGGACAACCTCCACCGCCTCAGGCGGTAGTAGACCGGACGCAAGAGCAGGAGCACGCCAGGCCAACTGCTCGACCGGGCCTAAAATGGGCCCGCTAAGCTCACGCCGCCGTGCTGCAGCAGACGCAACACAAAAGCCGCCGCCCCCACCGCCCGTAGCTCGCCAGCCCAGCCGGAGACGACTCGCGGAGTTCAAACCGGCCCGCCCTGACCCATATCGGACCCAAAGATCCCAAATCTGGGCTTGCAGGGCGCCTGCAAGCCCAGGTACGGAGGGTGTGCGCCTGCCCAGGTCCTCCAGATTGGAGGGGCCCTAGATTCGGTTAAGTACAAGTAGGGGTATTTGGTTTTCGTAATGTGTCTAATGCACCGGTACGGAGGGACTATACTAATTGAAGTTAGTGTGAGATAATCATGGAGATCATGCACCAGTACAGAGGGGGTACTACTAGTGAGAAAAACGTGCATGCTATTCAGCAATCTACTCCCTCCGTCCGGTAAAGAGTGTACATCTAGGTTCAAAATTTATCCACAAAAGAGTGTACTTCTATCTTGCCAATGCACTTTAAAGTTGGAAAAACTACTTCTCTCTCATCACACGGTAATCAAGACCAATAGCAATCTACACATGGTCTCCTTAATTTCTACATGCACTTAGCTCATTGGAGGGTGGGTAATTAAAGAGGAGAGAGATAGTGGCTTGCACCTTTCCAATGCATTTTTTACTCAACTTCATAATTTGTCCTAAAATTTCTAGATGTACACTCTTCACCGGACGGAGGGAGTACACACTAGACTCCATTTCATGCATGTTCTCTTTCTCTCTCCTCTTCAAATTGAAGGATACTCCTCGATTCTCCAATCTCCATATTCTACCAATTAAGTTATGATAGTTTCCAAACTGAATCAATTATTTCCCCACAAAAAAATGAATCAATTAATAATAATCAGCTACTATTGTCAACCCTTTGTAAATGCTATTGTCCCACAAAGAGATTTTTAGCGATTGGAATGCTTATGAAGAAACAATCTGAGATTATGTACTTTTAAATTTCAAAATAGGTAATTTTTTTTGGATTTTTCACAGTTTGCAAAGAGCAACTTTGGCTACTAATCTTTGTTTGAGTATAGAGTAGGTAACTATGAAAAACTAATTTTGCCATGTCAAAGCTATTGGCACAATTTTTGTAACGATGCAACTATTTTTTTGGGAATAGTGTAAAATATAGAGAAATACACCTCCATATTATGTTTGATATTTGGGAGTGGACATAAGCATGTTACTACCAGAAAACACAAAAGGAGGTGTCACTTTCCTGTGAAAATCAAAGGCATTCAAACTTTAAGATTCACTTTTTTATTAGATATAATTGATGGGCAATTATATTAACACTGCGATGTTTTTTTATAATTAACCTACATTATATATAGGGCCCGGTTTTAATTTTGCACATGGCCTCTAAATTCTTAGGTACAACACAAATCAATACTTTTTAATTGCCCAATCCAAATTGGCATTGGAGCAATTGCTCAAAAAATGGCATTGGAGCACGCAGTTTCTCCATTCCCATATTTTTAGCTTTGGCACTAGGCTGCGCAATGGTAGTCACTAGTGCCAAAGCCAAATCACCATATGGCAACGCTATTTGGCTACACGTTGTGATGCCCTAATGGAGGCACTACCGTCATACGTCAATAGCAAAACACAAGGAAGAGACGAGGCGTGGTAGCTAGGTCAACGATGTACTTGTACTTGCCCATGACGTAATCGATTTAGTTTCAGCTCCACTCAACAAGATCTTGTCATCCTTTTGAACGATCGCTCGTGTCGTTGCTCAGATCAGACAGTAAACTCCACTCAACAAGATCTTGTCATCCTTTAGAACGATCGCTCGTCTCGTTGCTCAGATCAGACAGTCATCGGTTCCACTCATCAAAAATTTAACACGTATAAAGTTTATGATGATGTGGCAGAGAATAAATGAGAAGAGAATGAAGTTCTATGAATTTGTGCTGACAATAATTGCACAAACTTCAGATGCAAAGAGAGATCAAAGCTATTTATTATCTCATTTTTTCACTGGACAACTTTAAAACAATCTATTGAAGTAATTGTATGATAATGCAATGACATGAACAACATTATCAACACAATTACATGTGAGCTTTTTTTTAACACATATACCCACATACATGCACATACACTTGCCCTATAAATGCATACAAACATCTTACCCCTATGAGCACCTCCGAGATACTGAGTCAGCATCACATTTTGATAGTCTCCATAGACCCATCATAGTCAATGAGGACGTCTCCTTGCACTGAACCAACGTCGTCGAAAAGTCTAGAATAAATCCAAAAAATGTGAGCATCAATGAACATGGTGTGCTGTTTCCACAGCAAGAAACCCAACCATAATAAGCAGCCTATTGTCGAGGGCTAGAAAATGGGGCATGCATGCAGTGGGGTGCGGCCAGGGTGGGGAGGCTGTTGCCCGGCGCGTCACGGCCACGTCGAGATCCCGCCGCTCGCCACCACCGGCTGCCGCACCGCACCGCGCGCGGCCACCATTCTCCCTCCAACTTGTGTGCATCTAAATCCATCTTCCCTCCTTGCTTTGCCGCCCAATCGACCCACGAAAAGTGCAAACCACCACCAGTCACATAACGTGCGCACTGCACCAAATTAAGCATAGCTGATTAAACAAAAGCGTGTTAATCACATACGGCATTAATCAATCTTAGAAGTATAAGAAACCAGATTACCTGCTGATTTTGGGTGCTCCGGCCACTCAACCAACCAGGCCCTACGACTAATAATTAACCGGTTATCCAAGAACGAATTTGCTACGTACTCGAACTATCATCGGTCGACCCCGGCCGTGATGATGATCTTGACAAGTGACAATGCATGAGATAGCAAACACGACGCACTGATCACATATACCGTACGTATGAATCTAATGAACCAGCTGTAATCCATCAGTTGGTTCGCGTTTTGAGGCCGGCCGGGTGCGTGGCAGAGAGTGCGTGAGCGGGTCGGTCAAGCAAGCGAGCACGCACGTTGCTTGGCTCCCGAAATCGCTCGTGATCTCCCTGCCTTTTCGCCCAAAAGATGGGGGCATCATCGCGGCCTCTCAAGCTAGCTCAAAGAAAACAATTAACAGGAGACCTAAAGCGGGCGACGCATGCCAATTGCAGCCAGTTAGGGCAACTCCAACGGGCGACCCAAACGAACGTCGCTTTTGTCTGCTTTTTGTCCGTTTGAATCACCCGTCCGCCTATCCACGTCCGCTTTTTCCTTTGGGTTGGAAGGCGCGCCTAACATGGAGCAAAACGCATTTTATGCATGTCCGTGTTGGCATTTCCTCAAACACGTAGCAAGCAGGGCAGGGGAGGTCGTAGCGCGCGCGGAAGGCCGACGGGCGAGCTCGAACCCCACAGCTAGGCGGCACGGCGAGCGCCACGAGCATGGCGCGGCGCGGCGAGGCCAGGCCAGGCGCTTGTGTCCAGCCGCCGCACCCGCCCGCTCCCGCGTCAGGCCGCGGCCGCCGCGCCGCTTTCCCGCTGCGACAGCCGTGCCCGCGTCTGCCACGCCCGCCGTCGCGCCCGCGTCCTGCCGCGCCCGCCGCGCCCCCGTCCTGCCGCGCCCGCCTTCGCGCCCGCCGCGCCCCATTCTTGCCGCAGCCAACGCGCCCGCGTCCTGCCGCTCATGCCGCGCCCCATTCCTGCCGCAGCCAACGCGTCCGCGTCCTACTGCTCATGTCGCGCCCGCCTTCGCGCCCGCGTCCTGCCACCGCCCGCCTGCACGTAGCTCGCGTCGCCTGCCCACGCGCGCGTCCCAGCGGATGCGAACTACGGCGGATGCGAACTACGGTCGGGAGCTCGAGATCTACGGCGGATGCGAACTGCGGACGCTGTCGGGGGAGAGGCGTTGCAGCGGACGGAGGAGGGCGCGCGGCGCGGGGAGGAGGAGGCTCGCGACGCGGGGACCCCGAGAGCGTCGAGCGGTGCGGGGCAGGGGCGCTCGAGCGGGGCGGAGCACAGGCGCCCAAGCTCGGCGGCGAGCGGGGTGGAGCACAGGCACCCAAGCTCCGCGGCAAGCAGGGCGGAGCACAGGCGCCAAAGCTCGGCGGCGAGCGGCGCGAAGCTAGGAACCCCGAGAGCGGCGAGCGGGATGGAGCATGGGCGGCAAGCGGTGTGGAGCAGGGGCAGAGTGCGCCTCGAGCGGTGGGGAATGGGCCAGCTCATAAAATATGGACAGAGAGAGAGGGATGGGCGGGTGACAAGCGGGCCAGGCCCGGACGCAGACGGACGAGAGCAACAAAGAAAACGCCCACTTTGTGTCCGGCTCGGACCCAAACGTGGCTCAAATTTGGGACGAAAATGGGTCCGCGCGGACACAAAGCGGACGCAAAATTAAAATGGGTCTCTACGTTGGGCCGTCGTTTTTGTCCGCGCAAACCCAAACAGACATGAACGGACGAAATGGGTCGCCCCATTAGAGTTGCTTTTACAGACTACACAATTATACACAAACTAAACCACATATCGTGTACTGCATTGTGTCCACTATGAATTTCGTCGACTTTTTCGGCACTCCTTTACGATTAGTTCCACCTTTTAATTCGTCCGACCTAATACTTTTTTTCAGCATCTCCTTCCTTTTTCGCAGCACTAGCGATGGATCCCTCATTCGTGAGTGCGGCGGGAAAAGGGGAGAAGGGAAAGAAAGAGTATCCGTTGTAGCTTCTCCGATCGTGTGTCCCTCGGTCTATATAAGCTCGACCGATCGGCTGGGACAAGAAGCAACCCGCTTCAATCCCCGACCCTGGCCCGATCTTCGTGGAGTGCTGGAGTGGTGGTATATAGGCGGAGGACATGGTGAAGTTCTCTAGGGAGTACGACGCCAGCATCATCCCGGAGTGGAAGCCCGCCTTCGTCGACTACAAGGGCCTCAAGAAGCTCATCAAGAAGATCAAGGTAGCAAGGCGCGACGCCGACGACAGCAGCGCAGGAGACTCCTCGCCGGAGACCGCCGCCGGCGTCGAGAGCGTCGGCTATGGCGGTGGCTTCTCCATGCTCGACCCCGTCCGCGCCCTCGCCGCCCGGTTCGCGCCCAGGGTGCAGGCCACCTCGGTGCGTGCCTGCGTGCGCTTGTCAGGCAATAGGAGGTGATCTGGCTACGTGCGTGCACGGTACTGATGTCTTCGCATTTTGGCGTGCAGGAGGACGAGGAGAGCGGGGATTCCGGCGAGTTCGTGCGATCCACGGACAAGCATGTAAGCTGATGCATGCATGCAGTTACACGCTGACTAGAAATTTTTCTATCTACTAACCAATCACAAACCTGCAATTACATGCAGTGCAGGCTGCCTCCTCACTTATTGACCAATCAAATTAACCCTCTTTGTAAAACCTTGTAACTTGTTTGTGCGTGTAGCATTACTCATTACTCATGTACTGACGTGTTTGATGCGTGCAGGAGCGGGAGTTTCTGGAGAAGGCGGACGAGGAGCTGGAGAAGGTGAACACCTTCTACGCGGCGCAGGAGGCGGAGCTGCTGGGCCGCGGCGAGGCGCTCATCGACCAGCTCCGCATCCTCGCCGACGTCAAGCGCATCCTGGACGATCACGCTGCCACCCGCCACGCCCGGGGCTCCCTCCTGGGCCGCAGCCGCTCCATGCGGGCGGTGGCGCCGCCCTCGCCGGCGCTCAGCAACTCTGGCCGCTACCTCCTCTCGGGCCTCGCCACGCCGCAGTCCATGTCAGGTAGGTCTCCATACTCCATAGCGGTGCGCGCGCAGGCACATCCGTTTGTGTCGACGACTCGACGTACGACACCCAACCAACCCACGTCACGTCCCAGCACATGAACCCCACTATCATCCTTTATGCGCGTGTGCATGGCAATATGGCATTGCCACGTGACCACCAGATCAATCGGAGGCTCTGAGACTGACACGCATGGCACGGTGCAGATGGGAGCGTGGAGCTTCAGCAGGCACAGATGACGGAGGGCGCAGCGGTGGCCGACGAGGTGATGGCGGCGCTAGAGCGCAACGGCGTCAGCTTCGTGGGGCTGCCCGGGAAGAAGGAGGGCAGCGGCAGGGGCGGGAGGCTGCAGCTGCCGTCGACGGTGCGCATCGACATCCCGGCGAGCAACCCGGGGCGGGCGGCGCTCAAGGTGTGGGAGGAGCTGGTGAACGTGCTGCGCAAGGACGGGGCCGCCGCCTTCGTCCACCGGAAGAAGGTGCAGCACGCCGAGAAGAACATCCGCGACGCCTTCATGGCTCTCTACCGCGGCCTCGAGCTGCTCAAGAAGTTCAGGTGCACACTCCGGCCGCCATCGCCTTTGCTTTCGCCGTGAGAATTGTGACATCCTTGGGGTGGTGGGGCTGACGGATTTGTTGTGTTTCCGTTGCATGGATGGATGGATGGGTGCAGTTCTCTGAATGTAAAGGCGTTCACCAAAATTCTTAAGAAATTCGTCAAGGTACGTACGTCATAATTAACATACTGCTGTCCACTAGCTAGCAGCATATATAAATGCAAAATGGATGGACAGGAACAGTGTAGAGTCTTTTAAACAACATAATTAAGGACGTTGTGGTATTTAATTATTGAAACTTCTTTTAGGGTCGTCCTAGTGATTTACTGAATTGACATACTACTGCAATTTGCATTAGCCTAGCTCTGAAAAAAAATGCTAGCAATAGAATTGACATGCATAGCTGAACTGATGCTAGCAATAGTGATTTACTGAATATGTATACTTTGGAAAATAACAGCCTAGACTCCTAAACAATAGACAGAATAAAGAGAAAGAGTGTACTTAATCAACACTTCTTTTATGGTAGTACTCCATCCGTTTCTTTTTACTCCGCATATAAGATTTGATCAAAGTCAGACTACACAAAGTTTGACCAAATTTATATAAAAAAATATGAACATCTATAATACTAAAACTATATAGTATGAAAATACGTTTCATGGTGCATATGATAATATTGATTTCATATTGTGAATGTTTATATTTTTTAATATAAAGTTAGTCAAACTCTACAAAGCTTGACTTTGAGCAAACCTTATATGCGGACTAAAAAGAAACGGAGGGATGTAGTAGTATCAACTCTTAATCTGGAAAAAGAATACTATCAACTATAATCAAATAGCAGAACTAATGATCTGTGTGGTTCTACTGAATGGGCAGCTGCAGATATAGACTACAGTAATTTGCACCAATAGTACTGCAGTAGTAGCGACAGAGACTAGCGCAGCTCTGAGAAAAAAAACTTGTAACAAAACTGATGTGTAGTTTGCAGTCGGCAACTGACTCAAAATGCTCTCTCAGGTGTCGGAGCAGCAGCGGGCGACGGACCTTTTCTCGCAGAAGTCGAAGAGATCGTCGTTCAGCACCTCCAACAAGGTATCATCATCTTACAAGATTCTTACAAGAGTTTCAGACCTATAAGACACACGAACAGAATGAACATGTGTTTACATGCCATGAAACTCTGAGCAGGTGCTTCAGCTGTCGGACGAGGTGGAGTCACTCTTCCTGAAGAACTTCGCGGGCAACGACAGGATGGTGGCCATGAAGTACCTCAACCCACAGCGGCCCAAGAACACCCACATGATCACCTTCCTTGTAGGTAGGCACGCAAGTAGAATTCAGACATCACAATTCTACCATGTGTTTTCAAAATTCAGAATTCTAACTTTGCGGGTCTTTTTCAGGGTTGTTTACGGGCACATTTGTGAGTTTGTTCATCATATACGCCATCTTGGCCCATGTTTCCGGCATTTTCGCCTCCGCCGGAAACACGGCCTACATGGAAATAGTTTACCATGTCTTCAGGTAACATCTCAGACCAAGGTTCTTACCATACATACGAGCTCTGTTCTTAGCATGAGTTCATCATTTTACTTTACTTTTATACCACGACTAAAGACTTTCAAATTGTAAGGTTCTGAACATAGGATGCATGAGTTCATTAGTTCCTTTGCTCCTATGCAGTATGTTTGCGCTCATCAGCCTGCACTGCTTCCTCTACGGGTGCAACCTGTTCATGTGGAAGAGCACCAGGATCAACCAGAACTTCATATTCGACTTCGCCCCCAACACCGCTCTCACGCACCGGGACGCCTTCCTCATGTCCGCCTCCATCATGTGCACCGTGGTCACCGCGCTGGTCATCAACCTCTTCCTCAGGAACGCTGGTGCGTCCTACGCCAATGCCGTGCCCGGGGGCCTCATAGTGGTAAGAAACACAAACCATATATGTGGAACAATTTATGATAACTCTGCTTGATGTCGGTTCTCAAAATACTGAATCTACTGTTTCAGTTGTCAGCTGGGCTTCTATTCTGTCCGTTCAACGTGTTCTATCGGTCGACGCGTTACTGCTTCATGCGCATTATGCGCAACATCATATTCTCGCCATTCTACAAGGTAATAAGGAGGCCTCTACAGTTACTGATTCACAAACTGTTACGTTCTGAATCTGTATATCTGATGCTAAACCTGCCTTGTGATCCAGGTTCTGATGGCCGATTTTTTCATGGCTGATCAGTTAACTAGCCAGGTAATGATCATAATCACATGATTATACTGCAGCCTAGGGGCCTTAAAATGCAAGATCTTCAAGTTTAACTTTTATATGTTCCAGATCCCATTGTTAAGGCACATGGAGTTTGCAGCGTGTTACTTCATGGCAGGAAGCTTTAGGGCTAACCCATATGAGACTTGTACTAACAGCCAGCAATACAAACACCTGGCCTATGCCATCTCTTTTCTCCCCTACTACTGGAGAGCTATGCAGGTATAAATAATCGATACACGAACAATCGTAAGATTACAAGTTGTCAGAATCAGTTTCAAACTAAACTTTGTGGACATCTTTTACAGTGTTTAAGAAGGTACTTTGAGGAACATGACATAAATCAGCTCGCCAATGCCGGGAAGTACGTGTCGGCGATGGTCGCGGCTGCCGTCAGGTTCAAGTACAGTGCAACGCCGACGCCATTCTGGGTGTGGCTGGTCCTCATCTCATCCTCAGGCGCCACCGTTTACCAGCTCTACTGGGACTTTGTCAAGGATTGGGGCTTTTTCACTCCCAAATCTAAGAACCTATGGCTCCGGGATGGTCTCATCCTGAAGAACAAGTTCACCTACTACATTTCTATGGTATTTTACTTTGTTCAACTGATTTATAGTGCAGCATTAACACGGAAAAGACAGGCTTCAGGAGCACTAATCCTTTCGCAAATGCAGATGCTAAATCTAGTGCTTCGGCTGGCATGGACTGAAAGTGTGATGAAGATCCGTGTTAGTAAGAACGAGACTCGCCTACTAGATTTCTCCCTTGCCTCCTTGGAAATAATCCGACGAGGACATTGGAATTTCTACAGGTATTTAAGATTGGTATAAAGCTGGAATCATTATTTTTGGTTTAACGTTTTGGTTATAACTCGGGTTGACTGGATTGCAGGCTGGAGAACGAACACTTGAACAATGTTGGCAAGTTCAGAGCAGTGAAGACTGTCCCATTGCCATTTCGTGAACTCGAAACGGATTGATGATTAAGAGGGAGAGAAGAGTGTAACAGTGCTGATACCAACGATTGCGATCGCCCCCATTTGGTACATCCTCCTGTTGACATCAGATTTTGGCACGGCCAAGAACTTAATTAAGATGGCCTTAAATGGAGAAGTGCTCAAAGTGAGAAAGTTCCATATCGTCAAAAGGAAAAACTTCGATATTTGGGCCATAGTCATCCGGTCTCATCTCTAAGGCCGTAGTTGTGTTCGAAGTACTCAAATTTTGTACTCAGAACACTATTCGGCTGATTACGCCCCCAAGATGGCCTCATATGGGAAAAGTTTCTACACGGATTGTCTTAGTCTCGTCGAAACGATAGATTTTGATATAAAGAACGTCTAAATCGAAGTTCGTATGCAAAAGTTAGAGCCAAAACTATGTGCTGCATAAGTCTGCCCCGGAAGTTCCGGGCAAAACTTCCGGGGAGGTTCCGGGCTAAACAGAAACTTTGCGCGCGGTGCGCCCCGAAAACTGTAATTTTAACATTATTTGCAGATTTGCGGGGCCGATTTCAACATCAAGATGACCTCGGATGAAAAAATGATCAACTAAGGCATTTTTCTCCATTGCAAGATCTACAACTTTGCTTTTGGGACCATCGCGATCCGAAGCCATATGCGACCTGCATGAGCTGTGCAAGAGGGCTACTTGATGTACTTTTAGCCCGGAAGTTCCGGGCTGACCGGAAGTTCCGGCACTCGTGGTCCGAGTTAGGTTATTTTTTTATGTTTTGGACAGGATTTGAGTCATTTTCTTGTACGGAAAGTTCAGCCGCCTCATATATATGTAAGAGGTGACGGACGATTGAATAACAACACACAATCTAACAATCAATTTACTTTTTACCCTAGTTTTACAGCTCTCCCTTGTTCTTTCTCTCTCGTTCTTCGTTCGTTCTTCGTTGAAGGGCAGCGATCCTCGAGGCTCTAGGGGCGGGCGAACCGACCTAGGGCAGCCCATAGCCGCCGCGCGTCAAGACGGGGTCCCTCCCGGGCACGTGGGGTTTCGGATGCTCAAAAGCGCCCGCCGGATTGCTTGCGTACCGCGCTTCCGGACGGGTCTCCTTCGACGTGAGCTGCGGTGCATCACCCTCGGCGTTGGAGGTACACGGTGACGTGTTCATGTGCGAACACACTTTTTGGCGACTCCGCTGGGGACGAAAGATCAAGAATCATCATCAACCATGTCTAATCTCCCCGAGCCCTCAGAAGTTGACGCCGATAACATCATTAAGCCCGGTCTTGATGAACTATCGGATGAACATCGCCAAGCCTATGAAGCGTGCAAGAAGCAGCGTGAAGAGGCTTTTGAGGCGCTCAAGAAGAAGCGCGAGGAGGAGGTTTGGAAGCGTTTCTTTCAAGTTTCAAGAAGGACCGTCAAGGCAACATCACTCCGGTTGGAAACGTCAATCTTCCTCCCCTCATCGACGAACAAGATGTAATCACTGTGAGTAAAGTTTTTTCTCCAGAGCAAGTGGCTGTGATTGAAAGTCTTGTTAGTAAGGGTAATGTGATGGCATACAATTCTTTTGTGGCTAGTGCTAATGCTCAGAAAAATATGCCTCCATCATCTAGTGGTACTGTTGGTATATCTGAAAACCCTACTCCAATTTTACCTATTTCATCGGCACCACCTATGCACCCACAATATAATATGCCGTTGAATTTTTTGTTGGGGAACGTAGTAATAATTCAAAATTTTCCTACGTGTCACCAAGATCAATCTAGGAGATGCTAGCAACGAGAGAGAGGGAGTGCATCTTCATACCCTTGAAGATCGCTAGGCGGAAGCATTACAAGAACGCGGTTGATGGAGTCATACTCGCGGCGATTCAAATCGCGGAAGATCCGATCTAGCGCCGAACGGACGGCGCCTCCGCGTTCAACACACGTACAGCCCAAGGACGTCTCCTCCTTCTTGATCCAGCAAGGGGAGAGGAGAAGTTGAGGGAGAACTCCAGCAGCACGACGGCGTGGTGGCGCGATGGAGCTCGTGGTTCTCCGGCAGAGCTTCGCTAAGCACTACGGAGGAGGAGGAGGAGTTGGAGGAGGAGAGGGCTGTGCCAGGCAAACGGTGTGGCTGCCCTCCCACCCCCTCACTATATATAGGGGGAAGGGAAGAGGGGGCCGACCCCTCTAGATGGATCTAGAGGAGGAGGCGGCGGCCAGGGGAAACCCTAGATGGGTTTGGGCGCCCCCACCCCCTAGGAAACATGCCCCCCAAGCCGGGAGGGGCGGCTGCCCTAGGGGTGGCGCCCCCACCTCTCCTGGTTACGGGAGAGGGGTTGGGAAGGGCGCACAACCCCTTAGTGGGCTGGTTTGCCCCTTCCCTTTGGCCCATAAGGCCCCCCAACGCTTGCCGGGGCCTCCGAAACCCCTTTCGGACATGCTGGCCATAGCCTGGTACCCCCGGAACAATTCCGGACTCCAATACCCTTCGTCCAATATACCGATCTTCACCTCCGGACCATTCCGGAGCTCCTCGTCATGTCCGGGATCTCATCCGGGACTCCGAACAACATTTGGTAACCACATACTATTTCCCATAACAACTCTAGCGTCACCGAACCTTAAGTGTGTAGACCCTACGGGTTCGGGAACCATGCAGACATGACCGAGACGTTCTCCGGCCAATAACCAACTGCGGGATCTGGATACCCATGTTGGCTCCCACTTGTTCCACGATGATCTCATCGGATGAACCACGATGTCGGGGATTCAATCAATCCCGTATACAATTCCCTTTGTCCATCGGTATGTTACTTGCCCGAGATTCGATCGTCGATATCCCAATACCTCGTTCAATCTCGTTGCCGGCAAGTCTCTTTACTCGTTCCGTAACGCATGATCCCGTGGCTAACTCATTAGTCACATTGAGCTCATTATGATGATGCATTACCGAGTGGGCCCAGAGATACCTCTCCGTCATACGGAGTGACAAATCCCAGTCTCGATTCGTGCCAACCCAACAGACACTTTTGGAGATACCTGTAGTGCACCTTTATAGCCACCCAGTTACGTTGTGACGTTTGGTACACCCAAAGCATTCCTAAGGTATCCGGGAGTTGCACAATCTCATGGTCTAAGGAAATGATACTTGACATTAGAAAAGCTCTTAGCAAACGAACTACACGATCTTGTGCTATGCTTAGGATTGGGTCTTGTCCATCACATCATTCTCCTAATGATGTGATCCCGTTATCAATGACATCCAATGTCCATGGTCAAGAAACCATAACCATCTATTGATCAACGAGCTAGTCAACTAGAGGCTTACTAGGGACATATTGTGGTCTATGTATTCACACATGTATTACGGTTTCCAGTTAATACAATTATAGTATGAACAATAGACAATTATCATGAACAAGGAAATACAATAATAACCATTTTATTATTGCCTCTAGGGCATTTTCCAACAGTCTCCCACTTGCACTAGAGTCAATAATCTAGTTCACATCACTATGTGATTGTAATGAATCCAACACCCATGGGGTTTGTTCATATCTCGCTTGTGAGAGAGGTTATTAGTCAATGGGTCTGAACCTTTCAGATCCGTGTGTGCTTTACAAATCTCTATGTCATCTTGTAGATGCAGCTACCACGCGCTACTTGGAGCTATTCCAAATAACTGCTCTACTATACGAATCCGGTTTACTACTCAGAGTCATCCGGATTAGTGTCAAAGTTTGCATCGACGTAACCCTTTACGACGAACTCTTTTACCACCTCCATAATCGAGAAAATTCCTTAGTCCACTAGTTACTAAGGATAAGTTCGACCGCTGTCATGTGATCCATTCCTGGATTACTATTGTACCCCTTGACTAACTCATGGCAAGGCACACTTCAGGTGCGGTACACAGCATAGCATACTATAGAGCCTACGTCTAAAGCATAGGGGACGACCTTCGTCCTTTCTCTCTCTTCTGCCGTGGTCAGGTCTTGAGTCTTACTCAATACTCACACCTTGTAACACAACCAAGAACTCCTTCTTTGCTGATCTATATTGAACTCCTTCAAAATCTTGTCACGGTATGTATTCATTTGAAAGTACTATTAAGCGTTTTTGATCTATCCTTATAGATCTTGATGCTCAATGTTGAAGTAGCTTAATCCAGGTTTTCCATTGAAAAACACTTTTCAAATAACCCTGTATGCTTTCCAGAAATTCTACATCATTTCTGATCAACAATATGTTAACAACATATACTCATCAAAAATTCTATAGTGCTCCACTCACTTCTTTGGAAATACAAGTTTCTCATAAACTTTGTATAAACCCAAAATCTTTGATTATCTCATCAAAGCGTACATTCCAACTCCGAGATGCTTACTCCAGTCCTTAGAAGGATTGCTGGAGCTTTGCATACTTGTTAGCATCTTTCAGGATTGACAAAACATTCTGGTTGTATCACATACAACATACAACCTTTCCTCAAGAAAATCGTCGAGGAAACAATGTTTTGACATCCTATCTGCAAGATTTCATAAATAATGCAGTAACTGCTAATATAATTCCAACAGGCTCTTAGCATCGCTATGAGTGAGAAAATCTCATCGTAGTCAACTCCTTGAACTTGTCGGAAAACATCTTAACGACAAGTCGAGCTTTCTTAATGGTGACACTTACCATCATTGTCCGTCTTCCTTTTAAAATCCATCTGCACCCAACAGCCTTATGACCATCAAGTAGTTCTTCCAAAGTCTATACTTTGTTTTTATACATGGATCCTCTCTCGGATTTTATGGCCTCGAGCCATTCGTCGGAATCTAGGCCCACCATCGTTTCTCCATAGCTCGTAGGTTCATTGTTGTCTAGCAACATGACTTCCAAAACAGGATTACGTACCACTCTGAAGTAGTACGCATCCTTGTCGTCCTATGAGGTTTGGTAGTGACTTGATCCGAAGTTTCATGATCACTTTCATAAGCTTCCACTTCAATTGGTGTAGGTGCCACAGGAGCAACTTCGTGTGCCCTGCTACACACTAGTTGAAGTGACGGTTCAATAACCTCATCAAGTCTCCACCATCCTCCCACTCAATTCTTTCGAGAGAAACTTTTCCTCGAGAAAGGATCCGTTTCTAGAAACAATCACTTTTGCTTCCAGATCTGAAATAGGAGGTATTCCCAACTGTTTTGGGTATTCTATGAAGATGCATTTATCCGCTTTGGGTTCAAGCTTATCAGCCTGAAACTTTTCCACATAAGCGTCGCAGCCCCAAACTTTTAAGAAACGACAGCTTAGGTTTCTCTAAACCATAGTTCAAACGGTGTCATCTCAACGGAATTGCGTGGTGCCCTATTTAAAGTGAATGCGGTTGTCTCTAATGCCTAACCCATAAACGATAGTGGTAATTCGATAAGACACATCATGGTATGCACCATATCCAATAGGGTGCAGTTATGATGTTCGGACACACCATCACACTATGGTGTTCCAGGCGGTATTAGTTGTGAAACAATTTCCACAACGTCTTAATTGTGTGCCAAACTCGTAACTCAGATATTCATCTCTATGATCATATCATAGACATTTTATCCTCTTGTCACGACGATCTTCAACTTCACATTGAAATTACTTAAACCTTTTAATAATTCAGACTTGTGTTTTATCAAGTAAATATACTCAGCATCTACTCAAATCATCTGTGAAGTAAGAACATAACGATATCCACTGCGTGCCTCAGCACTCATTGGACTGCACACATCAAAATGTATTACTTCCAACAAGTTGCTTTCTTGTTCCATCTTACTGAAAACGAGGCCTTTCAGTCAACTTGCCCAGGTGGTATGATTTGCATGTCCCAAGTGATTCAAAATCAAGTGAGTCCAAACGATCCATCTGTATGGAGTTTCTTCATGCATATCTACCAATAGACATGGTTCGCATGTCTCAATCTTTTCAAAAATGAGTGAGTCCAAAGATCCATCAACATGGAGCTTCTTCATGCGTTTTATACCAATATGACTCAAATGGCAGTGCCACAAGTATGTGGTACTATAATTACTATTTTATATCTTTTGGCATGAACATGTGTATCACTACGATCGAGATTCAATAAACCATTCATTTTAGGTGCAAGACCATTGAAGGTATTATTCAAACAAACAGAGTAACCATTATTCTCCTTAAATGAATAACCGTATTGCGATAAACATAATCCAATCATGTCTATGCTCAACGCAAACACCAAATAACAATTATTTAGGTTTAATACCAATCCCGATGGTAGAGGGAGCGTACGATGTTTAATTACATCAACCTTGGAAACACTTCCAACACATATCGTCATCTCACCTTTAGCTAGTCTCCGTTTATTCCGTTGCCTTTTATTTCGAGTTACCAACACTTAGCAACCGAACCGGTATCTAATACCCTGGTGGTACTAGGAGTACTAGTAAAGTACACATTAATATAATGTATATCCAATATACTGTTGGGGATCGTAGCAGAAATTAAAATTTTTCTACGCATCACCAAGATCAATCTATGGAGTCATCTAGCAACGAGAGAGAGGAGTGCATCTACATACCCTTGTAGATCGCGAGCGGAAGCGTTCAAGTGAACGGGGTTGGTGGAGTCGTACTCGTCGTGATCCAAATCACCGATGACCGAGCGCCGAACGGACGACACCTCCGCGTTCAACACACGTACGGTTGGGGAAGACGTCTCCACCTTCTTGATCCAGCAAGGGGGAAGGAGAGGTTGATGGAGATCCAGCAGCGCGACGGCGTGGTGGTGGAAGTAGCGGGGATCTCGGCAGGGCTTCGCCAAGCTCAGCGAGAGGGAGAGGTGTCACGGGAGGGAGAGGGAGGCGCCAGGGGCTTGGGTGCGGCTGCCCTCCCTCCCCCTCTTTATATAGGGGTCCAGGGGGCGCCGGCCCCCTGAGATCCCATCTCAAGGAAGGGCGGCGGCCAAAGGGGGGGACTTGCCCCCCAAGTCAAGTGGGGCGCCCCCCCCCACCCCTAGGGTTTCCAACCCTAGGCGCAGGGGAGGCCCAAGGGGGGCGCACCAGCCCACCAGGGGCTGGTTCCCTTCCCCACTTCAGCCCATGGGGCCCTCCGGGATAGGTGGCCCCACCCGGTGGACCCCCGGGACCCTTCCGGTGGTCTCGGTACAATACCGGTGACCCCCGAAACTTTCCCGGTGGCCGAAACTGGACTTCCTATATATAATTCTTCACCTCCGGACCATTCCGGAACTCCTCGTGATGTCCGGGATCTCATCCGGGACTCCGAACAACTTTCGGGTTACCGCATACTAGTATATCTACAACCCTAGCGTCACCGAACCTTAAGTGTGTAGACCCTACGGGTTCGGAAGACATGCAGACATGACCGAGACGACTCTCCGGTCAATAACCAACAGCGGGATCTGGATACCCATGTTGGCTCCCACATGTTCCACGATGATCTCATCGGATGAACCACGATGTCGAGGATTCAATCAATCCCGTATACAATTCCCTTTGTCAATCGGTACGTTACTTGCCCGAGATTCGATCGTCGGTATCCCAATACCTTGTTCAATCTCGTTACCGGCAAGTCACTTTACTCGTACCGTAATGCATGATCCCGTGACCAAACACTTGTTCACATTGAGCTCATTATGATGATGCATTACCGAGTGGGCCCAGAGATACCTCTCCGTCATACGGAGTGACAAATCCCAGTCTCGATTTGTGCCAACCCAACAGACACTTTCGGAGATACCCGTAGTGCACCTTTATAGCCACCCAGTTACGTTGTGATGTTTGGCACACCCAAAGCACTCCTATGGTGTCCGGGAGTTGCACAATCTCATGGTCTAAGGAAATGATACTTGACATTTGGAAAAGCTCTAGCAAACGAACTACACGATCTTGTGCTATGCTTAGGATTGGGTCTTGTCCATCACATCATTCTCCTAATGATGTGATCCCGTTATCAATGACATCCAATGTCCATAGTCAGGAAACCATGACTATCTGTTGATCAACGAGCTAGTCAACTAGAGGCTCACTAGGGACATGTTGTGGTCTATGTATTCACACATGTATTACGATTTCTGGATAACACAATTATAGCATGAACAATAGACAATTATCATGAACAAGGAAATATAATAATAACCATTTTATTATTGCCTGCCTTCTCATCTACCAAGTATCTAGGGTAGTTCTGCTTCAGTTACCGTTCCCCTCATTACAGAAGCACTTAGTCTCGGGTTTGGGTTCAACCTTGGGTTTGTTCACTAGAGCAGCAACTGATTTGCCGTTTCATGAAGTATCCCTTCTTTCCCTTGCCCTTCTTGAAACTAGTGGTTTTACTAACCATCAACAATTGATGCTCCTACTTGATTTCTACTTTTGCGGTGTCAAACATCGTTAGTTGCTCAAGGATCATCATGTCTATCCCTGATATATTATATTTCATCACGAAGCTCTAATAGCTTGGTGGCAGTGACTATGGAGAACCATCACTATCTCATCTGGAAGATTAACTCCCACTCGATTCAAGCGATTGTAGTACTCAGACAATCTGAGCACATGCTCAACGATTGAGCTTTTCTCCCTTAGTTTGCAGGCTTAAGAAACTTGTCAGAGGTCTCATACCTCTTGACGTGGGCACTAGTCTGAAATCCCAATTTGAGTCTTTGGAACATCTCATATGTTCTGCGATGTTTCAAAAACGTCTTTGGCGCCTCAATTCTAAACCGTTAGCATTACGCACTGAACTATCACGTAGTCATCAAAACATGTATGTCAGATGTTCGCAACATCCACAGACGACGCTCGAGGTTCAGCGCACCGAGCGGTGCATTAAGGACATAAGCCTTCTGCGCAGCAATGAGGATAATCCTCAGTTTACGGACCCAGTCCGCATAATTTCTACTATCAACTTTCAACTAAAATTTCTCTAGGAACATATCTTAAATAGTAGAACCAAAGCGTAAGCTATGACATAATTTGCAAAGACCTTTTGACTATGTTCATGATAATTAAGTTTATCTGATTATTTAATGAACTCCCACTTAGATAGACATCCCTCTAGTCATCTAAGTGATACATGATCCGAATCGACTAGACCGTGTCCGATCATCACGTGAGACGGACTAGTCATCAACGGTGAACATCTCCATGTTGATCGTATCTATTATACGACTCATCTTCGAACTTTCGGTCTCTTGTGATCCGAGGCCATGTCTGTACATGCTAGGCTCGTCAAGTCAACCTAAGTGTTTCGCATGTGTAAATCTGGCTTACACCCGTTGTATGCGAACGTTATAATCTATCACACCCGATCATCACGTGGTGCTTCGAAACAACGAACCTTCGCAACGGTGCACAGTTAGGGGGAACACATCTCTTAAAATTTTGGTGAGGGATCATCTTATTTATGCTACCGTCGTTCTAAGCAAATAAGATGTAAACATGACAAACATCACATGCAAATCATAACGTGACATGATATGGCCAATACCATCTTGCGCCTTTGATCTCCATCTTCGAGGCGCGGCATGATCACCTTCGTCACCGGCATGACACCATGATCTCCATCATCGTGTCTTCATGAAGTTGTCTCGCCAACTATTACTTCTACTACTATGGCTAACGGTTAGCAATAAAGTAAAGTAATTACATGGCGTTTTCATTGACACACAGGTCATAGAATAAATTAAGACAACTCCTATGGCTCCTGCCGGTTGTCATACTCATCGACATGCAAGTCGTGATTCCTATTACAAGAACATGATCAATCTCATACATCACATATATCATTCATCACATCATTTTGGCCATATCACATCACATAGCATACCCTGCAAAAACAAGTTAGACGTCCTCTAATTGTTGTTGCATGTTTTACATGGCTGCTATGGGTTTCTAGCAAGAACGTTTCTTACCTACGCAAAAGCCACAACGATGATATGCCAATTGCTATTTACCCTTCATAAGGACCCTTTTCATCGAATCCGATCCGACTAAACTGGGAGAGACTGGCACCCGCTAGCCACCTCATGCAACAAGTGCATGTCAGTCGGTGGAACCTGTCTCACGTAAGTGTACGTGTAAGGTCGGTCCGGGCCGCTTCATCCCACGATGCCGCCAAATCAAGATAAGACTAGTAACGGTAAGCATATTGAACAAACGAACGCCCACAACTACTTGTGTTCTACTCGTGCATAGAATCTACGCATAGACCTAGCTCATGATGCCACTGTTGGGGAACGTAGTAATAATTCAAAATTTTCCTACGTGTCACCAAGATCAATCTAGGAGATGCTAGCAACGAGAGAGAGGGAGTGCATCTTCATACCCTTGAAGATCGATAAGCGGAAGCGTTACAAGAACGCGGTTGATGGAGTCGTACTCGCGGCGATTCAAATCGCGGAAGATCCGATCTAGCGCCGAACGGACGGCGCCTCCGCGTTCAACACACGTACAGCCCTGGGATGTCTCCTCCTTCTTGATCCAGCAAGGGGAGAGGAGAAGTTGAGGGAGAACTCCAGCAGCACAACGGCGTGGTGGCGCGATGGAGCTCGTGGTTCTCCGGCAGAGCTTCGCTAAGCACTACGGAGGAGGAGGAGGAGTTGGAGGAGGAGAGGGCTGCACCAGGCAAAGGGTGTGGCTGCCCTCCCACCCCCTCACTATATATAGGGGGAAGGGGAGAGGGGGCCGGCCCCTCTAGATGGATCTAGAGGAGGAGGCGGTGGCCAGGGGAAACCCTAGATGGGTTTGGGCGCCCCCACCCCTAGGAAACTTGCCCCCCAAGCCGGGAGGGGCGGCTGCCCTAGGGGTGGCGCCCCCAGCTCTCCTGGTTACATGAGAGGGCTTGGGAGGGGCGCACAGCCCCTTAGTGGGCTGGTTTGCCCCTTCCCCTTGGCCCATAAGGCCCCCAACGCTTGCCGGGGCCTCCGAAACCCCTTTCGGACATGCTGGCCATAGCCTGGTACCCCCGGAACAATTCCGGACTCCAATACCCTTCGTCCAATATACCGATCTTCACCTCCGGACCATTCCGGAGCTCCTCGTCATGTCCGGGATCTCATCCGGGACTCCGAACAACCTTCGGTAACCACATACTATTTCCCATAACAACTCTAGCGTCACCGAACCTTAAGTGTATAGACCCTACGGGTTCGGGAACCATGCAGACATGACCGAGACGTTCTCCGGCCAATAACCAACAGCGGGATCTGGATACCCATGTTGGCTCCCACATGTTCCACGATGATCTCATCGGATGAACCACGATGTCGGGGATTTAATCAATCCCGTATACAATTCCCTTTGTCCATCGGTATGTTACTTGCCCGTGATTCGATCGTCGGTATCCCAATACCTCGTTCAATCTCGTTACCGGCAAGTCTCTTTACTCGTTCCGTAACGCATGATCTCGTGGCTAACTCATTAATCACATTGAGCTCATTATGATGATGCATTACCGAGTGGGCCCAGAGATACATCTCCGTCATACGGAGTGACAAATCCCAGTCTCGATTCGTGCCAACCCAACAGACACTTTCGGAGATACCTGTAGTGCACCTTTATAGCCACCCAGTTACGTTGTGACGTTTGGTACACCCAAAGCATTCCTACAGTATCCGGGAGTTGCACAATCTCATGGTCTAAGGAAATGATACTTGACATTAGAAAAGCTCTTAGCAAACGAACTACACGATCTTGTGCTATGCTTAGGATTGGGTCTTGTCCATCACATCATTCTCCTAATGATGTGATCCCGTTATCAATGACATCCAATGTCCATGGTCAGGAAACCATAACCATCTATTGATCAACGAACTAGTCAACTAGAGGCTTACTAGGGACATGTTGTGGTCTATGTATTCACACATGTATTACGGTTTCCAGTTAATACAATTATAGCATGAACAATAGACAATTATCATGAACAAGGAAATACAATAATAACCATTTTATTATTGCCTCTAGGGCATATTTCCAACATTTTTACCCTACTCAAACCAACCAGCTTGTGGCTGCACCTACATACCCTAATCCTATTATGAGTGTGCCCAATTCGGCGTCAACGCCGAATCACTTTGTCACACCACCCATAGGCGCAAGCATGTTTGGTCTTCCGCCAAATTATGGTTCGGCGCCCATCCCACAATTGGCACCAATAGCTAGTACTCAGGTTGCTCCTATGTCATTGCCACAAACATCTTCATCTACCTCGGATCCAATTTTAGCTAAATTAAGGGAGCATTTGCATAAGATGTCTCTAGAAACTTTCGGAAACGAGCCGAAAGTAAAGAGTCGTGTGTACCAAAAGCCTTATCCTGAACACTTTGATGCAATTTCTTACCCTCAAGGTTATAAGGTTCCTAGTTTTGTTAAATTTAGTGGTGAGGGTACGAAAACGACTTGGGAGCATGTGAGTCAGTATCTAGCACAATTGGGTGAAGCAGGTTCCATAGAAGAGTTGAAAGTGCGTTTATTTCCCTTGTCTTTAACTGGCACCACATTTTCATGGTTTGCTGCTTTACCACATGGTTCAATTCTCTTATGGTCGCAATTAGAGCAAAAGTTTCATGATCATTTTTATAGCGGTGATAATGAGTTGAAGTTGTCACATCTTACATCGGTTAGGCAAAAACATGATGAATCGGTCACCGATTATGTCAAGAGATTTAGAGATATAAAAAACCGATGTTATAGCTTAGTGATAACTGAGAGAGACTTGGCGGATCTTGTTCTTAATGGTTTGAAAACTCACATTAAAGAGAAGCTAGAAAGGTATGAGTTTTTGAGCATTAAACAAGTCTTACAAAAAGCTTTGGCCCAAGAGAGTCGAAGTAAAGAGGTCCATAGGTCTACAACCGATCGTCCTAGAATGCATATGGTTGAACACAATGATGATAATTCGGATGATGAGGTTGATGTCTATACTACTGAATTTGTTTGGTCCTCAAAGGCCAAACTTATATGTGCAATGCTCTTAAGCCGATTCGCAAGAATCGTGATGAGGAAGTGAGGTTTACTTTTGATATATCAAAGTGTGATAAAATATTTGATGCTCTCTTGCAAGATAAGATGATTAGAATATCACACACCATACCTACCATAATTCATTTTCTCATGCTACTAACGATTGCAATGTTTTCAGACGACAGATACAATCGGCCATTAATGATGGACGATTGAATTTTGCTGAGATGCAAGTTGATAAACAGCCCTTCCCGATAAACACCATGGACTTGGAGGGAAAGAAAATGTTGATTCGGCCTAGCATAGCCGAATCTGCTAATAAAGATAATGTTCTTATTGGTGAACCCAGGAAAAGCAAGGAGGGTGACAAAGTCTTGGGACGAGAGGTTGTGCTTGAAAAGCAACCTGATGGCAAGGAAGCATTGAAGATCGCCATAAAAAATCCTGCACTCGGGGGGCAACCACAAGTACAAGAAGATACTCATGTTAAATTTATCAAGCCCAAGAATTCAGAAGTTGGCAAGTGGGGAAAGAGTGAAGCTAAGCGCACGCGAATCAGGCCAACTTTTGATATGTTGCTATCCAAATATGCAAGTCACACGACCGGTTCTAGCTCTAATCAGCCATCACATTCAAAGCATTCAAGATTGCCTCCAGAGCAAGAGTTTCGACGCTATGCAAGGCCATATGGGTCATGGGCACCGACACCATGGGTGTCACAACCCTCCTATGCGCCATATTACATGAGAGGGTTCAGTGGAGGATGGGGGCAGCCGACAATGGCTCCTTATGCTTTCCATATGGGGTGGGCAACACCTAGAAGGACTGCTCGCGAGAGGCTTTATTACCCCACACAAGGCCATTTGAGCTATGGTGCTAATCGGCCAACAAAAATTTCTCCAAGTAAGGCCAACAAAAAAGTGTGGCGTGTTAAGTCATGTAATGCGGAAATTGCAGAATGTGACAAGCAAAAGGAGATCGAAAAGCCGGTTGTTGGTAATCTGGCTACTTCTAATGGTGATATTGTTATTGTTCAGCAGGGTTCCATGGTTAGTGATCATGAGGCAAGCACAAGCAAGGCCAAACCAAGGGATCCCAAATATACTCAACCTAAGTGGTGTCCTCCCGGTTTAACCAAGACCATGAAAAGGAGATTACAACACATGGGAACCATGCGAAGGTAGAGCACAAAGAGGAGAGGCAAAGGGACGAATTGTTAAGTGAAATTCGGCCCATGGCACTCACAAAACAAGTGTGGAGGCCTAAACAAAAACAAAACACAGATGCTTCTACATTAGCTGCAACAACACCTTCACCACCAAAAGAGGATGATGCGACCCCTATTACATCGTCCACACCACCTGAAAAATCCCATTCGATTGAGGAAACTTTAAGCCCAATATACACATTGGGGGATGAAGATGAGATGGTGGATTACGACTCTCCGCCGGTTCAGGAAGGTATGGATATTAATATGGTGTATTACTTACCTACCGAGTTTCGTGCTATAGGTGAAGAAGGGCAGGTGGCTCAACTGGATTTTGGTCCAAAGAACGCTATCTTCGAGAAGCCAAAAGAACCCATGAAACACTTGAAGCCATTGTACCTCAAAGGTCATATTAACATATCGCCGGTTGCTAGGATGCTCGTTGATGGTGGTGCTGTGGTAAACCTTATGCCCTACTCGGTCTTCAAGAAGTTGGGGTTAGATGATGATGCATTGATGAAGACCAATATGGTACTTACTGGATTTGAGGGTAAAGAAAAGACAGAGGCCAAAGGTGTGATGTGCATGAAACTCACCGTGGGAAGCAAAACTTTGGCCACCACATTCTTCATCACCGAGGTGCAAGGTAACTATAATGTTATATTAGGCCGCGATTGGGTTCATGCTAACCAATGTGTGCCATCTACCATGCATCAATTCTTAATACAATGGGTCGATGATGAGGTAGAAGTCATTCACGCGGATAATTCGGCTTGTGTTGCTTTGGCCGATGCATCGGTGGATTGGAATCATCCGGATGTTACTTGCTTAACAGGGTGTGACCTCTCGGAGTTTGACTTCCTTAGTGCTACGAGGAACGGGTTCATTCCCATATCTTTAAAGCCGATTGGTGGTAATCGGTTCCAGGGTATGATGTAAACAAGAAGTTAAAAATCAGTGGCCGGTATAGAATTATCGCCCTAAGCGTAAACATGGCCGATATAGAAATTATCGCCCTAAGCACATAAAATGGCCGATGGAGTGTTGACATCGTCCTTAGGAAAAGCATCGTGCAAGTTATTTTTCGGCACACAAGTTTGCCGAAAAACAGGGGGGCATGTGTTGACACCAAATTTTGGCACGGCCAAGAACTTAATTAAGATGGCCTCAAATGGAGAAGTGCTCAAAGTGAGAAAGTTCCGTATCGTTAAAAGGGAAAACTTTGATATTTGGGCCATAGTCATCCGGTCTCATCTCTAAGGCCGAAGTTGTGTTCGAAGTACTCAGATTTTGTATTCAGAACACTATTCGGCTGATTACGCCCCCAAGATGGCCTCATATGGGAAACGTTTCTACACTGATTGTCTTCGTCTCGTCGAAACGATCTATTTTGATATAAAGAACGTCTAAATCGGAGTTCGTATGCAAAAGTTAGAGCCAAAACTATGTGTTGCATAAGTCTGCCCCGGAAGTTCCGGGCAAAACTTCCGGGGAGGTTCCGGGCTAAACAGAAACTTTGCGCGCGGTGCGCCCCGAAAACTGCAATTTTAACATTATTTGCAGATTTATGGGGCCGATTTCGACATCAAGATTACCTCGGATGAAAAAGTGATCAACTAAGAAATTTTTCTCCATTGCAAGATCTACAACTTTGCTTTTGGGACGGTCGCGATCCGAAGCCATATGCGACATGCAGGAGCTGTGCAAAAGGGCTACTTGATGTAATTTTAGCCCGGAAGTTCCGGGCTGACCGGAAGTTCCGGCCCTCGTGGTCCGAGTTAGGTTATTTTTTAATGTTTTGGACGGGATTTGAGTCCTATTCTTGTACGGAAAGTCCAGCCGCCTCATATATATGTAAGAGGTGACGGCCGATTGAATAACAACACACAATCGAACAATCAATCTACTTTTTACCCTAGTTTTACATCTCTCCCTTGTTCTTTCTCTCTCGTTCTTCGTTCGTTCTTCGTTGAAGGGCAGCGATCCTCGAGGCTCTAGGGGCGGGCGAACCGACCTAGGGCAGCCCATAGCCGCCGCGCGTCCAGACGGGGTCCCTCCCGGGCGCGTGGGGTTTCGGGTGCTCAAAAGCGCCCGCCGGATTGCTTGCGTACCGCGCTTCCGGACGGGTCTCCTTCGACGTGAGCTGCGGTGCATCACCCTCGGCGTTGGAGATACACGGTGACGTGTTCGTGTGCGAACACCTCCAAGTCGCTCCATGCAACCGCCACGGGCACGGCTGCCATTGCCAAGATCAGCTCCAGCGAGTAGCTCGCTCATGACGCCCCAGGCACACGCGGTGCAGTTGGAGACACCAAGCTTTGGGGGCAGCATCTGTGGCATCCCAGCCGCAGGAGGTGCTAGACACTGAACTCAGGAAAATAGTGCACACTGAAATTTGAGATGGGCTCTAGGCCCATGTAGCAATTTCTGAAAAATCTCTAAGGGCCCATGTGGGTTATATGGCACTAGGTGTAGTGGGAAGTTTAGTCCCACCCCGGAAGTGGAAGAGGAGTTGGACCTCCTTATAAGGGTTTCTCTTCTACATGCTATTGGAGCTTGAGAAGAGAAGAGGCCCTCGCGCACTCCTCCTCCGCCGCCCGCCTCGCCACGCCTCGCCACGACGCGCCGCGCCGCGCCGCGGGATTGAGCCGAGCCGAGCTTACACCTACGCGCTTATTTTTGCCAGTCACTAACGGAGAGTTTTCTGACAGCTGGGCCACGATCTGAGACGTCGGATCGTGGGCTGTCACGGACTCGGACGTGGGTCGAGCCCACGTCTCTCCACGCGGCTGCGCCTATAAGTGCGCGGTGTCTCCTAACCCTAGCCGCCACGAACAGATCACATCTGCTCCACGCGCACGCCCACCGTCGTTCCCTTGCTGCTGCTGCCGCCGGTGACTCCATCCCGTCCGCCGCGTACACGGTCGACGGTAGAGCAAGTCTCCGAAACCACGCCCTTCTGGTTCCTATACGGGGTGAGGGCGAATAGGTTTTTGGGCAGCGATTACGCGACTGCTCACTTCCGATCGTCTACTTCCTCTACGTCCGCGTCGCCTTCATCATCACCATGTCCACCGACGCCGAACGTGCCGCCGCCGAGAAAGCTGAAGCTGACAAGAAGGCCGCCGAGGACGCCGCTGCTGCCACCAAAGCCGCGGCCTCTGCATGGCCTACTGGAGGGTATAACTCGTTTATCCCGCTCCTACTGTTTTCTGTTTTAGCCATGCTAGCGTTATACGTAGATCTTTCTGCAATTAGCGTAGTATGTGCTACTTTGACTGAATATCAGTATGCGATCATATGTGTCAATGCCATGCTAGTGATTTACTCGTGGATTAATTTAATCGAAAAATTGCCTATTTACTCAACAATCCAAAAACCTATTATGTGTAAGAATTTTTCGGCAAGTGGCTTTGCCGCTGCACTGAAACCGGATAAGTTTACCGGTACATACTTTAAGCGTTGGCAGACTAAGACCACGTTATGGCTCACGGCTATGAACGTGTTCTGGGTCACCGGTGTCTCCACGGGAACGATTGCTCTTGAACAGGAGAAGGCGTTCAAGGATGCTACCGTTGTGTTTCTCGGAGCAGTTCTTAGCGTGATCGGAGATAAACTGGTCGACGCATATTTACATGTGCATGTTGCCAAGGACTTGTGGGAGGCGCTCGAATCTAAGTTCGGGGCAGCCGATGCCGGAAGCGAGATGTATATTATAGAGCAGTTCCATGATTACAAGATGGTTGAAAACCGTCCTGTATTGGAGCAGGCTCATGAGATAATATGCATTGTTAAGGAATCTGAGGAGACTCCTGAACCTGCCATCCCTATGGAATATTATGAACAAACACATGATGAAAATCCTGAGGAGGATGACGAGGAAACCCTTGGTAGGGGCAAGAGACAAAGGACTGCAAAGACCTTTGGTGATGATTTCTTCGTGTACCTCGTGGATGATACTCCCACTTCTATTTCAGAAGCGTATGCCTCTTCAGAAGCTGACTACTGGAAGGATGCGGTCCGTAATGAGATGGATTCCATCATGGCTAACGGGACATGGGAGATCACTGAACGTCCCTATGGTTGCAAACCATTAGGATGTAAGTGGGTGTTCAAGAAGAAGCTTAGGCCCGATGGTACAATTGAAAAGTACAAGGCTAGTCTTGTGGCCAAGGGCTATGACCAGAAAGAAGAGGAAGATACTTCGACACTTATTCACCTGTAGCTAGACTGACCACCATTCGAGTATTACTCTCGTTGGCAGCCTCGCATGGTCTTCTCGTCCACCAGATGGATGTTAAGACGGCTTTTCTGAATGGAGAGCTAAAACAGGAAATCTACATGCAACAGCCAGATGGCTTTGTGATAGATAGTCAGGAAAGAAAGGTGTGTAGGTTGCTAAAATCTTTATATGGCCTGAAGCAAGCACCTAAGCAATGGCATGATAAGTTTAATACAACTCTGACATCTGTTGGTTTCGTTGTTAATGAGGCTGACAAATGTGTATACTATCGCCATGGTGGGGGCGAAGGAGTTATACTGTGCTTGTATGTTGATGACATACTGATATTCGGAACCAACCTCAAAGTCATTGAGGAGGTCAAGTCGTTTTTGTCTCAGAACTTTGAGATGAAAGACCTTGGTGTGGCTGATGTTATCTTGAACATCAAGCTACTGAGAGATAATGAGGGTGGGATTACACTTCTGCAATCCCACTATGTTATGAAGGTGTTGAGTCGTTTTGGATATTCGGATTGCACACCATCTCAAACACCATATGATCCTAGCGTGTTGATTCGAAAGTCCAAAGGCACGGCTATAGATCAGTTGAGATACTCTCAAATCATTGGTTCACTGATGTACCTAGCGAGCGCAACGAGGCCCGACATCGCGTTTGCTGTGAGCAAACTGAGCCGGTTTGTTTCCAAACCGGGTGATGTACATTGGCATGCTGTTGAACGAGTCATGCGCTATCTGAAAGGTACTATGAACTATGGACTTCACTATACCGGAGACCCGTCGGTACTTGAAGGGTATAGTGATGCAAATTGGATCTCTGATGCTGATGAGATGAAGGCCACAACTGGGTATATGTTTACTCTTGGAGGTGGCGCTGTTTCCTGGAAGTCTTGCAAGCAAACGATCTTAACGAGATCGACAATGGAAGCAGAATTAACGGCATTAGACACATCTGGTGTTGAAGCGAGATGGCTTCGAGATCTTTTGATGGACTTGCCATTGGTTGATAAACCGGTTCCGGCTATCCTTATGAACTGTGACAATCAGACTGTCATCACCAGGTGAAGAGTTCAAAGGACAACATGAAGTCCACCAAACACATAAGAATGAGATTAAAAGCTGTCAGAAAATTAAGAAACTCCGGAGTGATAGCGTTGGACTATGTCCATACGGCTAAGAATCTGGCAGATCCCTTTATGAAAGGGCTATCACGTGTTGTGATAGATAATGCATCGAGGGAGATGGGTATGAGACCCACATGAGTTGCCATGGTAGTAACCCAACCTATGTGATCGGAGATCCCGTGAATTAGGACCTGGGAAAACAAGCCAGTGGTGAACTGAGGAGAGTAAATATACTGACCCACTCCGTTGGAGATGCAATACTCTCGATACTGTATGGTAGGATGACTACTGTCTTAATGTGTTGCGAAGCTTATATAAGCAAGATGCTATCCTACAGAGTGATCTTTGGAGGAACACACCTATATGAGTCCGACTGCTGGTCACAGTCTATGAGATTGGGGTGATCTCTAGTAAGCTCATGAATAGGCCAGGAGTGTGACTTATATGCTCCACCCGAGGGGTCAGCCTTCGGCAGCCCAGTACTAGTGAGACATGTGGTGAAACTTCTTTACGCCAAACTGACAATTCAAGGCATAGTCCATTATTCAGTTGTGAAGGACTGTAGCTACTTGCTCTAGGTGAAGCTCAACCTTAACAGGTCTTCACTGAAACACTGGTATATCAAAACAGTAAATGGAACAGAGGACACAATGGGCCCTCGAGATCTGGTGGGGGATTGCTGAAATTTGAGATGGGCTCTAGGCCCATGTAGCAATTTCTGAAAAATCTCTAAGGGCCCATGTGGGTTATATGGCACTAGGTGTAGTGGGAAGTTTAGTCCCACCCCGGAAGTGGAAGAGGAGTTGGACCTCCTTATAAGGGTTTCTCTTCTACATGCTATTGGAGCTTGAGAAGAGAAGAGGCCCTCGCGCACTCCTCCTCCGCCGCCCGCCTCGCCACGCCACGCCTCGTCACGACGCGCCGCGGGTTGCAGGATTGAGCCGAGCCGAGCTTACACCTACGCGCTTATTTTTGCCAGTCACTAACGGAGAGTTTTCTGACAGCTGGGCCATGATCTGAGACGTCGGATCGTGGGCTGTCACGGACTCGGACGTGGGTCGAGCCCACGTCTCTCCACGCGGCTGCGCCTATAAGTGCGCGGTGTCTCCTAAGCCTAGCCGCCACGAACAGATCACATCTGCTCCACGCGCACGCCCACCGTCGTTCCCTTGCTGCTGCTGCCACTGGTGACTCCATCCCGTCCGCCGCGTACACGGTCGACGGGAGAGCAGGTCTCCGAAACCACGCCCTTCTGGTTCCTATACGGGGTGAGGGGCGAATAGGTTTTTGGGCAGCGATTACGCGACTGCTCACTTCCGATCGTCTACTTCCTCTACGTCCGCGTCGCCTTCATCATCACCATGTCCACCGACGCCGAACGTGCCGCCGCCGAGAAAGCTGAAGCTGACAAGAAGGCCGCCGAGGACGCCGCTGCTGCCAGCAAAGCCGCGGCCTCTGCATGGCGTACTGGAGGGTATAACTCGTTTATCCCGCTCCTACTGTTTTCTGTTTTAGCCATGCTAGCGTTATACGTAGATCTTTCTGCAATTAGCGTAGTATGTGCTACTTTGACTGAATATCAGTATGCGATCATATTTGTCAATGCCAAGCTAGTGATTTACTCGTGGATTAATTTAATCGAAAAATTGCCTATTTACTCAACAATCCGAAAACCTATTATATGTAGGAATTTTTCGGCAAGTGACTTTGCCGCTGCACTGAAACCGGATAAGTTTACCGGTACATACTTTAAGCGTTGGCAGACTAAGACCACGTTATGGCTCATGGCTATGAACGTGTTCTGGGTCACCGGTGTCTCCACGGGAACGATTGCTCCTGAACAGGAGAAGGCGTTCAAGGAGGCTACCGTTGTGTTTCTCGGAGCAGTTCTTAGCGTGATCGGAGATAAACTGGTCGACGCATATTTACATGTGCATGTTGCCAAGGACTTGTGGGAGGCGCTCGAATCTAAGTTCGGGGCAGCCGATGCCGGAAGCGAGATGTATATTATAGAGCAGTTCCATGATTACAAGATGGTTGAAAACCGTCCTGTATTGGAGCAGGCTCATGAGATAATATGCATTGTTAAGGAATCTGAGGAGACTCCTGAACCTGCCATCCCTATGGAATATTATGAACAAACACATGATGAAAATCCTGAGGAGGATGACGAGGATACCCTTGGTAGGGGTAAGAGACAAAGGACTGCAAAGACCTTTGGTGATGATTTCTTCGTGTACCTCGTGGATGATACTCCCACTTCTATTTCAGAAGCGTATGCCTCTTCAGAAGCTGACTACTGGAAGGATGCGGTCCGTAATGAGATGGATTCCATCATGGCTAACGGGACATGGGAGATCACTGAACGTCCCTATGGTTGCAAACCATTAGGATGTAAGTGGGTGTTCAAGAAGAAGCTTAGGCCCGATGGTACAATTGAAAAGTACAAGGCTAGGCTTGTGGCCAAGGGCTATGACCAGAAAGAAGAGGAAGATTACTTCGACACTTATTCACCTGTAGCTAGACTGACCACCATTTGAGTATTACTCTCGTTGGCAGCGTCGCATGGTCTTCTCGTCCAACAGATGGATGTTAAGACGGCTTTTCTAAATGGAGAGCTAAAAGAGGAAATCTACATGCAACAGCCAGATGGCTTTGTGATAGATGGTCAGGAAAGAAAGGTGTGTAGGTTGCTGAAATCTTTATATGGCCTGAAGCAAGCACCTAAGCAATGGCATGATAAGTTTAATACAACTCTGACATCTGTTGGTTTCGTTGTTATTGAGGCTGACAAATGTGTATACTATCGCCATGGTGGGGGCGAAGGAGTTATACTGTGCTTGTATGTTGATGACATACTGATATTCGGAACCAACCTCAAAGTCATTGAGGAGGTCAAGTCATTTTTGTCTCAGAACTTTGAGATGAAAGACCTTGGTGTGGCTGATGTTATCTTGAACATCAAGCTACTGAGAGATAATGAGGGTGGGATTACACTTCTGCAATCCCACTATGTTGAGAAGGTGTTGAGTCGTTTTGGATATTCGGATTGCACACCATCTCAAACACCATATGATCCTAGCGTGTTGATTCGAAAGTCCAAAGGCACGGCTATAGATCAGTTGAGATACTCTCAAATCATTGGTTCACTGATGTACCTAGCAAGCGCAACGAGGCCCGACATCGCGTTTGCTGTGAGCAAACTGAGCCGGTTTGTTTCCAAACCGGGTGATGTACATTGGCATGCTGTTGAACGAGTCATGCGCTATCTGAAAGGTACTATGAACTATGGACTTCACTATACCGGAGACCCGTCGGTACTTGAAGGGTATAGTGATGCAAATTGGATCTCTGATGCTGATGAGATGAAGGCCACAACTGGGTATATGTTTACTCTTGGAGGTGGCGCTGTTTCCTGGAAGTCTTGCAAGCAAGCGATCTTAACGAGATCGACAATGGAAGCAGAATTAACGGCATTAGACACATCTGGTGTTGAAGCGAGATGGCTTCGAGATCTTTTGATGGACTTGCCATTGGTTGATAAACCGGTTCCGGCTATCCTTATGAACTGTGACAATCAGACTGTCATCACCAAGGTGAAGAGTTCAAAGGACAACATGAAGTCCACCAAACACATAAGAATGAGATTAAAAGCTGTCAGAAAATTAAGAAACTCCGGAGTGATAGCGTTGGACTATGTCCATACGGCTAAGAATCTGGCAGATCCCTTTACGAAAGGGCTATCACGTGTTGTGATAGATAATGCATCGAGGGAGATGGGTATGAGACCCACATGAGTTGCCATGGTAGTAACCCAACCTATGTGATCGGAGATCCCATGAATTAGGACCTGGGAAAACGAGCCAGTGGTGAACTGAGGAGAGTAAATATACTAACCCACTCCGTTGGAGATGCAATACTCTCGATACTGTATGGTAGGATGACTACTGTCTTAATGTGTTCCGAAGCTTATATAAGAAAGATGCTATCCTACAGAGTGATCTTTGGAGGAACACACCTATATGAGTCTGACTGCTGGTCACAGTCTCTGAGATTGGGGTGATCTCTAGTAAGCTCATGAATAGGCCAGGAGTGTGACTTATATGCTCCACCCGAGGGGTCAGCCTTCGGCAGCCCAGTACTAGTGAGACATGTGGTGAAACTTCTTTACGCCAAACTGACAATTCAAGGCATAGTCCATTGTTCAGTTGTGAAGGAGTGTAGATACTTGCTCTAGGTGAAGCTCAACCTTAACAGGTCTTCACTGAAACACTGGTATATCGAAACAGTAATTGGAACAGAGGACACAATGGGCCCTCGAGATCTGGTGGGGGATTGCTGAAATTTGAGATGGGCTCTAGGCCCATGTAGCAATTTCTGAAAAATCTCTAAGGGCCCATGTGGGTTATATGGCACTAGGTGTAGTGGGAAGTTTAGTGCCACCCCGGAAGTGGAAGAGGAGTTGGACCTCCTTATAAGGGATTCTCTTCTACATGCTATTGGAGCTTGAGAAGAGAAGAGGCCCTCGCGCACTCCTCCTCCGCCGCCCGCCTCGCCACGCCACGCCTCGTCACGACGTGCCGCGGGTTGCGGGATTGAGCCGAGCCGAGCCGAGCTTACGCGCTTATTTTTGCCAGTCACTAACGGAGAGTTTTCTGACAGCTGGGCCACGATCTGAGACGTCGGATCGTGGGCTGTCACGGACTCGGACGTGGGTCGAGCCCACGTCTCTCCACACGGCGGCGCCTATAAGTGCGCGGTGTCTCCTAACCCTAGCCGCCACGAACAGATCACATCTGCTCCACGCGCACGCCCACCGTGGTTCCCTTGCTGCTGCTGCCGCCGGTGACTCCATCCCGTCCGCCGCGTACACGGTCGACGGGAGAGCAGGTCTCCGAAACCACGCCCTTCTGGTTCCTATACGGGGTGAGGGGCGAATAGGTTTTTGGGCAGCGATTACGCGACTGCTCACTTCCGATCGTCTACTTCCTCTACATCCGCGTCGCCTTCATCATCACCATGTCCACCGACGCCGAAAGTGCCGCCGCCGAGAAAGCTGAAGCTGACAAGAAGGCCGCCGAGGACGCCACTGCTGCCACCAAAGCCGCGGCCTCTGCATGGCCTACTGGAGGGTATAACTCGTTTATCCCGCTCCTACTGTTTTCTGTTTTAGCCATGCTAGCGTTATACATAGATCTTTCTGCAATTAGCGTAGTATGTGCTACTTTGACTGAATATCAGTATGCGATCATATGTGTCAATGCCATGCTAGTGAGTTACTCGTGGATTAATTTAATCGAAAAATTGCCTATTTACTCAACAATCCAAAAACCTATTATGTGTAGGAATTTATCGGCAAGTGGCTTTGCCGCTGCACTGAAACCGGATAAGTTTACCGGTACATACTTTAAGCGTTGGCAGACTAAGACCACGTTATGGCTCACGGCTATGAACGTGTTCTGGGTCACCGGTGTCTCCACGGGAACGATTGCTCCTGAACAGGAGAAGGCGTTCAAGGAGGCTACCGTTGTGTTTCTCGGAGCAGTTCTTAGCGTGATCGGAGATAAACTGGTCGACGCATATTTACATGTGCATGTTGCCAAGGACTTGTGGGAGGCGCTCGAATCTAAGTTCGGGGCAGCCGATGCCGGAAGCGAGATGTATATTATAGAGCAGTTCCATGATTACAAGATGGTTGAAAACTGTCCTGTATTGGAGCAGGCTCATGAGATAATATGCATTGTTAAGGAATCTGAGGAGACTCCTGAACCTGCCATCCCTATGGAATATTATGAACAAACACATGATGAAAATCCTGAGGAGGATGACGAGGAAACCCTTGGTAGGGGCAAGAGACAAAGGACTGCAAAGACCTTTGGTGATGATTTCTTCGTGTACCTCGTGGATGATACTCCCACTTCTATTTCAGAAGCGTATGCCTCTTCAGAAGCTGACTACTTGAAGGATGCGGTCCGTAATGAGATGGATTCCATCATGGCTAACGGGACATGGGAGATCACTGAACGTCCCTATGGTTGCAAACCATTAGGATGTAAGTGGGTGTTCAAGAAGAAGCTTAGGCCCGATGGTACAATTGAAAAGTACAAGGCTAGGCTTGTGGCCAAGGGCTATGACCAGAAAGAAGAGGAAGATTACTTCGACACTTATTCACCTTTAGCTAGACTGACCACCATTCGAGTATTACTCTCGTTGGCAGCCTCGCATGGTCTTCTCGTCCACCAGATGGATGTTAAGACGGCTTTTCTGAATGGAGAGCTAAAAGAGGAAATCTACATGCAACAGCCAGATGGCTTTGTGATAGATGGTCAGGAAAGAAAGGTGTGTAGGTTGCTGAAATCTTTATATGGCCTGAAGCAAGCACCTAAGCAATGGCATGATAAGTTTAATACAACTCTGACATCTTTTGGTTTCGTTGTTAATGAGGCTGACAAATGTGTATACTATCGCCATGGTGGGGGCGAAGGAGTTATACTGTGCTTGTATGTTGATGACATACTGATATTCGGAACCAACCTCAAAGTCATTGAGGAGGTCAAGTCGTTTTTGTCTCAGAACTTTGAGATGAAAGACCTTGGTGTGGCTGATGTTATCTTGAACATCAAGCTACTGAGAGATAATGAGGGTGGGATTACACTTCTGCAATCCCACTATGTTGAGAAGGTGTTGAGTCGTTTTGGATATTCGGATTGCACACCATCTCAAACACCATATGATCCTAGCGTGTTGATTCGAAAGTCCAAAGGCACGGCTATAGATCAGTTGAGATACTCTCAAATCATTGGTTCACTGATGTACCTAGCGAGCGCAACGAGGCCCGACATCGCGTTTGCTGTGAGCAAACTGAGCCGGTTTGTTTCCAAACCGGGTGATGTACATTGGCATGCTGTTGAACGAGTCATGCGCTATCTGAAAGGTACTATGAACTATGGACTTCACTATACCGGAGACCCGTCGGTACTTGAAGGGTATAGTGATGCAAATTGGATCTCTGATGCCGATGAGATGAAGGCCACAGCTGGGTATATGTTTACTCTTGGAGGTGGCGCTGTTTCCTGGAAGTCTTGCAAGCAAACGATCTTAACGAGATCGACAATGGAAGCAGAATTAACGGCATTAGACACATCTGGTGTTGAAGCGAGATGGCTTCGAGATCTTTTGATGGACTTGCCATTGGTTGATAAACCGGTTCCGGCTATCCTTATGAACTGTGACAATCAGACTGTCATCACCAAGGTGAAGAGTTCAAAGGACAACATGAAGTCCACCAAACACATAAGAATGAGATTAAAAGCTGTCAAAAAATTAAGAAACTCCGGAGTGATAGCGTTGGACTATGTCCATACGGCTAAGAATCTGGCAGATCCCTTTACGAAAGGGCTATCACGTGTTGTGATAGATAATGCATCGAGGGAGATGGGTATGAGACCCACATGAGTTGCCATGGTAGTAACCCAACCTATGTGATCGGAGATCCCGTGAATTAGGACCTGGGAAAACAAGCCAGTGGTGAACTGAGGAGAGTAAATATACTAACCCACTCCGTTGGAGATGCAATACTCTCGATACTGTATGGTAGGATGACTACTGTCTTAATGTGTTGCGAAGCTTATATAAGCAAGATGCTATCCTACAGAGTGATCTTTGGAGGAACACACCTATATGAGTCCGACTGCTGGTCACAGTCTATGAGATTGGGGTGATCTCTAGTAAGCTCATGAATAGGCCAGGAGTGTGACTTATATGCTCCACCCGAGGGGTCAGCCTTCGGCAGCCCAGTACTAGTGAGACATGTGGTGAAACTTCTTTACGCCAAACTGACAATTCAAGGCATAGTCCATTGTTCAGTTGTGAAGGAGTGTAGCTACTTGCTCTAGGTGAAGCTCAACCTTAACAGGTCTTCACTGAAACACTGGTATATCGAAACAGTAATTGGAATAGAGGACACAATGGGCCCTCGAGATCTGGTGGGGGATTGCTGAAATTTGAGATGGGCTCTAGGCCCATGTAGCAATTTCTGAAAAATCTCTAAGGGCCCATGTGGGTTATATGGCACTAGGTGTAGTGGGAAGTTTAGTCCCACCCCGGAAGTGGAAGAGGAGTTGGACCTCCTTATAAGGGTTTCTCTTCTACATGCTATTGGAGCTTGAGAAGAGAAGAGGCCCTCGCGCACTCCTCCGCCGCCCGCCTCGCCACGCCACGCCTCGTCACGACCCGCCGCGGGTTGCGGGATTGAGCCGAGCCGAGCTTACACCTACGCGCTTATTTTTGCCAGTCACTAACGGAGAGTTTTCTGACAGCTGGGCCACGATCTGAGATGTCGGATCGTGGGCTGTCACGGACTCGGAAGTGGGTCGAAGCCACGTCTCTCCACGCGGCTGCGCCTATAAGTGCGCGGTGTCTCCTAACCCTAGCCGCCACGAACAGATCACATCTGCTCCACGCGCACGCCCACCGTCGTTCCCTTGCTGCTACTGCCGCCGGTGACTCCATCCCGTCCGCCGCGTACACGGTCGACGGGAGAGCAGGTCTCCGAAACCACGCCCTTCTGGTTCCTATACGGGGTGAGGGGCGAATAGGTTTTTGGGCAGCGATTACGCGACTGCTCACTTCCGATCGTCTACTTCCTCTACGTCCGTGTCGCCTTCATCATCACCATGTCCACCGACGCCGAACGCGCCGCCGCCGAGAAAGCTGAAGCTGACAAGAAGGCCGCCGAGGACGCCGCTGCTGCCACCAAAGCCGCGGCCTCTGCATGGCCTACTGGAGGGTATAACTCGTTTATCCCGCTCCTACTGTTTTCTGTTTTAGCCATGCTAGCGTTATACGTAGATCTTTCTGCAATTAGCGTAGTATGTGCTACTTTGACTGAATATCAGTATGCGATCATATGTGTCAATGCCATGCTAGTGATTTACTCGTGGATTAATTTAATCGAAAAATTGCCTATTTACTCAACAATCCAAAAACCTATTATGTGTAGGAATTTTTCGGCAAGTGGCTTTGCCGCTGCACTGAAACCGGATAAGTTTACCGGTACATACTTTAAGCGTTGGCAGACTAAGACCACGTTATGGCTCACGGCTATGAACGTGTTCTGGGTCACCGGTGTCTCCACGGGAACGATTGCTTCTGAACAGGAGAAGGCGTTCAAGGAGGCTACCGTTGTGTTTCTCGGAGCAGTTCTTAGCGTGATCGGAGATAAACTGGTCGACGCATATTTACATGTGCATGTTGCCAAGGACTTGTGGGAGGCGCTCGAATCTAAGTTCGGGGCAGCCGATGCCGGAAGCGAGATGTATATTATAGAGCAGTTCCATGATTACAAGATGGTTGAAAACCGTCCTGTATTGGAGCAGGCTCATGAGATAATATGCATTGTTAAGGAATCTGAGGAGACTCCTGAACCTGCCATCCCTATGGAATATTATGAACAAACACATGATGAAAATCCTGAGGAGGATGACGAGGAAACCCTTGGTAGGGGCAAGAGACAAAGGACTGCAAAGACCTTTGGTGATGATTTCTTCCTGTACCTCGTGGATGATACTCCCACTTCTATTTCAGAAGCGTATGCCTCTTCAGAAGCTGACTACTGGAAGGATGCGGTCCGTAATGAGATGGATTCCATCATGGCTAACGGGACATGGGAGATCACTGAACGTCCCTATGGTTGCAAACCATTAGGATGTAAGTGGGTGTTCAAGTAGAAGCTTAGGCCCGATGGTACAATTGAAAAGTACAAGGCTACGCTTGCGGCCAAGGGCTATGACCAGAAAGAAGAGGAAGATTACTTCGACACTTATTCACCTGTAGCTAGACTGACCACCATTCGAGTATTACTCTCGTTGGCAGCCTCACATGGTCTTCTCGTCCACCAGATGGATGTTAAGACGGCTTTTCTGAATGGAGAGCTAAAAGAGGAAATCTACATGCAACAGCCAGATGGCTTTGTGATAGATGGTCAGGAAAGAAAGGTGTGTAGGTTGCTGAAATCTTTATATGGCCTGAAGCAAGCACCTAAGCAATGGCATGATAAGTTTAATACAACTCTGACATCTATTGGTTTCGTTGTTAATGAGGCTGACAAATGTGTATACTATCGCCATGGTGGGGGCGAAGGAGTTATACTGTGCTTGTATGTTGATGACATACTGATATTCGGAACCAACCTCAAAGTCATTGAGGAGGTCAAGTCGTTTTTGTCTCAGAACTTTGAGATGAAAGACCTTGGTGTGGCTGATGTTATCTTGAACATCAAGCCACTGAGAGATAATGAGGGTGGGATTACACTTCTGCAATCCCACTATGTTGAGAAGGTGTTGAGTCGTTTTGGATATTCGGATTGCACACCATCTCAAACACCATATGATCCTAGCGTGTTGATTCGAAAGTCCAAAGGCACGGCTATAGATCTGTTGAGATACTCTCAAATCATTGGTTCACTGATGTACCTAGCGAGCGCAACGAGGCCCGACATCGCGTTTGCTGTGAGCAAACTGAGCCGGTTTGTTTCCAAACCGGGTGATGTACATTGGCATGCTGTTGAACGAGTCATGCGCTATCTGAAAGGTACTATGAACTATGGACTTCACTATACCGGAGACCCGTCGGTACTTGAAGGGTATAGTGATGCAAATTGGATCTCTGATGCCGATGAGATGAAGGCCACAGCTGGGTATATGTTTACTCTTGGAGGTGGCGCTGTTTCCTGGAAGTCTTGCAAGCAAACGATCTTAACGAGATCGACAATGGAAGCAGAATTAACGGCATTAGACACATCTGGTGTTGAAGCGAGATGGCTTCGAGATCTTTTGATGGACTTGCCATTGGTTGATAAACCGGTTCCGGCTATCCTTATGAACTGTGACAATCAGACTGTCATCACCAAGGTGAAGAGTTCAAAGGACAACATGAAGTCCACCAAACACATAAGAATGAGATTAAAAGCTGTCAGAAAATTAAGAAACTCCGGAGTGATAGCGTTGGACTATGTCCATACGGCTAAGAATCTGGCAGATCCCTTTACGAAAGGGCTATCACGTGTTGTGATAGATAATGCATCGAGGGAGATGGGTATGAGACCCACATGAGTTGCCATGGTAGTAACCCAACCTATGTGATCGGAGATCCCGTGAATTAGGACCTGGGAAAACAAGCCAGTGGTGAACTGAGGAGAGTAAATATACTAACCCACTCCGTTGGAGATGCAATACTCTCGATACTGTATGGTAGGATGACTACTGTCTTAATGTGTTCCGAAGCTTATATAAGCAAGATGCTATCCTACAGAGTGATCTTTGGAGGAACACACCTATATGAGTCCAACTGCTGGTCAGAGTCTATGAGATTGGGGTGATCTCTAGTAAGCTCATGAATAGGCCAGGAGTGTGACTTATATGCTCCACCCGAGGGGTCAGCCTTCGGCAGCCCAGTACTAGTGAGACATGTGGTGAAACTTCTTTACGCCAAACTGACAATTCAAGGCATAGTCCATTGTTCAGTTGTGAAGGAGTGTAGCTACTTGCTGTAGGTGAAGCTCAACCTTAACAGGTCTTCACTGAAACACTGGTATATCGAAACAGTAATTGGAACAGAGGACACAATGGGCCCTCGAGATCTGGTGGGGGATTGCTGAAATTTGAGATGGGCTCTAGGCCCATGTAGCAATTTCTGAAAAATCTCTAAGGGCCCATGTGGGTTATATGGCACTAGGTGTAGTGGAAAGTTTAGTCCCACCCCAGAAGTGGAAGAGGAGTTGGACCTCCTTATAAGGGTTTCTCTTCTACATGCTATTGGAGCTTGAGAAGAGAAGAGGCCCTCGCGCACTCCTCCTCCGCCGCCCGCCTCGCCACGCCACACCAAGTCACGACGCGCCGCGGGTTGCGTGATTGAGCCGAGCCGAGCTTACACCTACGCGCTTATTTTTGCCAGTCACTAACGGAGAGTTTTCTGACAGCTGGCCACGATCTGAGACGCCGGATCGTGGGCTGTCACGGACTCGGACGTGGGTCGAGCCCACGTCTCTCCACGCGGCTGCGCCTATAAGTGCGCGGTGTCTCCTAACCCTAGCCGCCACGAACAGATCACATCTGCTCCACGCGCACGCCCATCGTCGTTCCCTTGCTGCTGCTGCCGCCGGTGACTCCATCCCGTCCGCCGCGTACACGGTCGACGGGAGAGGAGGTCTCCGAAACCACGCCCTTCTGGTTCCTATACGGGGTGAGGGGCGAATAGGTTTTTGGGCAGTGATTACGCGACTGCTCACTTCCGATCGTCTACTTCCTCTACGTCCGCGTCGCCTTCATCATCACCATGTCCACCGACGCCGAACGTGCCGCCGCCGAGAAAGCTGAAGCTGACAAGAAGGCCGCCGAGGACGCCGCTGCTGCCACCAAAGCCGCGGCCTCTGCATGGCCTACTGGAGGGTATAACTCGTTTATCCCGCTCCTACTGTTTTCTGTTTTAGCCATGCTAGCGTTATACGTAGATCTTTCTGCAATTAGCGTAGTATGTGCTACTTTGACTGAATATCAGTATGCGATCATATGTGTCAATGCCATGCTAGTGATCTACTCGTGGATTAATTTAATCGAAAAATTGCCTATTTACTCAACAATCCAAAAACCTATTATGTGTAGGAATTTTTCGGCAAGTGGCTTTGTCGCTCCACTGAAACCGGATAAGTTTACCGGTACATACTTTAAGCGTTGGCAGACTAAGACCATGTTATGGCTCACGGCTATGAACGTGTTCTGGGTCACCGGTGTCTCCACGGGAACGATTGCTCCTGAACAGGAGAAGGCGTTCAAGGAGGCTACCGTTGTGTTTCTCGGAGCAGTTCTTAGCATGATCGGAGATAAACTGGTCGACGCATATTTACATGTGCATGTTGCCAAGGACTTGTGGGAGGCGCTCGAATCTAAGTTCGGGGCAGCCGATGCCGGAAGCGAGATGTATATTATAGAGCAGTTCCATGATTACAAGATGGTTGAAAACCGTCCTGTATTGGAGCAGGCTCATGAGATAATATGCATTGTTAAGGAATCTGAGGAGACTCCTGAACCTGCCATCCCTATGGAATATTATGAACAAACACATGATGAAAATCCTGAGGAGGATGACGAGGAAACCCTTGGTAGGGGCAAGAGACAAAGGACTGCAAAGACCTTTGGTGATGATTTCTTCGTGTACCTCGTGGATGATACTCCCACTTCCATTTCAGAAGCGTATGCCTCTTCAGAAGCTGACTACTGGAAGGATGCGGTCCGTAATGAGATGGATTCCATCATGGCTAACGGGACATGGGAGATCACTGAACGTCCCTATGGTTGCAAACCATTAGGATGTAAGTGGGTGTTCAAGAAGAAGCTTAGGCCCGATGGTACAATTGAAAAGTACAAGGCTAGGCTTGTGGCCAAGGGCTATGACCTGAAAGAAGAGGAAGATTACTTCGACACTTATTCACCTGTAGCTAGACTGACCACCATTCGAGTATTACTCTCGTTGGCAGCCTCGCATGGTCTTCTCGTCCACCAGATGGATGTTAAGACGGCTTTTCTGAATGGAGAGCTAAAAGAGGAAATCTACATGCAACAGCCAGATGGCTTTGTGATAGATGGTCAGGAAAGAAAGGTGTGTAGGTTGTTGAAATCTTTATATGGCCTGAAGCAAGCACCTAAGCAATGGCATGATAAGTTTAATACAACTCTGTCATCTGTTGGTTTCGTTGTTAATGAGGCTAACAAATGTGTATACTATCGCCATGGTGGGGGCGAAGGAGTTATACTGTGCTTGTATGTTGATGACATACTGATATTCGGAACCAACCTCAAAGTCATTGAGGAGGTCAAGTCGTTTTTGTCTCAGAACTTTGAGATGAAAGACCTTGGTGTGGCTGATGTTATCTTGAACATCAAGCTACTGAGAGATAATGAGGGTGGGATTACACTTCTGCAATCCCACTATGTTGAGAAGGTGTTGAGTCGTTTTGGATATTCGGATTGCACACCATCTCAAACACCATATGATCCTAGCGTGTTGATTCGAAAGTCCAAAGGCACGGCTATAGATCAGAGATACTCTCAAATCATTGGTTCACTGATGTACCTAGCGAGCGCAACGAGGCCCGACATCGCGTTTGCTGTGAGCAAACTGAGCCGGTTTGTTTCCAAACCGGGTGATGTACATTGGCATGCTGTTGAACGAGTCATGCGCTATCTGAAAGGTACTATGAACTATGGACTTCACTATACCGGAGACCCGTCGGTACTTGAAGGGTATAGTGATGCAAATTGGATCTCTGATGCTGATGAGATGAAGGCCACAACTGGGTATATGTTTACTCTTGGAGGTGGCGCTGTTTCCTGGAAGTCTTGCAAGCAAGCGATCTTAACGAGATCGACAATGGAAGCAGAATTAACGGCATTAGACACATCTGGTGTTGAAGCGAGATGGCTTCGAGATCTTTTGATGGACTTGCCATTGGTTGATAAACCGGTTCCGGCTATCCTTATGAACTGTGACAATCAGACTGTCATCACCAAGGTGAAGAGTTCAAAGGACAACATGAAGTCCACCAAACACATAAGAATGAGATTAAAAGCTGTCAGAAAATTAAGAAACTCCGGAGTGATAGCGTTGGACTATGTCCATACGGCTAAGAATCTGGCAGATCCCTTTACGAAAGGGCTATCACGTGTTGTGATAGATAATGCATCGAGGGAGATGGGTATGAGACCCACATGAGTTGCCATGGTAGTAACGCAACCTATGTGATCGGAGATCCCGTGAATTAGGACCTGGGAAAACAAGCCAGTGGTGAACTGAGGAGAGTAAATATACTAACCCACTCCGTTGGAGATGCAATACTCTCGATACTGTATGGTAGGATGACTACTGTCTTAATGTGTTCCGAAGCTTATATAAGCAAGATGCTATCCTACAGAGTGATCTTTGGAGGAACACACCTATATGAGTCTGACTGCTGGTCACAGTCTATGAGATTGGGGTGATCTCTAGTAAGCTCATGAATAGGCCAGGAGTGTGACTTATATGCTCCACCCGAGGGGTCAGCCTTCGGCAGCCCAGTACTAGTGAGACATGTGGTGAAACTTCTTTACGCCAAACTGAGAATTCAAGGCATAGTCCATTGTTCAGTTGTGAAGGAGTGTAGCTACTTGCTCTAGGTGAAGCTCAACCTTAACAGGTCTTCACTGAAACACTGGTATATCGGAACAGTAATTGGAACAGAGGACACAATGGGCCCTCGAGATCTGGTCGGGGATTGCTGAAATTTGAGATGGGCTCTAGGCCCATGTAGCAATTTCTGAAAAATCTCTAAGGGCCCATGTGGGTTATATGGCACTAGGTGTAGTGGGAAGTTTAGTCCCACCCTGGAAGTGGAAGAGGAGTTGGACCTCCTTATAAGGGTTTCTCTTCTACATGCTATTGGAGCTTGAGAAGAGAAGAGGCCCTCGCGCACTCCTCCTCCGCCGCCTGCCTCGCCACGTCACGACGCGCCGCGGGTTGCGGGATTGAGCCGAGCCGAGCTTACACCTACGCGCTTATTTTTGCCAGTCACTAACGGAGAGTTTTCTGACAGCTGGGCCACGATCTGAGACGTCGGATCGTGGGCTGTCACGGACTCGGACGTGGGTCGAGCCCACGTCTCTCCACGCGGCTGCGCCTATAAGTGCATGGTGTCTCCTAACCCTAGCCACCACAAACAGATCACATCTGCTCCACGCGCACGCCCATCGTCGTTCCCTTGCTGCTGCTGCCGCCGGTGACTCCATCCCGTCCGCCGCGTACACGGTCGACGGGAGAGCAGGTCTCCGAAACCACGCCCTTCTGGTTCCTATACGGGGTGAGGGGCGAATAGGTTTTTGGGCAGCGATTACGCGACTGCTCACTTCCGATCGTCTACTTCATCTACGTCCGCGTCGCCTTCATCATCACCATGTCCACCGACGCCGAACATGCCGCCGCCGAGAAAGCTGAAGCTGACAAGAAGGCCGCCGAGGACGCCGCTGCTGCCACCAAAGCCGCGGCCTCTGCATGGCCTACTGGAGGGTATAACTCGTTTATCCCGCTCCTACTATTTTTTGTTTTAGCCATGCTAGCGTTATACGTAGATCTTTCTGCAATTAGCGTAGTATGTGCTACTTTGACTGAATATCAGTATGCGATCATATGTGTCAATGCCATGCTAGTGATCTACTCGTGGATTAATTTAATCGAAAAATTGCCTATTTACTCAACAATCCAAAAACCTATTATGTGTAGGAATTTTTCGGCAAGTAGCTTTGTCGCTACACTGAAACCGGATAAGTTTGCCGGTACATACTTTAAGCGTTGGCAGACTAAGACCACGTTATGGCTCACGGCTATGAACGTGTTCTGGGTCACCGGTGTCTCCACGGGAACGATTGCTCCTGAACAGGAGAAGGCGTTCAAGGAGGCTACCGTTGTGTTTCTCGGAGCAGTTCTTAGCGTGATCGGAGATAAACTGGTCGATGCATATTTACATGTGCATGTTGCCAAGGACTTGTGGGAGGCGCTCGAATCTAAGTTCGGGGCAGCCGATGCCGGAAGCGAGATGTATATTATAGAGCAGTTCCATGATTACAAGATGGTTGAAAACTGTCCTGTATTGGAGCAGGCTCATGAGATAATATGCATTGTTAAGGAATCTGAGGAGACTCCTGAACCTGCCATCCCTATGGAATATTATGAACAAACACATGATGAAAATCCTGAGGAGGATGACGAGGAAACCCTTGGTAGGGGCAAGAGACAAAGGACTGCAAAGACCTTTGGTGATGATTTCTTCGTGTACCTCGTGGATGATACTCCCACTTCTATTTCAGAAGCGTATGCCTCTTCAGAAGCTGACTACTGGAAGGATGCGGTCCGTAATGAGATGGATTCCATCATGGCTAACGGGACATGGGAGATCACTGAACGTCCCTATGGTTGCAAACCATTAGGATGTAAGTGGGTGTTCAAGAAGAAGCTTAGGCCCAATGGTACAATTGAAAAGTACAAGGCTAGGCTTGTGGCCAAGGGCTATGACCAGAAAGAAGAGGAAGATTACTTCGACACTTATTTACCTGTAGCTAGACTGACCACCATTCGAGTATTACTCTCGTTGGCAGCCTCGCATGGTCTTCTCGTCCACCAGATGGATGTTAAGACGGCTTTTCTGAATGGAGAGCTAAAAGAGGAAATCTACATGCAACAACCAGATGGCTTTGTGATAGATGGTCAGGAAAGAAAGGTGTGTAGGTTGCTGAAATCTTTATATGGCCTGAAGCAAGCACCTAAGCAATGGCATGATAAGTTTAATACAACTCTGACATCTGTTGGTTTCGTTGTTAATGAGGCTGACAAATGTGTATACTATCGCCATGGTGGGGGCGAAGGAGTTATACTCTGCTTGTATGTTGATGACATACTGATATTCGGAACCAACCTCAAAGTCATTGAGGAGGTCAAGTCGTTTTTGTCTCAGAACTTTGAGATGAAAGACCTTGGTGTGGCTGATGTTATCTTGAACATCAAGCCACTGAGAGATAATGAGGGTGGGATTACACTTCTGCAATCCCACTATGTTGAGAAGGTGTTGAGTCGTTTTGGATATTCGGATTGCACACCATCTCAAACACCATATGATCCTAGCGTGTTGATTCGAAAGTCCAAAGGCACGGCTATAGATCAGTTGAGATACTCTCAAATCATTGGTTCACTGATGTACCTAGCGAGCGCAACGAGGCCCCACATCGCGTTTGCTGTGAGCAAACTGAGCCGGTTTGTTTCCAAACCGGGTGATGTACATTGGCATGCTGTTGAACGAGTCATGCGCTATCTGAAAGGTACTATGAACTATGGACTTCACTATACCGGAGACCCGTCGGTACTTGAAGGGTATAGTGATGCAAATTGGATCTCTGATGCTGATGAGATGAAGGCCACAACTGGGTATATGTTTACTCTTGGAGGTGGCGCTATTTCTTGGAAGTCTTGCAAGCAAATGATCTTAACGAGATCGACAATGGGAGCCGAATTAACGGCATTAGACACATCTGGTGTTGAAGCGAGATGGCTTCGAGATCTTTTGATGGACTTGCCATTGGTTGATAAACCGGTTCCGGCTATCCTTATGAACTGTGACAATCAGACTGTCATCACCAAGGTGAAGAGTTCAAAGGACAACATGAAGTCCACCAAACACATAAGAATGAGATTAAAAGCTGTCAGAAAATTAAGAAACTCCGGAGTGATAGCGTTGGACTATGTCCATACGGCTAAGAATCTGGCAGATCCCTTTATGAAAGGGCTATCACGTGTTGTGATAGATAATGCATCGAGGGAGATGGGTATGAGACCCACATGAGTTGCCATGGTAGTAACCCAACCTATGTGATCGGAGATCCCGTGAATTAGGACCTGGGAAAACAAGCCAGTGGTGAACTGAGGAGAGTAAATATACTAACCCACTCCGTTGGAGATGCAATACTCTCGATACTGTATGGTAGGATGACTACTGTCTTAATGTGTTCCGAAGCTTATATAAGCAAGATGCTATCCTACAGATTGATCTTTGGAGGAACACACCTATATGAGTCCGACTGCTGGTCACAGTCTATGAGATTGGGGTGATCTCTAGTAAGCTCATGAATAGGCCAGGAGTGTGACTTATATGCTCCACCCGAGGGGTCAGCCTTCGGCAGCCCAGTACTAGTGAGACATGTGGTGAAACTTCTTTACGCCAAACTGACAATTCAAGGCATAGTCCATTGTTCAGTTGTGAAGGAGTGTAGCTACTTGCTCTAGGTGAAGCTCAACCTTAACAGGTCTTCACTGAAACACTGGTATATCGGAACAGTAATTGGAACAGAGGACACAATGGGCCCTCGAGATCTGGTGGGGGATTGCTGAAATTTGAGATGGGCTCTAGGCCCATGTAGCAATTTCTGAAAAATCTCTAAGGGCCCATGTGGGTTATATGGCACTAGGTGTAGTGGGAAGTTTAGTCCCACCCCGGAAGTGGAAGAGGAGTTGGACCTCCTTATAAGGGTTTCTCTTCTACATGCTATTGGAGCTTGAGAAGAGAAGAGGCCCTCGCGCACTCCTCCTCCGCCGCCCGCCTCGCCACGCCACGCCTCGTCACGACGCGACGCGCCGCGGGTTGCGGGTTGCGGGATTGAGCCGAGCCGAGCTTACACCTACGCGCTTATTTTTGCCAATCACTAACGGAGAGTTTTCTGACAGCTGGGCCACGATCTGAGACGTCGGATCGTGGGCTGTCACGGACTCGGACGTGGGTCGAGCCCACGTCTCTCCACGCGGCTGCGCCTATAAGTGCGCGGTGTCTCCTAACCCTAGCCGCCACGAACAGATCACATCTGCTCCACGCGCACGCCCACCGTCGTTCCCTTGCTGCTGCTGCCGCCGGTGACTCCATCCCGTCCGCTGCGTACACGGTCGACGGGAGAGCAGGTCTCCGAAACCACGCCCTTCTGGTTCCTATACGGGGTGAGGGGCGAATAGGTTTTTGGGTAGCGATTACGCGACTGCTCACTTCCGATCGTCTACTTCCTCTACGTCCGCGTCGCCTTCATCATCACCATGTCCACCGACGCCGAACATGCCGCCGCCGAGAAAGCTGAAGCTGACAAGAAGGCCGCCGAGGACGCCGCTGCTGCCACCAAAGCCGCGGCCTCTGCATGGCCTACTGGAGGGTATAACTCGTTTATCCCGCTCCTACTGTTTTCTGTTTTAGCCATGCTAGCGTTATACGTAGATCTTTCTGCAATTAGCGTAGTATGTGCTACTTTGACTGAATATCAGTACGCGATCATATGTGTCAATGCCATGCTAGTGATTTACTCGTGGATTAATTTAATCGAAAAATTGCCTATTTACTCAACAATCCAAAAACCTATTATGTGTAGGAATTTTTCGGCAAGTGGCTTTGCCGCTGCACTGAAACCGGATAAGTTTACCGGTACATACTTTAAGCGTTGGCAGACTAAGACCACGTTATGGCTCACGGCTATGAACGTGTTCTGGGTCACCGGTGTCTCCACGGGAACGATTGCTCCTGAACAGGAGAAGGCGTTCAAGGAGGCTACCGTTGTGTTTCTCGGAGCAGTTCTTAGCGTGATCGGAGATAAACTGGTCGACGCATATTTACATGTGCATGTTGCCAAGGACTTGTGGGAGGCGCTCGAATCTAAGTTCGGGGCAGCCGATGCCGGAAGCGAGATGTATATTATAGAGCAGTTCCATGATTACAAGATAGTTGAAAACCCTCCTGTATTGGAGCAGGCTCATGAGATAATATGCATTGTTAAGGAATCTGAGGAGACTCCTGAACCTGCCATCCCTATGGAATATTATGAACAAACACATGATGAAAATCCTGAGGAGGATGACGAGGAAACCCTTGGTAGGGGCAAGAGACAAAGGACTGCAAAGACCTTTGGTGATGATTTCTTCGTGTACCTCGTGGATGATACTCCCACTTCTATTTCAGAAGCGTATGCCTCTTCAGAAGCTGACTACTGGAAGGATGCGGTCCGTAATGAGATGGATTCCATCATGGCTAACGGGACATGGGAGATCACTGAACGTCCCTATGGTTGCAAACCATTAGGATGTAAGTGGGTGTTCAAGAAGAAGCTTAGGCCCGATGGTACAATTGAAAAGTACAAGGCTAGGCTTGTGGCCAAGGGCTATGACCAGAAAGAAGAGGAAGATTACTTTGACACTTATTCACCTGTAGCTAGACTGACCACCATTCGAGTATTACTCTCGTTGGCAGCCTCGCATGGTCTTCTCGTCCACCAGATGGATGTTAAGACGGCTTTTCTGAATGGAGAGCTAAAAGAGGAAATCTACATGCAACAGCCAGATGGCTTTGTGATAGATGGTCAGGAAAGAAAGGTGTGTAGGTTGCTGAAATCTTTATATGACCTGAAGCAAGCACCTAAGCAATGGCATTATAAGTTTAATACAACTCTGACATCTGTTGGTTTCGTTGTTAATGAGGCTGACAAATGTGTATACTATCGCCATGGTGGGGGCGAAGGAGTTATACTCTGCTTGTATGTTGATGACATACTGATATTCGGAACCAACCTCAAAGTCATTGAGGAGGTCAAGTCGTTTTTGTCTCAGAACTTTGAGATGAAAGACCTTGGTGTGGCTGATGTTATCTTGAACATCAAGCCACTGAGAGATAATGAGGGTGGGATTACACTTCTGCAATCCCACTATGTTGAGAAGGTGTTGAGTCGTTTTGGATATTCGGATTGCACACCATCTCAAACACCATATGATCCTAGCATGTTGATTCGAAAGTCCAAAGGCACGGCTATAGATAAGTTGAGATACTCTCAAATCATTGGTTCACTGATGTACCTAGCGAGCGCAACGAGGCCCGACATCGCGTTTGCTGTGAGCAAACTGAGCCGGTTTGTTTCCAAACCGGGTGATGTACATTGGCATGCTGTTGAACGAGTCATGCGCTATCTGAAAGGTACTATGAACTATGGACTTCACTATACCGGAGACCCGTCGGTACTTGAAGGGTATAGTGATGCAAATTGGATCTCTGATGATGATGAGATGAAGGCCACAACTGGGTATATGTTTACTCTTGGAGGTGGCGCTGTTTCTTGGAAGTCTTGCAAGCAAATGATCTTAACGAGATCGACAATGGGTGCAGAATTAACGGCATTAGACACATCTGGTGTTGAAGCGAGATGGCTTCGAGATCTTTTGATGGACTTGCCATTGGTTGATAAACCGGTTCCGGCTATCCTTATGAACTGTGACAATCAGACTGTCATCACCAAGGTGAAGAGTTCAAAGGACAACATGAAGTCCACCAAACACATAAGAATGAGATTAAAAGCTGTCAGAAAATTAAGAAACTCCGGAGTGATAGCGTTGGACTATGTCCATACGGCTAAGAATCTGGCAGATCACTTTACGAAAGGGCTATCACGTGTTGTGATAGATAATGCATCGAGGGAGATGGGTATGAGACCCACATGAGTTGCCATGGTAGTAACCCAACCTATGTGATCGGAGATCCCGTGAATTAGGACCTGGGAAAACAAGCCAGTGGTGAACTGAGGAGAGTAAATATACTAACCCACTCCGTTGGAGATGCAATACTCTCGATACTGTATGGTAGGATGACTACTGTCTTAATGTGTTCCGAAGCTTATATAAGCAAGATTCTATCCTACAGAGTGATCTTTGGAGGAACACACCTATATGAGTCCGACTGCTGGTCACAGTCTATGAGATTGGGGTGATCTCTAGTAAGCTCATGAATAGGCCAGGAGTGTGACTTATATGCTCCACCCGAGGGGTCAGCCTTCGGCAGCCCAGTACTAGTGAGACATGTGGTGAAACTTCTTTACGCCAAACTGACAATTCAAGGCATAGTCCATTGTTCAGTTGTGAAGGAGTGTAGCTACTTGCTCTAGGTGAAGCTCAACCTTAACAGGTCTTCACTGAAACACTGGTATATCGAAACAGTAATTGGAACAGAGGACACAATGGGCCCTCGAGATCTGGTGGGGGATTGCTGAAATTTGAGATGGGCTCTAGGCCCATGTAGCAATTTCTGAAAAATCTCTAAGGGCCCATGTGGGTTATATGGCACTAGGTGTAGTGGGAAGTTTAGTCCCACCCCGGAAGTGGAAGAGGAGTTGGACCTCCTTAGAAGGGTTTCTCTTCTACATGCTATTGGAGCTTGAGAAGAGAAGAGGCCCTCGCGCACTCCTCCTCCGCCACCCGCCTCGCCACGCCTCGTCACGACGCGCCGCGGGTTGCGGGATTGAGCCGAGCCGAGCTTACACCTACGCGCTTATTTTTGCCAGTCACTAACGGAGAGTTTTCTGACAGCTGGGCCACGATCTGAGACGTCGGATCGTGGGCTGTCACGGACTCGGACGTGGGTCGAGCCCACGTCTCTCCACGCGGCTGCGCCTATAAGTGCGCGGTGTCTCCTAACCCTAGCCGCCACGAACAGATCACATCTGCTCCACGCGCACGCCCACCGTCGTTCCCTTGCTGCTGCTGCCGCCGGTGACTCCATCCCGTCCGCCGCGTACACGGTCGACGGGAGAGCAGGTCTCCGAAACCACGCCCTTCTGGTTCCTATACGGGGTGAGGGGCGAATAGGTTTTTGGGCAGCGATTACGCGACTGCTCACTTCCGATCGTCTACTTCCTCTACGTCCGCGTCGCCTTCATCATCACCATGTCCACCGACGCCGAACGTGCCGCCGCCGAGAAAGCTGAAGCTGACAAGAAGGCCGCCGAGGACGCCGCTGCTGCCACCAAAGCCGCGGCCTCTGCATGGCCTACTGGAGGGTATAACTCGTTTATCCCGCTCCTACTGTTTTCTGTTTTAGCCATGCTAGCATTATACGTAGATCTTTCTGCAATTAGCGTAGTATGTGCTACTTTGACTTAATATCAGTACGCGATCATATGTGTCAATGCCATGCTAGTGATTTACTCGTGGATTAATTTAATCGAAAAATTGCCTATTTACTCAACAATCCAAAAACCTATTATGTGTAGGAATTTTTCGGCAAGTGGCTTTGCCGCTGCACTGAAACCGGATAAGTTTACCGGTACATACTTTAAGCGTTGGCAGACTAAGACCACGTTATGGCTCACGGCTATGAACGTGTTCTGGGTCACCGGTGTCTCCACGGGAACGATTGCTCCTGAACAGGAGAAGGCGTTCAAGGAGGCTACCGTTGTGTTTCTCGGAGCAGTTCTTAGCGTGATCGGAGATAAACTGGTCGACGCATATTTACATGTGCATGTTGCCAAGGACTTCTGGGAGGCGCTCGAATCTAAGTTCGGGGCAGCCGATGCCGGAAGCGAGATGTATATTATAGAGCAGTTCCATGATTACAAGATGGTTGAAAACCGTCCTGTATTGGAGCAGGCTCATGAGATAATATGCATTGTTAAGGAATCTGAGGAGACTCCTGAACCTGCCATCCCTATGGAATATTATGAACAAACACATGATGAAAATCCTGAGGGGGATGACGAGGAAACCCTTGGTAGGGGCAAGAAACAAAGGACTGCAAAGACCTTTGGTGATGATTTCTTCGTGTACCTCGTGGATGATACTCCCACTTCTATTTCAGAAGCGTATGCCTCTTCAGAAGCTGACTACTGGAAGGATGCGGTCCGTAATGAGATGGATTCCATCATGGCTAACGGGACATGGGAGATCACTGAACGGCCCTATGGTTGCAAACCATTAGGATGTAAGTGGGTGTTCAAGAAGAAGCTTAGGCCCGATGGTACAATTGAAAAGTACAAGGCTAGGCTTGTGGCCAAGCGCTATGACCAGAAAGAAGAGGAAGATTACTTCGACACTTATTCACCTGTAGCTAGACTGACCACCATTCGAGTATTACTCTCGTTGGCAGCCTCGCATGGCCTTCTCGTCCACCAGATGGATGTTAAGACGGCTTTTCTGAATGGAGAGCTAAAAGAGGAAATCTACATGCAACAGCCAGATGGCTTTGTGATAGATGGTCAGGAAAGAAAGGTGTGTAGGTTGCTGAAATCTTTATATGGCCTGAAGCAAGCACCTAAGCAATGGCATGATAAGTTTAATACAACTCTGACATCTGTTGGTTTCGTTGTTAATGAGGCTGACAAATGTGTATACTATTGCCATGGTGGGGGCGAAGGAGTTATACTGTGCTTGTATGTTGATGACATACTGATATTCGGAACCAACCTCAAAGTCATTGAGGAGGTCAAGTCGTTTTTGTCTCAGAACTTTGAGATGAAAGACCTTGGTGTGGCTGATGTTATCTTGAACATCAAGCCACTGAGAGATAATGAGGGTGGGATTACACTTCTGCAATCCCACTATGTTGAGAAGGTGTTGAGTCGTTTTGGATATTCGGATTGCACACCATCTCAAACACCATATGATCCTAGCGTGTTGATTCGAAAGTCCAAAGGCACGGCTATAGATCAGTTGAGATACTCTCAAATCATTGGTTCACTGATGTACCTAGCGAGCGCAACGAGGCCCGACATCGCGTTTGCTGTGAGCAAACTGAGCCGGTTTGTTTCCAAACCGGGTGATGTACATTGGCATGCTGTTGAACGAGTCATGCGCTATCTGAAAGGTACTATGAACTATGGACTTCACTATATCGGAGACCCGTCGGTACTTGAACGGTATAGTGATGCAAATTGGATCTCTGATGCTGATGAGATGAAGGCCACAACTGGGTATATGTTTACTCTTGGAGGTGGCGCTGTTTCTTGGAAGTCTTGCAAGCAAATGATCTTAACGAGATCGACAATGGGAGCAGAATTAACGGCATTAGACACATCTGGTGTTGAAGCGAGATGGCTTCGAGATCTTTTGATGGACTTGCCATTGGTTGATAAACCGGTTCCGGCTATCCTTATGAACTGTGACAATCAGACTGTCATCACCAAGGTGAAGAGTTCAAAGGACAACATGAAGTCCACCAAACACATAAGAATGAGATTAAAAGCTGTCAGAAAATTAAGAAACTCCGGAGTGATAGCGTTGGACTATGTCCATACGGCTAAGAATCTGGCAGATCACTTTACGAAAGGGCTATCACGTGTTGTGATAGATAATGCATCGAGGGAGATGGGTATGAGACCCACATGAGTTGCCATGGTAGTAACCCAACCTATGTGATCGGAGATCCCGTGAATTAGGACCTGGGAAAACAAGCCAGTGGTGAACTGAGGAGAGTAAATATACTAACCCACTCCGTTGGAGATGCAATACTCTCGATACTGTATGGTAGGATGACTACTGTCTTAATGTGTTCCGAAGCTTATATAAGCAAGATGCTATCCTACAGAGTGATCTTTGGAGGAACACACCTATATGAGTCCGACTGCTGGTCACAGTCTATGAGATTGGGGTGATCTCTAGTAAGCTCATGAATAGGCCAGGAGTGTGACTTATATGCTCCACCCGAGGGGTCAGCCTTCGGCAGCCCAGTACTAGTGAGACATGTGGTGAAACTTCTTTACGCCAAACTGACAATTCAAGGCATAGTCCATTGTTCAGTTGTGAAGGAGTGTAGCTACTTGCTCTAGGTGAAGCTCAACCTTAACAGGTCTTCACTGAAACACTGGTATATCGAAACAGTAATTGGAACAGAGGACACAATGGGCCCTCGAGATCTGGTGGGGGATTGCTGAAATTTGAGATGGGCTCTAGGCCCATGTAGCAATTTCTGAAAAATCTCTAAGGGCCCATGTGGGTTATATGGCACTAGGTGTAGTGGGAAGTTTAGTCCCACCCCGGAAGTGGAAGAGGAGTTGGACCTCCTTATAAGGGTTTCTCTTCTACATGCTATTGGAGCTTGAGAAGAGAAGAGGCCCTCGCGCACTCCTCCTCCGCCACCCGCCTCGCCACGCCTCGTCATGACGCGCCGCGGGTTGCGGGATTGAGCCGAGCCGAGCTTACACCTACGCGCTTATTTTTGCCAGTCACTAACGGAGAGTTTTCTGACAGCTGGGCCACGATCTGAGACGTCGGATCGTGGGCTGTGACGGACTCGGACGTGGGTCGAGCCCACATCTCTCCACGCGGCTGCGCCTATAAGTGCGCGGTGTCTCCTAACCCTAGCCGCCACGAACAGATCACATCTGCTCCACGCGCACGCCCACCGTCGTTCCCTTGCTGCTGCTGCCGCCGGTGACTCCATCCCGTCCGCCGCATACACGGTCGACGGGAGAGCAGGTCTCCGAAACCACGCCCTTCTGGTTCCTATACGGGGTGAGGGGCGAATAGGTTTTTGGGCAGCGATTACGCGACTGCTCACTTCCGATCGTCTACTTCCTCTACGTCCGCGTCGCCTTCATCATCACCATGTCCACCGACGCCGAACGTGCCGCCGCCGAGAAAGCTGAAGTTGACAAGAAGGCCGCCGAGGACGCCGCTGCTGCCACCAAAGCCGCGGCCTCTGCATGGCCTACTGGAGGGTATAACTCGTTTATCCCGCTCCTACTGTTTTCTGTTTTAGCCATGCTAGCGTTATACGTAGATCTTTCTGCAATTAGCGTAGTATGTGCTACTTTGACTGAATATCAGTACGCGATCATATGTGTCAATGCCATGCTAGTGATTTACTCGTGGATTAATTTAATCGAAAAATTGCCTATTTACTCAACAATCCAAAAACCTATTATGTGTAGGTATTTTTCGGCAAGTGGCTTTGCCGCTGCACTGAAACCGGATAAGTTTACCGGTACATACTTTAAGCGTTGGCAGACTAAGACCACGTTATGGCTCACGGCTATGAACGTGTTCTGGGTCACCGGTGTCTCCACGGGAACGATTGCTCCTGAACAGGAGAAGGCGTTCAAGGAGGCTACCGTTGTGTTTCTCGGAGCAGTTCTTAGCGTGATCGGAGATAAACTGGTCGACGCATATTTACATGTGCATGTTGCCAAGGACTTGTGGGAGGCGCTCGAATCTAAGTTCGGGGCAGCCGATGCCGGAAGCGAGATGTATATTATAGAGCAGTTCCATGATTACAAGATGGTTGAAAACCGTCCTGTATTGGAGCAGGCTCATGAGATAATATGCATTGTTAAGGAATCTGAGGAGACTCCTGAACCTGCCATCCCTATGGAATATTATGAACAAACACATGATGAAAATCCTGAGGAGGATGACGAGGAAACCCTTGGTAGGGGCAAGAGACAAAGGACTGCAAAGACCTTTGGTGATGATTTCTTCGTGTACCTCGTGGATGATACTCCCACTTCTATTTCAGAAGCGTATGCCTCTTCAGAAGCTGACTACTGGAAGGATGCGGTCCGTAATGAGATGGATTCCATCATGGCTAACGGGACATGGGAGATCACTGAACGTCCCTATGGTTGCAAACCATTAGGATGTAAGTGGGTGTTCAAGAAGAAGCTTAGGCCCGATGGTACAATTGAAAAGTACAAGGCTAGGCTTGTGGCCAAGGGCTATGACCTGAAAGAAGAGGAAGATTACTTCGACACTTATTCACCTGTAGCTAGACTGACCACCATTCGAGTATTACTCTCGTTGGCAGCCTCGCATGGCCTTCTCGTCCACCAGATGGATGTTAAGACGGCTTTTCTGAATGGAGAGCTAAAACAGGAAATCTACATGCAACAGCCAGATGGCTTTGTGATAGATGGTCAGGAAAGAAAGGTGTGTAGGTTGCTGAAATCTTTATATGGCCTGAAGCAAGCACCTAAGCAATGGCATGATAAGTTTAATACAACTCTGACATCTGTTGGTTTCGTTGTTAATGAGGCTGACAAATGTGTATACTATCGCCATGGTGGGGGCGAAGGAGTTATACTGTGCTTGTATGTTGATGACATACTGATATTCGGAACCAACCTCAAAGTCATTGAGGAGGTCAAGTCGTTTTTGTCTCAGAACTTTGAGATGAAAGACCTTGGTGTGGCTGATGTTATCTTGAACATCAAGCCACTGAGAGATAATGAGGGTGGGATTACACTTCTGCAATCCCACTATGTTGAGAAGGTGTTGAGTCGTTTTGGATATTCGGATTGCACACCATCTCAAACACCATATGATCCTAGCGTGTTGATTCGAAAGTCCAAAGGCACGGCTATAGATCAGTTGAGATACTCTCAAATCATTGGTTCACTGATGTACCTAGCGAGCGCAACGAGGCGCGACATCGCGTTTGCTGTGAGCAAACTGAGCCGGTTTGTTTCCAAACCGGGTGATGTACATTGGCATGCTGTTGAACGAGTCATGCGCTATCTGAAAGGTACTATGAACTATGGACTTCACTATACCGGAGACCCGTCGGTACTTGAAGGGTATAGTGATGCAAATTGGATCTCTGATGCTGATGAGATGAAGGCCACAACTGGGTATATGTTTACTCTTGGAGGTGGCGCTGTTTCCTGGAAGTCTTGCAAGCAAACGATCTTAACGAGATCGACAATGGAAACAGAATTAACGGCATTAGACACATCTGGTGTTGAAGCGAGATGGCTTCGAGATCTTTTGATGGACTTGCCATTGGTTGATAAACCGGTTCCGGCTATCCTTATGAACTGTGACAATCAGACTGTCATCACCAAGGTGAAGAGTTCAAAGGACAACATGAAGTCCACCAAACACATAAGAATGAGATTAAAAGCTGTCAGAAAATTAAGAAACTCCGGACTGATAGCGTTGGACTATGTCCATACGGCTAAGAATCTGGCAGATCCCTTTACGAAAGGGCTATCACGTGTTGTGATAGATAATGCATCGAGGGAGATGGGTATGAGACCCACATGAGTTGCCATGGTAGTAACCCAACCTATGTGATCGGAGATCCCGTGAATTAGGACCTGGGAAAACAAGCCAGTGGTGAACTGAGGAGAGTAAATATACTAACCCACTCCGTTGGAGATGCAATACTCTTGATACTGTATGATAGGATGACTACTGTCTTAATGTGTTCCGAAGCTTATATAAGCAAGATGCTATCCTACAGAGTGATCTTTGGAGGAACACACCTATATGAGTCCGACTGCTGGTCACAGTCTATGAGATTGGGGTGATCTCTAGTAAGCTCATGAATAGGCCAGGAGTGTGACTTATATGCTCCACCCGAGGGGTCAGCCTTCGGCATTCAAGGCATAGTCCATTGTTCAGTTGTGAAGGAGTGTAGCTACTTGCTCTAGGTGAAGCTCAACCTTAACAGGTCTTCACTGAAACACTGGTATATCGAAACAGTAATTGGAACAGAGGACACAATGGGCCCTCGAGATCTGGTGGGGGATTGCTGAAATTTGAGATGGGCTCTAGGCCCATGTAGCAATTTCTGAAAAATCTCTAAGGGCCCATGTGGGTTATATGGCACTAGGTGTAGTGGGAAGTTTAGTCCCACCCCGAAAATGGAAGAGGAGTTGGACCTCCTTATAAGGGTTTCTCTTCTACATGCTATTGGAGCTTGAGAAGAGAAGAGGCCCTCGCGCACTCCTCCTCCGCCGCCCGCCTCGCCACGACGCGCCGCGGGTTGCGGGATTGAGCCGAGCCGAGCTTACACCTACGCGCTTATTTTTGCCAGTCACTAACGGAGAGTTTTCTGACAGCTGGGCCACGATCTGAGACGTCGGATCGTGGGCTGTCACGGACTCGGACGTGGGTCGAGCCCACGTCTCTCCACGCGGCTGCGCCTATAAGTGTGCGGTGTCTCCTAACCCTAGCCGCCACGAACAGATCACATCTGCTCCACGCGCACGCCCACCGTCGTTCCCTTGCTGCTGCTGCCGCCGGTGACTCCATCCCGTCCGCCGCGTGCACGGTCGACGGGAGAGCAGGTCACCGAAACCACGCCCTTCTGGTTCCTATACGGGGTGAGGGGCGAATAGGTTTTTGGGCAGCGATTACGCGACTGCTCACTTCCGATCGTCTACTTCCTCTACGTCCGCGTCGCCTTCATCATCACCATGTCCACCGACGCCGAACGTGCCGCCGCCGAGAAAGCTGAAGCTGACAAGAAGGCCGCCGAGGACGCCGCTGCTGCCACCAAAGCCGCGGCCTCTGCATGGCCTACTGGAGGGTATAACTCGTTTATCCCGCTCCTACTGTTTTCTGTTTTAGCCATGCTAGCGTTATACGTAGATCTTTCTGCAATTAGCGTAGTATGTGCTACTTTGACTGAATATCAGTATGCGATCATATGTGTCAATGCCATGCTAGTGATTTACTCGTGGATTAATTTAATCGAAAAATTGCCTTTTTACTCAACACATAGAGCCATGGACCAACCAAGTCTGCTGCCTGCATTATGAGCTTCGTCAAGTAACCCACACAAAGCGGAAGTCATTCAGCAATAAAAAAGGAAGTTTCAGTGAGATCTCACCGGACATCGGTCCAACAATATCACATACGAGACACGGTTGTTCTGGAGGCAGCTCCAAGGTGCAGCACACGAGGCCCAGGAGCCCAAAACAGCAACCATGAACCATGGATCCGTCCTCATTCTATATAATGCCAAAACAGTAGTGAGCATCATCGCACATGTGCTAGAAGCATAAGACCCGCATTAGCACCCAAAAAGGCATCAAATAGTAACGAACAATATTTCCCGCGTGCAAGAAGCATAACTGAGTAGTATATCTAACAACAGAACCCAATGAAGATGATAAAGAACTAATGACGTCGCTGAATTTAAGCTAGTTTAACATTTGCTTATCCATGACATACCAACATTAGCACTAACTAAAAATGTGCGTCGAAATACATAAGCACGTTAGCCAAACCGATAAAGCAGCAAGCACAGACCAGGGCAGAGATGTGCTTCTCACCATAGAGGCATCATCTTGAGGGCACGTATCAGGGTGCGGTGCGGTGTGCAAGGCAGTCTATTGTTGTCCAGCGCCGATTAGCCGACGCCAACCGAGATTTTATTTTATTTTTTACTTCAACGGCACCCAGCAACCCCAAATCAGAGATGGCAGATACTTGACCTGACCGGTGAAGAAGGTATTGTAAGGACCTGAGCCAGATAAAGAAACCACATGATACCCTGCACACTGAGCACCCAGAGATATTGCCAATCCATCTGTGTTGCAGCAAGGCCTCCTTACTCGTGCAACAATTAGCAATCATGACCCGACAACCGCCAAACTGTGGAAGCCTACTCAGTAATGGTCAGTCCATTATTAGCAATCACGACCCGACAGCCGCCAAACTGTGGATGCCAACTCAGTAATGGACTGACCGTCGATCCAATAATCAGTCCAAAACTTTGCACTCTCGCACCATTGCCAAGCACAACTTTAAGTGAGATGTGCAACAAAGCTTCGATCATTTGGTTGGAGGAAATCTTGAATGGATTATGGCTTTGCTAGGACAACACACTGCAGCCACAGCCATCTCACCTTCAATGCCCAGCCCATCTTCTGCAGATCCTTAATGCTGAGATCACCCGGCTCAACCGGCTTGCAAACATCCCGGCATGTTATAGCACAGTTAGAGCATCTCCAACAGCCGCGCTAAACAAGCGCCGCGCCGCAAAGTTTGCCATTTTAGCGCGCGCGCAACCTGTAGACAAGCTCCAGCGGGCGCGCAATAACCGCGCGCGCGGCATATGTAGTTGGGCGCGCGGTCCGAAACGCCAACTCGCGTTGTGTATTTGGGGCGCCGGCTTCCGCGCGCGGCACACACGAGCGCTCGCGCGCCGCACTCTCTCCTCCCCGCCACCTTCGCCCCGCGCGCGCCGGCGCCGGCGAACTTGACCCGATGGACGCACGCGCCGGCACCCCGCTCACCCCATCCTACAGCCGCGACCCCTCCCCCGCCGCCGCCGCCGCCGGAAACCCTAGCGCGGGGAGCGTTGGCCTCGCCACCGCCGGAGCTCCTCCGAGCATCGGCCTCGCGCGCGGCCTCTTCATGCCGCCGCGGATGACCACGGCGGCGGGTGGCGTCGCGGCGGCGCTGCCCCGTGCCCCCCCCCCCCTCGAAGCTCCCCAATGTGGCGCGACCGAAGAAGGGCAAGACATCCGCGAAGAAGAACAAGGCGGCGGACGGCTCCGCCACCACAAAGGCGAGGAGAAAGAAGCTTGCAGGGCGTGTGACGGGCGCGGCGGCTACCGAAGCGCCGGCGAGCTCACTCGTTGAGCCGGCGGCCGACGCGCACAACGCGTTCGACGATATGCCCCAAAGGTAGAAATTTTTTCCAACTTTTCTTTTCTTGTTATTTTTTGAATGCATCCATATAGATAGCTTATTTGCATTGTTCTATATATTTTGTAGTGTCAACGATGATGCATACATGTCAACTATGGGTGTTGGCTCCAACAATTCGCATTGGTCTCAAACCAATGACATGCATTTCGAAGACCATGAGTTCGAGGTGGACGAGGATGGTGAGGGCATTGTCGACGCACCGAAAGGAAGAGCGGGCAATTACACCAACGCTGATGACATCTTACTATGCAATACTTGGTTGCAAGTGTCGAGGGATCCATCCGTTGGAGGTGATCAAAGTAGAGATGCTTATTGGGGGCGGATGAAAGAACACTTTGATGTTCGCAACGTGAGTGGAATTGACCGCTCCGAGAGATCACTTCGGTCCCGGTGGTCGACAATCAACTCGGATTGTCAAAGGTGGGCGGCCTGTCAAAAGGCGGTTGACAAGTTGAACCCAAGTGGCACAAATAAGGACGATAGAGTAAGTGGCATTTCATACATGTTCATCATACTTGTTGTTGGTGTTCGAAGTGCTAACTTGCTTTGTTTTCATGTAGTACCACATTGCACAAAACTTGTTCAAAGAAGAGGAGAGGAAAACCAAGAAGGGGAAGATCAAGAAAGGAAGGATCTTTACCTTGCCTCATTGCTATGAAGTGTTGAAGGATGATGAGAAATGGAAGAAGCGGGAAGATTTGGATGATTTGCATTTGAGCAACAAACGCAAGCGAACAATTGAGTTGAATGATGATGAGGAGGAGGGGGATGATGCATCAAGTGATGACGGCAAGAGAAGCCCCACACCCAACTCGGTTTCATACTCGAAGCCAAAACGACCGGATGGGTGCAAGAAAGACAAAACAGAAAAGAAGAAGAGGAAAGGAGATGATGAGATCAAAAATGCTATGGAAGCTATTGTGAAGGCAAGAAAAGAAGCCAACGAGGTGAGGAAAATGGCAAGGAACCAAGATGCCGCGGCCGAGGAGAGGAAGGTGGCTTTGGAAGAGAGGAAGGTGAGCAATGAGGAGCGAACTAGGTTGTTGGAATGGGAGAAGCACTTGTTCTTCTTGGACACATCTATCCTCAATGAGGCGCAAAAGGAGTATGTCAATCTTGCCCGTGAAGAAGTCTTGATCCAAAAAAGAGCCATGATTCGTGCAATGGGTGGCGGTGGCCTTGGCGCCGTGGGTGGCTGTGGCCTTGGCGCCATGGGAGACATGGGTGGCGGTGGCCTTGGCGCCATGGGAGGCATGGGTGGCTTCGGAGGTACCGTGGGCGGTTTAGGTGCCATGGGTGGCTTTGGAGCTACCATGGAGACCATGGGAGGCATGGGTGGCTTTGGAGCACCCCCCGACGCTATGGCCACCATGGGAGGCATGAGTTTTGCTTCTCTCATGGGAGGCATGGGTGCACCTCCAGCCGCGATGGGCGGAATGTCTTCCGATGTGCCTCCTCACACACATTCTCATGAAGATGTCGTTGAAGATCTTCCAACACCGTCGGAGCTTCACATGATGCGGTGCGCGATGAGGAGGAGGAAGAATCATCTTCGGAGGAGGAAGAATCGTCTTCCGAAGATGAGGACGAAGACGAGGACGAGGCTTGATGTGTCTTTCGTTTGTGTCATGAACTTGGTTTGCATTTTGAACTTGGTTGGATGAACTTGTGGGCATGATTTTGAACTTGTGGGCATGAACTTTTATTGATCAACTTGTTTGTGTGAAATTTATATGTCATGTTCATTGCATTTTGAAGGTTTCAAATCCATTTTGTGTCCAAAATGCAACATATGCAATGCCCCGGCGAGTCGCGCGCGCTGCTGGAGCGGCGTGCGCGCGCTGCATTTTAGCGCGGCTGTTGGAGCCAGCGCTGCCGGCCGCGCAGAACCAGGCGAAAGGTGCGCGGCAAAGTAGTTTTTTGCGCGCGGCGCATAGCGCGGCTGTTGGAGATGCTCTTACCACCTGGCCTTGTGGCGCCCTTTCCAGAAGAAATTGTTGTTTGGCTCACTACAATATGATAGTTAAATTAATTAGTAGTTAACTTTAACACAAGTTAGTTATGCAAAATTACCATACTCCTTCCGACCCGAATTAATTGACACAGCCTCCATACAATGGTGTATAGAGGTTGCATAGAAGATGCGTCAATTAATTCGGATCGGACTGAGTAACATACTTACTCTTCGTTGAAATTCAGGATAGAAAACAAAGAAAAAGGAGAGCGTACCACACATATTGCATCATGAGACGAGCATGGAGTAAATAAAATTGGGCCAACAATTCTCTTCACTTCCTCAACTAGAGCCATGATCCAGTGGCTCCAATGAGCACTTGCTGATGCAACAACTACTCAACTGTTTTGGCCTGACAGAAGAGGCAGCGGGAAGAATCGGCACATCATGGTTTGTCCAAGTAGTGACAATGGAAAGCTGAACCTATCATCCTCTATCAAAAAACCCGAATATTCTTCAATGTAATGCCAAAACAACACGCTGTTTGACCTAATGTCACAAGCTCCTCAACATTAGTTTCAGTCTGGGTGCAGAACATATTATCATCATGAACTGAATACTGAATCCACGCTACCCAGGATCTCCAAATATAAATTTGATGCAAACACTGCAGAATCCCTGACCAATCCATGTACGAGAAAGCTATTTTCCTATCGCGACATTGTCACCAAAAAGAGGTGCTAGTAGGATTCGTTCCTTTGACCTGAGAAGATGCATGTTTTAAGATTACACTAAGTAACCATCTGGACCGGTTCCATGTTTTGATTAGGTATGGGCTAGGTTATTTTTGTACTTACGTAACAATCAAAAAAAATTCTACTTTCTCCGAGCCATGCCATTTTTCTTCTCCCCCCACGGGACTACAAGTGGGGATTTTTATGACGTATTTTTTTTGCACTCATGGTGGAGATTTTTATGAGGTAATTTTACACCCACAAAAAATCAATGGTAATTTTGACCCGGGGAAAAGTTTTTGAAACACACCCGGTAACTTTTCACCCTGGGATGAAAATTATTTAAAAACATACCCTGACAATTTCCATAAAATATTATGATAATATACGCATAATAGAGCTGATAATTTACATACAAATATGATGATAACCTTTTGAAAAGGAAAAAAAGTTCTTAAAAACATATCGTGATAACTTGTGTGTATGTAGCATGCATGGTAATGTATAAATAACAGAGCTGATAACTCACATACAAACATCTTGATAATTTTTAACGAAAAGAACTTGTTGGACAACATACCACGATAGCTTGTGTGTAAGTAGCATGATAATACATACACAAGAGAGCTGATAACTTACATACAAACAACACGATAACATCAACTAATTTCCAACGTTCCGTATGAAACCCCTAAACCCTCCAAAACCCTAAACCCCTCCTTTCAAAAAAAAGCCCCAGTGCCTCGCAGCTTCTGACGCGTGGCTGCCTTTTAGTCCCGGTCGGTGTTATCAACCGGGACTAAAGGTCCTCCTGCGGTCCTGCCTGGGCGCCCCACATCGGCCACGTGAAGCTCCTTTAGTCCCGGTTCGTAACACAACCGGGACTAAAAGTGAGGTCCTTAGTCCCGATTGCAGAACCGGGACTAAAGGCCCTTAGGAACCGAGATTAATGCCCTGTTTTCTACTAGTGTATACTTATAGATTGATTTCAGTCTTTTTTGTATGTTATAGTTTGAGACACCTTGAGAACACTTATGTACCTCAGTCTTGATTATTTTGGCGGCTAGCATGATAACTCACACACCACAGATCTGATAACTTATGTGCATCGGTCCTGATAACTTTGGCCAGAGGGGGGGTGATGAAGTATCCCCCGGTAACTGTTGTGTGAATAGCATGATAACTCACACACCACGGATCTGATAACTTAGGTGCCTCGGTCCTGATTACTTTGGCTGGGGGGGTGATGAAGTATCCCCCGATAACTGTTGTGTGAATAGCATGATAACTATCACACACCGCAGATCTGATAACTTATGTGCCTCGGTCCTGATAACTTTGGCCGGGGGGGGGGGGGGGGGGGGGGTGATGAAGTATCCCCCGGTAACTATTGTGTGAATAACATGATAACTCACACACCGCAGATCTGATAAATTATGTGCCTCGGTCCTGATAACTTTGGCGATGGGGGGTGATGAAGTATCCCCCAGTAACTGTTGTGTGAATAGCATGATAACTCACACACCGCGGATTTGATAACTTATGTGCCTCGGTCCTGATAACTTTGGCGAGGGGGCAAAATTGTTGAAACATACCCTCGGTAATTTCGATGTAAATCGCATGGTAATTTAATTGACGTAGTCATAACAAACTACGTACAAATACCACGGTTACTTTGACTCGGGAGATTTTGTAGTTTTTTTATTTTTATGTAACCAGGCGATGATAAGGATTCGTAAGAAATAATCCTAGATCAAGGAAAACAATGTTCAATCAATTCTGAAAACAGTGCTTCAGCGTGTACTTGATTTGGGAGGAGTTGAGTAGATTGGGAGTGTCCACCAGCCGTCCTCTCCCGGACCAAAATTTTGAAGATTGCCAAGATGCACCATCTCACAACATAGTTACTATGCGTAATAGTAACCAATATGGTTATTTTGTAGTTATCGGACTAGATGTATTATAGTTACCAACCTAGTTACTATGCAGTTATCGGGCTAGATGTAATATAGTTATCAACATGGTTAATTTTTGTAGTTATCGGGCTACATGTGGGATAATACACCCTTCAATAACTTATGCATAAATAGCATGATAATTTACACACCATAAACCTGATAACTCATGCACAAACACAGTGATAACTTTGACCCAGTAGAAAAAGTTGAAGACATCCCCTACAGCTTCTGCTAAATAGCCTGATAATTTACACACCATAAAACTGGTACTCATGCACAAACACGGTGATAACTTTGACCCAGTAGAAAAAGTTGAAGACATCCCTACAGCTTCTGCGTAAATAGCATGATAATTTACACACCATAAACCTGATAACTCATGCATAAACACGGTGATAACTTTGACCCAGGATAAAAAGTTGAAGACATCCCCCTACACCTTTTGCGTAAATAGCATGATTTTTTACACACCACAACCCTGATAATTGATGCGCAGACACCATGATAATTTTGACCCGGGGAGGAGCTGTTTAAAAACATCACAGATAACTTCCGTGTAAATAGTGTGGTATTGTACGCAACGTATACGTGATAACTTACGCGTAAATACCACGGCAACGTTGGTCCGGTGGTGGTGTATAAATTACCATGCTTTTTACGAAAAAGTTATTGGGGTGTGTTATAATAATTTTTTTTCTCTAGGTGAAAAGTTACCGTGATGTTTGTGTGTGAGTTATCAGGTTCGGAGCTTATAAATTACCATGCTCTTTACAGAGAAAGTTATGGAAGTGTGTTACAATAATTTTTTCCCTGGGGTTAAATTTTACCTCGGTGTTTGTGCTCGAGTTGTCAGGTTTGTGTTGCACATAATTACCAGGTCTATGGTGCAAAAATTATCATGTTATTACGCATAAATTACCAAGGTATGTCAACAACTTTTTTTAGGTTAAAGTTACCATAATGTACTTTAGAAAAAAAAAGTTACCACTATGTTGTATATGCTAACAAAGCAGCTGACTATCTAGAAAAACAAAACAAAAGACAGTACAAAAGGGAAGAAAAAATCGGTAAAAAGGAAAAGAAAGAAAATGGTTTCTCATGGTCGCGTCACGTACATGTATAAACATTATTCAACCTCATTATAGCTAGAATTTAAGGTAGGTTAGCTGGTTACGAACAACTATGGTGGACCATAGGTAGTGGGTTTGACTCCCACCTCGCACACCTTTTTTTTACTTTTTTTACCACGGCAGAAAAAGTAACGGGAGAAGGGGAGGGGAACAAAGCCGGAGAAGTGGATCGAAGGAGATTGACTCGATCGTGTGGTCGCCAGAATAAAATAACGGAAGAATCGATCGTGCGGAGCGGCAGAAAAAAATAACGGAAGAAGGGGAGGGGAACGAAGCGAGAGAAGTGGATCGAAGGAGATTGACTCGATTGTGTGGATCTGTTGCTTAAAGTCCGACTGATAGGATATTAGTCGCGTCCATCCATGTATAGTTATAGCATTTTAGCGCTTGCAGCAATAGAGAAAAGGAGAAAGCTATTTTCCTGCCGACTGGCTGTTTGCAACAAATCCGCACTGTTCGGATGTCGTCCGTTCTGAATCCAACGGCGAGCGTTTTGCCTACGCGTTTAGTGCGAGCGGACGTCGCTGTCGCTGTCATCCGAACGTTGCTGTCGATCCTGCTCCCACCAAACGTCGCCGTCGCTGTTTTTTTTACGTTTTTTCTTTTCCGATCAAAAGAACGTCGTTGTCGCTACTGATTCCTTTCCGATCCAAAGGCACGTCACTGTTGCTGATGATTATTTTTCGTTTTTCCTTTCCGATCCAAATGATGCTGCCCATTGTTTCCTTTTCTCGCGTACTTACGTTAGTTCCAACGAGTAAAAAATAATGTGGACAGTAGGGTTTGAACCCATCTGTTGATTGTTGTACCATGCCAATAACCAACTCACTAACACTACTTGTTGTCTTACAAATGAAAACTATCTATGACCTTTTTAAACCCCATGGCAGGAAATAAAAAACTGTTTTTTGTTGTTTGTTGGCCTTTTCTTGTACTTCCTCCGTCCCAAAATAAGTGACTTGACTTTGTACTAACTTTATATAGAGGGAGTACATTATTGCACACTACATTATAAGTTGCGGAATATCATGATAACTCACACATCACAGACCTGATAATTTATGTACCCGGATCCTGATAACTTTGGCGTGATGGTTGGGGGGGGGGGGGGGGGTATCAAATATCCCCCGGTAACTTTTGTGTAAATAGCATGGTAACTCACACATCGAAGACCCGATAACTTATGCACGCCGGTCATGGTACTTTTCGCGAGGGAGGGGTGATGAAATATACCCCCGGTAACTTTAATGTGCATAGCACGGTAACTCACACATCATAGACCTGATAACTAATGTACCCCAGTCTTGGTAAATTTTGGTAACTGGGTGGGGGCGGTGGTTGATGAAATATACCCTTGATAACTTTTTTTTACTGAAAATAGTAGGAGAGGCTCCTACTATGCTATATTAAAATATAATAGGTAATTACATGGTTGGGAGGGAAGTCCCCTAAAAGGAAAACAAACAAGCAAAGTCTAAAGTGAATTTACAAAAGAAGTGATATAATCACTGAGATCAGAGGACACTCTGTATCTAAGCCAGGTAAGGTCAGCCTTAGTCCTCTCAAGCCAAGCTCTATATGAAGGAGTAATTTGATTGAAGATGAAGTTATTTCTCTCCTTCCAAATATTCCATGCAGTAATGGTGAAGGTCTCAAAGAAAAGTCTACCAGAATAAATTTCCTTTGCCCTGATTGTGGCCTCAATCCTTGAGATGCTAGAGTTGTATGAGATACCAATCTTGGACCAGCAAGTTTGGCTAAAAGGGCAATTAAAGATCAAGTGATCAATGGTCTCTTCCTCATGAGGAGTGCATAGGACGCATGATTCAGTATCCCCAACATGAAAATGTCTTCTTTTCAGCATGTTCCTTGTGCTCAGTCTATCAGCTAAAAGAAACCACATGAATACCTTTAATTTCATTTGGAGCTTTGATTTCCATATCCATTTGAAAGGCTCCTGACAGGTGATTTGTCTATGGCAGTGAGTGTAGAATTTTTTTGCCGAGTAAACAGGTCCCCATGGATATGTGTAGCGACCAGACCTCAAATGGCCTGTGCTGCTGTGCACCAGTGTCATCCCTGGATCAGTAATGCTGACACGCACAGTACAAATGGAGGATTTATAACAGAGTAGCAATCACACACTTATTACATCGAATATCTCCGAAGAGACTAAGTATAATAAACATGGCTTAAGGCCATCTAATAACGATAACAGCGGAAGACTTGGAAGATAAGTGAGTCCATCAACTCCAGCGGCATCACTGAGTATAAGACCACGACCTAAGGCACCTTACTCGTCGTCTGAAAAGTCTGCAACATGAAACGTTGCAGCCCGAAAACGGGTCAGCACATAGAATATGTTGGCAATGTAACACATAGAGGGCAATGAACAATGATAATGCTATACTACATGCATATATGGCTGGTGGAAAGGCTCTATGGTTACAGTTTTGCGAAAAGCCAATTTTATCCTACTGCAAAGGAATAAATCTTATTTAACTATCATGGTGGTTGAAACATTGAGAAGGTACCCCCAACTCAATCCCAATTAAGTGTCATCATTAACCCAACAAAATTAATTAATAGTATCACGGTGATGAGATTCAAATGATAATCCAGGTACTAGATACTCAAGTTGTCCATAACCGGGGACACGGCTAATCATGATCAGTTTGTACACTCTGCAGAGGTTTGTGCACTTTTCCCACAAGACTCGATCGCCTCCGCTTGATTCTCGCACTGCATGATGTTTGAGAAACGGATGACCGAGACACAGTCTTTCAGAAACAATCACTCTCTACTCTGGATGGACCGGTACACCTACTTTCCCCTACATCTGCTAGTCTACCTCTTCAAGAGATCCTGTAACCTACTCAGCTATGCTAGAGCCCATAATAGCTTGTGGCTGCACACGAAAGTTTCTAGCATGAATAATCTTACGATCCCTTTGAGCCTGGGTGGCGGACCTTATACATACAGACAACACTGGGTTCTCCAGGTGCCTCAATCCACCCAGATGTGAGTTTTAGTTGCCACCTTAAGTTGAACCATTATTAAACACTCACATCTGTCATGAATATCTCTCAAACCAATCCACGTCTACGCATAGCATGGCGATATAATATCAACGTAGAAGTAACTCCCAAGGGTTTGACTGTAAACAGGGCAATAGGTACTACCTCATCAACTACTTCCCAATACCCGCAGTTTAATTAGATCCTAATCATGCAATGTGTTTGAGGAAAAGATCTAATGCAATAAAAACTGGGTATGAACGGGGTATGATCAAAGGGTTACTTGCCTTGCTGATGATCCGCAAACCTAGCGAGTCGAAGTAACAAGCGGCACACTCCGGGTACTCTATCGCAAACAAACAAGCATACAATCAGTACTCATCTAATGCACAGGTAAAACTCGATAGAAAGATCCAACCAGAAAGTTCAACTTAAGAACTCCGGTTTGCAAAAAGAATCAACTCGAAAGAAGCAACGAAAGTCAAACGGCGGAAGAAAGAAACTTCGTTTGCTAATCTGGATCTAGGTCAAATTTTACTGTAGCAAAAACTTGTTTGAGTAGGTTAAACGGAAAGAGAATTTCGAGACGAAACTCTAGGCGCTTGAATCACCTGATTCCGATAAACGAGCGAGAAATTAAACAGAAACGAAGATTCGATCAGAAATCGAATCTGAGAAAATAACGAGAAAATCCGCCGAAAAAGGAAAGCGGACGAACGGTTAAAGAACGGACGTTCGTTAACAGAGAAAAACCGACGAACGCGTTCGTTAAAACGAACGGTTCGGTGAACGCTCGTAAAATAGGAAAACCGAAAAAAAACCGATCTAGGGTTTTTTTTAAACCGAAGGGTTTTTTTTTAAAGAAAACCGGTCAACGCAAAACGACAGTGAGGCAGTACCTCGTCGGGGCTACTCCGGCGGGGTGCTCCGGCGGGGCGGGGTGCGGGGCTCGGGGCGGCGGGGCTCGGGCTCGGGCGAGGGGCGGCAGCGGGGCGGCGAGCGGCGGCGCGAGGCGGCGGCGCGGGGCTCGGCGAGCGGCGCCGCGTGCGGGCGGCGGCGTTCGGGGGAGGAGGCGAGGGGGGGCTATATATGAGGGGGGGCTAGAGGCTTGGGGGAGGGGCCAAGCCGGGCGGCGGCGTAGGCGAGGCGGATTCCGGCAGCGACCGTCTCCGGGACGGAGACGACGGGCGGCGAGGTGGGCCGTCGGCTGGGCCTTTGGCCCAGTCGGCGCGCGGGCGTTCTTTTTTTTTAAGTTCCGCGAAGAAAAATGCGTAGAAATATAAATAAAAATCAGAAAAATATGAAATAAATTTTCCCCGTCTAGTTAGAAAATCTAGAATAGGGTGAACATTTTTAAAATCAAAAATAAATATTTTGAAAACATGCATATTTTTTAAATGCAATAAAAATTACAAATAAAATCCAAATAAATTCAAATAATGATTTTAACATTTTTTCTCCAGTATTTCAATATTTTGGAGAAGTCATATTTTCTCCTCTCGTTTATTTTGAGAATGAAATATTTTTCCGGAGAGAAAAATAAGTAAAATCCCAATCCTCGTTTGAAAAACCAAATATGAAAATTCGAGAAAATCTCCAACTCTCTCCGAGGGTCCTTGAGTTGCTTAGGATTTATCGAGGATTTGTCAAAATGCAATAAAACATGATATGCAATGATGATCTATGTATAACATACCAAATTGGAAATTTGGGATGTTACAAACCTACCCCCCTTAAGATGAATCTCGCCCTCGAGATTCGGGTTGGCTAGAAAACAGGTGGGAGTGGTTTTTCCGTAGATCTTCCTCTCGCTCCCAGGTGGCCTCATCTTCTGTGTGGTGACTCCACTGAACTTTGCAAAACTTGATAACCTTGCTGCGGGTAACTCGGCTGGCATACTCGAGAATCTTAACTGGTTTCTCCTCATAAGTCAAATCACTTTCCAACTGAATTGCTTCCAGTGGCACAGTATCTCTCAGTGGTATCTCAGCCATCTCTGCGTGGCACTTCTTCAACTGCGAAACATGAAATACATCATGTACTTCAGACAATCCTTCGGGCAATTCCAGCTTGTAAGCAACTTCTCCCATACGTTCCAACACTCTGTATGGTCCGATAAAACGGGGCGCTAACTTTCCCTTAACTCCAAAGCGCTTCACTCCTCGAAGGGGTGATACTCGAAGATACACTCGGTCTCCGACTTCGTGAACTCTCTCCTTTCGTTTAGAATCCGCATAACTCTTCTGCCTGGACTGGGCTACCTTGAGCCTATCGCGAATCAACCTTACTTTCTGTTCAGACTCCTTAATCAAATCTGGTCCAAACAACTGACGGTCTCCAACTTCGTCCCATAGCAACGGTGTTCTACACCTCCTTCCGTACAAAGCTTCGAAAGGGGCCATCTTCAAACTGGTTTGATAACTGTTGTTATATGAAAACTCTGCATATGGCAAATTGTCGTCCCAACTAGATCCATAATCTAGCGCACATGCTCTCAACATGTCCTCCAAAATCTGGTTGACTCTCTCGGTCTGTCCATCTGTCTGCGGGTGAAATGTTGTACTAAATTCCAGCCTGGTTCCCAATGTTTCATGTAACTGCTTCCAAAACTTCGAGGTAAATTGGGTTCCTCTGTCTGATACAAGAGTCCTTGGAACTCCATGCAAACATACTATCCTGGTCATGTATATCTTGGCCAACTTAGCACTGGTGTAAGTGGTCTTCACTGGAATAAAATGAGCTACTTTCGTCAATCGATCAACTACAACCCATATCGAGTCATAGCCTGAACGAGTCCTTGGTAATCCTGTGATAAAATCCATGCCTATTTTATCCCACTTCCATTCGGGTATCGGCAATGGTTGCAGCAATCCTGCTGGCTTCTGATGCTCTGCATACATCACAAACTGCTACATACTCCGCAATATCCTTCTTCATTCTGGTCCACCAGAAAATATTCTTCAAATCCAAATACATCTTGGTATTCCCTGGGTGAATCGAGTACGGTGAATCATGGGCTTCTTGCAAAATCAACCTCCTGATCTCCGGATCATTTGGTACATATACACGGTCTTCAAACCATAAGGTATCGTGCTCATCCTCACGAAATCCCTTGGCTTTTCCTTTGCTCATCTTCTCCTTTATCTCTTCAATCTCCTTGTCTGTCTTCTGAGCTTCTCTGATCCTTTCCATCAAGGTAAACTGAATCTCCAGTGTCGCTAAATAGCCTCTTGGGACTATCTCCAAACATAGCTCGCGAAGGTCCTCGGCCAACTCCTGAGGTAACTCTCCTGTCTTGATGTTGTTAACATGACTCTTGCGGCTTAACGCATCTGCTACTACGTTAGCCTTTCCAGGGTGATAATGCAATCTCATATCATAATCCTTGATGAGCTCCAACCATCTCCTCTGTCTGAGGTTTAACTCCTTCTGCGTGAAAATGTACTTCAAACTCTTGTGATCCGTGTACACCTCACAATGGTTTCCGATGAGAAAATGTCTCCATGTCTTCAATGCATGCACCACGGCTGCTAATTCCAAATCATGTGTAGCATAATTCTTCTCATGGGGTTTAAGTTGTCATGAAGCATACGAAACAACTCTTCCTTCCTGCATAAGCACTGCTCCAAGTCCTCGACGAGAAGCGTCGCAATAAACTTCATAATCCTTGCGTTGATCTGGCAGAATCAACACTGGTGATGTAACCAATCGTTTCTTCAACTCTTGGAAACTAGCTTCACATTCCTCAGTCCAATTGAATTTGGTGTCCTTCTTCAATAGCTCAGTCATGGGTTTAGCAATCCTTGAGAAATTTTTGATAAATCTCCGGTAGTATCCTGCGAGTCCAAGAAAACTCCGGATTTCTCCAACTGTAGTGGGTGATTCCCAACTTGTCACTGTGTCAACCTTGGCAGGGTCTACTGCTATTCCTTCTCCAGAAATAACATGTCCGAGGAATCCAACTTCCTTCAACCAAAACTCACATTTGCTGAACTTGGCATATAACTGATGTTCTCTGAGCTTCTCAAGTACCAATCGTAAATGCTCCTCATGCTCTTCTTCATCCTTGGAAAAGATTAAAATATCATCAATGAACACCACGACGAACTTATCCAAAAACTCCATAAACACTTTGTTCATCAGGATCATGAAATAGGCAGGTGCGTTAGTCAGTCCAAATGACATAACGGTATACTCATACAATCCATATCTGGTGGTAAATGCCGTCTTAGGTATATCCTGCTCTCGAATCTTTAACTGATGGTATCCTGATCGTAGATCGATCTTGGAAAATACTTTAGCTCCTTGCAGGCGGTCAAACAAATCATTTATCATTGGCAGTGGGTACTTGTTTTTGATGGTCACTTCATTCAATCCTCGGTAATCAACAACCATCCTTAGTGATCCATCTTTCTTCTCCACTAGAAGTACTGGTGATCCCCAAGGTGACGAACTTGGGCGAATATAGCCTTTATCCAGTAACTCCTTGATCTGTTTCTTAATTTCCTCCAAATCCTTTGCGGGCATCCTGTACGGTCTCTTAGATATTGGCCCGGTGCCTGGCAAAAGTTCAATCAAGAACTCAATGTCTCTATCCGGTGGCATGCCTGGCAACTCTTCTGGAAATACATCCGGATAATCCTTCACCACTGGTACTTCCTCCTGTACAACTCCTGATAAGGAATTCACTTGAGTCCTCTTCGGCATATGCCGGGATACATACTTGATCCTTTTTCCTTCCGGGGTGGTAAGCAAAATAGTCTTGTTGGCACAATCGATGTTTCCTCCATACAACGATAGCCAATCCATTCCCAAAATCACATCCAAACCTTGCGATTCCAAAACAATGAGGTCTGAGGGGAAAACATGCCTACCAATGGCCAATGGTATCTGAAAACATCCTTGGGTGGCCATATACTCTGCTCCTGGCGAGGTTACTAACATAGGGGTTTTGAGAACTTGGGTGGACATCTTAAACTTGTTTACGAATCCCCTTGATATGTATGAATGCGATGCACCAGTATCGAAAAGAACGATTGCAGTAAATGACTTAACCAAAAACTTACCTATTACTGCATCAGGCTGAGCTTCAATCTCCTCCACGCTCACGTGGTTCACATGTCCTTTGTTGAACGGGTTCGGCTTCTTCCCAGAGCTTCCATTGCCATTTCCATTTAGGGCTTCGGGACAATCGGTAGCATAATGTCCCGGCTTCTGACACTTGAAACAAGTAATGTGGCTTAGATCTCTCTTGGTTGGGGTAGATGGGTTGGTCCGGTTCTGTCCATTTCCTCCTCCATTCCCTTTACCATTCTTGGAGCCATTATGGTTGTGCGAACTACCTCCTCCATGGGTATGCTGAAACTGTCCTCCCGGCTTTGGGGTAAATCGTGGCTTCTGCTGGGCTCCAGAATTATACTTCCCTTGTCCATACTTCCTCTTACGGTTTTCAATCTGCTGTTGCTTCCCTTCAATCATGAGAGCTCTATCTACCAGTTCCTGGTAGTTGTTGAAGGTTGCTACCATCAACTGCATACTCAGCTCATCATTCAATCCTTCCAGAAACTTTTCCTGCTTGGCAGCATCCGTAGCAACGTCATCTGGTGCATAACGTGCTAGCTTACTGAATTCCTCCACATACTGGCCTACGGTGCGTCCTCCTTGGCGTAGGTTGCGAAACTCACGCTTCTTCATAGCCATAGCTCCTGCTGAAACATGAGCTGTACGGAAAGCTTGCTAAAACTGGTCCCATGTGACAGTGTCAATAGGGTGCGTGGCTGTATAATTCTCCCACCATGATGCTGCGGGTCCATCAAGCTGATGTGCGGCAAAACGCACTCTTTCCGCATCTGTGCATCCTGCAGTGGTCAACTCCCTTCCAACTTTGCGGAGCCAATCATCTGCAACAATCGGCTCGGTGCTACTGGAAAACACCGGCGGATTTAACCTTAAGAAACGGGCTAAGTGATCAACAGGTGGTGGTGGCGGTGGGTTGTTGTTGTTGTTGTTGCCTTGGTTCTGAACTAACACTTGCATCAAGGCATTCTGTTGCTGGATCAACTGGGTGATCTCTGGCGGGAAAACAAATCCGGCGTCGCGTCTCGGAGGCATCTGATGGGTTTAGAAAAGATGAGAATTAAGAATAGAATGAGGTCTAGAGAGAAAACACTACCCATATGCTCATGAGACAAATTCAATCCATATCACTCAATCAATCCAAACAAGGCAAAACAATCAATCTAACTAGCGTTACAAAGTGCTTGAACTATACTACTAAATGGGGGAAAACTACTACTGATATGGTAGTCTACTAAAAATTCTGATCCGTTGAAGACTCCATGATGTCTGCTCCAGCTTCATCAATCCAATCGTCTTCACTTGGTTCCGAGTCGGTGTCGTCGATGATGATGTAGTTATCCGGACAAGTGCATTCGTCGACTTCTGCTTTTGGCACTGGATTTCCCACGAATGATCCAATCTTATTCTCCAGGTCGTCAATCTTCCCTACTAGTGCGTTGATTTCCTCCAAATAATCTTCGCGTGTAGTCTTAAGTCCTTCTTGGAGTTCCTTGATCTTCGTGAATGCCTTCTTCAGTTCTTCCTTGTACGTGCACATCTGATTCTCCTGGCGTCGAATATGTTGGTTCTGCTCCTGGATGAAAGCTGCAATTGATCCATCCTTCTTGGTCTTGATCATCTCCCATTGCGCGTCTCGACGTCCACAAATCTGATAAATTGTATCCTTAAGCTCCTGGTGGTAGACTTCTCCAATGCGTCCCATGGCGATGTGTGCGGCCATGCTCTTCCCTAAACTCCAAGTTGGGGCTTAAAAACCCATTCTTATGGGTTCCGTAATTGGCGCAAACGTTCTTCCTGGAATGATAACTTGAATCTTCCAGCTCTCCTCTTCAGGTAATGTAGCGTTGTAGGTTCCGGTGACGCTTGGTATTCCTATGTTCAAGTACTTGGTGACTTCCTTCAAATGTCGTCCAAATGGCGTGTCTTCGTCGGGTTGCATGAACTTGCTCCTTGCATTCGCCATTCCTAAAGAGTAGAAAGTGGAGAGGAGTCAGAAATGAGAAGAGGGAAGCTTTCTAGGGCTTAAGCTTAGTGGTCGTGTCCTACAGTCAGCGTGTGCTCTGATACCAACTTTGTAGCGACCAGACCTCAAATGGCCTGTGCTGCTGTGCACCAGTGTCATCCCTGGATCAGTAATGCTGACACGCACAGTACAAATGGAGGATTTATAACAGAGTAGCAATCACACACTTATTACATCGAATATCTCCGAAGAGACTAAGTATAATAAACATGGCTTAAGGCCATCTAATAACGATAACAGCGGAAGACTTGGAAGATAAGTGAGTCCATCAACTCCAGCGGCATCACTGAGTATAAGACCACGACCTAAGGCACCTTACTCGTCGTCTGAAAAGTCTGCAACATGAAACGTTGCAGCCCGAAAACGGGTCAGCACATAGAATATGCTGGCAATGTAACACATAGAGGGCAATGAACAATGATAATGCTATACTACATGCATATATGGCTGGTGGAAAGGCTCTATGGTTACAGTTGCGAAAAGCCAATTTTATCCTACTGCAAAGGAATAAATCTTATTTAACTATCATGGTGGTTGAAACATTGAGAAGGTACCCCCAACTCAATCCCAATTAAGTGTCATCATTAACCCAACAAAATTAATTAATAGTATCACGGTGATGAGATTCAAATGATAATCCAGGTACTAGATACTCAAGTTGTCCATAACCGGGGACACGGCTAATCATGATCAGTTTGTACACTCTGCAGAGGTTTGTGCACTTTTCCCACAAGACTCGATCGCCTCCGCTTGATTCTCGCACTGCATGATGTTTGAGAAACGGATGACCGAGACACAGTCTTTCAGAAACAATCACTCTCTACTCTGGATAGACCGGTACACCTACTTTCCCCTACATCTGCTAATCCACCTCTTCAAGAGATCCTGTAACCTACTCAGCTATGCTAGAGCCCATAATAGCTTGTGGCTGCACACGGAAGTTTCTAGCATGAATAATCTTACGATCCCTTTGAGCCTGGGTGGCGGACCTTATACATACAGACAACACTGGGTTCTCCAGGTGCCTCAATCCACCCAGATGTGAGTTTTAGTTGCCACCTTAAGTTGAACCATTATTAAACACTCACATCTGTCATGAATATCTCTCAAACCCAATCCACGTCTACGCATAGCATGGCGATATAATATCAACGTAGAAGTAACTCCCAAGGGTTTGACTGTAAACAGGGCAATAGGTACTACCTCATCAACTACTTCCCAATACCCACAGTTTAATTAGATCCTAATCATGCAATGTGTTTGAGGAAAAGATCTAATGCAATAAAAACTGGGTATGAACGGGGTATGATCAAAGGGTTACTTGCCTTGCTGATGATCCGCAAACCTAGCGAGTCGAAGTAACAAGCGGCACACTCCGGGTACTCTATCGCAAACAAACAAGCATACAATCAGTACTCATCTAATGCACAGGTAAAACTCGATAGAAAGATCCAACCAGAAAGTTCAACTTAAGAACTCCGGTTTGCAAAAAGAATCAACTCGAAAGAAGCAACGAAAGTCAAACGGCGGAAGAAAGAAACTTCGTTTGCTAATCTAGATCTAGGTCAAATTTTAATGTAGCAAAAACTTGTTTGAGTAGGTTAAACGGAAAGAGAATTTCGAGACGAAACTCTAGGCGCTTGAATCACCTGATTCCGATAAACGAGCGAGAAATTAAACAGAAACGAAGATTCGATCAGAAATCGAATCTGAGAAAATAACGAGAAAATCCGCTGAAAAAGGAAAGCGGACGAACGGTTAAAGAACGGACGTTCGTTAACAGAGAAAAACCGACGAACGCGTTCGTTAAAACGAACGGTTCGGTGAACGCTCGTAAAATAGGAAAACCGAAAAAAAAACCGATCTAGGGTTTTTTTTTAAACCGAAGGGTTTTTTTTAAAGAAAACCGGTCAACGCAAAACGACAGTGAGGCAGTACCTCGTCGGGGCTACTCCGGCGGGGTGCTCCGGCGGGGCTCGGGGCGGCGGGGCTCGGGCTCGGGCGAGGGGCGGCGGCGGGGCGGCGAGCGGCGGCGCGTGCGGGCGGCGACGGTGCGGCGCGGGTGCGGCGGCGGGTGCGGCGGGCGGCGGCGTTCGGGGGAGGAGGCGAGGGGGGGCTATATATGAGGGGGGGGCTAGAGGCTTGGGGGAGGGGCCAAGCCGGGCGGCGGCGTAGGCGAGGCGGACTCCGGCAGCGACCGTCTCCGGGACGGAGACGACGGGCGGCGAGGTGGGCCGTCGGCTGGGCCTTTGGCCCAGTCGGCGCGCGGGCGTTCTTTTTTTTTTTAAGTTCCGCGAAGAAAAATGCATAGAAATATAAATAAAAATCAGAAAAATATGAAATAAATTTTCCCCGTCTAGTTAGAAAATCTAGAATATGGTGAACATTTTTAAAGTCAAAAATAAATATTTTGAAAACATGCATATTTTTTAAATGCAATAAAAATTACAAATAAATTCAAATAATGATTTTAACATTTTTCCTCCAGTATTTCAATATTTTGGAGAAGTCATATTTTCTCCTCTCGTTTATTTTGAGAATGAAATATTTTTCCGGAGAGAAAAATAAGTAAAATCCCAATCCTCGTTTGAAAAACCAAATATGAAAATTCGAGAAAATCCCCAACTCTCTCCGAGGGTCCTTGAGTTGCTTAGGATTTATCGAGGATTTGTCAAAATGCAATAAAACATGATATGCAATGATGATCTATGTATAACATACCAAATTGGAAATTTGGAATGTTACAATATGACCATTGATCAATACTTTCTGTCTCAAGAATTTGTGGCGGTTTTAGACTGTCTATAGAGTGTAGCTCATCGAGGGCCTCGGGAGACAACGACAAGTGGAATATCAGACTCAAATCATTAGTCTCGTAGTACGCATGAACTGAGATATCTTCGGTCTTGGTATATGAATACAAGCAGGCAAAACTTTCAGAGAGGACTGGACCATTCCAATTATCATGCCACATGGATACATGTAAGCCATTATGTACCTCACATTTGGCAACTCCTCTGTAGATAGGCATAAGTTTAACTATAGACCGCCACCAAAATGAACCACACTTAGGAACAGCATGAGGTACAGTACCAGTATAGTATGACTCCCAAAGTAATTTAACCCATTGGAGATCTGCATGATTATAAAATTTATCCAAGAACTTCAGGAGGAGTGCTTGATTATGAACTTTAATGTTCATCACTCTGAGACCTCCCTTGTCTTTGGGACAACACACTCTTTTCCAAGCAACTAAAGAGTTACAAGACTCACCATGTTCAGATTTCTTTTCCCATAGACATCTTCTCCGTATTTTGTCAAAAGTATCAAGGAATTTGACTGGCAGCTCCAAAGTGCAAGACGCAAATGTGATCATGGACCCTTGATAACTTTTTGTGTGAATAACATGATAACTCACACATTGCCGACCTGATAACTTATCTGCCCCAGTCCTGGTAACTTTTGGCGACAGTGGTGAGGGTGGGGGAGGGTTGTTGATGAATATACCTCTGATAACTTTTTTGTCAATAGCATGGTAACTCACACATCATAGACCTGATAACTCAAGTACAAACAACGCGGTAAGTTAAGACCCCGAATAAAAAGTTATTGAAACATACCCCGGTTACTTCTGTGCAAATAGCACGGTAATGTGTGCATCCGGAGCAGATAACTTAGATATAAATACCACGGTAAATTTGACTCGGGGGAAAGAAGTCGTTGAAAACACATCTCCGATCACTTCTGCATAAATAACATGTTATTATACATATAATATATCTATAACTTTACGGTAAATTTTGACAAAAAAATGTGATCAAAATATGTCAACATGAGATCTAGTTTCGAAGTTCTCATCGCGATGGATTTTTTATGTGAAAACGATTTTTCAATCAAAAACGGCAGTTTGAGCTATAAAACATTTTGCAGTTTCGAAATAGCGAGAATTTACAATGACATTAGGTTTACTATGATATACTGCATTTGCATGTGGAGAAAATGTTGGAGGAGCCATTTTTATGCCCCGGTAATTTCTATGTAAATAGGATGATAACTTATGTACCACAGATGTGATAACTTACTTGCGTGGCGCTGGTAACTTTTGACCCGAAAAAAAAGTTGTCGGAACATATCAACATGGGATCTAGTTTTGAAGGTCTCGTCGCGACAAATCTTTTATGTGAAAACGGTTTTTCAATCAGAGTGACGGTTAGAGCTACAAAACATTTTAAATTTTTGAATTCGATGGAATCTCTGCTAACATCATCATTATTCGTCTTATATGCATGCATGTAACAATTGGGGAAAAGAATCCGTGTGCATTCTTAGTTTTTTTTTCAAAGAAACCAACCGCATGCATGCATGCACCTACTTTGGGTGAATAGAGAAAAACTCGTCCGGATATGTTGCTAATGTTTCGAACGGTCAGACATTAGCACAGTCCTAGAGAAAAACAAATCTACAATCACTTCCCAAGTTCCAACCGCACATTCCAACTTGATAAAAAATATAGTAGCATTCTTCAAATTTCAACTATTCGGACTTGACCGCACACAAATCAAGCCCCAACTCTGCCAGGATCCGATCCAGGAGAATTTGTGAAGCGGACCTGCGGGAGGAGGCGCTTGAGCACGTCGATACCGTCGGCTTCGAAGCGGGAGCAGATGAGGGTCGCAACTGAGGCGTCGCCGGTGGGGGTCTTGGTCGTGGAGGTGCGCGTCGCTGCCCATCCACCGAACCATGCACGACGCCGCTGTCTATTCTAGCGTGCCCGAACTCTCCCTGGTCATGGTGGCGAGGCTGGGAGTGGGAGGTGCGGCGGTCGACGGCGCCGTGTTTCGGCGGACTCGTGGAGAGGGTTTTTTTTAGCAACAGTCTGGTTCTGAAATTAGATTATGAGAAAGCTTATGATAGAGTTAGCTGGGAATTCCTCTTTGATATGCTTCACTCGAGAGGTTTTGGGGACAAGTGGATTTCTTGGATTAAAACTATTCTCTTCGAGAGTACTTTTTGTGTTCGTATTAATGATACTATAGGCCCTCATTTTTTGGCTGGAAAATGGCTCAAACAAGGTGATCCCCAATCCCCACTACTCTTTAACTTGGTTGCGGATGTCTTTTCTAAGATGTTGCATAAAGCCACCTCTCAAGGTTTGATTTCAGGGCTTCTGCCTTGGGTTATATCTGGGGGGGTCGTCAGCTTGGAATATGTTGACGATACTATTCTCTTCTTAGAAAACTCTATTGATAAAGCCAGGAATTTTAAATGGCTATTGTCCTACTTTGAGAATCTGTCAGGGATGAAAATCAATTCCCATAAAAGTGACTTGCTTGCTATCAATGTTGATGATACAGTTGCAAAAGAATTTGCCCAGATCTTCTGTTGCAAAATTGGGGATTTCCCCATTAAATATTTGGGGGTGCCTTTGCACTATGACAATCTCAGGAAAGAAGACTTACAACCTATCAATGATAGGATTATTAAAAACATTTCTGGTTGGCTGGGGAGGTACCTTACCTATAAAGGCAAGATCATTTTGCTATGTGCTTGCATTGTTAGCATCCCAGTTTATCTTATGGCAATGATTAAATTCCCTAAATGGGCTATTAATGCCATTAACTCCCAAATGGCCCACTTTTTCTAGGGGAATATGGATAACAAACATAAATATCTAGGAAGAAAGAATTTGGTGGTTTAGGTATTCCTAACCTCAGAGAGTTCAATATGGCCTTGCTGGCCTCTTGGGGGAAAGATTCTTTGACAATAATGAGAGTGATTGGAAGAAAGTTATTGCTTACAAATATGACATTAATTATCCTAATATTCTGTGGGCTAAAAATGGGGTGGGCTCTACCTTCTGGAAGAGTGCTACCTGGGCTTTATCTGCTGCAAAAACCTTTTATAAGTGGAAATTGGGAAATGGGGAAAGAATTAGCTTTTGGCATGACACGTGGATTGGGGATTGTTCCCTTAAAACTCAGTTTTGGGAGTTATATTGCATTTGTAACCAGACTGAATGCTCTGTAGCAGAAGTCTGGGATGGTGAGAACCTTAAACTGACCTTTAGGAGATGCATAGATGAAGTGGTTTATGATGGCTGGAACCAATTGGTCAGCCTGGTTAAACACGCCCAGCTTAGTGAGGTTACTGATACTCTCGTTTGGTCTCTGGAGACAAATGGGATATACTCTGTTAAATCTTTTTATAAGCAGATTAACTTCAGGGGGTGGTCTCCATTATTGGAGATAAGCTGTGGAAAGTTTTATGCCCACAAAAAATTCATGTGTTCTTATGGTTGTGTGCTCATAACAAGGTGCTTACTCGCGATAACCTAGCCAAAAGAAGACCAGTTGATGATATTTCCTATCTTTATTGCTGTGAAAATGAATTTGTTCATCATCTTCTGTTCGAATGTGTGGTGGCAAAACAAATTTGGGACTTTATTGCTGAGTGCTCTGACCACCCATATATTTCTAACTTTAGTGATGTTCATGCCTTGTGGCAGAAACATAAGGAAAAACCTGTACTTAACTTGATGGTAGTTGCATCCTTATGGAGCATTTGGAAATTAAGGAATGATTTTGTTTTCATGGCTTACCTGGAGAAATGTCATATGTGTGCTAGCAAAACTAAGCTCCCACTTTCATCAATGGAAGGTTATCTGCGACGACACTCAGGCGACCCTGCTACGTTAGTATATCCGTCTCCTGGACAAGCGTCGGGGGGAGCTCCTGCGGATTGCCTGGAGGTGACTTCTGGGAGCATGATCTGAAGCTGTAGTGGTCGATATTCAGACAATGTCTTTTCAGGTCACTGGACCTTGTAATAAGTAGTTGAAGTTCTAGTGGCGTTTGGTGCTCGGTGGTGGTTTTCTACCGTGGTTGAGTTGGATTGTGGGGTGCCTTGTCCCCCGGGTGAAACCTGTGCTTTTAAGACTGTGTTCTGTAGTTTCCGTTTCGCTTCATTAATAAAATGGGACGGGGGGAAACCCCTTTCATTCAAAAAAAAGTCGTGGAGAGGTGGGAGCAGCTAGAGGCGAAGGACGAAATCACTAATTGAGTAGTACTTATTACAAAGATCACTCCCACCTTTCCAGGTTATGACAAGTGGCGCGCTGTCGCAACCTGGTAGTATTCCTTTTTTCGTAGATTCGTTTATTTAAAATGTTTTATCTCTTAAACCATGCGTCCAAATTTTTGAACCGTTTTCACCGTTGAATTCCTCGCGTTGAGATCTTCAAAACTAGATCCCATGTTCATAGGTTTTGACGAATTTTTTTCATGAAAAAAATCGGATGAAAAAAACAAACCGGGAGCATGGGTTTTTTCCCTTTCCGAAAGAGGCATGCCCATGCCTCTCGCGAAATCACAACCGTGCCTCTCACAGAAGCCTGGGCCTTGTTGTCCAACAGGTGGCTCAGAGCGCCATGAGAGCTTCTTAGCAGAAGCCACCTTGGTCCATGACGGCAGTGTAGAGGTTAGGGAGGACGTCGATGGACTTGCTCCCCCATATGGCGGTTGCCACCTCCTTGACGGCCTCAATCGTGCTGGTGAAGACATTGATCCCATCCTCCATCAAGCTACCGCTCTTTCTCTTCCTATCAAGTACAGGGACGTGGTCAAAGACCTTATCATGACTATCTTCCTTGATGGTCTCCGTCTCCTAGGTGTTTGGGAACTCAGGCATGGGCGAACTGAGCGGCTCACCAGAGCCCATGGCATGCTTGCCGGTTGCCAGCCCAAAGGAGAAGATGTGATGCATCTGGTTGTAGTTCTGCATGGGTGTATTGAGGAACTCCGTGTTTTTGGAGCGGTCCTAATAAAGAAATACACTATGATACCAACTAGCTACCAATTCATTGTGTTCAACACTATGATACAACCCTAGCATGCTACAAATCAATCATCAACAACTACCACAACATCACAATCTCACAGATCGGTACTGTACAATGCTAAAAGATGGTCACAGACACTAGTAGAAAACGGAGTTTTATCACCGGTTCGTAAGGGCCTTTAGTGCAGAACCGGTACTAATGTCCTACAGGTACTAAATGTTTGGGTGTGTTTTGGTTTTAATTTTTATTTTTCCTTTAGTTTTGTGTTTTCAATTTAATTTAGTGATTGTTTTACATTATAATGAGTTGTTAAATCATTAGGTGAAAGTACCGCAGATTAGTTTCGACTGGATGCATGTGGATCCTAGCTAAGTGATCAAGTATATGCCATATCCATATTACTTGATCACTTAGTGATCTAAGTAATATGGATATGGCATATACTTGATCACTTAGCTAGGATCCATCCAGTTGAAACTAATATGCGGTTTCTTTCATAAATGATATAATAACTCATCATCATCATCATCATCATATTAATATAAAAACTCTTGCATCATATCATCACCAACAACAGTATATACTAGCTAGCAAAGATATCATCGAGTTCAACATGGTCATGATATTATAAGCATTCATAACACCACAAAAGCAAATCACTCTTTGAGATTAAGTTCAGGACGAAGAACACGGACACGCATGAGAGGACAACGAGTACTAAGAGCATGATACCTAGCTAAATCACTCCTGCTGCTCTCTCTCTCTCAGGTAAAATAGCATAGAACATGTATAGCTCTCTTGATTCATCATATTGGAGCATGCAGATGAACCTGTCTCCTAATCGTGGGCTGCGCTTCTGATTGCTGCCCCCTAGTACTTCTCTACGATCGTTAACAATTTTGCTCCAATCTTTCACTATTAAGCATTCATCGCTTTCAGAAATCCTGAATGCACTCATGTGCACTGTAGGATATCTTGGCCGTAAGCTAACAATTGACATGCGACCTTTAGTCTCGATCCACTGAGGCACAACTGTCATCGGGAGTCCCTGTTGAAGAACATCGTATAGTAATTAATATACTTAGCAATGAAAGTTTAGCTTGAAAAATACTGTATGCAAAAGATGCACTGAGGACTATAGTAAAAATCTTACCATCTTTCCTAAATACATGTGACCGTAGTTCAATACGATCACTATTGGTCGCATGTTTTGAGTACTAAGATTTTCAAATTCAGGAAAATGATTTCTCTTGACAGCATCAAGATCCTCAAGCCATGAAACATAATGACTTATCTCCTCGCAGTTTAGTTCAGCCCCGGGACAGTGGATGGTCCTGTCTACCAAGCGCCGAACATGTTTGCTTGAATCAAAATAAGCTGTCAATAGAAATTACTTGTCAACTATTTTTGAATAAACAATATCGAAGACATAAATATGGTTGAGAAACTCACATAATGGTAGAAATGGAGGCGTCTGCACATCGACCCAGATGTCTCTATTACCTTCAATATCATCTTCCGGACGAATATCAAAGGTGATAACCATATCAGGCTCAAATGCATAAGTCTTGCATAGTGCTTGCCAAGTTTTGCATTCAAAATAGGTGAAAGTGTCTGCATTGTATAATTTGACATTGAAAGTATAACCATGCTCGGTCTTCAGGTAAACTCTCTTTACCTCCATAGTTTCCATAGCACTGAAACCTATCTTATCCAAAACAAAAATTCTTGCATGGCAGGGGATGCGCTAGTACAATAGTGAAAATTAAAAATTATAAGTTGAAGCAAATGAAGCATAAGTCATGCTTAATTACGAAAAAAGACTTGTCGTTGTGACTTACTGTATCCACTTCGAAGGTCTCATCCAGCTTGATGCTGAAGCGCCTATCATCAACAAGGAAATTTCTGTCGCACAGGCCGCGCTGGTCTTCACAGTATTCGCACTTAATGAAATCTTTTTCGTCGTCAGACGACATTTCCTATGTTCATATAGGTGAAACATTAAACACTTACTAGTTCTATTAATTCAACTACTTCTATTAATTCAACTAGTTCTATCAATTCAACTAGTTCTATTAATTCAACTAATTCAACTAAGCATTTACTAAAAAGAAACTAGTTCTATTAATTTTCTTACTAAAATAAAGTAGCTAGTTCTATATATATAGTAATATTTCAATTAGATCATCAAATCTCAAATACCTAAATTTTCTTACTAAAAATAAACTAGTTCTATTAATTCAACAAATTCAACTAAGAATTTACTAAAAACGAACTAGTTATATTAATTTTCTTACTAAAATATATAAAGTAGCTATATAAAGTAATATTTTAATTAGATCATCAAATCTCATATACCTAAATTTCTTACTAAAAATAAACTAGTTCTATTAAGTCAACTAGTTCAACTAAGCATTTACTAAAAATAAACTAGTTATATTAATTCAATAGAAAATTTGACATGCATTAATCTAAACAACAGAAAACAGAAAATAAGTAAAAAAATGTGTGTGTGTGTCTGTGTGTGTATGTGTGTGTGTGTGTATGTGTGTGTATGTGTGTGTGTACGAGCGGGGCGGCGGCGTACGGGCGGCGGGGACGGCGCGACGGGCGGCGGGCCGGGGGCGACGGCGCGAGACGGCGACACGTACGGGGCGGCGGGCCGGGGGCGACGGCGCGAGACGGCGACGACTGCGTGGCGGGTCGCGCGACGACAGGGGCCGGCTGGGGCGGCGACGGGGGCGGCGACGATGGCGACGGGGGCGGTGACGACGACGGCGACAGGGACGGGCTGGCGCGACAGGGGCGGCGACGGGGGCGAAAAACAAACTGAAACGAACTGAAAATATTCGTAAGTGGTGCTTATATAGCGGTGGCCATTAGTACCGATTTGAAGAGGCGGGAAGAGCAGGCCTTTAGTACCGGTTGGTGGCTCCAACCGGTACTAAAGACCCACCTTTAGTACCGGGTTGGGCTACCAACCGGTACTAAAGGGATGCGCTGCCACCCGCGGTGTAGAAAGTTTAGTCCCACCTCGCCGGGCGAAGGGCAGGCGCACTGGTCTATAAACCCAGCCGCGGCTGCTACTTTGAACTCCCTTGTAAAGCAGGCTTCTGGGCCTAGCTATGGCACGCTGCCCTGTGAGCCTGCTGGCCCTTGTGGGCCTGAATTGCCAGGCCCGTGGTCTAGCAGGCCCACTGGGCAGCGCCCCAATAATTTTTTATATAGTTTTTTCTTTTCTTCTTTATTTATTTTCTTCTATTTATTTCTGAGTAGTTTTTTATATAGTTTTTTTCTTTTCTGCTTTTTTTATTTTCTTCTATTTATTTCTGATTAGTTTTTTATATAGTTTTTTTCTTTTCCCCAAATCGGTAAATGACTGAAAAATAGCAAATGCTGTCAGAAAGTATTGAAAAAATTTTATATAGTTTTTTTCTTTTCTTCTTTATTTATTTTCTTCTATTTATTTTTGAGTAGTTTTTTATATATTTTTTTCTTTTCTGCTTTTTTTATTTTCTTCTATTTATTTCTGATTAGTTTTTTCTATAGTTTTTTTCTTTTCCCCAAATCGGTAAATGACTGAAAAATAGCAAATGCTGTCAGAAAGTGTTGAAAATTGATGACGTCGCTTTGAATGGTGTGTACGGAATGCAAAAAAGTCTGGAGTTGTAATAAGTTTAAAAAAATGAAGCGCCCATGTAACAAATGAGTTCTCGTCAGAAACCCTAATACTTCGAAAGAGATTGTCCAGTTTGTACATGAAGTGCGTCCAGTTTTTGCCGTAACCCTCTCTACTCGTTTGCACATGCTATGTTCATGAAATGATGATACCATGCCAAGTTTCGACATTTTCAGAGTTCATGTAACAGATGACTTCTCGTCAGAAACTGTGATACTTCGAAAGAGATTGTCCAGTTTGTACACGAAGTGCGTCCAGTTTTTGCCGTAACCCTCTCTACTCTTTTGCACATGCTATGTGGGTGAAATGATGATACCATGCCAAGTTTCGACATTTTCATAGTTCATTTTGTAGTGATTTTCAATTTCACGGTCATTTAGCTCTCTAAACAAATCGGTAAATGACTGAAAAATAGCAAATGATGTCCGAAAGTGTTGAAAATTGATGACGTCGCTTTGAATGGTGCGTACGGAACGCAAAAAAAGTCTGGAGTTGTAATAAGTTTTAAAAAATGAAGTGCCCATGTAACAGATGAGTTCTCGTCCGAAACCCTGGTACTTCGAAAGATATTGTCCAGTTTGTACACAAAGTGCGTCCAGTTTTTGCCGTAACCCTCTCTACTCTTTTGCACATGCTATGTGGGTGAAATGATGATACCATGCCAAGTTTCGACATTTTCAGAGTTCATTTTGTACTGATTTTCAATTTCACGGTCATTTAGCTCTCTAAACAAATCGGTAAATGACTGAAAAATAGCAAATGATGTCAGAAAGTGTTGAAATTTGATGACGTCGCTTTGAATGGTGCGTACGGAACACGAAAAAAGTCTGGAGTTGTAATAAGTTTTAAAAAATGAAGTGCCAGTGTAACAGATGAGTTCTTGCCCGAAACCATGATACTCCGAAAGAGATTGTCCAGTTTGTACACGAAGTGCGTCCAGTTTTTGCCGTAAGCCTCTCTACTGTTTTGCACATGCTATGTGGGTGAAATGCTGATACCATGCCAAGTTTCGACATTTTCAGAGTTCATTTTGTAGTGATTTTCAATTTCACGGTCATTTAGCTCTCTAAACAAATCGGTAAATGACTGAAAAATAGCAAATGATGTCAGAAAGTGTTGAAAATTGATGACGTCTCTTTGAATGGTGCGTACGGAACGCAAAAAAAGACTGGAGTTGTAATAAGTTTTAAAAAATGAAGTGCCAATGTAACAGATGAGTTCTCGTCCGAAACCCTGATACTCCGAAAGAGATTGTCCAGTTTGTACACGAAGTGCGTCCAGTTTTTGCCGTAACCCTCTCTACTCTTTTGCACATGCTATGTGGGTGAAATGATGATACCATGCCAAGTTTCGACATTTTCAGAGTTCATTTTGTAGTGATTTTCAATTTCACGGTCATTTAGCTCTCTAAACAAATCGGTGAATGACTGAAAAATAGCAAATGATGTCAGAAAGTGTTGAAAATTGATGACATCGCTTTGAATGGTGCGTACGGAACGCAAAAAAAGTCTGGACTTGTAATAAGTTTAAAAAAATGAAGTGCCAGTGTAACAGATGAGTTCTCGTCCGAAACCATGATACTCCGAAAGAGATTGTCCAGTTTGTACACAAAGTGCGTCCAGTTTTTGCCGTAACCCTCTCTACTCTTTTGCACATGCTATGTGGGTGAAATGATGATACCATGCCAAGTTTCGACATTTTCAGAGTTCATTTTGTACTGATTTTCAATTTCACGGTCATTTAGCTCTCTAAACAAATCGGTAAATGACTGAAAAATAGCAAATGATGTCAGAAAGTGTTGAAATTTGATGACGTCGCTTTGAATGGTGCGTACGGAACGCAAAAAAAGTCTGGAGTTGTAATAAGTTTTAAAAAATGAAGTGCCAGTGTAACAGATGAGTTCTCGCCCGAAACCATGATACTCCGAAAGAGATTGTCCAGTTTGTACACGAAGTGCGTCCAGTTTTTGCCGTAAGCCTCTCTACTGTTTTGCACATGCTATGTGGGTGAAATGCTGATACCATGCCAAGTTTCGACATTTTCAGAGTTCATTTTGTAGTGATTTTCAATTTCACGGTCATTTAGCTCTCTAAACAAATCGGTAAATGACTGAAAAATAGCAAATAATGTCAGAAAGTGTTGAAAATTGATGACGTCTCTTTGAATGGTGCGTACGGAACGCAAAAATAGACTGGAGTTGTAATAAGTTTTAAAAAATGAAGTGCCAATGTAACAGATGAGTTCTCGTCCGAAACCCTGATACTCCGAAAGAGATTGTCCAGTTTGTACACGAAGTGCGTCCAGTTTTTGCCGTAACCCTCTCTACTCTTTTGCACATGCTATGTGGGTGAAATGATGATACCATGCCAAGTTTCGACATTTTCAGAATTCATTTTGTAGTGATTTTCAATTTCACGGTCATTTAGCTCTCTAAACAAATCGGTGAATGACTGAAAAATAGCAAATGATGTCAGAAAGTGTTGAAAATTGATGACATCGCTTTGAATGGTGCGTACGGAACGCAAAAAAAGTCTGGACTTGTAATAAGTTTAAAAAAATGAAGTGCCAGTGTAACAGATGAGTTCTCGTCCAAAACCCTGATACTCCGAAAGAGATTGTCCAGTTTGTACACGAAGTGCATCCAGTTTTTGCCGTAACCCTCTCTACTCTTTTGCACATTCTATGTGGGTGAAATGATGATACCATGCCAAGTTTCGACATTTTCAGAGTTCATTTTCTAGTGATTTTCAATTTCACGGTCATTTAGCTCTCTAAACAAATCGGTAAATGGATGAAAAATAGCAACTGATGTCAAAAAGTTTTGAAAATTGATGATGTCGCTTTGAATGGTGTGTACGGAACGCAAAAAAGTCTGGAGTTGTAATAAGTTTAAGAAAATGAAGTGCCCATGTAACAGATGAGTTCTCGTCAGAAACCCTGATACTTCGAGAGATATTGTCCAGTTTGTACACGAAGTGCGTCCAGTTTTTGCCGTAACCCTCTCTACTCTTTTGCACATGCTATGTGGGTGAAATGATGATACGATGCCAAGTTTCGACATTTTCAGAGTTCATTTTGTAGTGATTTTCAATTTCACGGTCATTTAGCTCTCTAAACAAATCGGTAAATGACTGAAAATAGCAAATGATGTCAGAAAGTGTTGAAAATTGATGACGTCCCTTTGAATGGTGTGTACGGAACGCAAAAAAATTCTAGAGTTGTAATAAGTTTAAAAAAATGAAGTGCCAGTGTAACAGATGAGTTCTCGTCCGAAACCTTGATACTCCGAAAGAGATTGTCTAGTTTGTACACGAAGTGCGTCCAGTTTATGCCGTAACCCTCTCTACTCTTTTGCACATGCTATGTGGGTGAAATGATGATACCATGCCAAGTTTCGACATTTTCATAGTTCATTTTGTAGTGATTTTCAATTTCACGGTCATTTAGCTCTCTAAACAAATCGGTAATGACTAAAAAATAGCAAATGATGTCAAAAAGTTTTGAAAATTGATGACGTCACTTTGAATGGTGTGTACGGAACGCAAAAAAGTCTGGAGTTGTAATAAGTTTAAGAAAATGAAGTGCCCATGTAACAGATGAGTTCTCGTCAGAATACATGATACTTCGAAAGATATTGTCCAGTTTGTACACGAAGTGCGTCCAGTTTTTTCCGTAACCCTCTCTACTCTTTTGCACATTCTATGTGGGTGAAATGATGATACCATGCCAAGTTTCGACATTTTCAGAGTTCATTTTGTAGTGATTTTCAATTTCACGGTCATTTAGCTCTCTAAACAAATCGGTAAATGACTGAAAATAGCAAATGATGTCAGAAAGTGTTGAAAATTGATGACGTCCCTTTGAATGGTGTGTACGGAACGCAAAAAAAGTCTAGAGTTGTAATAAGTTTAAAAAAATGAAGTGCCAGTGTAACAGATGAGTTCTCGTCAGAAACCCTGATACTTCGAAAGAGATTGTCCAGTTTGTACACGAAGTGCGTCCAGTTTTTGCCGTAACCCTCTCTACTCTTTTGCACATGCTATGTGGGTGAAATGATGATACCATGCCAAGTTTCGACATTTTCATAGTTCATTTTGTAGTGATTTTCAATTTCACGGTCATTTAGCTCTCTAAACAAATCGGTAAATGACTGAAAAATAGCAAATGATGTCCGAAAGTGTTGAAAATTGATGACGTCGCTTTGAATGGTGCGTACGGAACGCAAAAAAAGTCTGGAGTTGTAATAAGTTTTAAAAAATGAAGTGCCAGTGTAACAGATGAGTTCTCGTCCGAAACCATGATACTCCGAAAGAGATTGTCCAGTTTGTACACAAAGTGCGTCCAGTTTTTGCCGTAACCCTCTCTACTCTTTTGCACATGCTATGTGGGTGAAATGATGATACCATGCCAAGTTTCGACATTTTCAGAGTTCATTTTGTACTGATTTTCAATTTCACGGTCATTTAGCTCTCTAAACAAATCGGTAAATGACTGAAAAATAGCAAATGATGTCAGAAAGTGTTGAAATTTGATGACGTCGCTTTGAATGGTGCGTACGGAACGCAAAAAAAGTCTGGAGTTGTAATAAGTTTTAAAAAATGAAGTGCCAGTGTAACAGATGAGTTCTTGCCCGAAACCATGATACTCCGAAAGAGATTGTCCAGTTTGTACACGAAGTGCGTCCAGTTTTTGCCGTAAGCCTCTCTACTGTTTTGCACATGCTATGTGGGTGAAATGCTGATACCATGCCAAGTTTCGACAATTTCAGAGTTCATTTTGTAGTGATTTTCAATTTCACGGTCATTTAGCTCTCTAAACAAATCGGTAAATGACTGAAAAATAGCAAATGATGTCAGAAAGTGTTGAAAATTGATGACGTCTCTTTGAATGGTGCGTACGGAACGCAAAAATAGACTGGAGTTGTAATAAGTTTTAAAAAATGAAGTGCCAATGTAACAGATGAGTTCTCGTCCGAAACCCTGATACTCCGAAAGAGATTGTCCAGTTTGTACACGAAGTGCGTCCAGTTTTTGCCGTAACCCTCTCTACTCTTTTGCACATGCTATGTGGGTGAAATGATGATACCATGCCAAGTTTCGACATTTTCAGAGTTCATTTTGTAGTGATTTTCAATTTCACGGTCATTTAGCTCTCTAAACAAATCAGTGAATGACTGAAAAATAGCAAATGATGTCAGAAAGTGTTGAAAATTGATGACATCGCTTTGAATGGTGCGTACGGAACGCAAAAAAAGTCTGGACTTGTAATAAGTTTAAGAAAATGAAGTGCCAGTGTAACAGATGAGTTCTCGTCCAAAACCCTGATACTCCGAAAGAGATTGTCCAGTTTGTACACGAAGTGCATCCAGTTTTTGCCGTAACCCTCTCTACTCTTTTGCACATTCTATGTCGGTGAAATGATGATACCATGCCAAGTTTCGACATTTTCAGAGTTCATTTTCTAGTGATTTTCAATTTCACGGTCATTTAGCTCTCTAAACAAATCGGTAAATGGATGAAAAATAGCAACTGATGTCAGAAAGTTTTGAAAATTGATGACGTCGCTTTGAATGGTGTGTACGGAACGCAAAAAAAGTCTAGAGTTGTAATAAGTTTAAAAAAATGAAGTGCGAGTGTAACAGATGAGTTCTCGTCAGAAACACTGATACTTCGAAAGAGATTGTCCAGTTTGTACACGAAGTGCGTCCAGTTTTTGCCGTAACCCTCTCTACTCTTTTGCACATGCTATGTGGGTGAAATGATGATACCATGCCAAGTTTTGACATTTTCAGAGTTCATTTTGTAGTGATTTTCAATTTCACGGTCATTTAGCTCTCTAAACAAATCGGTAAATGACTGAAAAATAGCAAATGATGTCAGAAAGTGTTGAAAATTGATGATGTCCCTTTGAATGGTGCGTACGGAACGCAAAAAAATTCTAGAGTTGTAATAAGTTTAAAAAAATGAAGTGCCAGTGTAACAGATGAGTTCTCGTCCGAAACCTTGATACTCCGAAAGAGATTGTCCAGTTTGTACACAAAGTGCGTCCAGTTTATGCCGTAACCCTCTCTACTCTTTTGCACATGCTATGTGGGTGAAATGATGATACCATGCCAAGTTTCGACATTTTCAGAGTTCATTTTGTACTGATTTTCAATTTCACGGTCATTTAGCTCTCTAAACAAATCGGTAAATGACTGAAAAATAGCAAATGATGTCAGAAAGTGTTGAAATTTGATGACGTCGCTTTGAATGGTGCGTACGGAACGCAAAAAAAGTCTGGAGTTGTAATAAGTTTTAAAAAATGAAGTGCCAGTGTAACAGATGAGTTCTCGCCCGAAACCATGATACTCCGAAAGAGATTGTCCAGTTTGTACACGAAGTGCGTCCAGTTTTTGCCGTAAGCCTCTCTACTGTTTTGCACATGCTATGTGGGTGAAATGCTGATACCATGCCAAGTTTCGACATTTTCAGAGTTCATTTTGTAGTGATTTTCAATTTCACGGTCATTTAGCTCTCTAAACAAATCGGTAAATGACTGAAAAATAGCAAATGATGTCAGAAAGTGTTGAAAATTGATGACGTCTCTTTGAATGGTGCGTACGGAACGCAAAAATAGACTGGAGTTGTAATAAGTTTTAAAAAATGAAGTGCCAATGTAACAGATGAGTTCTCGTCCGAAATCCTGATACTCCGAAAGAGATTGTCCAGTTTGTACACGAAGTGCGTCCAGTTTTTGCCGTAACCCTCTCTACTCTTTTGCACATGCTATGTGGGTGAAATGATGATACCATGCCAAGTTTCGACATTTTCAGAGTTCATTTTGTAGTGATTTTCAATTTCACGGTCATTTAGCTCTCTAAACAAATCGGTGAATGACTGAAAAATAGCAAATGATGTCAGAAAGTGTTGAAAATTGATGACATCGCTTTGAATGGTGCGTACGGAACGCAAAAAAAGTCTGGACTTGTAATAAGTTTAAAAAAATGAAGTGCCAGTGTAACAGATGAGTTCTCGTCCGAAACCATGATACTCCGAAAGAGATTGTCCAGTTTGTACACAAAGTGCGTCCAGTTTTTGCCGTAACCCTCTCTACTCTTTTGCACATGCTATGTGGGTGAAATGATGATACCATGCCAAGTTTCGACATTTTCAGAGTTCATTTTGTACTGATTTTCAATTTCACGGTCATTTAGCTCTCTAAACAAATCGGTAAATGACTGAAAAATAGCAAATGATGTCAGAAAGTGTTGAAATTTGATGACGTCGCTTTGAATGGTGCGTACGGAACGCAAAAAAAGTCTGGAGTTGTAATAAGTTTTAAAAAATGAAGTGCCAGTGTAACAGATGAGTTCTCGCCCGAAACCATGATACTCCGAAAGAGATTGTCCAGTTTGTACACGAAGTGCGTCCAGTTTTTGCCGTAAGCCTCTCTACTGTTTTGCACATGCTATGTGGGTGAAATGCTGATACCATGCCAAGTTTCGACATTTTCAAAGTTCATTTTGTAGTGATTTTCAATTTCACGGTCATTTAGCTCTCTAAACAAATCGGTAAATGACTGAAAAATAGCAAATAATGTCAGAAAGTGTTGAAAATTGATGACGTCTCTTTGAATGGTGCGTACGGAACGCAAAAATAGACTGGAGTTGTAATAAGTTTAAAAAAATGAAGTGCCAATGTAACAGATGAGTTCTCGTCCGAAACCCTGATACTTCGAAAGAGATTGTCCAGTTTGTACACGAAGTGCGTCCAGTTTTTGCCGTAACCCTCTCTACTCTTTTGCACATGCTATGTGGGTGAAATGATGATACCATGCCAAGTTTCGACATTTTCAGAGTTCATTTTGTAGTGATTTTCAATTTCACGGTCATTTAGCTCTCTAAACAAATCGGTGAATGACTGAAAAATAGCAAATGATGTCAGAAAGTGTTGAAAATTGATGACATCGCTTTGAATGGTGCGTACGGAACGCAAAAAAAGTCTGGACTTGTAATAAGTTTAAAAAAATGAAGTGCCAGTGTAACAGATGAGTTCTCGTCCAAAACCCTGATACTCCGAAAGAGATTGTCCAGTTTGTACACGAAGTGCGTCCAGTTTTTGCCGTAAGCCTCTCTACTGTTTTGCACATGCTATGTGGGTGAAATGCTGATACCATGCCAAGTTTCGACATTTTCAGAGTTCATTTTGTAGTGATTTTCAATTTCACGGTCATTTAGCTCTCTAAACAAATCGGTAAATGACTGAAAAATTGCAAATAATGTCAGAAAGTGTTGAAAATTGATGACGTCTCTTTGAATGGTGCGTACGGAACGCAAAAATAGACTGGAGTTGTAATAAGTTTTAAAAAATGAAGTGCCAATGTAACAGATGAGTTCTCGTCCGAAACCCTGATACTTCGAAAGAGATTGTCCAGTTTGTACACGAAGTGCGTCCAGTTTTTGCCGTAACCCTCTCTACTCTTTTGCACATGCTATGTGGGTGAAATGATGATACCATGCCAAGTTTCGACATTTTCAGAGTTCATTTTGTAGTGATTTTCAATTTCACGGTCATTTAGCTCTCTAAACAAATCGGTGAATGACTGAAAAATAGCAAATGATGTCAGAAAGTGTTGAAAATTGATGACATCGCTTTGAATGGTGCGTACGGAACGCAAAAAAAGTCTGGACTTGTAATAAGTTTAAAAAAATGAAGTGCCAGTGTAACAGATGAGTTCTCGTCCAAAACCCTGATACTCCGAAAGAGATTGTCCAGTTTGTACACGAAGTGCATCCAGTTTTTGCCGTAACCCTCTCTACTCTTTTGCACATTCTATGTGGGTGAAATGATGATACCATGCCAAGTTTCGACATTTTCAGAGTTCATTTTCTAGTGATTTTCAATTTCACGGTCATTTAGCTCTCTAAACAAATCGGTAAATGGATGAAAAATAGCAACTGATGTCAAAAAGTTTTGAAAATTGATGACGTCCCTTTGAATGGTGTGTACGGAACGCAAAAAAGTCTGGAGTTGTAATAAGTTTAAGAAAATGAAGTGCCCATGTAACAGATGAGTTCTCGTCAGAAACCCTGATACTTCGAGAGATATTGTCCAGTTTGTACACGAAGTGCGTCCAGTTTTTGCCGTAACCCTCTCTACTCTTTTGCACATGCTATGTGGGTGAAATGATGATACCATGCCAAGTTTCGACATTTTCAGAGTTCATTTTGTAGTGATTTTCAATTTCACGGTCATTTAGCTCTCTAAACAAATCGGTAAATGACTGAAAATAGCAAATGATGTCAGAAAGTGTTGAAAATTGATGACGTCCCTTTGAATGGTGCGTACGGAACGCAAAAAAATTCTAGAGTTGTAATAAGTTTAAAAAAATGAAGTGCCAGTGTAACAGATGAGTTCTCGTCCGAAACCTTGATACTCCGAAAGAGATTGTCTAGTTTGTACACGAAGTGCGTCCAGTTTATGCCGTAACCCTCTCTACTCTTTTGCACATGCTATGTGGGTGAAATGATGATACCATGCCAAGTTTCGACATTTTCATAGTTCATTTTGTAGTGATTTTCAATTTCACGGTCATTTAGCTCTCTAAACAAATCGGTAATGACTAAAAAATAGCAAATGATGTCAAAAAGTTTTGAAAATTGATGACGTCGCTTTGAATGGTGCGTACGGAACGCAAAAAAAGTCTGGAGTTGTAATAAGTTTTAAAAAATGAAGTGCCCATGTAACAGATGAGTTCTCGCCCGAAACCATGATACTCCGAAAGAGATTGTCCAGTTTGTACACGAAGTGCGTCCAGTTTTTGCCGTAAGCCTCTCTACTGTTTTGCACATGCTATGTGGGTGAAATGCTGATACCATGCCAAGTTTCGACATTTTCAGAGTTCATTTTGTAGTGATTTTCAATTTCACGGTCATTTAGCTCTCTAAACAAATCGGTAGATGACTGAAAAATAGCAAATGATGTCAGAAAGTGTTGAAAATTGATGACGTCTCTTTGAATGGTGCGTACGGAACGCAAAAATAGATGGAGTTGTAATAAGTTTTAAAAAATGAAGTGCCAATGTAACAGATGAGTTCTCGTCCGAAACCCTGATACTCCGAAAGAGATTGTCCAGTTTGTACACGAAGTGCGTCCAGTTTTTGCCGTAACCCTCTCTACTCTTTTGCACATGCTATGTGGGTGAAATGATGATACCATGCCAAGTTTCGACATTTTCAGAGTTCATTTTGTAGTGATTTTCAATTTCACGGTCATTTAGCTCTCTAAACAAATCGGTGAATGACTGAAAAATAGCAAATGATGTCAGAAAGTGTTGAAAATTGATGACATCGCTTTGAATGGTGCGTACGGAACGCAAAAAAAGTCTGGACTTGTAATAAGTTTAAGAAAATGAAGTGCCAGTGTAACAGATGAGTTCTCGTCCAAAACCCTGATACTCCGAAAGAGATTGTCCAGTTTGTACACGAAGTGCATCCAGTTTTTGCCGTAACCCTCTCTACTCTTTTGCACATTCTATGTGGGTGAAATGATGATACCATGCCAAGTTTCGACATTTTCAGAGTTCATTTTCTAGTGATTTTCAATTTCACGGTCATTTAGCTCTCTAAACAAATCGGTAAATGGATGAAAAATAGCAAATGATGTCAGAAAGTGTTGAAAATTGATGACGTCGCTTTGAATGGTGCGTACGGAACGCAAAAAAAGTCTGGAGTTGTAATAAGTTTAAAAAAATGAAGTGCCAGTGTAACAGATGAGTTCTAATCCGAAACCCTGATAGTCCGAAAGAGATTGTCCAGTTTGTACATGAAGTGCGTCCAGTTTTTGCCGTAACCCTCTCTACTCTTTTGCACATGCTATGTGGGTGAAATGATGATACCATGCCAAGTTTCGACATTTTCAGAGTTCATTTTGTAGTGATTTTCAATTTCACGGTCATTTAGCTCTCTAAACAAATCGGTAAATGGATGAAAAATAGCAACTGATGTCAGAAAGTTTTGAAAATTGATCACGTCGCTTTGAATGGTGTGTACGGAACGCAAAAAAAGTCTAGAGTTGTAATAAGTTTCAAAAAATGAAGTGCGAGTGTAACAGATGAGTTCTCGTCAGAAACCCTGATACTTCGAGAGAGATTGTCCAGTTTGTACACGAAGTGCGTCCAGTTTTTGCCGTAACCCTCTCTACTCTTTTGCACATGCTATGTGGGTGAAATGATGATACCATGCCAAGTTTCGACATTTTCAGAGTTCATTTTGTAGTGATTTTCAATTTCACGGTCATTTAGCTCTCTAAACAAATCGGTAAATGACTGAAAAATAGCAAATGATGTCAGAAAGTGTTGAAATTTGATGACGTCGCTTTGAATGGTGCGTACGGAACGCAAAAAAAGTCTGGAGTTGTAATAAGTTTTAAAAAATGAAGTGCCAGTGTAACAGATGAGTTCTCGCCCGAAACCATGATACTCCGAAAGAGATTGTCCAGTTTGTACACGAAGTGCGTCCAGTTTTTGCCGTAAGCCTCTCTACTGTTTTGCACATGCTATGTGGGTGAAATGCTGATACCATGCCAAGTTTCGACATTTTCAGAGTTCATTTTGTAGTGATTTTCAATTTCACGGTCATTTAGCTCTCTAAACAAATCGGTAAATGACTGAAAAATAGCAAATGATGTCAGAAAGTGTTGAAAATTGATGACGTCTCTTTGAATGGTGCGTACGGAACGCAAAAATAGACTGGAGTTGTAATAAGTTTTAAAAAATGAAGTGCCAATGTAACAGATGAGTTCTCGTCCGAAACCCTGATACTCCGAAAGAGATTGTCCAGTTTGTACACGAAGTGCGTCCAGTTTTTGCCGTAACCCTCTCTACTCTTTTGCACATGCTATGTGGGTGAAATGATGATACCACGCCAAGTTTCGACATTTTCAGAGTTCATTTTGTAGTGATTTTCAATTTCACGGTCATTTAGCTCTCTAAACAAATCGGTGAATGACTGAAAAATAGCAAATGATGTCAGAAAGTGTTGAAAATTGATGACATCGCTTTGAATGGTGCGTACGGAACGCAAAAAAAGTCTGGACTTGTAATAAGTTTAAAAAAATGAAGTGCCAGTGTAACAGATGAGTTCTCGTCCAAAACCCTGATACTCCGAAAGAGATTGTCCAGTTTGTACACGAAGTGCATCCAGTTTTTGCCGTAACCCTCTCTACTCTTTTGCACATTCTATGTGGGTGAAATGATGATACCATGCCAAGTTTCGACATTTTCAGAGTTCATTTTCTAGTGATTTTCAATTTCACGGTCATTTAGCTCTCTAAACAAATCGGTAAATGGATGAAAAATAGCAACTGATGTCAAAAAGTTTTGAAAATTGATGATGTCGCTTTGAATGGTGTGTACGGAACGCAAAAAAGTCTGGAGTTGTAATAAGTTTAAGAAAATGAAGTGCCCATGTAACAGATGAGTTCTCGTCAGAAACCCTGATACTTCGAGAGATATTGTCCAGTTTGTACACGAAGTGCGTCCAGTTTTTGCCGTAACCCTCTCTACTCTTTTGCACATGCTATGTGGGTGAAATGATGATACCATGCCAAGTTTCGACATTTTCAGAGTTCATTTTGTAGTGATTTTCAATTTCACGGTCATTTAGCTCTCTAAACAAATCGGTAAATGACTGAAAATAGCAAATGATGTCAGAAAGTGTTGAAAATTGATGACGTCCCTTTGAATGGTGTGTACGGAACGCAAAAAAATTCTAGAGTTGTAATAAGTTTAAAAAAATGAAGTGCCAGTGTAACAGATGAGTTCTCGTCCGAAACCTTGATACTCCGAAAGAGATTGTCTAGTTTGTACACGAAGTGCGTCCAGTTTATGCCGTAACCCTCTCTACTCTTTTGCACATGCTATGTGGGTGAAATGATGATACCATGCCAAGTTTCGACATTTTCATAGTTCATTTTGTAGTGATTTTCAATTTCACGGTCATTTAGCTCTCTAAACAAATCGGTAATGACTAAAAAATAGCAAATGATGTCAAAAAGTTTTGAAAATTGATGACGTCACTTTGAATGGTGTGTACGGAACGCAAAAAAGTCTGGAGTTGTAATAAGTTTAAGAAAATGAAGTGCCCATGTAACAGATGAGTTCTCGTCAGAATACATGATACTTCGAAAGATATTGTCCAGTTTGTACACGAAGTGCGTCCAGTTTTTTCCGTAACCCTCTCTACTCTTTTGCACATTCTATGTGGGTGAAATGATGATACCATGCCAAGTTTCGACATTTTCAGAGTTCATTTTGTAGTGATTTTCAATTTCACGGTCATTTAGCTCTCTAAACAAATCGGTAAATGACTGAAAATAGCAAATGATGTCAGAAAGTGTTGAAAATTGATGACGTCCCTTTGAATGGTGTGTACGGAACGCAAAAAAAGTCTAGAGTTGTAATAAGTTTAAAAAAATGAAGTGCGAGTGTAACAGATGAGTTCTCGTCAGAAACCCTGATACTTCGAAAGAGATTGTCCAGTTTGTACACGAAGTGCATCCAGTTTTTGCCGTAACCCTCTGTACTCTTTTGCACATGCTATGTGGGTGAAATGATGATACCATGCCAAGTGTCGACATTTTCAGAGTTCATTTTGTAGTGATTTTCAATTTCACGGTCATTTAGCTCTCTAAACAAATCGGTAAATGACTGAAAAATAGCAAATGAAGTCAGAAAGTTTTGAAAATTGATGACGTCGCTTTGAATGGTATGTACGGAACGCAAAAAAGTCTGGAGTTGTAATAAGTTTTAAAAAAATTAAGTGCCCATGTAACAGATGACTTCTCGTCAGAAACTGTGATACTTCGAAAGAGATTGTCCAGTTTGTACACGAAGTGCGTCCAGTTTTTGCCGTAACCCTCTCTACTCTTTTGCACATGCTATGTGGGTGAAATGATGATACCATGCCAAGTTTCGACATTTTCATAGTTCATTTTGTAGTGATTTTCAATTTCACGGTCATTTAGCTCTCTAAACAAATCGATAAATGACTGAAAAATAGCAAATGATGTCAGAAAGTGTTGAAAATTGATGACGTCCCTTTGAATGGTGCGTACGGAACGCAAAAAAATTCTAGAGTTGTAATAAGTTTAAAAAAATGAAGTGCCAGTGTAACAGATGAGTTCTCGTCCGAAACCTTGATACTCCGAAAGAGATTGTCCAGTTTGTACACAAAGTGCGTCCAGTTTATGCCGTAACCCTCTCTACTCTTTGCACATGCTATGTGGGTGAAATGATGATACCATGCCAAGTTTCGACATTTTCAGAGTTCATTTTGTACTGATTTTCAATTTCACGGTCATTTAGCTCTCTAAACAAATCGGTAAATGACTGAAAAATAGCAAATGATGTCAGAAAGTGTTGAAATTTGATGACGTCGCTTTGAATGGTGCGTACGGAACGCAAAAAAAGTCTGGAGTTGTAATAAGTTTTAAAAAATGAAGTGCCAGTGTAACAGATGAGTTCTCGCCCGAAACCATGATACTCCGAAAGAGATTGTCCAGTTTGTACACGAAGTGCGTCCAGTTTTTGCCGTAAGCCTCTCTACTCTTTTGCACATGCTATGTGGGTGAAATGATGATACCATGCCAAGTTTCGACATTTTCAGAGTTCATTTTGTAGTGATTTTCAATTTCACGGTCATTTAGCTCTCTAAACAAATCGGTAAATGACTGAAAAATAGCAAATGATGTCAGAAAGTGTTGAAAATTGATGACGTCTCTTTGAATGGTGCGTACGGAACGCAAAAATAGACTGGAGTTGTAATAAGTTTTAAAAAATGAAGTGCCAGTGTAACAGATGAGTTCTCGTCCGAAACCATGATACTCCGAAAGAGATTGTCCAGTTTGTACACAAAGTGCGTCCAGTTTTTGCCGTAACCCTCTCTACTCTTTTGCACATGCTATGTGGGTGAAATGATGATACCATGCCAAGTTTCGACATTTTCAGAGTTCATTTTGTACTGATTTTCAATTTCACGGTCATTTAGCTCTCTAAACAAATCGGTAAATGACTGAAAAATAGCAAATGATGTCAGAAAGTGTTGAAATTTGATGACGTCGCTTTGAATGGTGCGTACGGAACGCAAAAAAAGTCTGGAGTTGTAATAAGTTTTAAAAAATGAAGTGCCAGTGTAACAGATGAGTTCTCGCCCGAAACCATGATACTCCGAAAGAGATTGTCCAGTTTGTACACGAAGTGCGTCCAGTTTTTGCCGTAACCCTCTCTACTCTTTTGCACATGCTATGTGGGTGAAATGATGATACCATGCCAAGTTTCGACATTTTCAGAGTTCATTTTGTAGTGATTTTCAATTTCACGGTCATTTAGCTCTCTAAACAAATCGGTAAATGGATGAAAAATAGCAACTGATGTCAGAAAGTTTTGAAAATTGATCACGTCGCTTTGAATGGTGTGTACGGAACGCAAAAAAAGTCTAGAGTTGTAATAAGTTTCAAAAAATGAAGTGCGAGTGTAACAGATGAGTTCTCGTCAGAAACCCTGATACTTCGAGAGAGATTGTCCAGTTTGTACACGAAGTGCGTCCAGTTTTTGCCGTAACCCTCTCTACTCTTTTGCACATGCTATGTGGGTGAAATGATGATACCATGCCAAGTTTCGACATTTTCAGAGTTCATTTTGTAGTGATTTTCAATTTCACGGTCATTTAGCTCTCTAAACAAATCGGTAAATGACTGAAAAATAGCAAATGATGTCAGAAAGTGTTGAAATTTGATGACGTCGCTTTGAATGGTGCGTACGGAACGCAAAAAAAGTCTGGAGTTGTAATAAGTTTTAAAAAATGAAGTGCCAGTGTAACAGATGAGTTCTCGCCCGAAACCATGATACTCCGAAAGAGATTGTCCAGTTTGTACACGAAGTGCGTCCAGTTTTTGCCGTAAGCCTCTCTACTGTTTTGCACATGCTATATGGGTGAAATGCTGATACCATGCCAAGTTTCGACATTTTCAGAGTTCATTTTGTAGTGATTTTCAATTTCACGGTCATTTAGCTCTCTAAACAAATCGGTAAATGACTGAAAAATAGCAAATGATGTCAGAAAGTGTTGAAAATTGATGACGTCTCTTTGAATGGTGCGTACGGAACGCAAAAATAGACTGGAGTTGTAATAAGTTTTAAAAAATGAAGTGCCAATGTAACAGATGAGTTCTCGTCCGAAACCCTGATACTCCGAAAGAGATTGTCCAGTTTGTACACGAAGTGCGTCCAGTTTTTGCCGTAACCCTCTCTACTCTTTTGCACATGCTATGTGGGTGAAATGATGATACCACGCCAAGTTTCGACATTTTCAGAGTTCATTTTGTAGTGATTTTCAATTTCACGGTCATTTAGCTCTCTAAACAAATCGGTGAATGACTGAAAAATAGCAAATGATGTCAGAAAGTGTTGAAAATTGATGACATCGCTTTGAATGGTGCGTACGGAACGCAAAAAAAGTCTGGACTTGTAATAAGTTTAAAAAAATGAAGTGCCAGTGTAACAGATGAGTTCTCGTCCAAAACCCTGATACTCCGAAAGAGATTGTCCAGTTTGTACACGAAGTGCATCCAGTTTTTGCCGTAACCCTCTCTACTCTTTTGCACATTCTATGTGGGTGAAATGATGATACCATGCCAAGTTTCGACATTTTCAGAGTTCATTTTCTAGTGATTTTCAATTTCACGGTCATTTAGCTCTCTAAACAAATCGGTAAATGGATGAAAAATAGCAACTGATGTCAAAAAGTTTTGAAAATTGATGATGTCGCTTTGAATGGTGTGTACGGAACGCAAAAAAGTCTGGAGTTGTAATAAGTTTAAGAAAATGAAGTGCCCATGTAACAGATGAGTTCTCGTCAGAAACCCTGATACTTCGAGAGATATTGTCCAGTTTGTACACGAAGTGCGTCCAGTTTTTGCCGTAACCCTCTCTACTCTTTTGCACATGCTATGTGGGTGAAATGATGATACCATGCCAAGTTTCGACATTTTCAGAGTTCATTTTGTAGTGATTTTCAATTTCACGGTCATTTAGCTCTCTAAACAAATCGGTAAATGACTGAAAATAGCAAATGATGTCAGAAAGTGTTGAAAATTGATGACGTCCCTTTGAATGGTGTGTACGGAACGCAAAAAAATTCTAGAGTTGTAATAAGTTTAAAAAAATGAAGTGCCAGTGTAACAGATGAGTTCTCGTCCGAAACCTTGATACTCCGAAAGAGATTGTCTAGTTTGTACACGAAGTGCGTCCAGTTTATGCCGTAACCCTCTCTACTCTTTTGCACATGCTATGTGGGTGAAATGATGATACCATGCCAAGTTTCGACATTTTCAGAGTTCATTTTGTACTGATTTTCAATTTCACGGTCATTTAGCTCTCTAAACAAATCGGTAAATGACTGAAAAATAGCAAATGATGTCAGAAAGTGTTGAAATTTGATGACGTCGCTTTGAATGGTGCGTACGGAACGCAAAAAAAGTCTGGAGTTGTAATAAGTTTTAAAAAATGAAGTGCCAGTGTAACAGATGAGTTCTCGCCCGAAACCATGATACTCCGAAAGAGATTGTCCAGTTTGTACACGAAGTGCGTCCAGTTTTTGCCGTAAGCCTCTCTACTGTTTTGCACATGCTATGTGGGTGAAATGCTGATACCATGCCAAGTTTCGACATTTTCAAAGTTCATTTTGTAGTGATTTTCAATTTCACGGTCATTTAGCTCTCTAAACAAATCGGTAAATGACTGAAAAATAGCAAATAATGTCAGAAAGTGTTGAAAATTGATGACGTCTCTTTGAATGGTGCGTACGGAACGCAAAAATAGACTGGAGTTGTAATAAGTTTTAAAAAATGAAGTGCCAATGTAACAGATGAGTTCTCGTCCGAAACCCTGATACTCCGAAAGAGATTGTCCAGTTTGTACACGAAGTGCGTCCAGTTTTTGCCGTAACCCTCTCTACTCTTTTGCACATGCTATGTGGGTGAAATGATGATACCATGCCAAGTTTCGACATTTTCAGAGTTCATTTTGTAGTGATTTTCAATTTCACGGTCATTTAGCTCTCTAAACAAATCGGTGAATGACTGAAAAATAGCAAATGATGTCAGAAAGTGTTGAAAATTGATGACATCGCTTTGAATGGTGCGTACGGAACGCAAAAAAAGTCTGGACTTGTAATAAGTTTAAAAAAATGAAGTGCCAGTGTAACAGATGAGTTCTCGTCCGAAACCCTGATACTCCGAAAGAGATTGTCCAGTTTGTACACGAAGTGCGTCCAGTTTTTGCCGTAAGCCTCTCTACTGTTTTGCACATGCTATGTGGGTGAAATGCTGATACCATGCCAAGTTTCGACATTTTCAGAGTTCATTTTGTAGTGATTTTCAATTTCACGGTCATTTAGCTCTCTAAACAAATCGGTAAATGACTGAAAAATTGCAAATAATGTCAGAAAGTGTTGAAAATTGATGACGTCTCTTTGAATGGTGCGTACGGAACGCAAAAATAGACTGGAGTTGTAATAAGTTTTAAAAAATGAAGTGCCAATGTAACAGATGAGTTCTCGTCCGAAACCCTGATACTTCGAAAGAGATTGTCCAGTTTGTACACGAAGTGCGTCCAGTTTTTGCCGTAACCCTCTCTACTCTTTTGCACATGCTATGTGGGTGAAATGATGATACCATGCCAAGTTTCGACATTTTCAGAGTTCATTTTGTAGTGATTTTCAATTTCACGGTCATTTAGCTCTCTAAACAAATCGGTGAATGACTGAAAAATAGCAAATGATGTCAGAAAGTGTTGAAAATTGATGACGTCACTTTGAATGGTGCGTACGGAACGCAAAAAAAGTCTGGACTTGTAATAAGTTTAAAAAAATGAAGTGCCAGTGTAACAGATGAGTTCTCGTCCAAAACCCTGATACTCCGAAAGAGATTGTCCAGTTTGTACACGAAGTGCATCCAGTTTTTGCCGTAACCCTCTCTACTCTTTTGCACATTCTATGTGGGTGAAATGATGATACCATGCCAAGTTTCGACATTTTCAGAGTTCATTTTCTAGTGATTTTCAATTTCACGGTCATTTAGCTCTCTAAACAAATCGGTAAATGGATGAAAAATAGCAACTGATGTCAAAAAGTTTTGAAAATTGATGACGTCCCTTTGAATGGTGTGTACGGAACGCAAAAAAGTCTGGAGTTGTAATAAGTTTAAGAAAATGAAGTGCCCATGTAACAGATGAGTTCTCGTCAGAAACCCTGATACTTCGAGAGATATTGTCCAGTTTGTACACGAAGTGCGTCCAGTTTTTGCCGTAACCCTCTCTACTCTTTTGCACATGCTATGTGGGTGAAATGATGATACCATGCCAAGTTTCGACATTTTCAGAGTTCATTTTGTAGTGATTTTCAATTTCACGGTCATTTAGCTCTCTAAACAAATCGGTAAATGACTGAAAATAGCAAATGATGTCAGAAAGTGTTGAAAATTGATGACGTCCCTTTGAATGGTGCGTACGGAACGCAAAAAAATTCTAGAGTTGTAATAAGTTTAAAAAAATGAAGTGCCAGTGTAACAGATGAGTTCTCGTCCGAAACCTTGATACTCCGAAAGAGATTGTCTAGTTTGTACACGAAGTGCGTCCAGTTTATGCCGTAACCCTCTCTACTCTTTTGCACATGCTATGTGGGTGAAATGATGATACCATGCCAAGTTTCGACATTTTCATAGTTCATTTTGTAGTGATTTTCAATTTCACGGTCATTTAGCTCTCTAAACAAATCGGTAATGACTAAAAAATAGCAAATGATGTCAAAAAGTTTTGAAAATTGATGACGTCGCTTTGAATGGTGCGTACGGAACGCAAAAAAAGTCTGGAGTTGTAATAAGTTTTAAAAAATGAAGTGCCCATGTAACAGATGAGTTCTCGCCCGAAACCATGATACTCCGAAAGAGATTGTCCAGTTTGTACACGAAGTGCGTCCAGTTTTTGCCGTAAGCCTCTCTACTGTTTTGCACATGCTATGTGGGTGAAATGCTGATACCATGCCAAGTTTCGACATTTTCAGAGTTCATTTTGTAGTGATTTTCAATTTCACGGTCATTTAGCTCTCTAAACAAATCGGTAGATGACTGAAAAATAGCAAATGATGTCAGAAAGTGTTGAAAATTGATGACGTCTCTTTGAATGGTGCGTACGGAACGCAAAAATAGATGGAGTTGTAATAAGTTTTAAAAAATGAAGTGCCAATGTAACAGATGAGTTCTCGTCCGAAACCCTGATACTCCGAAAGAGATTGTCCAGTTTGTACACGAAGTGCGTCCAGTTTTTGCCGTAACCCTCTCTACTCTTTTGCACATGCTATGTGGGTGAAATGATGATACCATGCCAAGTTTCGACATTTTCAGAGTTCATTTTGTAGTGATTTTCAATTTCACGGTCATTTAGCTCTCTAAACAAATCGGTGAATGACTGAAAAATAGCAAATGATGTCAGAAAGTGTTGAAAATTGATGACATCGCTTTGAATGGTGCGTACGGAACGCAAAAAAAGTCTGGACTTGTAATAAGTTTAAGAAAATGAAGTGCCAGTGTAACAGATGAGTTCTCGTCCAAAACCCTGATACTCCGAAAGAGATTGTCCAGTTTGTACACGAAGTGCGTCCAGTTTTTGCCGTAACCCTCTCTACTCTTTTGCACATTCTATGTGGGTGAAATGATGATACCATGCCAAGTTTCGACATTTTCAGAGTTCATTTTCTAGTGATTTTCAATTTCACGGTCATTTAGCTCTCTAAACAAATCGGTAAATGGATGAAAAATAGCAAATGATGTCAGAAAGTGTTGAAAATTGATGACGTCGCTTTGAATGGTGCGTACGGAACGCAAAAAAAGTCTGGAGTTGTAATAAGTTTAAAAAAATGAAGTGCCAGTGTAACAGATGAGTTCTAATCCGAAACCCTGATAGTCCGAAAGAGATTGTCCAGTTTGTACATGAAGTGCGTCCAGTTTTTGCCGTAAGCCTCTCTACTGTTTTGCACATGCTATGTGGGTGAAATGCTGATACCATGCCAAGTTTCGACATTTTCAGAGTTCATTTTGTAGTGATTTTCAATTTCACGGTCATTTAGCTCTCTAAACAAATCGGTAAATGACTGAAAAATAGCAAATGATGTCAGAAAGTGTTGAAAATTGATGACGTCTCTTTGAATGGTGCGTACGGAACGCAAAAATAGACTGGAGTTGTAATAAGTTTTAAAAAATGAAGTGCCAATGTAACAGATGAGTTCTCGTCCGAAACCCTGATACTCCGAAAGAGATTGTCCAGTTTGTACACGAAGTGCGTCCAGTTTTTGCCGTAACCCTCTCTACTCTTTTGCACATGCTATGTGGGTGAAATGATGATACCATGCCAAGTTTCGACATTTTCAGAGTTAATTTTGTAGTGATTTTCAATTTCACGGTCATTTAGCTCTCTAAACAAATCGGTAAATGACTGAAAAATAGCAAATGATGTCAGAAAGTGTTGAAAATTGATGACGTCACTTTGAATGGTGCGTACGGAACGCAAAAAAAGTCTGGACTTGTAATAAGTTTAAAAAAATGAAGTGCCAGTGTAACAGATGAGTTCTCGTCCGAAACCATGATACTCCGAAAGAGATTGTCCAGTTTGTACACAAAGTGCGTCCAGTTTTTGCCGTAACCCTCTCTACTCTTTTGCACATGCTATGTGGGTGAAATGATGATACCATGCCAAGTTTCGACATTTTCAGAGTTCATTTTGTACTGATTTTCAATTTCACGGTCATTTAGCTCTCTAAACAAATCGGTAAATGACTGAAAAATAGCAAATGATGTCAGAAAGTGTTGAAATTTGATGACGTCGCTTTGAATGGTGCGTACGGAACGCAAAAAAAGTCTGGAGTTGTAATAAGTTTTAAAAAATGAAGTGCCAGTGTAACAGATGAGTTCTCGCCCGAAACCATGATACTCCGAAAGAGATTGTCCAGTTTGTACACGAAGTGCGTCCAGTTTTTGCCGTAAGCCTCTCTACTGTTTTGCACATGCTATGTGGGTGAAATGCTGATACCATGCCAAGTTTCGACATTTTCAAAGTTCATTTTGTAGTGATTTTCAATTTCACGGTCATTTAGCTCTCTAAACAAATCGGTAAATGACTGAAAAATAGCAAATAATGTCAGAAAGTGTTGAAAATTGATGACGTCTCTTTGAATGGTGCGTACGGAACGCAAAAATAGACTGGAGTTGTAATAAGTTTTAAAAAATGAAGTGCCAATGTAACAGATGAGTTCTCGTCCGAAACCCTGATACTCCGAAAGAGATTGTCCAGTTTGTACACGAAGTGCGTCCAGTTTTTGCCGTAACCCTCTCTACTCTTTTGCACATGCTATGTGGGTGAAATGATGATACCATGCCAAGTTTCGACATTTTCAGAGTTAATTTTGTAGTGATTTTCAATTTCACGGTCATTTAGCTCTCTAAACAAATCGGTAAATGACTGAAAAATAGCAAATGATGTCAGAAAGTGTTGAAAATTGATGACGTCACTTTGAATGGTGCGTACGGAACGCAAAAAAAGTCTGGACTTGTAATAAGTTTAAAAAAATGAAGTGCCAGTGTAACAGATGAGTTCTCGTCCGAAACCCTGATACTCCGAAAGAGATTGTCCAGTTTGTACACGAAGTGCGTCCAGTTTTTGCCGTAAGCCTCTCTACTGTTTTGCACATGCTATGTGGGTGAAATGCTGATACCATGCCAAGTTTCGACATTTTCAGAGTTCATTTTGTAGTGATTTTCAATTTCACGGTCATTTAGCTCTCTAAACAAATCGGTAAATGACTGAAAATAGCAAATGATGTCAGAAAGTGTTGAAAATTGATGACGTCCCTTTGAATGGTGTGTACGGAACGCAAAAAAATTCTAGAGTTGTAATAAGTTTAAAAAAATGAAGTGCCAGTGTAACAGATGAGTTCTCGTCCGAAACCTTGATACTCCGAAAGAGATTGTCTAGTTTGTACACGAAGTGCGTCCAGTTTATGCCGTAACCCTCTCTACTCTTTTGCACATGCTATGTGGGTGAAATGATGATACCATGCCAAGTTTCGACATTTTCATAGTTCATTTTGTAGTGATTTTCAATTTCACGGTCATTTAGCTCTCTAAACAAATCGGTAATGACTAAAAAATAGCAAATGATGTCAAAAAGTTTTGAAAATTGATGACGTCACTTTGAATGGTGTGTACGGAACGCAAAAAAGTCTGGAGTTGTAATAAGTTTAAGAAAATGAAGTGCCCATGTAACAGATGAGTTCTCGTCAGAATACATGATACTTCGAAAGATATTGTCCAGTTTGTACACGAAGTGCGTCCAGTTTTTTCCGTAACCCTCTCTACTCTTTTGCACATTCTATGTGGGTGAAATGATGATACCATGCCAAGTTTCGACATTTTCAGAGTTCATTTTGTAGTGATTTTCAATTTCACGGTCATTTAGCTCTCTAAACAAATCGGTAAATGACTGAAAATAGCAAATGATGTCAGAAAGTGTTGAAAATTGATGACGTCCCTTTGAATGGTGTGTACGGAACGCAAAAAAAGTCTAGAGTTGTAATAAGTTTAAAAAAATGAAGTGCGAGTGTAACAGATGAGTTCTCGTCAGAAACCCTGATACTTCGAAAGAGATTGTCCAGTTTGTACACGAAGTGCATCCAGTTTTTGCCGTAACCCTCTGTACTCTTTTGCACATGCTATGTGGGTGAAATGATGATACCATGCCAAGTGTCGACATTTTCAGAGTTCATTTTGTAGTGATTTTCAATTTCACGGTCATTTAGCTCTCTAAACAAATCGGTAAATGACTGAAAAATAGCAAATGAAGTCAGAAAGTTTTGAAAATTGATGACGTCGCTTTGAATGGTATGTACGGAACGCAAAAAAGTCTGGAGTTGTAATAAGTTTTAAAAAAATTAAGTGCCCATGTAACAGATGACTTCTCGTCAGAAACTGTGATACTTCGAAAGAGATTGTCCAGTTTGTACACGAAGTGCGTCCAGTTTTTGCCGTAACCCTCTCTACTCTTTTGCACATGCTATGTGGGTGAAATGATGATACCATGCCAAGTTTCGACATTTTCATAGTTCATTTTGTAGTGATTTTCAATTTCACGGTCATTTAGCTCTCTAAACAAATCGATAAATGACTGAAAAATAGCAAATGATGTCAGAAAGTGTTGAAAATTGATGACGTCCCTTTGAATGGTGCGTACGGAACGCAAAAAAATTCTAGAGTTGTAATAAGTTTAAAAAAATGAAGTGCCAGTGTAACAGATGAGTTCTCGTCCGAAACCTTGATACTCCGAAAGAGATTGTCCAGTTTGTACACAAAGTGCGTCCAGTTTATGCCGTAACCCTCTCTACTCTTTGCACATGCTATGTGGGTGAAATGATGATACCATGCCAAGTTTCGACATTTTCAGAGTTCATTTTGTACTGATTTTCAATTTCACGGTCATTTAGCTCTCTAAACAAATCGGTAAATGACTGAAAAATAGCAAATGATGTCAGAAAGTGTTGAAATTTGATGACGTCGCTTTGAATGGTGCGTACGGAACGCAAAAAAAGTCTGGAGTTGTAATAAGTTTTAAAAAATGAAGTGCCAGTGTAACAGATGAGTTCTCGCCCGAAACCATGATACTCCGAAAGAGATTGTCCAGTTTGTACACGAAGTGCGTCCAGTTTTTGCCGTAAGCCTCTCTACTCTTTTGCACATGCTATGTGGGTGAAATGATGATACCATGCCAAGTTTCGACATTTTCAGAGTTCATTTTGTAGTGATTTTCAATTTCACGGTCATTTAGCTCTCTAAACAAATCGGTAAATGACTGAAAAATAGCAAATGATGTCAGAAAGTGTTGAAAATTGATGACGTCTCTTTGAATGGTGCGTACGGAACGCAAAAATAGACTGGAGTTGTAATAAGTTTTAAAAAATGAAGTGCCAGTGTAACAGATGAGTTCTCGTCCGAAACCATGATACTCCGAAAGAGATTGTCCAGTTTGTACACAAAGTGCGTCCAGTTTTTGCCGTAACCCTCTCTACTCTTTTGCACATGCTATGTGGGTGAAATGATGATACCATGCCAAGTTTCGACATTTTCAGAGTTCATTTTGTACTGATTTTCAATTTCACGGTCATTTAGCTCTCTAAACAAATCGGTAAATGACTGAAAAATAGCAAATGATGTCAGAAAGTGTTGAAATTTGATGACGTCGCTTTGAATGGTGCGTACGGAACGCAAAAAAAGTCTGGAGTTGTAATAAGTTTTAAAAAATGAAGTGCCAGTGTAACAGATGAGTTCTCGCCCGAAACCATGATACTCCGAAAGAGATTGTCCAGTTTGTACACGAAGTGCGTCCAGTTTTTGCCGTAAGCCTCTCTACTGTTTTGCACATGCTATGTGGGTGAAATGCTGATACCATGCCAAGTTTCGACATTTTCAGAGTTCATTTTGTAGTGATTTTCAATTTCACGGTCATTTAGCTCTCTAAACAAATCGGTAAATGACTGAAAAATAGCAAATGATGTCAGAAAGTGTTGAAAATTGATGACGTCTCTTTGAATGGTGCGTACGGAACGCAAAAATAGACTGGAGTTGTAATAAGTTTTAAAAAATGAAGTGCCAATGTAACAGATGAGTTCTCGTCCGAAACCCTGATACTCCGAAAGAGATTGTCCAGTTTGTACACGAAGTGCGTCCAGTTTTTGCCGTAACCCTCTCTACTCTTTTGCACATGCTATGTGGGTGAAATGATGATACCATGCCAAGTTTCGACATTTTCAGAGTTAATTTTGTAGTGATTTTCAATTTCACGGTCATTTAGCTCTCTAAACAAATCGGTAAATGACTGAAAAATAGCAAATGATGTCAGAAAGTGTTGAAAATTGATGACGTCACTTTGAATGGTGCGTACGGAACGAAAAAAAAGTCTGAAGTTGTAATAAGTTTTAAAAAATGAAGTGCCAGTGTAACAGATGAGTTCTCGTCCGAAACCATGATACTCCGAAAGAGATTGTCCAGTTTGTACACAAAGTGCGTCCAGTTTTTACCGTAACCCTCTCTACTCTTTTGCACATGCTATGTGGGTGAAATGTTGATACCATGCCAAGTGTCGACATTTTCAGAGGTCATTTTGTAGTGATTTTCAATTTCACAGTCATTTAGCTCTCTAAACAAATCGGTAAATGACTAAAAATAGCAAATGATGTCAGAAACTTTTGAAAATTGATGATGTCGCTTTGAATGGTGCGTACGGAACGCAAAAATGTCTGGAGTTGCAATAAGTTTAAAAAAATGAAGTGCCCATGTAGCAGATGAGTTCTCGTCAGAAACCCTGATACTTCGAAAGAGATTGTCCAGTTTGTACACGAAGTGCGTCCAGTTTTTGCTGTAACCCTCTTTACTCTTTTGCACATGCTATGTGGGTGAAATGATGATACCATGCCAAGTTTCGACATTTTCAGAGTTCATTTTGTAGTGATTTTCAATTTCACGGTCATTTAGCTCTCTAAACAAATCGGTAAATGACTGAAAAATAGCAAATGATGTCAGAAAGTGTTGAAAATTGATGACGTCGCTTTGAATGGTGCGTACGGAACGCAAAAAAAGTCTGGAGTTGTAATAAGTTTAAAAAAATGAAGTGCCAGTGTAACAGATGAGTTCTAATCCGAAACCCTGATAGTCCGAAAGAGATTGTCCAGTTTGTACATGAAGTGCGTCCATTTTTTGCCGTAACCCTCTCTACTCTTTTGCACATGCTATGTGGGTGAAATGATGATACCATGCCAAGTTTCGACATTTTCAGAGTTCATTTTGTAGTGATTTTCAATTTCACGGTCATTTAGCTCTCTAAACAAATCGGTAAATAACTGAAAATAGCAAATGATGTCAGAAAGTGTTGAAAATTGATGACGTCCCTTTGAATGGTGTGTACGGAACGCAAAAAAAGTCTAGAGTTGTAATAAGTTTAAAAAAAATGAAGTGCGAGTGTAACAGATGAGTTCTCGTCAGAAACCCTGATAATTCGAAAAAGATTGTCCAGTTTGTACACGAAGTGCGTCCAGTTTTTGCCGTAACCCTCTGTACTCTTTTGCACATGCTATGTGGGTGAAATGATGATACCATGCCAAGTTTCGACATTTTCAGAGTTCATTTTGTAGTGATTTTCAATTTCACGGTCATTTAGCTCTCTAAACAAATCGGTAAATGACTGAAAAATAGCAAATGATGTCAGAAAGTTTTGAAAATTGATGACGTCGCTTTGACTGGTGTGTACGGAACGCAAAAAAGTCTGGAGTTGTAATAAGTTTAAAAAAATGAAGTGCCCATGTAACAGATGACTTCTCGTCAGAAACCGTGATACTTCGAAATAGATTGTCCAGTTTGTACACGAAGTGCGTCTAGTTTTTGCCGTAACCCTCTCTACTCTTTTGCACATGCTATGTGGGTGAAATGATGATACCATGCCAAGTTTCGACATTTTCAGAATTCATTTTGTAGTGATTTTCAATTTCACGGTCATTTAGCTCTCTAAACAAATCGGTAAATGACTGAAAAATAGCAAATGATGTCAGAAAGTGTTGAAAATTAATGACGTCGCTTTGAATGGTGCGTACGGAATGCAAAAAAAGTCTAGAGTTGTAATAAGTTTTTAAAAATGAAGTGCCAGTGTAACAGATGAGTTCTCGTCCGAAACCCTGATACTCCGAAAGAGATTGTCCAGTTTGTACATGAAGTGCGTCCAGTTTTTGCCGTAACCCTCTTTACTCTTTTGCACATGCTATGTGGGTGAAATGATGATACCATGCCAAGTTTCGACATTTCCAGAGTTCATTTTGTAGTGATTTTTAATTTCACGGTTATTTAGCTCTCTAAACAAATCGGTAAATGACTGAAAAATAGCAAATGATGTCAGAAAGTGTTGAAAATTGATGACGTCGCTTTGAATGGTGCGTACGGAACGCAAAAAAAAGTCTGGAGTTGTAATAAGTTTTAAAAAATGAAGTGCCAGTGTAACAGATGAGTTCTCGTCCGAAACCCTGATACTCCGAAAGAGATTGTCCAGTTTGTACACGAAGTGCGTCCAGTTTTTGCCGTAAGCCTCTCTACTCTTTTGCACATGCTATGTGGGTGAAATGATGATACCATGCCAAGTTTCGACATTTTCAGAGTTCATTTTGTAGTGATTTTCAATTTCACGGTCATTTAGCTCTCTAAACAAATCGGTAAATGACTAAAAAATAGCAAATGATGTCAGAAAGTTTTGAAAATTGATGACGTCGCTTTGAATGGTGTGTACGGAACGCAAAAAAATCTGGAGTTGTAATAAGTTTAAAAAAATGAAGTGCCCATGTAACAGATGAGTTCTCGTCAGAAACCCTGATACTTCGAAAGAGATTGTCCAGTTTGTACACGAAGTGCGTCCAGTTTTTGCCGTAACACAAGAAGTCCGGAGTTGTAATAAGTTATTAAAGATAAAAAAGACGCACAATGCTCGTTAATTAGCTTCAAGCCTTTCGGAATAGTGTAAACTGCACTGCACATAGCTCCGTGCAGTCTACACTATTCCTCAAGGCTTAAAGCTAAGCAATGTGCAGATGAGCATTGCGCCTCTCCTTCATCGTCTCTGCACTCAGGGTTTATAAACCTCTCCTAGTGCCTCTCTCTTCGCGAGGTGGGACGAAAAACAGCTTAATAAGAAACTATAGTAGCGGTTCATGGCATGAACCGGTACTAAAGGTGCCCGTGGGGCCCCAGCCTGACCACAGCCTGACGCAGCCTCATTAGTACCGGTTCGTGACACGAACCGGTATTAAAGGTTGCTCACGACCGGTACTAATGATCTCCGCCCGCCTAGCCGTTGGAACCGGCACTAATGGACACATTAGTGCCGGCTTAAAATCAAACCGGCAGTAATGTGCTTCACATTTGACCCTTTTTCTACTAGTGAGATCAAACCCTACCACATATTCTTAATCTAGCTACAATGAGTACAGAGAAGGGGGTTATTGAACTCCAGAGGCCATCGCTGTAGCTCGAGGAAGACACGGAACAGGTCGGAGAAGAGGAGGTCATGAGTCGCCGCCGCCATGGACCGCCGGCCGGATAAGAAGCGCCGCTTACTTTCTCATCGGTGTCGATTCACGTTGAAGGGAAAGTGCCTTCGGTGTTCTTCAATCTCAATGGGGCATCGTTCTGTATCCTGCTAGAACTTGAAGCACCAAGAAGTTGTGAGAGGTGATGACTGCTTGTGTGATCATGCACAACATGATCGTAGAGGATGAGCGTCTGGATATGGAATCTACGATCAAGGGTTTCAGTTTCACGTTGACAATGTTGTGCCTCGGCATGAAGGAGCGGCAACGTTTACACAATTCACCGAATTTCATCATCAAATGCATGTTGAGAAACTCACATTCAAATTCAAGATAATTTGGTTGAGTATATGTGGGCTCACATTGGTAATCAATAGATGTATCGGCTATTTTTACTTTCAAAATTATTTAAGATAATTTAAATTTTATTTGGCTTGTAAACTATGAGATATTTATTTGGTTGTGAAACTATGAGATATATTTATTTTGTTTGAATTATGTGAACTTGGGCCAAATTTTATTGATATGTCAAAAAAGAGCTCAAAATAGCCGTAAACCTGCCGCGAGGACGAAAATGTGTCCACGCATTGGGTATTCTACCGACCCAAACATGAAAGGGGGCGACACGCCGACCCAAACGGACGAAAAACGGACAAAACATACGTACGTTTGGGTCGCCACGTTGAAGTTGTTAGTGCCCGGCGAGGGAACGTCACCGGGCCCCACAACATCTTCAGCCCATGGGCGAGCTTGCCTCCATTCGAGATGAGCATGGCCCCGTCTGGCGTCGGCTGGCTCGACGCGCTGTCGCCTGTGATGTTGTGTTTGTGTCAAATATTTTGTACTAGTTGGGTTACGCTTGGACTTGGTGTTGTAGTGTGGGTAGAATACGTGTCGGAGTCAGACATGTTGTACCCTTGGCCTCTTATATATGAGGAGGCACCCCACGTTGTAACGCATGACGACTAGATAGCGGCAGGCTCGCAAGGGGGTGCCGGCGGCTTGTGCCGGCATCCGGGTGGCCGGTGTTGCGGTATCTCGGGGAGGAGCGCCTATAGTCATTGCCCTGGGGAGTAGTCGAGTTCGCCGAACCTCGTTAACAAATCTCGACGTCGTCATTATGCTGTGATTGTTTGTTCCTCGGTAGATCGACTACGTACCTCGGACTTATTCTAACAAGTGGTATCATGAGCTAGGTTATGAGGTGGTTGTTTGGTTGATCTAAAGGAGATGAAGATACCGCCGAAGGATCAGGCGCAACGTTTTGGCTACCGAATCCCAACAAAATACCGAGGGTGGGCGAGAAATGCGGATACCGCAAAATTCCGAGGAAAAACCGCTCGAATTTTTGAAACATAATTTGAATTCAAAATTTTCTGAGCTAGGAATATATTAGTTCGGAGCTCAAGAAGTTAAGAAAATCCCTGTTGGTGCAGTGGCAGGTTCTCCACGTCCGTCCTCAACGTGGGGGAAGGGAGTTCCATATTTACAACCAGACCACAGACAGCTTCTTGCTTTAGACGAGTTTCTGTCCTACTTGACCTCACTGTAGCCGTTCAAATTCAAAAAATTCGAATTTTTTTCTCGGTACACAGCTTTCTCGTGGGGTAGCGAGAAACGCGGATACCGGGCGGTATCCGAATTTTCCGCCCGGTATGCAGTCGGAAAATACGGCGCGGCAACGCAATCGCGTGGAGAATATTCGCCAAGGTGGAGTTTGTTGTGTTTGTGTCGAATATTTTGTACTAGTTGGGTTACGCTTGGACTTGGTGTTGTAGTATGGGTAGGATACGTGTAGTGTCGGAGTCGGACATGTTATACCCTTGGCCTCTTATATATGAGGAGGCACCCCATGTTGTAACCCATGACGACTAGATAGTGACAGGCTCGCAAGGTGTGCCGGCATCCGGGTGGCCGGTGTTGCGATATCTCGGGGAGGAGCGTCCGTAGTCATTGCCCCGGGAGTAGGCGAGTTCGCCGAATCTCGTTAACAAATCTCGTTGTCGTCGTTGTGCTGTGATTGCTTGTTTCTTGGCAGATCGACTATGTACCTCGGACTTATTCTAACATGTGAGAAACGGGCTACACCCCCAACAAAGATGAGGGAGTCAGTGACCTTCAGTTTCATGCAAAACCCTGCCTGCCATGACGTGTTTCAGATCGTAGTATTCTTCCAGCACGTGCTGTGGAAGTTGCACCCCCATCTCGTGGTGCTGGCCACGCTGCTTGTGAGCGCGATGTTGCATGGCTCAACCTGCCTCGACTTGCGTGTTTGTCATCACCAGGGCTCACCGTGCTCTCGTCGTGATTGATGTGGCTCGCCTGGTGCCACTCCGATCGGCCATTGAGGGAAGAAGGCGGCGAACGGGTGGACCGGCGGACGGACGGACGTTGAGGGGGCCGGATGGCGCGGCGGCCGGACACAGAGGGTGAGATGGGATGGCGCGGTCAACGTGGTGCGAGGATGATGACGGAGGGCGATCGAGAGGTCCGGTGCAACCACCGCCAGCAGGTGACAATGGAGCACAGGAGCGAGCGATCGTGCGCGGGTGGTCTAGGGCAGCAACGTGCGTGCTTGAGCTTAGAGAAGAGAAAACCGTGATACGCGTGCCTCGTTTTGAAATAAAATGGGGCATGGTAAACCTATTTTTCTTAAAATAATAATAATAATAATCGTGATACGCATATCTCGCGGCCGTCCAGCACGCCGGGACTTGTTGACCTATCGCTGCTTCACAGGCCTAATACTTTTTCAGTATCTCCTTCCCTTCCATTTTAGCAGCACTGGCGACCGATCGTGAGTGCTATCTTTAGGACAGGGACACATTCATTCCTGATTGATCGCATGGAACATAAGCACGATTGCTTCTCAGATCGTGTGTCCCTCTCTGGCCTGGTATATATATAAGCACGATTGCTTCTCGATCCCATCACTCCTGGTCCTGCCTCCTCTCCTCTCGCTCCCTCCATCGGCTCGGACATGGTGAAGTTCTCGCGGGAGTACGAGGCCAGCGTCATCCCGGAGTGGAAGGGGGCCTTCGTCGACTACAAGGGCCTCAAGAAGCTCATCAAGAAGATCAAGCTCGTACTGCGCGACGCCGGCGGCAGCAGCGCGGGAGACTCCTTGCCGGAGACTGCCGCCGGCGTCGAGAGCATCGGCTATGACGGTGACTTCTCCGTGCTCGACCCCGTCCGCGCCCTCACAGCCCGGCTCGCGCCCAGGGTGCAGGTCTCCGCGGTGCGTGCGCCCGCGCGTGTCAGAAGATACGAATAGATATGCTCAGTTGGTCGATCTTGGCCTGGCTGGCTACGTGTGTGCACGGTAGGTAGAGTACTGACATGCATTTTGGCGTGCAGGAGGACGAGGAGAGCGGGGATTCCGGGGAGCTCGTGCCACCCACGGACAAGCATGTAAGCATGAACGCATTCATCGGTGCATCAACAAATTTGATCATCTTGATGGTGCAAAGCAATTGATGTGTTTGATGTGTGCAGGAGCGGGAGTTCTTGGAGAAGGCGGACGAGGAGCTGGAGAAGGTGAACTCCTTCTACGCGACAAAGGAGGCGGAGCTGCTGGGCCGCGGCAAGGCGGTCATCGACCAGCTGCGCATCCTCGCCGACGTCAAACGCATCCTGGCCGACCACGCCGCCACTCGCCGCGCCAGAGGCACCCTCCCGGAGGTGGCACCCCCCTCGCCGGCGCTCAGCGGCTCTGGCCGGTGCCTCCTCTCCGGCCCCGACACGCCACAGTCCATGTCAGGTAGGTGTCCAGCACATGAACCCCACTATTGGCCTCTCGATCATCCTTTACGCGTGTGCATGGCAAATGGCAATATAGCATGGGCACGTGAGCTGACACAAACGGTGCGTGATGGCGGCGTGCAGATGGGAGCGTGGAGGAGGGCGCGGCGGTGGCGGACGAGGTGATGGCGGCGCTGGAGCGCAACGGGGTCAGCTTCGTGGGGCTGCCCGGCAAAAAGGACGCCAAGAAGGAGGGCAGCGGCAGGGGCGGGAGGCTGCAGCTGCCGTCGACAGTGCGCATCGACATCCCGGCGAGCAACCCGGGGCGGGCGGCGCTCAAGGTGTGGGAGGAGCTGGTGAACGTGCTGCGCAAGGACGGCGCCGACCCCGCCGCCGCCTTCGTCCACCGGAAGAAGGTGCAGCACGCCGAGAAGAACATCCGCGACGCCTTCATGGCGCTCTACCGCGGCCTCGAGCTGCTCAAGAAGTTCAGGTGCACACTCCGCCTCCGGCCGCCATCGCCATGCCTGCACGACTGATTCAGTTAATTAGTTTGGACCCTAATATATATGGCGAACGGTCGCCAGGGAGCTGCTCCCATCGAACGTTGTCGTTCGCCAGGGGAGCAGGCTCCCAGAGAACCATTCAGCCACCCCGATCCATCATCATCGCCAGGAGGAGGCCCTGGGGCAAACCCCCATTGGGCTAGAAGCCCAGTTTCATGTGTTTTCTAAAAATTCCATGAAAATAAAACCACATTTTCTTATTAAGAAACAGGGAAAATATAAATTAAAAATATTTTTCCTTTTATCCATGATATGAAAAAATATATTAAAAAAATGCCATGCTACTTTATAAAACTGCCATGCCAGTATGAAAAAACATTTTGTTTTCCTTTTTTCCATGAACCAAATACAAAAACCGGATAAAAATGCTATCTCTTAATAAACAAAAAAATGCCATCTCTTCTAATAAAAAATCCATCACTTAATAAGCAAAAAGACCATCTATTTAGAATAAGAAATGTCATCTCTTAATAATAAAAATGGCATCTCTTAGTAATAATAAAATGCCATCTCTTAATAATTAAAATAATGCCATTTCTCAATTAAAAAATGACAACTACAAAAACTACTTGACTTGTCAAAAAAATCGTCATGTAACATATTTCACAAAATTGAAAAACTGCCTTGGAAACATTTCTAGAAAAATGCCATGTAGCAAGAAAAAAAAAGATGGACTGGGTGCCATGTAACATATTTCGCAAAATTATTAAAACTACAAAAACTACTTGACTTGGGATTCGAACCAAAGTCTACCATGTGCAAGCTCGTGTAGCTGGCTAGTGCGGTGCACGGGTTGATTTGAAAAGTAAAACGTTCACTGGGTTTTATCGTATAACAAACTAGTTCAAAATCCCCCTGCTCTGCGATCCGTGAACGGTGAGGAGGGCGTTCGCTGAGAGTTGTCAAAAATCTGACGGAAGATAACATTTTCCATTAGCTTTGCTTTCGCCGTGAGAATTGTGACATCTTTGGGATGGTGGGGCTGACGATTTTTTCTGTTGCATGGATGAATGGATGGGTGCAGTTCTCTGAATATAAAGGCCTTCACTAAGATTCTCAAGAAATTCGTCAAGGTACGTACGTCATAATAATTAACATACAGCCCACTAGCAACATGTTTATGTGTAGCGTAGGTACTTGGCAAAATGGATGGACGGGAACAGTGTATAGTCTTTTAAAAAACATAATTAATGACGTTGTAGTACTTAACACTTTTAGACGGGAGAATATACTCTTCTTCATGTAGTATTATTGAGTTAATAAAATCCAACCTTTGCCGTAAAAAAGTAGTATCAAACTATCAACTACAATCAAATAGTACACACAGTTAGTGATCCTTGTGGTCCTAGTAATTTACTGAATTGATTGATAAACTACTGCAATCTGCACCAACATAGCTTTGAAGGAAAGAAAGAAACTAGTGATAGAATTGGCATAAACTTGATTAAAACCGATGCGTTTTCGCTATTGGCAACTGACATGAAATGATCCCTCAGGTGTCAGAGCAGCAGCGAGCAACGGACCTTTTCTCGCAGAAGGTGAAGACATCGTCGTTCAGCACATCCGACAAGGTATCATCATCTACATCCTGAAGAACAAAAGAAACTGATGAGTGAGCAATAATATGAATGGAACTCTGAGCAGGTGCTTCAGCTGTCGGACGAAGTGGAGTCACTCTTCCTGAAGCACTTCGCAGGCAACGACAGGATGGTGGCCATGAAGTACCTCAACCCGCAGCAGCGCAAGAGCACACACATGATCACCTTCCTCGCAGGTAGGCGCGTACATTCAGAAGTCAGATTTTCACCTATCTAGAGGAGCACCGTCTATGGTGGGGAAATTCAGAATTCTAACTTGGCGGTTCTTTGTCTCGTGTTTGTTTTCAGGGTTGTTCACGGGCACATTTGTGAGTCTGTTCATCATATACACCATCCTGGCACATGCTTCTGGCATTTTCGCCTCTGCCGGAGACACGGCATACAAGGAACTAGTGTACCATGTCTTCAGGTAACCTCTCAGACCGAGATTCTGACCATAGATAAGAGCTCTGTTATTGGTATGAGCTCAATATTTTTTTTTTTTATCTAGGGTTTGATGATTAAGGAAGAAATTTTATCTTGACCTGATAGTAGATTCTCCTTTGTTCTCCTGCAGCATGTTCGCGCTCATCAGCCTGCACTGCTTCCTCTACGGATGCAACCTGTTCATGTGGAAGAGCACACGGATCAACCAGAACTTCATATTCGACTTCATGCCCAACACTGCCCTCACACACCGGGACGCCTTCCTCATGTCCGCCTTCATCATGTGCACCGTTGTCACCGCGCTGGTCATCAACCTCTTCCTCATAGATGCCGGTGTGTCCTACCCCAATGCCGTGCCAGGGGCACTCATAGTGGTGAGGAACACAGACCATATGTTTGGAACAATAATTGATGGCTTAGGCTGTGTTGCAACTGTTCTAAAACTTCTTATAATCTACCCATTTCAGTTGTCAGCTGGAGTTTTATTCTGTCCGTTCAACGTGTTCTACCGGTCGACGCGCTACTGCTTCATGCGCATCATGCGCAACATCATATTCTCGCCATTCTACAAGGTAAGGAGAGACATCTACGATTTTAAATTCGCTAAAATTGTCATGAGCATACATTTGATGATAAACCTTCCTTGTGATCCAGGTTCTGATGGCCGATTTCTTCATGGCTGATCAGTTAACTAGTCAGGTAATTATTTAATTGCAATATTATACATTTATACTACAACCAAGGAGTCTTAAAATGCAAGTTCTTACAAATTAAACATGTGCATGTTCAGGTCCCATTGTTAAGGCACATGGAATTTGCAGCGTGCTACTTCATGGCAGGAAGCTTTAGGGCTAACCCATATGAGACTTGTACTAACAGCCAGCAGTACAAACATCTGGCCTACGTGATCTCTTTTCTCCCTTACTATTGGAGAGCTATGCAGGTATGAATCAGACAGACGAATGAATGATACTAAGATTACAACTTGTCAGGATCAATCTCAAACTAAGATTTGTGGCCATTTTTCAAAAGTGTTTAAGAAGTTACCTGGAGGAACATGACGTAGATCAGCTCGCCCACGCCGGAAAGTACATGTCGGCGATGGTCGCGGCTGCTGTCAGGTTCAAATACAAAGCAACACCGACGCCATTCTGGGTGTGGATGGTCCTCATCTCGTCCACAGGCACCACCGCCTACCAGCTCTACTGGGACTTTGTCAAGGATTGGGGCTTTTTCACTCCCAAATCTAAAAACCTATGGCTCCGGGATGATCTCATCCTGAAGAACAAGTTCACCTACTACGTCTCCATGGTATTGTGCTTTGTTCAACTGATTTTTAGTATGACATTGGTAAAGAAAAGGAGCGGCTTTTGGAGCACTAATTCTTTAACAAATGCAGATGCTAAATCTAGTGCTTCGGCTATCATGGACTAAAAGTGTGATGAAGATTCCTATTAATAAGAATGAGACTCGCCTACTGGATTTCTTCCGTGCCTCCTTGGAAATAATCCGACGAGGACAGTGGAATTTCTACAGGTATTTGAAATTGGTTTAAAGTGGAACCAGTATCTTCGGTTTAACGTTTTTATTATAACTCAGCATATGGTTGACTGGATTGCAGGATGGAGAACGAACACTTGAACAATGTTGGCAAGTTCAGAGCAGTGAAGACTGTCCCATTGCCATTTCAAGAACTCGAAATGTATTGATGATTAAGACAGAGAGAAGAGTGTAACAGCGTGCTCCCGATACCAAAGGATCGGCTTCGTCCCCATCCTCCAAGTCGCTCCATGCAACCGCCAGTGGCATGATTACCATCGCCGAGATGAACTCTGGCGACCGCTCCCTCTGCGAATAGTTCACTCTTGGTGGTCCAGGCACACTCGGCGCAGCTAGGGACGCCGAGCTTGGGGCCAATGTCCGTGGCGTCCCAGACGCAAGAAGCGCGAGACATTAAAGTCAGGAAAACATTGCACACTTTAATCAGTAGATTGTTAGACACCAATTAGTGCAAACCACTAATATGGGGATCAATTGATATACTTCATCCGTCTATTTTACTCCGCATATAATTTTATAGAAAAAATGTCAACATTCACAATACGAAATCAATATTGTTAGATGCGCTATGAATTTAATTTTATATTGTATTACTGTAGTATTGTAGATGTTGCTATTTTTTCATATAAATTTGGTCAAACTTTACAAAGTTTGACTTCAAACAAATCTTGTATGCAGAGTAAAAAGAACCGAAGGGAATATCATCCAATGTGATGGTAATGGATTTAAGTGCAGGTATAATCAAAGCACATAAATACAACAAACTAAAGAAGAAAAGAGGCATAAATGCATCAGAGACTTGATTTTCCATCATCGTTTCAACCTCCTGAAGGGGAATCCGACACAGAAAAACAATAACAGAAAGTGTAAAACGATAATAACTTATGTCCATAGTAAGCAGACTGTAAGAAGAGAAATATAAATTCTTTATAAAAGGCATATCTGGTCAGGTTGTGCAACATCTGAAAAGAAAACGGAAATGTTATCTGGTTAACGTTCCCCAGGAAGCCCACACTAGCGAACCTTGTCTCTATCGTCCGATGTGCTACACTAATCTTTGCGTGCTCTAGAGTGCCAGTTCAACATTTGGAGATCGTTCACCGGGCAATGCTCTCCAGTGAACCATCCTTTTTTATTTTATTTTTCAAAAAAAAAACACGAGAGAGGTGCACCAGGTGGGGTCTTAACTCTTGACCTCCTGCTAGAGTGAGCGCATGCTTTACAACTTGGGCTATAGTGCTTTTTTGTGTACACATGTTTTTTAACCATCTCTATGTATTACTGAAGTGTTTTGTTTTAATTCATTTTTTCATTTGAAACAAAAACAAAAAAATCCTGAATTTTTTGAATTGATTTTTTGCCCTCACTTGACATTTTTATTATTAAGAGCATGGCATTTTAATAATTATAACATGGCATTTTTATTATAACTAGGTTCAGCTAATTATTTTGCCTCTCATTATTCCTTCCTTTATATGACATGTCCTTTTTTTCGGGAAACTTTCGATCTATTCATTTTCAATCATGGCAGTACAACGAATACCAAAAATAATAAAAATTATATCCAGATCCATAGACCATGTAGCGACGACTACAAGCAGCTCTTCAATGATTTGTATAAATTACTAAGCTATCATGTTCATCTATCGAGAATGTATGAGTGGCATATCTTCCATAGGTTTGAAATTGATGATGAATGAACAAAGCTATTTCACCTGGAAAGATCAAATATGAACGCAAGTTTGGTTGCATTTTTCCCACTGTTGACCAACTAATTTATGTTTGGCGCCCATCATTGTATCATTTTGATGAATGAAATATCTATCTCTGTGGATATTATTCCAGTTCATCCCTTATATAAATACGTACAATTTAACTCATGAAATCTTCCTTCAGATAAGTAAATTGCAAACTTCAACGATTCAATACTCCATAGTAAAAAAAATATCTACAGAAAGCTATATGCAAATGTTTTTGCCGCAACGCACGGGAAATCATCTATTAACAAAGATGAGGGAGTGACCTTCAGTTTCATGCAAACCCTGCCTGCTCTGCTATGATGTGTTTCGGATCGCAGCATTCTTCCAGCAGCATGTACTTGTACGTGCTGTGGAAGTTATCTCGTGCTGCTGGCCACGCTGGTCAGCCTGCCCAGCGGTGTGTTTGTCGTGGGCCGTGGTCAACGTGGCGATCGAGGTCCCATGCCGTGCTGCAACCACCGCCAGCAGGTGACAATGGAGCGATCGATCGTGCGTGCGCGACCTTTTCTTTCCCGACTGGATCACAGGAGCGATCGTGCGCGTGGTCGCGGATATGAGGGATGGGAGACGAGAGAAGATCCCATCGTGATACGCGTATCGCGGCCGTATCTGGTGTATCGCCGCCGTCCAGCACGCCGACATTTGTTGGCGTGCTGCTGCTTCAGAGGCCTAAAACAGCCATCCAATAATAAATATAAAAAATGCATCCTCTCAACATTGAAAATGTCATCCTCTTTTATAATAAAAATGTGATGCCAACAACTAATAAAAATGTCATGCTCTCCATAATAAAACTGCCACCTGTTAACAATAAAACTGTCAACCACCTAATAATAGAAATGACATGGTATTAATATAAAAAATGTCATGCTCTTAACCATAAAAATGATATCCTCTTGACAAATAAAAAATGGCATGTTACTAAAAATAAAAATGCCATGCTCCTAATAATAAAACTGTCATCCTCTTAATAATAAAAATGCCATGTTACTAATTATTAAAATGCCATGCTCTTAATTAAAAAATTGCCATGGGGGCATTAAAAGAGACATAGAAAGTGTCATGCTACATATAATAAAAAATGCACATGGCAACTTTAGAAAGAAAAATCCCCTCTAAAAATAGTGATTTTTGTTCTTTCAAAAAGGGAAAATTTCAGGATTTTTTTTCAAATGGAAAATGAATTTAAAAGCAAATCAACTCAAATACATAAAAGATGTTTGAGCGCAAAGTGTTCACAAACACCTCTATGGCAGGGCACGGGTTCGATTCCCCAGATCCGTGCGGCCAAATCAGCCACGTATGATAGTCCTCACGATCATGTGGCATGTGCAGAATGAAATAACTCATGGCAAGACCCCACCTCCCGCGGAAGCATCTTGCAGATTTCTACAAGGCTACATCAATTCCTTGTTGTGCATTCATCAATGGCCCCAAGGTAATATGGAGAAAGGAAAGATGGTTGTTCAGGTTGGTCTTCTGGCGCCACAAGAGCACGTTCAGCGGAAGGTGGAGCTGCGGGGGCTTGGTCTTGCGGACAGACCAAGGGGGCATCATCTTCACTGCCTGTAAGGAAAATCGGACATGCGATAATGGCCTGGAAGCCGAGTTGGTGGCGTGTAGGGCGGAGCTCGAGCTGGCCCTGCACCGTATAGATCTGCCCATTCTCATCGGGATGGATAGTGTCGAAGTTGTGAACATGTTGAACGCTTCGACAAGGGGTCGTTCGAGGAATCGCGTGCTAGCTGAGGAGATTAAGAGGATGAAGGATGGCGAGACTAGGGAGATTTCTATCACGGCTATTAGTCACTCGCAAAATAAAGCTAGCCACGCTCTTGCTGCTTACGGTGGGAGTACCCCCGCCCCCGCGCGCGCGCCGCTTACTGCAGTATGCATGGCTGGGTTTGAGTATGCGTGACATCGTAAACTTGGTTCTGACGGACTTGCCTCCTTGAGTAATAGAAATCTCCCTTTACCCCGAAAAAGAAAAAGATCAGACTGATGGAAGGGGCGATCACCAGCAACATCCTCCTGGCGACAGTTCCCCAAATAGCATTTCCGTACTTTTCTCCTTCCCTTCCCTTTTAGCAGCAGTGGAGACCGATCGTGAGTGCTATCTTTAGGACAGGGACACATTCATTCCAGAGAGGGAAAGGGAGGAAAAGAGAGTCAAGGGAGAGAAAGAGTAACCACCGTGGCTAGCTTGTCCCATCGTGTGTCCCTCATCTGGTCTGGTCTATATAAGCACGACTGCTTCTCCCATCACTCCTGCCTGTCCCTGTCTCCTTCCGGCCTCCCACTCCTCCTCTTGTCCTCCGCATGTAAGCAGCTCGCTTGATCGATCGGCTCGGACAAGAAGCAACCCGCCTCAATCCCCGACGGCCTGGTCATAGTGGAGTGCTGTGCTGGTATATAGGCGGAGGACATGGTGAAGTTCTCGCGGGAGTACGAGGCCAGCATCATCCCGGAGTGGAAGGGAGCATTCGTCGACTACAAGTGCCTCAAGAAGCTCATCAAGAAGATCAAGCTGGGACGGCGCGATGCCGACGACAGCAACGGAGACTGCTCGCTGGAGGAGGCCGCCCTCGCCGCCGGCGTCGAGAGCGTCGGCTATGGTGGTGGCTTCTCCGTGCTCGACCCCGTCCACGCCCTGGCCTCCCGGTTCGCGCCCAGGGTGCACGTCTCCTCGGTGCGTGCTTTCACGCGTCAGGCGATACGAATAGATATGCTGAGTTGGTCGTGATCTGTCTTGGCTGGCTCTACGTGCGTGCACGCTACTGACGTGCATTTTGACACACAGGAGGACGAGGAGAGCGGGGATTCCGGGGAGCTCGTGCCACCCACGGACAAGCATGTAAGCATGAACGCATTCATCGGTGCATCAACAAATTTGATCATCTTGATGGTGCAAAGCAATTGATGTGTTTGATGTGTGCAGGAGCGGGAGTTCTTGGAGAAGGCGGACGAGGAGCTGGAGAAGGTGAACTCCTTCTACGCGACAAAGGAGGCGGAGCTGCTGGGCCGCGGCGAGGCGATCATCGACCAGCTGCGCATCCTCGCCGACGTCAAGCGCATCCTGGCCGACCACGCCGCCACCCGTCGCGCCAGGCGCACACTCTCCGCGGTGGCACCGTCCTCGCCGGCGCTCAGCGGCTCCGGCCTGGCCACGCCGCAGTCCATGTCAGGTACGTGTCCATACTCCATACCGGTGCACGCACTCGCCCGTTGGTCCCAGCACATGAACCCCACTGCCTCGATCATCCTTTACGCGTGTGCATGGCAAATGGCAATATAGCATGGGCGCGCGAGCTGACACAAACGGCGCGTAATGGCGGCGTGCAGATGGGAGCGTGGAGCTGCAGCAGGCGCAGATGACGGAGGGCGCGGCGGTGGCCGACGAGGTGATGGCGGCGCTGGAGCGCAACGGCGTCAGCTTCGTGGGGCTACCGGGGAAGAAGGACAGCAAGGCCGGGAGGCTGCAGCTGCCGGCGACGGTGCGGATCGACATTCCGGCCAGCAACCCGGGGCGGGCGGCGCTCAAGGTGTGGGAGGAGCTGGTGAACGTGCTGCGCAAGGACGGCGCCGACCCCGCCGCCGCCTTCGTCCACCGCAAGAAGGTGCAGCACGCCGAGAAGAACATCCGCGACGCCTTCATGGCCCTCTACCGCGGCCTCGAGCTGCTCAAGAAGTTCAGGTGCACACTCCTGCCGCCATCGCCACTTTGCTTTCGCCATGAGAATTGTGACATCTTTTGGGTGGTGGCGCTTACGGATTTTTTTGTGCTTTTTTCTGTTGCATGGATGGATGGATGGGTGCAGTTCTCTTAATGTAAAGGCGTTCACCAAGATTCTCAAAAAATTCGTCAAGGTATGCAACATACTCCCTTGGTTCCAAAATAAAGTTAGTACAAAGTTGAGATACTTATTTTGAGACGGAGTAGTAATATTTTTATGTAGCGTAGGTGCTTTGGCAAATGGATGGATAGGAACAGTGTAGAGTGTTAAACAACACGAGGATGTTGTACTTCAGATCATGTAGTATCAGTTATAATCAAGTAGCACACAGCTTGTGATATGTGTGGTTGTCCTAGTGAATTGGCATACTACTGCAATATACAACTAACCTCTGAAAAAAACTAGCGACAGAATTGACATAAATAAACATGATTAAAACCGATGTTTTTCACTGTCGGCAACTGACACGAAATGCTCTCTCAGGTGTCAGGGCAGCAGCAAGCGACGGACCTTTTCTCGCAGAAGGTGAAGGGATCATCGTTCAGCACCTCCGACAAGGTATCATCATCAGTTCATCGTCATCTACATCCTGTCCAACCCTGAAGAATACGAACTGAAGGAATTGATATTCATGGAAATTCTGAGAGCAGGTTCTTCAGCTGTCAGACGAGGTGGAGTCACTCTTCCTGAAGCACTTTGCGGGCAATGACAAGATGGTGGCGATGAAGTACCTCAACCCAAAGCAGCCCAAGAGCACGCACATGATCACCTTCCTCGTAGGTAGGCGCGTACATTCAGAAGTCAGATTCACCTATGTAGTACCATCTACAGTGGAGAAATTCGGAATTCTAACTTCGCGGTTCTTTGTCTCGTGTTTGTTTTCAGGGTTGTTCACGGGCACATTTGTGAGTCTGTTCATCATATACACCATCATGGCACATGCTTCCGGCATTTTCGCCTCTGTCGGAGACACGGCCTACCATGAAGTAGTCTACCATGTCTTCAGGTAACCTCTCAGACCAAGATTCTAACCATATACTCGCTCCGTTCCCAAATATAAGTCTTTTTAGAGATTCCAACAAAGAACTACATACAAAGCAAAATGAGTGAATCTACACTCTAAAATATGTCCATATACATTCGTATTTTGTAGTTCATTTGAAACCTCTAAAAAGACTTATATTTAGGAACAGAGGGGGTATTATATAAGAGCTCTGTTATTGGTATGAGCTCAACATTTTTTGATTTTTTATCAAGGGTTTGATGATTAAGGATGAAATTTTACCTTGACCTGACAGTAGATCCTCCTTTGTTCTCCTGCAGCATCTTCGCACTCATCAGCCTGCACTGCTTCCTCTACGGATGCAACTTGTTCATGTGGAAGAGCACACGGATCAACCAGAACTTCATATTCGACTTCGTGCCCAACACTGCCCTCACGCACCGGGATGCCTTCCTCATGTCCGCCTTCATCATGTGCACCGTTGTGACCGTGTTGGTCATCAACCTCTTCCTCATAAACGCCGGTGTGCCCTACACCAATGCCGTGCCAGGGGCTCTCATAGTCGTGAGTAACACAGACCATATATTTGGAGCAATGATTGAGAGCTCAGGCTGTGTTGCAACTGTTGGTTCTCAAAATTCTGAATCTACCTGTTTCAGTTGTCGGCCGGACTTTTATTCTGTCCGTTCAACGTGTTCTACCGCTCGACGCGCTACTGCTTCATGCGGATCATGCGCAAAATCGTATTCTCGCCATTCTACAAGGTAAGGGAGACATCTACGGTTTCCGATCCACCAAAATTCTCATGAACATATTTTTGATGATAAACCTTCCTTGTGATCCAGGTTGTGATGGCCGATTTCTTCATGGCTGATCAGTTAACTAGTCAGGTAATAATTTAATTACAATATTATATTATACATTTATGCTATAACCAAGGAGTCTTAAAATGCAAGTTCTTATAAATTAAACTTGTGTATGTTCCAGATCCCATTGTTAAGGCACACGGAGTTTGTAGCGTGCTACTTCATGGCAGGAAGCTTTAGGGCTTACCCATATGAGACTTGTACTAAGAACCAGCAGTACAAACACCTGGCCTATGTGATCTCTTTTCTCCCTTACTACTGGAGAGCTATGCAGGTATGAATCGATAGACGAACGAACAATATTAAGATTACAACTTGTCAGGATCAATTTCAAACTAAGATTTGTGGCCATTTTCAAAAGTGTTTAAGAAGATACCTGGAGGAACATGACGTAAATCAACTCGCCAACGCTGGGAAGTATGTGTCAGCAATGGTCGCGGCTGCTGTCAGGCTCCAGTACAAAGCAACACCGACGCCATTCTGGGTGTGGATGGTCCTCATAACGTCCACAGGCACCACCGTGTACCAGCTCTACTGGGACTTTGTCAAGGATTGGGGCTTTTTCACTCCCAAATCTAAGAACCTATGGCTCCGGGATGATCTCATCCTTAAGAACAAGTTCACCTACTACGTTTCCATGGTAATGTACTTTGTTCAACTGACTTTTTGTATGACATTAGTACAGAAAGGAGCAGCTTTTGGAGGACTAATTCTTTCACAAATGCAGATGCTAAATCTAGTGCTTCGGCTATCATGGACTAAAAGTGTGATGAAGATTTCTATTACTAAGAATGAGACTCGCCTACTGGATTTCTCCCGTGCCTCCTTGGAAATAATCCGACGAGGACACTGGAATTTCTACAGGTATTTGAAATTGGTTTAAAGTGGAACCAGTATCTTCAGTTTAATGTTTTTGTTATAACTTAGGATACGGTTGACTGGATTGCAGGCTGGAGAACGAACACTTGAACAATGTTGGCAAGTTCAGAGCAGTGAAGACTGTCCCATTGCCATTTTGTGAACTGGAAACCGATTGATGATTAAGACGGAGAGAAGAGGGTAAGAGCGTGCTCCTTATACCAAAGGATCGGCTTCGCCCCCATCCGGCCCCATCCTCCAAGTCGCTCCATGCAACCGCCGGCGGCATGGCTGCCCCCAAGCTCACTCCTGGCACCCCAGGCACACGCGGTGCAGCTGGCGACGCCAAGCTTGGGGGCAGCGTCCGTGGCGTCCCAGCCGCAGGAGGTGCTAGACACTGAAGTCAGGAAAACATTGCACACTGATAACAGTAGATTGTTAGACACCAATTAGTGCAAACCACTAATATGGGGATCAAATTGATATACCATCCAATGTAATGGTAATAGATTGAGGTTTGGGTATAATCAAAGCTGAATGTAGCATACTCTATCAGAAACCCCGAATATTCTTCAATGTAATGCCAAAACAACGTGCTGTTTGTCACTCCTCAACACTAGTTTCAGCCTGGGTGCAGGACATACTATCAGCACGAACTGAATCCGCGCTACCCAGGACGACCAATCCATGTCTAGCCATAGCATTTTAGAGCCTGCAGCAATCCAAGAAACAAATCCACAATCACTCCCAAGTTCCAACGGCACAAAATAAATAACATTCTTCAGAGTTCAACTAGATTCAGACTTATGCGGTGGTGATGATATTTGTCTGCAACATCACGCATATGAAATATGCAATTGCAGCAGAATCACGGCCCAATCGAAGCAGCCACTAGCGTGCATCTGCTAAAAGAGATGAAGAAGCAGTAGTTCTACTTAGCTCGCGACCTAACTCTGCCAGGATCCGATCCAGGAGATATGAGACGAGAGGAGGGGAATTTCTGAACCGAACCTGCGGGAGGAGGCGGTTGAGCTCGTCGGCTTCGAAGCGGGAGAAGCCGAGTGTCAGGATCTAGCTAGTATTAGGGACGCGATCTAGGGATTTTGGAGGAAGAAGATTGGGGAATTTCTCCCAGATCTCGAATATATATATTTGTATATGAGTTTACTTGGCCATCTTGGCAATTCTTAGCGAAAGCATCGATAGGGATAGCCAGCCACAGCCCGGCTGTTATATAGGCAGTAGGTCCCGGCAACGGGGTGAGACGCGACAGTAACTAACGCAGTAACGTTACAATAGGCATCGTACGGCTAGCGACGAGCGGTAACTGCGAGGAGCCATCTCAGCCGTCCATCTAACTGAAACGTTATGCGCTTGAGCCGCTACAGTTAACTGAATAATATCATCACATCTTTAGTCCTGACATTGCTCCCTCCTTGAGTTTCGACGTGTCCTCACGACGATGTTGTCTCTTGCCTCCACGCCCGTGTAGTGGTACTGAAAAACTCTGGATAAGTGTACTTGATGAAATCCGCATCCTCCCATGTTGCATCCTCAACTGGTAAATTGATCCACCTGATCAGCCACTGTACCACTGGTGCATTGTGTCTAGGAACTTGGCGCACTTGAAGCACTTCGGCTGGCCCCATTTTCACCGTACCATCAGCATTAACTAAGGGAAGATTAGGGCTGGGAATGGACTTGTCCCCTACATGTTTCTTCAGCTGGCTGACATGAAAAAACTGGGTGTATTTGCACTATATTTGGCAGCTGCAATCTGTATGCATAATTGCCCACTTTTTGAATCGCCAGAAAAAAGTCCATAGAACTTGTTCTGTAATTTCAGTGCTCCTCTGGACCCAAATGCTGCTAATCTATAAGGGGCCATTTTGAGGTAGACAGGGTCTCCCACCTGGAAAGTTCTTTCAACTCTCTTTGTGTCTGCAAATTTCTTCATTCTGTTTTGAGCCAGCAGCAAGTTCTCTTTCAGTTGTTGCAATATCTGTTGCTTTGCTGACAAAAAGTCTTGTGCCTCTGGATCATCAGGACCAGGAATGGCCAGTTCTGAGATTAGTGGTGGGGGGAAACCATATATGGTCCTCACGACGATGTTGTCTCTTGCCTCCACGCCCGTGTAGTTTCCAGGCACTGGTTTACTCTCTCAGTCTGACCATCAGTTTGTGGGTGGTAGGCTGTGCTATATCTTAATTCTACTTTTAGTGCATAAAATATGTCCCTCTAGAGTTGACTAGTAAAAATTTTGTCCCTGTCAGAAATGATCATCTTTGGAGGACCATGCAATCTAATTATATTATCCACAAAAGCTTGAGCTACACTGAGTACTGAATAAGGATGAGACGGGGGAATGAAATGTGCATATTTGGTAAATCTGTCCACTATTACCATGATCACATCTTTTCCCTGAGAACTAGGCAGGCCTTCAATAAAATCCATGGGTATATGTTGCCAGGCCATGTCAGCTACAGGAAGTGGCTCCAAAAGACCAGGCTGCAGGCAGTTTTCATGCTTGGCTCTTTGGCAAATGGGACAAGCAGCAATGAAAGTTTCCACTGCTGATTTCAAGCCAGGCCAGTAGAAAATGCTTTTCACTCTTTGATATGTTGCTCTTCTTCCAGAATGACCACCCACAGGAGAGCTATGTAGTGCTAGGAGCAGTTTGTTTCTCAACTCAGGAATGTTGCCCACCAGAATTTTTCCTTTATATCTTATAACTCCAGCTGTTAGGGAATAATCTGACAGTGTGTGGTCTTTCTTCAGTAGTAGTTTCTCCAACAGCTGCAGGCTGTCAGGGTCCTTTTGGTAACTGTCTACTAGTTCTTCTGCCCAAACAGGAGTAGCAGCAGGGATGGCCATGCATTTAGGGAGCAATCTTGACAGGGCATCAGCTACTCTATTCTGAATTCCTTTCTTATATTGTATTGTGAAGTTAAATTCCAATAACTTCATCATTAACTTGTGCTGAACTCCTTCAGTGATTTTTTGGTCAGTTATAAATTTCAGTGACTGCTGATCTGTTTTCATAATTAACTCTTCTCCCAGTAGATAGTGTCTCCACCTCTTTAGAGCTTCCAATATGGCCAGGGCCTCTTTTTCATAAGTGGATAGAGCAGCATTTCTGGGACAAAGTGAGGAGCTGTAGTAAGAAATAGGCCTTCCTTGTTGCATTAACACAGATCCAATTCCTTTGCCACAAGCATCAGTTTCCAACACAAATGGTTGTGTGAAATCTGGTAGAGCTAACACAGGAGCACATGCCAGTGCTTGCTTTAGTTGCTGGAAAGCTTGGCTATGCTCAGATTGCCAGGAGAAGTTGCCCTTTTTTAACAAATCATGGAGGGGTCTGCAAATCACACCATATCCCTTAATAAATCTTCTATAATATCCAGCCAAACCCAGAAAACTTCTTAGTTTAGTGATATTTTCAGGAGTTGGCCATTCTGCAATAGCTGAAATTTTCTGTGGGTCTGTTGCCACACCTTTTGCAGATATCACATGACCTAAGTACTCCACTTCCTGTACTGCAAATACACACTTAGACATCTTTGCATAGAGCTGATGTTCCCTTAGCAAATCCATTACCAGTTTAATATGTTCCAAGTGTTCTTTGAGAGATTTGCTGAATATTAATATATCATCAAAGAAAACCAATACAAACTTCCTCAAGTGAGGTGCAGAGATGGTGTTCATCAATTCTTGGAATGTACCAGGAGCATTTGACAGGCCAAAAGGCATCACCAAATATTCAAAATGCCCTAATAATGTTCTGAAAGTAATTTTTTGTATATCTTCAGGTGACATTCTGATCTGATGTTATCTAGATCTTAAGTCCAATTTTGTGAAGTATTTTGCTCCATGCAGTTCATCTAACAAGTCTTCTATAACTGGTATAGGAAATTTGTTCTTAATTGTGAGAGCATTGAGCTTTCTGTAATCAGTACAGAGCCTCATAGATCCATCCTTTTTCTTAACTAGGAGAACTGATGCTGGAAAAGGGCTTTGACTGTGCCTTATCAAATGTGCAGCCAATAACTTTTTTATTTGTTCCCCCATTTCTTTCTTTTGGTGCTGAGGGACTCTATAAGGTCTAACTTGAGGTGGTGTAGCTCCAGTTACTAAAGGAATTTTGTGATCTAAAGCTCTCTGAGGTGGTAGTGCTTTAGGTTCTTCAAACAGATCTGCATATTCCGAAAGTAACTTTTGTATTTGAGGAGCAGTTTTGAAATCCTCAGGAGCATCCATAAGTATATTATGGATTTGGCAGAGGAATACTTCAGTTCCCTTTTCCAGGAGCTTGTCCACTCTTTTTGGTGGCACTTCTTTCAGATTAGCAGCAGTTGAGAACATTGCTGTAGACACAGTTTGTTTCCCTCCATGGGTAAACCCAAATTGCTGTGCAGGTATATCAAAGGATACAGGACTAACAACAGTGAACCAATTGTAGCCTAGGATAACATCATGACTGGGCAGAGGTATTACTCTGAAGTTGTGAGAAAGTGTCAGCTTAGCAATCTGGAATTCACAGTTGGGAACTACTGCAACAGATACTAATGTCCCACCTCCAGCCACTGGAATGTTTCTAGGTTTTACAGGTAACATGTTGCAGTTAGCTTTCACTGCGAAATCCTGATTGAGGAAAGAAGTAGTGCTGCCAGAGTCTAGTAAAGCTACTGCCCTTTTTCCATTAATATGAATTATCACTGTTGGAGTGGGCACTGCAAGCTGTTGTCCCATTGCAAATGCAGAGATGAACATAGCTTGATCTCCTTCAGATACTGGCTCCATTTGCTCCTTAATCTGTTGCTCTTCCACCTCATAAGTTATGTGCTCCTCCACTTCCTGCTGCATGGCATGTACAGTTGGCACTAGTTTGCACTTGTGGCCATGCATCCACTTGTCTCCACATCTCCAACACTCTCCCACTTTCCTGATTTTCTGTGCACTGTTAACAGGAATTTCAGTCTGCCTGTTAGGAATTTGCTGCTGAGTAGAGGGAGTGATGTTCTGTTTAAGAGGGAAACTCCCAGGGGATTTCTGATAGTAGTTGTTGTAAGAGACAGTACTTCTTTTTGGAAATGTTGTCACTGGTGGGTGGCAGGGCTCCACATCTTTGGCCAACCAATAAGCATCAGTTAGTGTTTGAGGTCTCAGTGGACTGATCTGGAATTTGATGCCATCTCTCAATCCATTTACATAGCATCTTACAAACCAAGATTCTCCCAGCTCTGGATTTTCCTCTTGCACATCAGCCATCAGATCTTCAAACAATTTTGTGTATTCAAACACTGTGCTGTTAACTGTTTAACTGAATTGAATTTTTCAGTTAAATCATAAGAGCCCTGTGCAGAAAATCTTTTTGTGATTTCTGTGCAGAATTCCTTCCATGACACTTTCTTTTTTAACAGCCCTGATCTTCTTAACCACACATCTGCTTCTCCCATGATGTATAATTGGGCCAATGAAACCTTGTACTCTTCTGGTGCTCCAGACATCTGAAAGTACTTGTTGCACTGCCTGATCCATCCAACTGGGTCTTCACCCTCAAATCTGGGAAAATCCATTTTAGGGCCTTTTGTCAGAGATCTCATGAACTGACACTGCATGTCTTGTTCATAAGTTTTTGCATAACCCTGCCACAACTGTCTACTCTATTTTGTTGGTAGTGTTGCTGAAATGCAGGTGTATAAGTATTTTGCCTTGCTGTCTGTGGTGTGCCCAAGGGGCTTGCCTGCTCTGTTCTGCCTTGCTGAGTAAATCTAGGAGGAGCTGCAGGTTTACTTGTTCTAATTGGAGGTAAGTTCTGCATTTGCAGTTCTTCTAACTGCCTTGTTTTCTCCTTTTCTGCTTCTAATTGCTTCCTGAGTTGCTCTGTTCTAAACACTTGGTTCTGCAATTGCTCTTGATGTCCTGCTGGAGATTTAGGTACTTGTTGCGAACTAGAAGGTAGATCGGTTGTCCCTCGTTGTACTGGGGTCTTCACCAGGGTTTGTGGCACTGCATTAATCGTGGATAGTTGCTTGCCCAGGTCCAACACCACTTGCTCAACATTCCCCATCTGCACTGAAATCTCTCCCTGTTTTGAACTGACCGAGTGAACATCATCATGCAATTTCGCCATATCTGCTTGCATCTGAGCTTGATCTTTCTGTAGAATTCCAAAATCATCACGCAGAGACAACACCTCTTGCAGATCTGACTCGTCAATTGCCTTTGCACGCCCCATCGCCTTGATCTGAAGTGGAGCTTAGGAAGTTTACCACTGGTAAACCAGTAACCCTGACTCGCCTTCAGATCCTGCCGTCGCCACGATCCACGCCTCCAAGGTACACGGATCAGTGCTCGGACGCGGGATTTTACCAATCAGGCAAGGTGCCCGATCAACCACTCCGGCTCGACTGATCTGCACCCGAACGATCGCCGCCGTCAGCGCCTCCAAACACCGCCTCCTGAACTACAACCCCGACGCCAACGCCTCTCGAGACTCCGCCGCCAATCAGAAGGAAAAGGGTGGGAATTCCGCTAGGGAGAAGAATTTCGCCCACTGGAACTCATCTCCACCAAGGAACACATGCTCATGATACCAATTTGTCAGGATCTAGCTAGTATTAGGGACGCGATCTAGGGATTTTGGAGGAAGAAGATTGGGGAATTTCTCCCAGATCTCGAATATATATATATTTGTATATGAGTTTACTTGGCCATCTTGGCAATTCTTAGCAAAAGCATCGATAGTGACAGCCAGCCACAGCCCGGCTGTTATATAGACAGGAGGTCCCGGCAACGGGGTGAAACGCGACAGTAACTAACGCATTAACGTTACAATAGGCATCGTACGGCTAGCGACGAGCGGTAACTGCGAGGAGCCATCTCAGCCGTCCATCTAACTGAAACGTTATGCGCTTGAGCCGCTACAGTTAACTGAATAATATCATCACATCTTCAGTCCTGACACCGAGGATGGCCGCGTCGTCGGTCGCGGCGGCGAGGCTGGCAGTGGGAGGCGCGGCGCTCGACGGCGAAGATGGAGGTGGGAGAAGAGAGGGGCGAAGGAAGGAAGACGGCAACGGTTATCTGGGACCTGGGCCGGCTTGGATTAGGGCCTCATGGGCTGGTCCGGGCGTGTAACCACATGGGCCAAGCCACAACGATTGTTGTGTTACGGGGACGCCGCTGTGCACTGCCTTCCTCGCTTCCCCCAAATCCGACGCCGGCCACCGTGCTTTTCTGCTTGTGTGCATGTTCCAGTGTCCCAGTGTTGCTGAGTAGAAACTGTAACAATTGGTAATGCAGATGTTCTATACAGATCCTTTTCCCTAGCAATTCTAGCATCTAAACAATGATCGGTCTTTATACAGCATCAGTGCAATGTCTGCAGTCAGAAGGCCAATTGTTCGATTGTTTTAATAGTTCAAATTTGGGTGGAAATGGCTTACCTGAGGCAAGATGTGATTTATTTATTCAGTACAGGAGGAGGAGGTATTGTAGCACACGGAATTTGTTGCTTGTTTTATGATAGCGTGATAACCGTAAGGTCTTTGTATCTTTTTTTTTAAATGTCCAGCAATTGCTGGCTATTTCATTAATTCATAGCAGGGAGAACATGGTGATAACAAAAAGATGTTGGGTGGTCAGGGACCAAGGAAGAAAAGAAGAGAACATAAAAAAGTCATCTAGAAGCCAAAAATCTCACGGTGGTTCCCCGAAGGGGCTCTCAATACAGTTCGCTCCAGCAAGTCTCCATAACTCCAATGTGTTTCTCAATTCCCTCACAATGTTAGAGGTGGAGGCTGTCTTGTTTTGGAAAGTGCTTCTATTCCGTTCTTGCCAGATCTCCCAGCATGCTGCCAGCAGCATGGTTTTTGTTCCTTTTCTTTCCCTTGGCGCTGCTTTGTTGATGATTTCTCTGATGATCAGCATCGGCTTCTTCTAGCGCCATTCATCCTTCGGCGTGAAGGTGGAGCAGCCGCGCCATGATGCCACCTGTTGCCACACGCTCCATGCCTTGGGGCATTCCCAGAATATGTGCTTGCTTGTTTCAAGATTTTTGTGGCAGAGCTGGCAGAAGTAGCCGTTTGGCCAGCCCCGGCGTTGGAGTCTGTCGTTGGACCAGACTCGGTCTTGTAGTAGCAGCCAAAAAAACATCTTGATCTTCCCTGGAGCCCAAGTTTTCCATATGATGTTATCAAAGTCTGAGGTATGCCGGCCCTGGAAATGCATTTTGTAGGCAGAACTTGCTGTGTATCCCCCTTTCTCCTCCAGGTTCCACCGAATTTGGTCCCTTTCTTCTCCATTGAGTATGATGTTTGCCTCTCGAATTCTCCGGTGCAGCCGCGGGAACTCCGGCAGCAGCTGGTTGACATCACCATGCTCGAGGTCGCTGATCCAAGTTTGGTTGCGTAGCGCTTCGAAGACCGTCCTGTTTTTGCGCCGGGAGTGGTGGAACAGGTTTGGGTAGCTCTGAGCAAGGGTTCCTGGTCCCAGCCAGGTTGACTGCCAGAAAAGTGTTGTTTTGCCATCTCCAATAGTCACCGTTGTTGCTACAACAAATAATGCTCTGTCAACGTCGTCGCATGGCGGGGTTGTGCCTACCCATGGTCTGTCCAGGTCCTTCCAAGCAATCCATAGCCAACGTAGCCGGAGGGCTCGGCTGAAACTTTGAAGGTCCAGGATCCCGAGCCCACCCCTCTCAGTTGGAGTACAGACCGTTGGCCAGTTTACCTTGCAACTGGCCCCTGTTATCGCCTCCTCTTGCTTCCAAAGGAATCGCCTCCTACATTTGTCAATCTCTTTGAGCAGCTTCGGTGGTACCCGCAGCACTGAGAGGGCAAAGGTGGGCATCGTGCTGAGGACGCTTCTGATCAACACTCTTCTGCTGGCCAAAGGGAGCAGCCAGCCTTTCCATCCCGCTAACCTAGCTCTAATTCTATCAATCAGGAACTGCAGGTGCACTAATCTAAGCCGCGCGGTCGTCACGGGGAGGCCTAAATATTTTATAGGGAAAAAGGTGATGGAGCCGCCAAAACTACCGAGGATCTCAGAGAGATCAATGTTCTCGCATCTGATCGGTTTCACATGTCGGTCCTGTGGCGTTTCTGAACTCCTTTAGTCTCCATGATGGTTTCTACTTCATGTCGGTCTGGGTTTGTGAAGATTACCGCGTCGTCCGCGTATAGGCTAACTCTGAGCTTGATCTCACGGCCTGGCAGTAGTGCGATCAGGTCTTGCTCCACCGCCGCTTTGAGCACTCTGCCGCAGCCCTTGCTTTGAGCACTCTGCCGCACTCTGCCGCGGATCAATGACTAGAATGAATAAGAGCGGCGAGAGGGGGTCACCCTGCCGCAGCCCCTTGCGGTGCCTAATCCTCGGCCCTGCGATGCCATTGAGCAGGAAAGTCGACGAGGAGGTGGAGAGGAGGAGAGCAATCCAATCTCGCCATCGCCCGCTAAAACCTAGTTGTTCAAGCAGCTCAAGCAGATAATCCCAAGAAACATTATCGAAGGCCTTTGAGATGTCTAATTTGAGTAGCAGGGCCGGTGTCTTTCTAGCGTGGAGGGACTTGACGCAGTTTTGCACGTAGAGGAAACTGTCATGTATGCATTTGGTTCAGAGGAAAGCCGTCTGCGCCGGGGAGATCAAGTTTTGAATCACCGTTGCTAAGCGGAGGGAGAGCACTTTGGAGATCAGTTTTGCTATGGAGTGTATTAGGCTAATGGGCCTGTAGTCGGTGACTGTGGCGGCGCCGTCTTTCTTTGGAAGGAGAACTACAGCAGCTGTGTTGAGCATCTGGAAATTGCCCCCGGCGAGGTGGTAGAACTGATGAAAGACCTCCATGATATCCCTCTTCATGGTTTGCCAGCAGCTTCTGAAGAAAACGCTGGAGAAACCGTCCGGGCCAGGTGATTTCTCCGCCGAGGATTGTTTGATTGCTTGCCACACTTCCTGCTCAGTGAAAGGGTTATCTAGCCCGCCCCCTTGCACCCTTGGCATGTCGATGTAGCTCCAATCAATTGTGTTGGCTCGGCCCTGTCTAGTCCCTAACGAACTGTCAAAGTGGCTGTGGACTAGTTCCTCTTTTTCATCATGTGTGGTGGCAGCTCCAGCCGGTCCTTGCAGCGAGTGGATGAAATTTTTCTGCGCCTGACATTGATCTTGGCCTGGAAGAAGGCTGTTTGGGCATCGCCTGCTCGCAGCCATGTTATCCTAGATGCCTGGCATTTTCGAGCCCTTTCTACCGCCTCTAGCCCTAGGATTCGCAGTTTCAGAAGCTTTCTCAGGTGGAATTCTCCCTCTGTGAGGGGCCGGCTTTGTGCGATGTCCAGGCATAGCACAACCAGCATGGCCAGCTGCAGTTGTACTTTTGCATCACTAAACAGCGATCTACTCCAAATTTTTAGGTCCCTGGCTACCCGATGCATCTTGATGTTCAGGCTTGCAAAAGCACAAGTCGTTGGGGCTGGTCGCTGCCATGCTCTTTCTACAGTCTCGTGAAAATGAGGGAACCTTGGCCAGAAAGACTCGAAACGGAACCGCGGCGCCTCGCGAGGGGCTGCAGCAGCTGCGAGGAGCAGTGGGCAGTGATCCGAGCACGAGGCGGAAGCCGCGTGCACAATGTAATCGGGGAACATGGTCTCCCACTCAACCGTGCAGAAAAACTTATCTATGCTCGCAAGAGTTGGATCCTGGCATTCACTACTCCAAGTAAAACTCCTATTTTTGCATTTGATCTCTCGTAGTCCACCAGCGTCGATTGCCGCCCTAAATTTTCCCATGATCCTCCTATTTATGTTGCTATTGTTTTTGTCGCGGGCCTCGTAGATAATGTTGAAATCTCCATTGAGGAGCCAGGGCTCGCCTCGGGGAGGGGCGCTTCTCACTAGTTCAGCCAGGAAACTATCTTTTCGCGCGCCCTCAGAAGGACCGTAGACCGTTGTTAGCCAAAAACTAGATCTTGAGGAGAGGACAGAAACTTTGGCCGTGATGGAGAACTCGCCGATCGCATGGGATTGGATTCGAACCGAGGTCGAATCCCAGAAGATGGCAGCGCCTCCTCTTGTGCCATTTGCTGGCAGGACGATGCAGTCGTTGAGTCTTTGGCCCCCTACTTCCCTAGCGATCGCGACTGTCCATTCCTCTAGCTTGGTCTCCTGGATGCAAAGAATGGCGAGGCGGTGCGTGTTTGCAGTGTCTTGCACTACGGAGCGCCGGGCGGGGTTGTTTAGGCCTCGGAGGTTCCAGCTCATGATCGGACAGGTTGTGCTACTCATTTGGAACCAAGTTCATCCGCAAGAGGCTGGCCCTGGAGACGAGCCAGGCATGGACGACGATGACTGCGTTTTACTAAAAATAACGACGAGTACACAAACCTACCATCCGGGGGTTGCCGGCGGCCACCAATAGGCCCAAAACCCCGCCGGCAAACAACTAGCAACCATGCCCAAGTACTACAACTCGCGAGCCCTAAGGCAGACAAACTACAACCTAACTTCACCCAGCCCATGGCTGGTCGTCGTCGACTACGATGGTGAACTAACATGGGGAGACCGGGCGGCCGGAGGCCTCTCCATCAGGGCCTAGCATGCCAGCAGCTGCCTTGAGGGCCTGGGCATCCAGGCGGGTCAGCCGCGCGATCGTGGCGATGTCGTCGTCTGTCAGAGGCTCGTCGAAGCGGCGGATGAGCGCCTCAGCCGCAGCCGCCGTCATCTTCTCCTTCAGTCCCAGGATCCCGAGGCCATGCACGAGGCAGAACGTTGCGCGTGGGGCACCGACGACGGGTTGCTTGCTTGGCGTGCGCTGGCCCGGACTGGGACGCTGGTCGCTCTGGTCTTGGGGGGCCTTGTCTCTTGCTGGAGGCTTGCCGACCACCGGAGTAGGCACGTTGGTGAAGAAAGGGAGGGTCGGTGGCCGCGGCACCTCGCTTCCACCGCCCTCTCCAAGCTGCAACTCTGTCACCTGCCTGGTCACGGCCCCCAGCTGGAGCGCGTGAGAGGTCGTAGTGGTGGGGGTGTGGCGTGCCAGGAACAGTGCCGACCCCATGTCCAGGGACTCCCCGCTTGCTTCGTCTTCGTCGGCAAAACTGAGAGGCTTGTTCAGCTTGGCCGCGATCACCTCGTCCAGCGCCGAAGCCACGACGTCGGGGCGCTTGGGTGGAGTCAGCTGCTTCTTGGCCCCCTCAAAGAATTCAGCCACTGGGTCGTCCGCCGGCATGTTAAGGAGGATGCAGCGTCACGATGCAGCTTGCGCGGCGGGGCAAGCAGGGACACAGGCGCCCCCTGCCCCGGCGGCTGCAGCTTCTCTTTGGTGGGCTCCTTGCCCCGGGAGGCCGAAGGGCGGGCGTCCTCTCTGCCCTTGCCCCTCGATCCGCCAGGGGCGCGTTCTCGGGCAGGCTGCATGCATGCACCGGCGTCGAGCTACCGGTCTCCAGGCGCACATTGGCGGTGCCTCGACGTCGGGGTGCGGCTGCGGTGCCTGGTGTTGGCCTTGGACGTCTTGCCATGGTCGCCCGCACGCCCTCTCCCTAGCAGCATGTCCTTCCAAGAGCGCCGGTGGTGGCCCGGGTCATCTCCGTCATGCCCCCTGCGTGCGCCACATGACGGCATCCCCTTGCAGCCAGAGGAGGAGACAAGCGGCGGCGGGCGCAGCAGAGGCACCGGGGCCTGCGCGGGCCGCCCATCCTCGACGAGCACGGTCCAGACCCCGGGGTCGATGCGGAGGTACGGCCGGTCGTCCTCGTCATCGTCGTCGGAGGGGAGGCCGCTCTGCGGCGAGTGCGAGGAGCGCGGCGAGAGCGGCGTCCAGTCCTCAACATGATCGACGTGCAGCAGTAGGTCGTACTACAGCAGCTCCGGCGGGGGGGCCACCGCGCGGCTCGGTGGCGAGTAGCTGTGCATCTCCTCCACGCGGCCCGCCCCCTCGCATGTTTCCAGATCGTCCGCTTGGTCGAGATGAAGGAGAGGTTCCAGACCCAGACCCAGCACGCAAAAAGCTTGGTGTCGGCGCGCTCAAAAGTCCGGCTGTCGAGGCGGTCGACGATCACCTTGTCTCCAATGGCCTCCACGGCGCCCTCGAGCGTCCAGAGCTGCATGGGCAGCTTCTCGATGACCACCCGGACGTGCAGCATCCACTTCTGGTTCACGGCATGGGCGTCCTACCACCATGGCTCGAGCAGGAACGGCACCCCGTCGACGGTGAGCGAGCCGTGCCGCACCGCCAGGTCCTTGTGCGCCGGCAGGTTGAAGAAGACGAAGAAGTCTTCGGGGTCGTGGGCGGTCACTCTTAGCGGGTGGGGCGGGATCTTGAGCTCCTTCTCCAGCGCCCGCCCGATGGACAGGGGTCTAGCCGCGTGCGCCTTGGTGCCCACCGCGGTGATCACGACGGCGTGCTGGTTCAGCAGGAACACCTGGTGCTCCATCGTAGGGGTGGAGGCGATGACCTTGTGGCTGTTGCGCGGGGCGGCGGGCGTGGTCGATGGCCGGTGCGAGCTCCATGGCAGCAGGGGGTGGTGAGGGGGTGGCGGCGGAGGCGGAGGTGGCGGTGGTGGCGAGGAGCCGCGGGCAGGAGAGACCGGGCGCCCAAGATCCCCAAGCCGCTCTCTAGCAGAGCCCCCTCCTCTCTTGTTGCGTGGATTTTGCGGGCATTCCCAGCCGTAGTGCCCCTGCCGCTTGCAGATGATGCAACGCAGGGGGTCTCTACAATCTATCCTACGATGGCAAGTGCTAAGGCAGCGGAAACAGGGACCTTTGAACCTGCTTAAAAAGGCCTCACGGCCGGAGTTGTGGGGATGGCGACGGGGGGAGGAGTGCTGTTTCCGGGTCCGGCCGGAGCCCGCTGGATCAGAGCACGCGCGCCGGTTCTTGCGGGATTGATGGAGCGTCCATCCTTCTTCAATGCCTCCATCCGCCGGCCGAGCTTGGTGGACGGCACCACCACAATGGATTTGAGGCGGTTGCCCCCAAGATGAGGGGATGCGGAGTTGTCCGCCGGGGTAGAGGCCGCAGCATGCCTATCCGCGTCAGATCCGCGTGGAGAGAGCGAGGCCGAGGCGCGGATCCGCGGCGACAGGGCGGCAGGGGTCTCCGGCACCTGGGACGGACCGCTGAACGCAACCCAGATCTCCCCCTTCTCCGGGGTGCTCCAGGCCAGGCTGGTGGTCGGCGAGGCCGCGGCCCCGCGTGTAATGGTTTCCAGCTGCAACTGTGGACTGTAGTCTGTCTTCCGATTTTTTTGGTTCTTGCACCAGCATTTGATTTGTCCTACTTGAATTTATCCGGATCAGGCCCTTTGCACCTGCATTTGTTTCCAGTTGCATTACAAGTTTGCAATTGTTCCAGTTACCGATGCAAGGGTTCCCCTCTGCTTGCTTGCTGTTCCACGGAAATGCCGTTTCTTGGACAGTGTCTCTGTGGGCGACAAGGGCGGGCCCTATCAAGGAGGAGCAGTGTGCTCTGTTTTCCTGCATAGACAGTGTGCTCTGTTTCCTATCTTTATCTTCAGGTTGGAATTTCTTATTTTCGCTGCATGCAGGTTTGGTTCAGCGTAACATAAATCTCTCATTAGTTTATATTCCTGATGATTTGGTCAGTTGAACACCGCTTTGTTGGGCGCCTTTGCGGTGTATCATCAGATCAGCCCACTGAATTTGAGGGAGCTAGTTAAGTGCAGTCCGTGTCTGATGCTCACCGCAGCAGTTGCAAGTTTTGCAGTGTCATTTTCTCCACCGTGTAGTGCAGACCAAAGCAGCAGATTATTTTTGTATCTAAATTGATTTCTGTTCTTATAAGCAGGATCGAAGTAAGTTTTGGGAATTCAGAAATCTACTGTATGTGATAGGGACCTGTTTTTTGTCCACCGACACCAACAACCGTTTGCTCACTTCTTTTGCTCATGTCAGTGCCCATGGATTGTAGCAACAACTTCTTGGCAGCACACCTACCTGTGCACGGCCTACTAAAATGGGTCTGGGTGTGTATACATTTATGCATCACCATCCACTACTATCCTCTTATTATCCTTAAAAAAAGCCTGCTATTATTTTCTGCAAAAAGTCATCTTATATTCTAAAAAGGGGAAAAAAAGATTGGTCCCTGGGTTACACATAGCCCCTTTTTGAAAGAAAAAAAAATTGGATCCAAAAAGAATTGCTTATGTGAAATGTGTACACGGTTTTTTTTTGGTTGCGAAAGAGCCAAGGTTCTATATCGAGATTATAAGGAAAAACTGTGAAAGAAAATAAAAATACTGTCCATTGACATTTCTCTATCCTCTCGATTTTGCACATGCTGTTGGCGTGCCTATGTTATTGCAACTGGAGTTCTTAGTAGTCGTGGGAACAAGAAAATTGCATCTACACATGTAATTGGATGGTCTGATCCTTGCTGGGACGCATCAGCGACATCGACTCCGAAGGATCTATGGCCTAGAGAAGAAGTCGGGCTAGGTGATGGCGGCGGTTGGACGCTGAAATTTGGGTCTGCCAAAACCCGCTGGGTTCGGAAAAGGATGGGAGAGGTTAAACTCTGCCAAATATAGGGACAAGTGGAGTGGTTCTAAGGGCATCGTAAAGTGTTTATAGAGTTATGCAATTATATGAGATGGTGAGAAGCGGTTAACTTGCTAAAAATATATTTTAATGGGTTATAACTTTCCTTGAGATGGTGCGGGGGGAGGGGCATAGGGGGTGAATATATGATACCACCACTCAAATAAACCGAATACTAGCAAGATGCCCGTGCATTGCACGGAACACCAAGATGCATTCTTTTAACAAGACACCTGTTGTGATTGACCCATGTGTAAAAACTAATGATATCTGAAGAAAGACGAGAGATAAAGTGAGGAGGAGTGGGGCGTGGTGGTGATTGGTGGTCGGATTGAGCGGAGGCACGGGGATGGACGACGCCGACAGAGGCAACCACGCCAGATTGTTTTAGAGGCTTCCTTTTTTTAATTGCTCAACAATGAGGTTGTGGGAGATAAGGATGAACGAGGAAAGGCCTTATCTACAAATGTGGAGAGATGTGCGGGTATCTTTTTGCAAAATTGCAATAGTTGCTTTCTATCTGTCAGATATAGATCAGACGGTCTATATTGCAAGATGGCAGGCACACCATCATCACCAACTCGGTTTTTTATAAGAGTAGAGATTAGATGGGGTGGGGAGCTACAAATAGATGATACCATCACTCAAATGCTCCCATAATCCCAATTTGAAAAGGCAAATTTAGCAGTTCCAAATAATTCTAGATTTTTGTGTGAATGTTCACAACTCATGTCTACGACTCCAAAAAAGTTCAAATTGAAATTAGAAATAGACAAAGAGAGGAAAAAAGATAAATCCAACATGAATAGCTTCAATAGTCAAAAACGACATTATTTAATCTGGATTTGTATTTTTTATTTATTTTTATTTGTATTTTGAATTTGAATCTGAAAGTTTTAGTGTTTGTAGAAATATGTGTTGTGTTTCTGATTATTATTTTTACATATCTAAATTTTCCCATGAAAGTTTGGGATCATGCAAAGCAATGAAACATACACACCAAGCTTTCCCATTAATCCTACCACTAAAAATATGGTTAGAACCTTACCATTTGTTATTGGTGTTACGCGAGAACAATAGAGGTCATGATACATCTATCTCTTCCGAGCAACCTCTTTTAGATTGTTAAGGCCACACTTACAATAGGATATCATCTGCTTTGGGTTTTTTATTATCTCATTTGAGGGATTTTCAGGAAACATTTTTCATTTTCAGACAGACCTAGGCGAGGTTGGAATAATTCTTTTTCAAAGTAAGTCTCTTCCATTTTGTGGGACTTCCGTGTCCATGAGGTCGAGGATGCCATATGTTTCCGTGTCCATCTCTGGATAACTCATGCCTCGGGCCCTTTTGGCCTCGTGCACATGGGGTTGAGGTCATTTTTCTCTCTAGACATCCCATGTCCACGGGGTCCCTGACCCCTGCACATGGGTGTAGCATTCATCTCTCGTGTGCCCATGTGCCCATAGGGTTGTTGACCCTATGCCCACGGGGTCCCCAAGGTGTCAACAATCATTTTGGGAGGGGGTAATAAATACACACCCATCTTTCACCTCTAGACCCAATCCTTAATTTCAAGTTGCTATTGCCAACTCCCTAAAAGCTTGATTTCTCTAAATCTCCCTGCTCAAACCCTACCAAACTTTGAGAAAGCAAGGAGAATCCATCCGACCTACGCTTTCTTTGTGTTTGCATGATATTTATCCATCCACTTGGTTTAAAATTAGTTTCTACTTCGGGGCGGAGGTTTTGGGGCAAGCGTTGGATGGCCGGCTCGTGACAGCGTGCACGAGCAAATGCTATCTATGCCCGTTTTGAGGGCCGGTGTTGGAGACGCTCTAGACGGGTGTATTCTCTTTTAAAGCGGGATCAAATTAGGTCGAAATATTCGTACGTGTTTTTGTCACCGACAACGATTTAAAACAGGCTAAATATACACCAGCCTAACTAAATCCCTCCTGGGGTCGGTGAGCAGTGAGCACATGCGCACCAGCTTCTAGGCCCTTCGGGACCTTCCTCTCAGCCCTTTCTGGAAAGAGCGTTTCGGTCAGAAACAGGCTGTGGGGAGGGGAGGGTGCGCCGTCACCGTCTGCCCGCCCCTCGACGCGATAAAGTGCTAGCACTCCTGTTCCCACCCCCACCCCCACCGGACGGACGGAAATCACGGCGCGCCTCCGTCCACCACCTGTCCCGTGCCCGCTGTCCGCCTCCCGCCCCAGATCTCCACCTCCCCCCACCTCACCTCCCAAGCAGGGTTCGTTCACCTGGCAGCAGTCCGGCAGCTGCAGCTGTTCGGTTGCCAAGATTGTCGGCGGGGGACGAAATGGCGGCGCTTGGTGGCTGCGCCGTGCTGCTCGCGGCGGCGCTGCTCCTCTCCGCGCCGGCCGCCACAGGTGCGGCTCCCCTCCTCAGTCCTTCGATTCGGTTCTGCTCCCTCGCGCGCGGGTGGGTGGATGGATGCCTGCCGCTCCCGTCTCGTCGGTGTCCGTCTGTCCCGCTGGGTTACTAGATCAGCTCGTTTCCTCCACGCTGCTGCTATCTTTAGCTTCAAGCTTCCTTCCGCGCTGCTGCTATCTTGAGCTTCAAGCTTCGAGCTGATTCTTAAACGAATTAGTTAGTTATAAAAGCATCCTTTCACAACTGAAGCGACCAGAATCAGCTTGAAGCATTGCTGTGCTCATAAATTGAAAGAACTTAAGCCGCAGTGTACAATAGGTCCTGCTACTATCTTGAGCCTCAAGCTGATTCTTAAGCCAATTAGTTGGTTGAAACGTCCTTGGGCCCAGCTCTGATCTGCTCACAACTGAAGCACTAGTTAGTTAAAACATTCTTAAGCGAATTAGTTAGTTGAAACATCCTCGCGACGAGCTCTGCTCTGCTCTGCTCTGATCTCTTCACAACTGAAGTGAATTACAGTTAGTAACGTCTCAGTCAACTGCGCCTGTTGTGCTGGTAAAAGAACCTAATTTGCAGGATACATCCTGCAGATTGGAAAAAGTATGTGTTTGTTGTGCATCTGGCGTGCCAATTAACCTTCTTACTTCCTTCTTCTTCTCGCAGAGGCGTACGATTCGCTAGATCCGAACGGGAACATCACCATAAAATGGGATCTTAAAGAGTGGACTCCTGATGGTTATGTTGTGAGTAGCACTTCAACATCCGTGTCTCTCATCCCAAACTATGAATTAGGCCAGCATTCATTTTTACTGAGGTTTTGATGACCTCAACAAGTAAGTAGCATGGCCAGTGATCGGCTACATACAAACTCTGCTACAAGCACTATATATATATATATATATATATATATAGTGGACTACTGGACTCAAGTGCAGTGATCAGCAGATTGTGGATAATAATCTGGTCACCCTGACCCTGTACCTACCTGTATCATGATTTCCTTCTTCCAAACTTGTCATGTGCAGGCAATGGTCACAATATACAACTACCAGCAGTTCCGGCACATATCGGCGCCCGGGTGGCAGCTGGGATGGACGTGGGCCAAGAAGGAGGTCATCTGGTCCATGGTGGGGGCCCAGACCACCGAGCAGGGCGACTGCTCCAAGTTCAAGACCAACCCTCCCCATTGCTGCAAGAGAGATCCGACCGTCATCGACCTTCTCCCGGGAACGCCGTACAAAGACCAAGTCGCCAACTGCTGCAAGGGAGGGGTTATAAGTACGTTTAACCAGGACCCGGCAAATGCTGCCTCCTCCTTCCAGATCAGTGTAGGTCTTGCTGGGACTACCAATAAGACGGTTAAGGTGCCCAAAAACTTCACTCTTAAGACCCCAGGCCCGGGCTACACATGCGGCCGTGCTACTGTTGTGAGGCCCACCAAGTTTCTCATGGGTGACGGGCGCAGGACGACCCAAGCTCTTAGTAAGTTTTCCACTTATTTTGCACAAAAGCGTTGGCAAGCTAAACACATTGTAATGCGTACTAGTTTATCATGTTTCTGCTCCGTAATACTCATGAATGAATGCTATGTTATAGTAATAGTTGTATTTGTAGGATTAGTAAAAGGATTCAAACCATTGAAATGAGAAGTGATCCATTCTCTAAGGGAGATGAGTCATGTTCATCACCTAGGATCAAATGTAGCCTATTTTAGCCAGTCTTGTTCTCTTGCAAATATTGCATGTCTAATGCAGGAAGCATCGGATTGGTTCCATTTTTTTTAATGTTTTGTTGCTGATAATTTCGTCGTCGTTGTTGTTATTGCTGTTAATTTTCTTTATTTAGTGGGGTTCTAACAAAGAAATTCTATATCCACAGTGACATGGAATGTAACCTGCACCTACTCCCAGTTTCTTGCTCAGAAGACCCCAACCTGCTGCGTAGCTCTCTCGTCGTTTTATAATAACACTATTGTGGGCTGCCCAACATGCTCTTGCGGCTGTCAAAACAATAATACTCATCCAGGAAGCTGTGTCAAGTGAGTTAGCAAATTGTTCACTCTTTAATTACCACCTATTAAGGTTTTAATTTTCTGCGAAATTCCTTATGAATCCTATGCACTTTGCAGTCCCAACTCACCTTATTTACAATCTGCCATCGATGGCCCTGGCAAATACACCGGCCAGCCTCTTGTCCAGTGCACTTCCCACATGTGCCCGGTAAAAGTCCACTGGCATGTCAAGCTCAACTACAAGGACTACTGGAGAGTCAAAGTAACCATCACAAACTTCAACTACCGCATGAACTACACAGACTGGAACCTGGTTGTCCAGCATCCCAACTTCAACAACATCACAAAGCTGTTCAGCTTCAACTACAAGCCGCTCTCCCCGTACGGAGGCCGCATAAGTAAGTTGGTCGCCCTGTGAGCTGTGTTTAACTGGTTTCTGAGATGAAAACCTCATTGCTCCATGCGTGTTTCAGATGACAGCGCGATGTTCTGGGGGATGAAGTTCTACAATGATCTGCTCAACCAAGCCGGTCCGTTCGGAAACGCGCAGACGGAGATACTTCTGCAGAAGGACCCGGAGACCTTCACCTTCGAGAAAGGGTGGGCCTTCCCGCGGCGCGTCTACTTCAATGGCGACAACTGTGTCATGCCGCCTCCCGACGCCTATCCGTGGCTGCCTAACGCGAGCCCTCCGATGAAGCAACCGTGGACGCTCAAGCTCTTGGTGTTCTGGACCGCGTTGGCCACCCTGCTGGCCTACTATGCCTGATGAGCGATGTCGGCAAGCTTCTGTCGGGTTCCACGAGGTGCGCGACGCAGGGTCATCTGTTCATTCGGTTCCACAGTTGCATATATGAGACGGGGTGAGGAAAGCTGATGTGTGTATATGTGTTCTGCTAAGTTAAATAGGGCCAAAAATGTAGTGGCCGCGAAGCTTTGGTGAACTGATTAATTGAATTGTATGGCTGTAGTCAATTAAATGTATGAGGTACATAATAATGTTTGTGTGAAATGGAGGGGATGCTGTTGGTTAGATGATCTAGCAATTGTTTTCCTGACCCCTCTGTTGTTGCTGGAAGCAAGTTGCTGAGCTGATCCATTTTGATCTTCAGTGCTAGTTAGAGACAACATGAATCAGAAGATTTTGTACGACTCCGCATCTGTTGTTCACTCGCTCATCACTACTCTTTCAATAAAGGGCGTTTTATTAACTCAAAATGTATGTAGTATTAAGCGGATACAAAGCATACTCAGCAACACCCACTGCTAAACGGGTCTTAGTTAAAATTCACTTAAACATTCTTTGCTTCTAGCAACATATATTTCAGGGAGACTATTGTTCCACTCACTTGCCACTACTTTTTCAATGAAGGGGGTTTTATTAACTCAGACATGTAGCATCGAGCGAAAACAAAGCCTGCTTTTTCAATCAAGGGTGTTTTATTAACTCAAAATGTATGTAGCATCGAGCAGATACAAAGCATATTGAGCGACACGTAGCCTCTACACAGATAGATAAGATGCATAAAAGCCAACAGAATAAACCATTTAACAAAGAATATCAAAACTAATAACTTGGCAAAAGTAAAGTCATATAAGATCGAAACTATATCTATGTTGACGGGGAAATGTATCTGGTGCACCAGATGTCACAGAACATTTTTAAATATCTGAAAAAGAATCTAGCATATTGACACAACATCAATGTATGTTGTCATAAAAATTTGTGTCAAAATTTGCATCATTTCTTGAGATACAAAAATGACAAAGTTGACATCAATGTGATAATGGGCCAAATCTAAAGCTCAACTTATGTTATGTACTATTTCATGTTGAATTTGTCATTTTTGTTTTTAGAGGTATGTTTTGAATTTTGACTTGAAACCTTATGAATACTTACACTAATGTTGTGTGAATGTGTTAAAAACATTTCACAATTTTTTAAACACTTCAAAATGTGCAACGTGAGTTCAGTGCACCGGTGCACCAAATATTCTCCCATGTCAACGGAGGAGGTGGATCGATCCGGAGATTATGCTGCTGCCCATATTGATGTTTATCACTCGCTCACCACTACTAACAGGGCCTTAATTAAAATTCACTTCAACATTTTTTTATTCTAACAACATTTGTTTCATTTTTCCTTTTCTAACCAACGTGACGGAGTGAACCTCTAAATTAAAATTTTCTTCTCATACCGCACAATAGAAAACTTGATATAGAGAAAAATCTTTAGAGGAGACGGACATAAAAACTGTATATAAGTTACTTACTCTCCGATGACATCTCCCCCACCCTCTCGCCGTCTGGATCACACGCGACGGCGACAAGAGAGACCTGGCCTGAGATTTTGCGGGGGCACTGCTGTGAGAAGGGAGGGGCGTGCGTGCAGTGGGGGGACGACCACAGCTGACCCTATCCGTCGCCTGTCGCAAGGAGGTGACAAACCATATGCTGTCTGTCTGTCGCATGGATGGTCGCCGTGCGCATGCTAAATTTCTTACCAGTGAGCGACGTTGTTTGGCGGCGAGGCGAGGCAGGGCCGAAGGTCCCGCAACGACATCCTTAGTAACCCTACCGTGCTGTGCTTACAATGGCAGAGTCAACATTTTAAATTCCGGTATGCATAACTTGCATCAATTGAATTTTATTTTTTCAGTCACCAATTTAAATCTTGACTATCACTCCACTCCTCTTGATATATATATTTTATATACTAAAATTTTATACTTACGGTATTACTATTAAAAATATAAATTATTATTACTTATTTGACATACTTAACAACATAACAAAGTTAAAAATTAGTTGTATTATTTATTTATTATATATTTGTAATGTATATCATTGAAAAGTACTCATGCATTGCGCTGAATTCATTTTATACTTTTTAACAACAACAAAAATAATTAGTTTTTGATACTTGTGTAAATTATATAGTTTATACATATCTAAAACATATAGTTTAACAAATATCGTGAGAATGGTTGTACTATATGATTAGGAAAGCATATATATATGCAGAAAATTTTAGAGTACACATTTATCCATATGTGAGGGATTGTTTTAGATATACTCGTTTTTTGAGAACCCATGTACATATTTAGTGGTTTAACGGATGTACCTATATGATCTTTTTAAAAGGAAATAATGGGTGTACATATGTGCACTCATGTATTCATCTAGCTTCCTGAATGCGGGGGTGGGAGTGGGAATCGGGAAAATATCAGGTGCTTCCGGAGCACCTAAACTCAGGTGCTCCAGCGTGATCTCATCCATGGATATGAGATCCAGCGGTGAAAAATAAATAAGTGAATAGTGGTGTTTTAACTTTTGTCTTTTTTGAGACATTATTCATGCAGAATTTGTCTTTTTTGTTTCTTCCTGTGTGTTTTGAAGTTTGATTTGTATTTTTTATAGTTTGAAGATACATATCTTGTGAACACTCCTAATTATTTAAAAAAAATTGAAACATTTAATTCTGATTTTTAAATATGGTAGCATGGTAGCACCTATAATGTGTGGTAGCACCTGATATTCTCTCAGGGGAATCGAGTGGTGGGACATGGTGAGAGTATTCGATTTTTGTTTTACGGATTTACTAAATGTCACATCTAAGTTGTCAACCACACAATCTAGGGGCTCATGCTGTTTTATTATCATTCTTGGATGTTTTACAATCATTTTATAGCAACTTTATATCTTTTTTGGGACTAACCTATTGACCCAGTGCCCAGTGCCAGTTGCTGTTTTTCGCTTGTTTTTTACATCGCAGGAAATCAATATCAAACAGAGTCCAAACACCGCAAAACTTTTTGTGGATTTTTTATGGACCAGAAGACTCCCGATGGGCCAGAGCAGCACCTGGGGGGTGCTCCGAGGGGGGCACAACCCACCAGGGCGCGCCTAGGGGCCCAGGCGTGCCCATGTGGGTTGTGCCCACCTCGGTGGCCTCCCGCACCCCCTCTTTGCACTATAAATTCCCAAATATTCCGAAACCCTTCGGGGTTAACCGAGATCAGAAGTTCCGCCGCCGCGGGCCTCTGTAGCCACCGAAAACCAATCTAGACCCCGTTCCGGCACCCTGCCGGAGGGGGGAATCATCTCCGGTGGCCATCTTCATCATCTCGGCGGCCACCACGATGAGGAGGGAGTAGTCCACAGTACCAGTAGCTATGTGTTTAATCTCTCTCTCTCTCTCTCGTGTTCTTGAGATGTCACGATCTTGATGTATCGCGGGCTTTGTCAATATAGTCAGATCATATGGTGTTTTCCCCTCTCTATCTTGTTGTGATGAATTGAGTTTTTCCCTTTGAGATTTCATTGTTATCGGATTGAATACTTTTATGGATTTGAGAGCACTTGATGTATGTCTTGCATATGGATACTCGTGGTGACAATGGGGTATCATATTGATTCACTTGATGTATGTTCTGGCACTCAACTCGCGGATTCCCGAGGTGACATTGGGGTAATCTACGCATAGGGGTTGACGCACGTTCTTGTCTTTGTTTCTCCGGTAGAAATCTTGGGGCACTCTTTGAGGTTCTTTGTGTTGGATTGAGTATTATGAATCTGAAATTATTTGGTGTTATTTTTGTACGAACTCTTGAATAGATCGATCGGAAAGAATAGCTTCAAGGTGGTTTTGTACCCTACAAATAATTTCTTCTTATGTTCTCTGCTAGTTAGGAACTTTGGAGCGATTCTTCGTTGCACGTTGAGGGACGGTTATATGATCCAATTATATTAGCACCGTTGAGAGATTGCACTAGCGAAAGTACGGACCCTAGGCCTCATTTTTAAGCATTACAATACCGCTTTTGTGCCCGTTTACTATTTGCTACCTTGCTATTTTTATTTATTCAGATTATAAAAATATATTTCTACCATCCATATTACACTTTTATCACCATCTCTTCGCCGAACTAGTGCACCTATACAAATTGCCATTGTATTGGGTGTGTTGGGGACACGAGAGATTTCTTGTATTTGATTGCAGGGTTGCTAGAGAGAGACCATCTTCATCCTACGCCTCCCACGGATTGATAAACCTTAGGTCATCCACTTGAGGGAAAATTGCTACTGTCCTACAGAACTCTGCGCTTGGAGGCCCAACACGTGTCTACAAGAATAAAGTTGCGTAGTAGACATCAAGCTCTTTTCTAGCGGCGTTGCCGGGGAGGTGAGTGCATGAAGGTATATCTTTAGATCTTGCAATCAAATCTTTTAGTTTCTTGTTTTATCACTAGTTTGGTTTATAAAAGAAAAACTACATAAAAATGGAATTGAGGTTGCATCATATTATTGATCATCTTTATAATATCTTTCTTGAAAATGATGGTTCGGAAAATTGTGCTCAATTGTTAGAAGAAGAAGTCAATAAAATGTTTGGCACAAAATATTTAAATGATGAACATGATTGCAATGTTGTTAGTATAAATTCTTTGAATATCCAAAATGCTAATGATGATTGCACAAGTCATGACAAAAATGTTTCTTATAAGCATGTCAATTTTTGTGGAGTGAATTGGGAATGCATTTGCACACCAAAAAGGGAAGATAGATTTTGTAAGAAGCATAAATATTTAGAATGAAAAAGTTGCAAGAGAGGCTAGATGATTGTGCTGAAAGATGTAATTTTTTTCCCATCCTTGTGAACTTTGCAATGAACATGGTCATTTAAATCTCCAATGCAAATTGTTTCATGATCAAATTGTGTCCAAAAATTGTGATAACTTAATTTCCCTTTAGCATCATAAAGAGCCTAGTCTCCTTTTGGGGTATGAAGAAATGAAACGTATAACTAAGGGTTTTCCAAATCCCGAGAGATTTCTTGATTTCTATCTAGAGGAAATTTATATGTTTTGTGCAGTAAATTGCATTGAGAATCCTTATATTGCCAACTATCTAAAGACAAGAAAACAAATAGGATATGAAGAGAGTACTAATGAAAGGGAAAATATTTCCCAATACCCTCCTAGTGTTTATTATGATGAATCAGGTAATGAGGAGGAGCTTCCTATCCAATCAATCTCTTCAACAAGAAGCTTGAAAGAATTAATTAAACCCACACATGATGTGGTGAAGAAGAAGAAAAGAAGAAAGAATAAAGGTAAAGGTATCTCTTCCAAATAATGTTACTCCTATCACTATTGTGCCTCATGAAAGTGAATCAAATATGTTGATGGAGGATGATGATATTGAGTATGATTTTGTGATACCTACCACTTGTTGTAATGATTATGATTGGGAAGACAACGATATTCCTTATGATCTTGAAAATCTTTTTAGCACTTGCTTGGAAGAATATGATAATAATGTTTGCTGTACTATTGGTGCCATTCATGCTATTGATAAGAATGATTGTGATGATATGCAAAACCACAAGCTTGGGGATGCTATGTTTAATGAGCATGATATGTTTGAAGATTTATTTGCTGGAAATAATAATTGTCCTAAGCTTGGGGATGCTTTGCTTAATAAATATGATCCTTTGATTCCCTCTACTTTCGATAAGAAAATTTATTATGATGGTAGCATGCCTCCTATTTATGATGATTACATTGATGAAAGTGGGTTTGGAAGAGTGTCAACTCTAGGTAGTAGTGATCCCACTATTTTGGAGGGTGTTGAATCTTATTACAATATTGATGAAAGTGGATTTGGAGAGGTCATGACTTTATTTAGTGATACATCCACTATTTTGGAAGAGGTTCCAATTGACTATGACAATAAAGTTGCTATCTATGATGATTATTATGATGACATGTATGCCATAAAGAGTAATAAATCTTCTATGCTTGAGCATCATGAAAAGAGTGTTGTATGTGATAGTTATATTGTTGAATCCATTCATGATGTTTCTGAAAATTATTATGAGGAAGGAACTTATGCTCTTACATATCTCAATAATATCAAGTTTCTTCTCTATGTGTGTTTTGAAGTTGCACTTGTTTTGCCTTCCTATGCTAGTTGATTCTTGTTCCCATAAGTTGTTTGCTCACAAAATCCCTATGCATAGGAAGTGGTTTAGACCTAAATATGCTAGTAATATGCTTCATGATGCTCTCTTCTGCTGGGGAACGTAGTTGAAATTCAAAATTTTCTACGCATCACCAAGATCAATCTATGGATTAACTAGCAACGAGAGGGAAGGAGTGCATCTACATACCCTTGTAGATCGCGAAGCGGAAGCGTTGCAAGAACGCGGATGAAGGAGTCATACTCGTAGCGATTCAGACCGCGGTTGATTCCGATCTAAGCGCCGAACCACGGCGCCTCCGCGTTCAACACACGTGCAGCCCGGTGACGTCTCCCACGCCTTGATCCAGCAAGGAGAGAGGGAGAGGTTGGGGAGGACTCCGTCCAGCAGCAGCACGACGGAGTGGTGGTGATGGAGGAGCGTGGCAATCTTGCAGGGCTTCGCCAAGCACCGCAGGAGAGGAGGAGGACATGGAAGAGGGGGAGGGCTGCGCCAGAACTTGGATGCTGCTGCCCTCCCACCCCTACATATATATAGGGGCAAGGGAGAGGGGGCCGGCCCCCTCAGATCCAATCTGAGGAGGGCGCGGCGGCCAGGGGGGTTGCCTTGCCCCCCAAGGCAAGGGGGGCGCCTCCCCTTAGGGTTCCCCCAAACCCCCAGGCGCATGGGCCCTGGGAGGGAAGGCGCCCAGCCCACTAAGGGGCTGGTCCCTCTCCACATACAGCCCATAGGGCCCTCCGGGGCTGGTGGCCCCTCCTGGTGGACCCCCGGAACCCTCCGGTGGTCCCGGTACATTACCGGTGACGCCCGAAACTCTTCCGGTGGCCAAAACGGGACTTCCCATATATAAATCTTTACCTCCGGACCATTCCGGAACTCCTCGTGACGTCCGGGATCTCATCCGGGATTCCGAACAACATTCGGCAACCATGTATATCTATTCCCTATAACCCTAGCGTCATCGAACCTTAAGTGTGTAGACCCTACGGGTTCGGGAACCATGCAGACATGACCGAGACGTTCTCCGGCCAATAACCAATAACGGGATCTGGATACCCATGTTGGCTCCCACATGTTCCACGATGATCTCATCGGATGAACCACGATGTCGGGGATTCAATCAATCCCGTATACAATTCCCTTTGTCTACCGGTATGGTACTTGCCCGAGATTCGATCGTCGGTATCCCGATACCTTGTTCAATCTCGTTACCGGCAAGTCTCTTTACTCGTTCCGTAACACATCATCCCGTGATCAACTCCTTGGTCACATTGTGCACATTATGATGTGGGCCCAGAGATACCTCTCCATTTACACGGAGTGACAAATCCCAGTCTCGATTCGTGCCAACCCAACAGACACTTTCGGAGATACCTGTAGTGCACCTTTATAGCCACCCAGTTACGTTGTGACGTTTGGTACACCCAAAGCATTCCTACGGTATCCGGGAGTTGCACAATCTCATGGTCTAAGGAAATGATACTTGACATTAGAAAAGCTCTTAGCAAACGAACTACAGGATCTTGTGCTAGGCTTAGGATTGGGTCTTGTCCATAACATCATTCTCCTAATGATGTGATCCCGTTATCAACGACATCCAATGTCCATGGTCAGGAAACCGTAACCATCTATTGATCAACGAGCTAGTCAACTAAAGGCTTACTAGGGACATGGTGTTGTCTATGTATCCACACATGTATCTGAGTTTCCTATCAATACAATTTTAGCATGGATAATAAACGATTATCATGAACAAGGAAATATAATAATAACCAATTTATTATTGCCTCTAGGGCATATTTCTAACAGTCTCCCACTTGCACTAGAGTCAATAATCTAGTTCACATCGCCATGTGATTAATACCCAAGAGTTTACTAGAGTCAATAATCTAGTTCACATCACCATGTGAATGTAATGAATCCAACACCCATGGGGTTTGTTCATATCTCGCTTGTGAGAGAGGTTATTAGTCAACGGGTCTGAACCTTTTAGATCCGTGTGTGCTTTACGAATATCTATGTCATCTTGTAGATGCAGCTACCACGCGCTACTTGGAGCTATTCCAAATAACTGCTCTACTATACGAATCCGGTTTACTACTCAGAGTCATCCGGATTAGTGTCAAAGTTCGCATCGACGTAACCCTTTACGACGAACACCTTTTCACCTCCATAATCGAGAAAATTCCTTAGTCCACTAGATACTAAGGATAAGTTCGACCGCTGTCATGTGATCCATTCCCGGATCACTATTGTACCCCTTGATTAACTCATGGCAAGGCACACTTCATGTGCGGTACACAGCATAGCATACTGTAGAGCCTACGTCTAAAGCATAGGGGACGACCTTCGTCCTTTCTCTCTCTTCTGCTGTGGTCAGGTCTTGAGTCTTACTCAATACTCACACCTTGTAACACAGCCAAGAACTCCTTCTTTGCTGATCTATTTTGAACTCCTTCAAAAACTTGTCACTGTATGTATTCATTTGAAAGTACTATTAAGCGTTTTTTATCTATCCTTATAGATCTTGATGCTCAATGTTCAAGTAGCTTAATCCAGGTTTTCCATTGAAAAAACACTTTTCAAATAACCCTGTATGCTTTCCAGAAATTCTACATCATCTCTGATCAACAATATGTCAACAACATATACTCATCAGAAATTCTATAGTGCTCCCACTCACTTCTTTGGAAATACAAGTTTCTCATAAACTTTGTATAAACCCAAAATCTTTGATCATCTCATCAAAGCGTACATTCCAACTCCGAGATGCTTACTCCAGTCCTTAGAAGGATTGCTGGAGCTTTGCATACTTGTTAGCATCTTTCAGGATTGACAAAAACCTTCTGGTTGTATCACATACAACCTTTCCTCAAGAAAATCGTCGAGGAAACAATGTTTTGACATCCTATCCGCAAGATTTCATAAATAATGTAGTAACTGCTAATACAATTCCAACAGACTCTTAGCATCGCTACGAGTGAGAAAGTCTCATCGCAGTCAACTCCTTGAACTTGCTGGAAAACATCTTAACGACAAGTCGAGCTTTCTTAATGGTGACACTTACCATTATTGTCTGTCTTCCTTTTAAAATCCATCTGCACCCAACAGCCTTACGACCATCAAGTAGTTCTTCCAAAGTCTATACTTTGTTTTATACATGGATCCTCTCTCGGATTTTAAGGCCTCGAGCCATTCGTCGGAATCCGGGCCCACCATCGCTTCTCCATAGCTCGTAGGTTCATTGTTGTCTAGCAACATGACTTCCAAGACAGGATTACGTACCACTCTGAAGTAGCATGCATCCTTGTCGTCCTACGAGGTTTGGTAGTGACTTGATCCGAAGTTTCATGATCACTATCATAAGCTTCCACTTCAGTTGGTGTAGGTGCCACAGGAACAACTTCCTGTGCCCTGCTACACACTAGTTGAAGTTATGGTTCAATAACCTCATCAAGTCTTCACCATCCTCCCACTCAATTCTTTCGAGAGAAACTTTTCCTCGAGAAAGGACCTGTTTACTTCCAGATCTGAAACAGGAGGTATACCCAACAGTTTTGGGTATTCTATGAAGATGCATTTATCCGCTTTGGGTTCGAGCTTATCAGCCTGAAACTTTTTCACATAAGCATCACAGCCCCAAACTTTTAAGAAACGACAACTTAGGTTTCTCTAAACGGTGTCGTCTCAACGGAATTGCGTGGTGCCCTTTCTAAAGTGAATGCGGTTGTCTCTAATGCCTAACCCATAAACGATAGTGGTAATTTGATAAGAGACATCATGGTATGCACCATATCCAATAGGGTGCAGATATTATGTTCAGACACACCATCACACTGTGGTGTTCTAGGCGGTATTAATTGTGAAACACTTTCCACAATGTCTTAATTGTGTGCCAAACTCGTAACTCAGATATCTCTATGATCATATCATAGACATTTTATCCTCTTGTCACGACGATCTTCAACTTCACTCTGAAATTACTTGAACCTTTCAATAATTCAGACTTGTGTTTCATCAAGTAAATATTCTCAGCATCTACTCAAATCATCTGTGAAGTAAGAACATATCGATATCCACTGCGTGCCTCAGCACTCATTGGACTGCACACATCAAATGTATTACTTCCAACAAGTTGCTCTCTTGTTCCATCTTACTGAAAACGAGGCTTTCAGTCATCTTTGCCCATGTGGTATGATTTGCATGTCTCAAGTGAGTCCAAACGATCCATCTGCATGGAGTTTCTTCATGCATATATACCAATAGACATGGTTCGCATGTCTCAATCTTTTCAAAAATGAGTGAGTCCAAAGATCCATCTACATGGAGCTTCTTCATGCGTTCTATACCAATATGACTCAAATGGCACTGCCACAAGTATGTGGTACTATCATTACTATTTTATATCTTTTGGCACGATCATGTGTATCACTGCGATCGAGATTCATTTTAGGTGCAAGACCATTGAAGGTATTATTCAAATAAACAGAGTAACCATTATTCTCCTTAAATGAATAACCGTATTGCGATAAACATAATCCAATCATGTTTATGCTCAACCAAATAACAATTATTTAGGTTTAACACCAATCTCGATGGTAGAGGGAGCATGCGATGCTTGATCACATCAACCTTGGAAACACTTCCAACACATATCGTCATCTCACCTTTAGCTAGTCTCCGTTTATTTCGCAGCTTTTATTTCGAGTTACTAACACTTAGCAACCGAACCGGTATCTAATACCCTGGTGCTGCTAGGAGTACCAGTGAAGTACACATTCATATAATGTATATCCAATATACCTCTGTCGACCTTGCCTGCCTTCTCATCTACCTAGTATCTAGGGTAGTACTGCTTCAGTGACCATTCCCCTCATTACAGAAGCACTTAGTCTCGGGTTTGGGTTCAACCTTGGGTTTCTTCACTAGAGCAACAACTGATTTGTTGTTTCATGAAGTATCCCTTCTTCCCTTGCCCTTCTTGAAACTAGTGGTTTTACTAACCATCAACAATTGATGCTCCTACTTGATTTCTACTTTCGCGGTGTCAAACATCGCGAGTTGCTCAAGGATCATCATGTCCATCCCTGATATGTTATAGTTCATCACGAAGCTCTAATAGCTTGGTGGCAGTGACTATGGAGAACCATCACTATCTCATCTGGAAGATTAACTCCCACTCGATTCAAGCGATTGTGGTACTCAGACAATCTAAGCACATGCTCAACGATTGAGCTTTTCTCCCTTAGTTTGCAGGCTTAAGAAACTTGTCAGGGGTCTCATACCTCTTGACGTGGGCACTAGTCTGAAATCCCAATTTCAGTCTTCGGAACATCTCATATGTTCTGTGACGTTTCAAAACGTCTTCGGTGCCACAATTCTAAACCGTTAGCATTACGCACTGAACTATCACGTAGTCATCAAAACGTGTATGTCAGATGTTTCGTAACATCTACAGACGACGCTCGAGGTTCAGCACACCGAGCGGTGCATTAAGGACATAAGCCTTCTGTGCAGCAATGAGGACAATCCTCAGTTTACGGACCCAGTCCGCATAATTGCTACTATCAACTTTCAACTAAATTTTCTCTAGGAACATATCTTAAACCGTAGAACTAAAGCGTAAGCTATGGCATAATTTGCAAAGACCTTTTGACTATGTTCATGATAATTAAGTTCATCTGATTAATGAACTCCCACTCAGATAGACATCCCTCTAGTCATCTAAGTGATACATGATCCGAGTCAAACTAGGCCGTGTCCGATCATCACGTGAGACGGACTAGTCATCATCGGTGAACATCTCCATGTTGATCGCATCTACTATACGACTCATGTTCGACCTTTCGATCTCTTGTGTTCCGAGGCCATGTCTGTACATGCTAGGCTCGTCAAGTCAACCTAAGTGTTTCGCATGTGTTCTGAGGCCATGTCTGTACATGCTAGGCTCGTCAACACCCGTTGTATTCGAACGTTAGAATCTATCACACCCGATCATCACGTGGTGCTTCGAAACAATGAACCTTCGCAACGGTGCACAGTTAGGGGGAACACGTCTCTTGAAATTTTAGTGAGGGATCATCTTATTTATGCTACCGTCGTTCTAAGCAAATAAGATGTAAACATGACAAACATCACATGCAAATCATAAAGTGACATGATATGGCCAATATCATCTTGCGCCTTTTGATCTCCATCTTCGAGGCGCGGCATGATCACCTTTGTCTCCGGCATGACACCATGATCTCCATCATCATGATCTCCATCATCGTGTCTTCATGAAGTTGTCTCGCCAACTATTACTTCTACTACTATGGCTAACGGATAGCAATAAAGTAAAGTAATTACATGGCGTTTTCATTGACACGCAGGTCATACAATAAATTAAGATAACTCCTATGGCTCCTGCCGGTTGTCATACTCATCGACATGCAAGTCGTGATTCCTATTACAAGAACATGATCAATCTCATACATCACATATATCATTCATCACATCCTTTTGGCCATATCACATCACATAGCATACCCTGCAAAAACAAGTTAGACGTCCTCTAATTGTTGTTGCATGTTTTACGTGGCTGCTATGGGATTCTAGCAAGAATGTTTCTTACCTACGCAAAAGCCACAACGTGATATGCCAATTTCTATTTACCCTTCATAAGGACCCTTTTCATCGAATCCGATCCGACTAAAGTGGGAGAGACAGACACCCGCTAGCCACCTTATGCAACTAGTGCATGTCAGTCGGTGGAACCTGTCTCACGTAAGTGTACGTGTAAGGTCGGTCTGGGCCGCTTCATCCCACGATGCCGCCGAATCAAGATAAGACTAGTAACGGCAAGTAAATTGACAAAATCGACGCCCACAACTACTTTGTGTTCTACTCGTGCATAGAAACTACGCATAGACCTAGCTCATGATGCCACTGCTGGGGAACGTAGTTGAAATTCAAAAATTTCTACGCATCACCAAGATCAATCTATGGATTAACTAGCAACGAGAGGGAAGGAGTGCATCTACATACCCTTGTAGATCGCGAAGCGGAAGAGTTGCAAGAACGCGGATGAAGGAGTCATACTCGTAGCGATTCAGACCGCGGTTGATTTCGATCTAAGCGCCGAACCACGGCGCCTCCGCGTTCAACACACGTGCAGCCCGGTGACGTCTCCCACGCCTTGATCCAGCAAGGAGAGAGGGAGAGGTTGGGGAGGACTCCGTCCAGCAGCAGCACGATGGCGTGGTGGTGATGGAGGAGCGTGGCAATCTTGCAGGGCTTCGCCAAGCACCGCAGGAGAGGAGGAGGACATGGAAGAGGGGGAGGGCTGCGCCAGAACTTGGATGCTGCCGCCCTCCCACCCCCACATATATATAGGGGCAAGGGAGAGGGGGGCCGGACCCCTCAGATCCAATCTCAGGAGGGGGTGGCGGCCAGGGGGGTTGCCTTGCCCCCCAAGGCAAGGGGGGCGCCTCCCCTTAGGGTTCCCCCAAACCCCCAGGTGCATGGGCCCTGGGAGGGAAGGCGCCCAGCCCACTAAGGGGCTGGTCCCTCTCCACATACAGCCCATAGGGCCCTCCGGGGCTGGTGGCCCCTCCCGGTGGACCCCCGGAACCCTCCGGTGGTTCCGGTACATTACCGGTGACGCCCGAAACTCTTCCGGTGGCCAAAACGGGACTTCCCATATATAAATCTTTACCTCCGGACCATTTCGGAACTCCTCGTGACGTCCGGATCTCATCCGGGATTCCGAACAACATTCGGTAACCACGTATATCTATTCCCTATAACCCTAGCGTCATCGAACCTTAAGTGTGTAGACCCTACGGGTTCGGGAACCATGCAGACATGACCGAGACGTTCTCCGGCCAATAACCAACAGCGGGATCTGGATACCCATGTTGGCTCCCACATGTTCCACGATGATCTCATCGGATGAACCACGATGTCGGGGATTCAATCAATCCCGTATACAATTCCCTTTGTCTACCGGTATGGTACTTGCCCGAGATTCGATCGTCGGTATCCCGATACCTTGTTCAATCTCGTTACCGGCAAGTCTCTTTACTCGTTCCGTAACACATCATCTCGTGATCAACTCCTTGGTCACATTGTGCACATTATGATGATGTCCTACCGAGTGGGCCCAGAGATACCTCTCCGTTTACACGGAGTGACAAATCCCAGTCTCGATTCGTGCCAACCCAACAGACACTTTCGGAGATACCTGTAGTGCACCTTTATAGCCACCCAGTTACGTTGTGACGTTTGGTACACCCAAAGCATTCCTACGGTATCCGGGAGTTGCACAATCTCATGGTCTAAGGAAATGATACTTGACATTAGAAAAGCTCTTAGCAAACGAACTACAGGATCTTGTGCTAGGCTTAGGATTCGGTCTTGTCCATCACATCATTCTCCTAATGATGTGATCCCGTTATCAACGACATCCAATGTCCATGGTCAGGAAACCGTAACCATCTATTGATCAACGAGCTAGTCAACTAGAGGCTTACTAGGGACATGGTGTTGTCTATGTATCCACACATGTATCTGAGTTTCCTATCAATACAATTTTAGCATGGATAATAAACGATTATCATGAACAAGGAAATATAATAATAACCAATTTATTATTGCCTCTAGGGCATATTTCTAACATCTTCATGTTTCAATTCTTATCTTTTATGCGAGCATCATTGAATCATCATGCCTAGCTAAAAAGGCATAAAAGAAAAGCGCTTGTTGGGAGACAACCCAACACTTTTACCTATTGTTTTTGTGTGTTCACATGATTATGATACTGTATTGATCATGTTTTATTGCTTTTGTTTCAATAAAGTGCCAAGTAAAGCCTTTGGGATCATGTTGGGTGATAGTTGATTTGATCTTGCTGAAAAACAGAAACTTTTGCGCTCACGAAAATAATTCTCATTTTTAACAGAAGCGTGATAAAATGCTGATTCTTTTTGCAGAAGATTAGTAGACAAATTATCCAGGTTGTCCTAATTTTTCAGAATTTTTGGAGTAGCAGAAGTATGGTTGGAGTACAGATTACTATAGACTGTTCTGTTTTTGACAGATTCTGTTTTCAATGCATAGTTTGCTTGTTTTCTAGTTTCCATGGCTTATATTGCTCAATGTAAAATGTGGAAATGATATGCTACAGTAGGCATTGTGTGGAAAAAAAATTATGAATCTTGTCTTTGACAGTACCAAAATTGAAATGGTGTGCTCTTTATCATACTAACCTATCTCACAAAGTTCCGTTAAGTTTTGTGTGATTGAAGTTTTCAAGTTTTGGCTGAGATGTCAATATGAGGAGAATAAAGAATGACAAGACCCTAAGCTTGGGGATGCCCAAGGCACCACAAGGTAATATTCAAGGAAGATCTAAGCAACTAAGCTTGGGGATGCCCCGGAAGGCATCCCCTCTTTCGTCTCCAACATTATCGGTAACCTCACTTGGAGCTATGTTTTCATTCGTCACATGATATGTGTTTTGCTTGGAGCGTCAATTTATTTTGTTAAGATTTGTTTGCTGTTATTTAGAATAATGTTTTTCATCTTTTATTTCAATAAAAGTGGCAATGATAGCCTTTGCCATGCTTATTTTGCAAGTATACATGTTGCTGTTTGAAAATAGAAAGTTTATCACTGTTGCAAAAATTCCACAGAAAAGTCAGAATGTGATAAAATGTTGACACTTTTTGCATAATAAGCTCTGATAAATTTTCTACAGTGTGGTAAATTTTCATAACTTTTGGAGTTAGGGAAGTATTGATACTCTTGCATTCTTTACAGACTGTACTATTTTGGCAGATTGCTGTTATGTTTGCATTGTTTGCATATGTTTGCTTGTTTAATGATTCTATTTGAGGATAGGAGTATACAATATGCAGAGGAATTTAGTGTGCAATGTTGAATAATAATTTTAGTGGTTTGCTACAGTAGAGAATGATAAAGTTTTTGCATTGGTTTATACTAACTTATCTCACGAGTTCTTGTTGAGTTTTGTGTGGATGAAGTTTTTAAGATTTAGGGAAATCGTGATATAAAAGGAATTAAGAAGACACAAAAGCTCAAGATTGGGGATGCCCAAGGCATCCCAAAATAATATTTCAAGAAGTCTCAAGCATCTAAGCTTGGGGATGCCCCCGGTAGGTATCCCACCTTTCTTCATCAACAATTATCGGTTACGGTTGAGCCTAAGTTTTTGCTTCTCCACATGAGTTGTGCTATTGTTGGAATGTCATTTTATTTTGTTTTGCTTGCTGTTTTAATAAAAATACTTAGGTATGAAAGTTTTTTAATAAAATAGAGTCCTCAAATAGTTGCCAGGGAGGCTAAGTAAGCGGCATTCACATCCCGTCAACGAAGCTCTTTTCTATGTCATTTACTCTTGTGCTTCACTTATATCCGATGAGTAAATTGTTGAATAAATTGAATGTCATGAAGTTGAAATCATATCATGCCTAGTGGTAGCTTCACATTGGGTTTAGAAAGTGAAATCTTTTGAGGCTTGACAATCACAATATTGGTCATACAAGCAATTCATGAATAATTAGTATAAGGAAGAGAAGCTTCACATATAAATACACTATCATGGAAATCTTTTGTGATTGTGAGCCCCCATCTAAATATTACATGCCAAAATTGTTGACGTTGGACAAGGAAGACAACGTAATGATTTATGTTTGTTCATATTCACATAGAAGTTATATTGTCATAGATCCTTCAACATGTGGTGCTTGCCCCCCATCTTTGCTAGCCAAAAATTCCGCACCAAGTAGAGATACTATTTGTGCATCCAAAAACCCTTAAACCCAAATCTTATCTTCAAGAGTCCACCATACCTACCTAAGGATTGAGCAAGATCCTTCAAGTAAGTTGTCATCGGTGCAATAAGGCAATCAAAATTGCTTCTAAAAGTGTTAGATCATTTAGTGTAAGAGAAAATTGAGCGTTGTATGAACTTGTGATGGCAAAGTAATAAAAGCGACGGACTTTATAATAAAGGTTGCTATCATAAGGGGAAATATAACGTGATGTTCTTTTGCACTAAGGGGTTGAGCATACAAACAAATAAGCGCATGGCAACCTCTGCTTCCCGTTGCGAAGGGCATATCTTTTACTTTTATGTATTTACTTTTATGCGAAGAGTCAAAGTTTTTTTTCTCTATTCCTTTTTATTTTCTCTTTTGGCAAGCATCATGTGGTGAGCAAAGATCTAGGCACATATATCCAGTTGGATATGGGTAGCATGAGTTATTATTGTTGACATCACCCTTGAGGTGAATACGTTGGGAGGCAAAACAATAAGCCCCTATCTTTCTATGTGTCCAATTGAAATGTTTTGCTCATGTGTATGCGGTGAGTGTTAGCAATCATAGAAGACTATATGATGGTTGAGTATGTGGAGCTCTTACTTAAACTCCGTTGAATAAGTTGAATTGCAATTGCTTGGTGACTAAGAACATAGGTTGTTGAGTTTCAAGAGAGTTCATTGTTTGAACCTTAACATGTGAATTGGTTGCTACTATAACATGAGAAGTTCTATAAGAAAGAATTGTTGTTATGATGCAAGGAAAAGTGATTGAAATTATCATTGATCAAACTTATGCACTTTGCTAGCATTCACACTTCATAAATTATTTCTTTTATAATTTACCTACTCGAGGACGAGTAGGAATTAAGCTTGGGGATGCTGATACGTCTCCAACGTATCTATAATTTATGAAGTATTCATGCTGTTTTATTATCATTCTTGGATGTTTTACAATCATTTTATAGCAACTTTATATCATTTTTTGGGACTAACCTATTGACCCAGTGCCTAGTGCCAGTTGTTGTTTTTCGCTTGTTTTTTACATCGCAGGAAATCAATATCAAACGGAGTCCAAACACCGCGAAACTTTTTGTGGATTTTTTATGGACCATAAGACTCTCGATGGGCCAGAACAGCACCTGGGGGTGCCCAGAGGGGGGCACTACCCACCAGGGCGTGCCTGGGGGCCCAGGCACGCCCAGGTGGGTTGTGCCCACCTCGGTGGCCTCCCGCACCCCCTCTTTGCACTATAAATTCCCAAATATTCCGAAACCCTTCGGGGTTAACCGAGATAAGATGTTCCGCCTCCGCAGGCCTCTGTAGCCATCGAAAACCAATCTAGACCCCGTTCTGGCACTATGCCGGAGGGGGGAATCATCTCCGGTGGCCATCTTCATCATCCCGGCGGCCACCACGATGAGGAGGGAGTAGTCCACCCTCGGGGCTAAGGGTTTGTACCAGTAGATATGTGTTTAATCTCTCTCTCTCTCTCTATCTCTCTCCCCTCTCTCTCTCTCTCTCTCGTGTTCTTGAGATGTCACAATCTTGATGTATCGCTGGCTTTGTTAATATAGTCGGATCATATGGTGTTTTCCCCTCTCTATCTTGTTGTGATGAATTGAGTTTTTCCCTTTGAGATTTCGTTGTTATCGGATTGAATACTTTTATGGATTTGAGAGAACTTGATATATGTCTTGCATATGAATACTCGTGGTGACAATGGGGTATCATATTGATTCACTTGATGTATGTTTTGGCACTCAACTCGCGGATTCCCGAGGTGACATTGGGGTAATCTATGCATAGGGGTTGATGCATGTTCTTGTCTTTGTTTCTCTGGTAGAAATCTTGGGGCACTCTTTGAGGTTCTTTGTGTTGGATTGAGTATTATGAATCTGAAATTATTTGGTGTTATTTTAGTATGAACTCTTGGATAGATCGATCGGAAAGAATAGCTTCGAGGTGGTTTTGTACCCTACAAATGATTTCTTCTTATGTTCTCCGCTAGATAGGAACTTTGGAGTGATTCTTGTTGCACGTTGAGGGACGGTTATGTGATCCAATTATATTAGCACCGTTGAGAGATTGCACTAGCGAAAGTACGGACCCTAGGCCTCATTTTTAAGCATTGCAATACCGTTTTTGCGCCCGTTTACTATTTTCTACCTTGCTGTTTTTATTTATCCAGGTTATAAAAATATATTTCTACCATCCATATTACACTTTTATCACCATCTCTTCACTGAACTAGTGCACCTATACAAATTGCCATTGTATTGGGTGTGTTGGGGACACAAGAGATTTCTTGTATTTGATTGCAGGGTTGCTAGAGAGAGACCATCTTCATCCTACGCCTCCCACGGATTGATAAACCTTAGGTCATCCACTTGAGGGAAAATTGCTACTGTCCTACAAAACTCCGTGCTTGGAGGCCCAACACGTGTCTACAAGAATAAAGTTGCGTAGTAGACATCACCACTAAGGGAATCACAACATACATACTATCAAAATATTGAACACATATCAAGTTCACATGATTACTTGCAACATGATTTCTCCGGTGACCTCAAGAACAAAAGTAACTACTTACAAACGATAATCATGCTCAAGATTAGAGATGCATTAAATATCATATTGGATCTGGACATGTAATCTTCCACCAAATAAACCATATAGTAATCAACTACAAGATGTAATCAACACTACTAGTCACCCACAAGCACCAATCTATAGTTCCGGCAACAAGATTGAACACAAGAGATGAACTAGGGTTTGAGAGGAGATGGTTTTGTTGAAGATGTTGATGGAGATTGCCCTCCCCAAGATGGGAGAGTTGTTGGTGATGACGATGACGATGATTTCCCCCTCCGGGAGGGAAACTCCCCCGGCGGAATCGCTCCGCTAGAGGGCAAAAGTGCTCCTGCCCAAGTTCCGCCTCGAGACGGCGGTGCTCTGTCCCGAAAGTCCTCTCCTTATTTTTTCTAGGTCAAAATGACTTATATACCAGAAGATGGGCACCGGAGGTGGGCCTGGGTGAGCACAACCCACCAGGGCGCGCCTGGGCTCCCTGGCGCGCCCAGGAGGGTTGTGCCCACCTGGTGGGCCCCCTCTGGTAGTTATTTGCTCCAATATTCCATAAAAATTCTCCGTGAAGTTTCAGCTCATTTGGAGTTGTGCAGAATAGGTGGCCTGACGTAGCTTTTCCAGGTCCGGATTTCCAGTTGCCAGAATTCTCCCTCTTTGTGTATACCTTGCATATTATGAGAGAAAAGGCATTAGAATTACTCCAAAAATCATTATTATGGATAAAAACATTATAAATAACAGTAAGAAAACATGATGCAAAATGGACGTATCAACTCCCCCAAGCTTAGACCTCGCTTTTCCTCAAGCAAAAACCGAAATCGAAAAACATGTCCACATGCTTTGAGAGAGAGGTGTCGATAAAAACAAAATACGGACATAGAAGCATCATGTAGATTATTATAACATCAACAAAATTAAACATAAGACTTTCATCATAGGACTTTTATCATAGACTTCTCATGAATAAGTGACAATTCATCACACAATTGAAGTATAAAGCAAAAACTCTATTAGAAACCAACAAACTATGTTCTCAGTCAACTTTGCAACTACAATTCATCATCTTATCAGAAAGGGTCACGTGTCGGAGCCTTTAGGCAAGCCCATTGACACGTCCATTTTGTGTCATTTTTCTTACTATTATTTATAATGTTTTTATCCATAATAATGTTTTTTGGAGTAATTCTAATGCCTTTTCTCTCATAATTTGCAAGGTACACACCAAGAGGGAGAATTCCGACAACTGGAAATCTGGACCTGAAAAAGCCACGTCAGGCCACCTATTCAACACAACTCCAAATGGGCTGAAACTTCACGGAGTTTTGTATGGAATACATAAGAAATAGTACAACCAATAAGTACCAGAGGGGAGCCACCAGGTGGGCACAACCCACCTGGGCGCGCCAGGCCCCCCTGGCGCGCCCTGGTGGGTTGTGGCCTCTTCGGCCCACCTCCGGTGCCCATCTTCTAGTATATAAGTGGTTTTGACCTAGAAAAAATAAGAATAATACTTTCGGGACGGAGCACCGCCGTCTCGAGGCGGAACTTGGGCAGGAGCACTTTTGCCCTCCGGCGGAGCGATTCTGCCGGGGGAACTTCCCTCCCGGAGGCATTGGAATTACTCGAAAAAGCATTATTATGAGAGAAAAGGCATTGGAATTACTCCAAAAAGCATTATTATGGATAAAAACATTATAAATAACAGTAAGAATACGTGATGCAGAATGGACGTATCAGGTTTCACTAGAGGCTTCTCTCAAGATAGCAAGTAATACGGTGGGTGAACAAATTACTGTCGAGCAATTGATAGAAAAGCGCAAAGTTATGACGATATCTAAGGCAATGATTATGAAATATAGAAATCACGTCCGTGTCAAGTAGACCGAAACGATTCTGCATTTACTACTATTATTCCACACATCGACCGACTCCTGCCTGCATCTAGAATATTAAGTTCATGAAGAACAGAAAACGCATTAAGTAAGATGACATGATGTAGAGGAATTAACTCAAGCAATATGATGAAAACCTCATCTTTTTATCCTTGATGGTAACAATACAATACATGCCTTGCTGCCCCTACTGTCACTGGGAAAGGACGCTGCAAGATTGAACCCAAAGCTAAGCACTACTCCCGTTGCAAGAAAACCAATCTAGTTGGCCAAACCAAACCGATAGTTCGAAGTGAATTACAAAGATATCAAATCATGCATAAAAGAATTTAGAGAAGATTCAAATAATATTCATAGATAAGCTGATCATAAATCCACAATTCATCGGATCTCAACAAACACACTGTAAAAGAAGATTACATCGGATAGATTTCCAAGAACATCGAGGAGAACATGGTATTGAGAATCAAAGAGAGAGAAGAAGCCATCTAGCTACTAGTTATGGACCCGTAGGTCTGTGGTAAACTACTCATGCTCCATCGGAAGGGCAATAGAATTGATGTAGAAGCCCTCCGTGATCGAATCCCCCTCCGGCAGGATGCCGAAAAAGACCCCTAGATGGGATCTCACGGGTACAGAAGGTTGCGGGGGTGGAAAAGTCTTTTCGTGGATACTTCTGGTGGTTTGGGAATATATGTGAATATATAGGCGAAAGAATTAGGTCAGGGGAGTCACGGGGGGCCCATAAGGCAGGGGGCGCGCCCTACCCCCCTGGGCGCCTCCACCCTTGTGGCCGCCTCGTGGCTCCTCTAACTTGAACTCCAAGTCTCCTGGGTGTCGTCTGGTCCAAAAAAAATCATCGCGAAGGTTTTATTCCGTTTGGTATTCCTTTTCTGCGAAACTCAAAAATAAGGAAAAAAACAGAAACTGGCACTGGGCTCTAGGTTAATAGGTTAGTCCCAAAAATAATATAAAATAGCATATTAATGCATATAAAACATCCAAAACATATAATATAATAACATTGAACAATCAAACATTATAGATACATTGGAGACGTATCAATGAGCATTGTGCCTCCACAACGCTCCAACGGAGACGTACTTCCCCTCAAAGGGAAGGAATTTCGGTAACAAATCCTCGTCTCCATCGGCTCCACTTGTGGTTATCTCTTTCCTTTACTTTGTGCAAGCTATTGTTGTGTTGTATTCTTTGTTTGCACTTGTTGTTATTGTTGTTAGCATCATATAGGTTGCTCACCTAGTTGCACTTCTAGACAACCTATTTCTTGGTAAACCTAATTTATGAAGAAAAACTAAAAATTGGTAGTTGCCTATTCACCCCCCTCTATCAACCATATCGATCCTTTCAAAGGGGATCGTGGGATTGGATGTGGCTGCGGGTGAAGAAGGGGTTCATGAGAGCTAGGAAAGGCATGTGAGTTTCAGAGGAGATAGTTGCAGGGCAGACTTTTCGTCCGCCTAGGAAAATTGCTAAACGCACATTTGGCCGAGGATACTGTTATCTTAATGGTTAGATCAAATTAAGTGGTCCTAATCATGCGGCTATTATTGGTCTGTGTTGTTACTTGTAGCTTGTTTGGGTGCATTTAGCAATGAATATGTTTGCTTGTTTAATACTCCCTCCGTTCCTAAATACTTGTCTTTCTAGGCATTTCAACAAGTGACTACATACGGAGTAAACTGAGTGAATCTACACTCTAAAATATGTCTACATACATCCGTATGTGGTAGTCATTTGAAATGTCTAGAAAGACAAATATTTAGAAACGGAGGGAGTAGTAGTAGTAGAAATAGAGATTTAAAAAATGCAAGATACACATACTCCCTCCGTCCGGAAATACTTGTCATCAAATACGTCTCTGATGAGACGTATATTTTTTCTTACAAGTTCCTTAAGAAAATTACAGAAATATTGCGAGGAGGCAGGAGCCACACCAAATTGAGGAGCTCCGGTGCGTCTCCTCCACGGTGGGCCCACCCCCGCAGCCGAGCCGACTGGTGTGGGCCCCACCCCACAGCCACACGGCGCGCCCACAGCATTTCGAAAATTGAAACGCGCCTCCCGTCTCCTAAATCCCAAACCAAATCCGCCATTCCCAAATCAAACCCCCGTCCCTCTCCCCTCCTCTCCAGAGATCCACAAACCCTAGCCCCTCCCGAGCATGGCCGCCCGCCTCAAGGACCGCGGCGGCGGCGGCAGCGGCGTGAAGGCGGCCTCCACCGCCGCCCCGCGCGCGCTCACGCCCAGGCCGTTCCCCCTCTCCTCCTCCTCCTCCGCCTCCGCCTCGCGCCGCACCCCCGGCACCGCCGCCGCCGCTGCCGCCGCCGCCGGGGGCAAGGAGAACTCGGCGTCGAAGCTCTCCAAACAGCAGCCCACCTCCGCGGTGCGGTGGTCCACCTCCTCGATCCCGCGGGCCAGCAGGGTCCCGGGGGCCTCCGTCGAGCCCTCCTCCAAGCTCGTCTCCACGCTCCGCGCCTCCGCCGCGCTGCCGGCGGGGAGGGCCTCCCTCGGGAAGGACGCGGAGCCTGGCCTGCGGCGGAGCGTCAGCGGCGGGATCAGGTCCGTCTCCACCGAGAGGGGGCGGAGGTCGGTGAGCGCGGCCGCCAGGCCCTCAGATGCCGCCAGGGGAGGGAGCGGCGGCGCTGCCCCCCGGGCTTCAGATGCTGCCGCTCATGAGATCGGCTCGAGGAGCCTAGGGTTTGATTCGAGGGGGCGGAGGGCGAAGGCGGCTGAAGAGATCAGCAGGAAAAGAGAGGTCTTGGATGCCAAGGCTAAGCAGGCAGATAGTGTTGGCAGGAGCAGAGAGAGCCTTGATGCAAAGGCGAAGCAGATCAGTGGGAAAAAAGTGGGCTTGGATGTGCGTGCGGTGAAGCAATGTGATGTGTTCAGAGAGAGCAGCGGAGCATTTGACTCCAATGTGAAGAAGCAGAGTGATGAGGGAAATGGGAAAAGAGTGGGCATCTTGGATGCGAGGGCAAGGCTAGGTGATGAAATTTGTAGGAAGCAAGAAGAGGGGCATGACCTGACACTGGTGAAGGAGATCAGTTCCAAGAATGTTGTTGCTGGTCTTACTGGCTCAGGGGAGGTTTCTGCCAAAGCCTTTTCCGCTACCCAGAGCGATTGTGATGGAGGTAACAGCTCTGTTATCCCTGTGTTTACCGTGCACGTGGTCGACTCGGATGATGTTTGTTCGGGAGTGAGAGAGCATCAGAAGAAGCCCGAGGAGTTTAATAAGCAGGGAGAGAAGGGGAAATTGGCTGACAAGATTAGAGTTTTTGAGAAAGCAGCAACAAGCGGCGAGGGAAAATCGGTGAAAACTTTGTGCAGTGTGAACAAGTACCCAAGCAAGCTGCATGAGAAGCTGGCTGCGCTGGAAGGGAGGGTTCAGAAGATTGCCACCGATATCAAGAAGACCAAGGAGATGCTGGACGACAACAACCCAGACGAGCCAAAGCAGATATTGTCAAATATCCAGAAAGAGATTAATGCAATTGAGCAGGCGATTTCTCATGTCAAAGTTGATAACAAGAGTCAGTTAGGTACTGAAGATAACAGTGACTGTGAGATCTCTCATGCTAAGATGGGTGCGAGTGAGAAATCTGCTGTCGTGAAGCCACATGACATGAAGGATGCTGGAAAAGGAATGAATACTGATGAACTGGAGGCAAGGTTTTTCCCACATCATAAACTATTGAGGGATCGTAGGACGTCTAGTGCTACTCAACAGGAGTCGTGCGTGGCTCTGATAAAAGGCTGTAATGGAAAAATGGAACCTGGTACCCTCGAGCCCCGTGATGACGAGAACAGTATAGCAATGGAATTTCTGGCTTCTTTAGATGGCGAAGAGAGTGACTTCTTCAAGGATCGCAGAGCTAAGAACTTGGAAAAGCACATGATTTGTGAAGCAGCAGATGCTAGTGGCAAGACGTCTAGCCAAGGTAGCTCAAAGATTCCAGATGGTTCAACTAATGAAGTGGAAATGGAATTGTGTGGTGAGAACCTAGAAGAGTTTGATGAGCAGGAAAACAAGTCAACGATGGTGATACAGGAGGAAACCGAGGAGTCTTCCATTGATCAATTATCAGGGATAGGTAATAAGTCTGCAACAGGTGGATGGTTTGTTTCAGAAGGGGAAGCCGTCCTTCTTGCTCATGGAGATGGCACCTGCTCTTATTATGATATTGCAAACCATGAGGTACTTGATTATCTACTTGAAATATTCTTTGTATCTCCATAGTATTGTGCACAAATGATATTTTCTTTCAAGTGCTGATTGCATTGAATTTTTCTGATACAGTTCAAGTCTGAATATAAGCCTCCCAGTGTGGTGTCACATAATACTTGGGGTGATTGCTGGTTGATTCGTGCCCCAGGTGTAGATGGATGCTCTGGTAGATATGTGGTTGCAGCATCTGCTGGTAATGCACTGGAACCTGGGTTTTGCAGCTGGGATTACTACAACAGAGAAGTACAAGCATTTCATGTTGATGAGGAGGCATCTCTTGCTCCTGTACCATCAGCCAGGACAGTTCTTGGGCCTCTTCCTAATATAGGTTCATCAAGATCTAGTTCTGCTATTTCAACCATAGAACGGCCGCAATGGTGGTACAGACCATGCGGACCTCTCCTCCTTTCTACTGCTAGCAAGCAGAAGATGGTCACGGCTTATGACATCCGCGATGGCGATGTTGTGATGAAATGGGAAGTAAGCAGTCCAGTACTTGGAATGGAGTACTCCAGCCCACTGCAATGGCGTAGCAGGGGGAAGGTCGTTATTGCTGGGACTGAATCAATTGGGTTGTGGGATGTGAATTCGCTTAACCCGCAACCCCTATTATCTGTTGCTTCTGCTGGTAAAAGAGTTTACTGCCTTCATGTTAACAACACGGATGCTGAGGTGGGTGGAGGAGTTCGTCAAAGGTAACTTAAACAATCTTGCCTTAACTGCATTTCACTGTTCTGTTATTAATGCCATTTGAGATCCTGCCTACTCCCTCCGTTCCTAAATATTAGTCTTTTTAGAGATTCCAATGTGGACAACATACGAAGCAAAATGAGTGAACCTACATTCTAAAATATGTCTATATACATCTGTATATAGTTCGTATTGGAATCACTAAAAAGACTTATATTTAGGAACGGAGGGAATAGATTAAGTTGACTTGTTCCGGTGAAGTTAGATTTTTTTTGGTTACTATGGGCCTATGATGTTTGATATTTGTCCTGATCATTGATAAAGCTGAAACTTCAAAAGGGTACAAGTATCTGAAAACAGATGTAGGCAATTCTGCTCTATGTGATCTGGCTCGGCCCCATCATTAACCTGTATGTGTCTGTTTTGCAGAGTTAGTTCATCCGAGGTGGAGGGAAATGATGGTGTTTTCACTACGCAAGAAAGTGTTAATGTATTTGACTTCCGTGTACCTTCTGGCATCGGTCTTAAAATGGCAAGAAACGGTGGAACGGCGAACTCAGTCTTCTCACGCGGAGACTCAGTATTTATTGGTAGCACAGAAGGCAGGTTGCAAATAAAAGGAGGGCCGAAATCACGAGTTCAGCAGTATTCACTGAAAAAGGGGAGGCTTGTTGCAACCTATGAATTACCGGAGTTCAATGCTCACTTCCATCACTCTTCGATAACCCAAGTGTGGGGCAATTCCAATGTTGTCTTGGCTTCATGCGGTATGGGCTTGTTCGCTTTTGACACCTTCAATGAAGAAGGCGTCCAACAAACTTACAGCTTTGACCGTGGAAACACCATTGGAGCAAGAGAGGTTATTGGCTCTGATGATTTGTACTGCCCTACATTTGATTACTCATCATCGAGGGTTCTTCTGGTCTCGAAAGACCGTCCAGCCCATTGGAGGTACTTGCCATAGTTGTCTGTTTATTGTGTGCATCATGTGACATGTAAAATATGTACTGTCCGTATGCTTTGATTGTGTAGTCATTTGTCGTGATAAGCATCTTGCTTTCGCTGATTATCGGATAATACTGGGCTTTTACTGAGTTAAGTTATGCCTATTGTATCTTGTTTCATTTGTTATTTTGTGTTCTTCCCCAACACTGGATTGTTACATGTGTGTACCAAACCATTGTTCAAAATCAGTTGTTGCGTTGTTCATATTAACACGTGCAATATTATCTTGGCATCAATCCCTAGACACACACACACACACACACACAGCTTAATCATCAGCAAAGCTAAAATCTTTGCTGATCTATGCACATCAATCTTCAATGGGCAATGAGGATCCTACCCCCTCTTTCTTGACCAGAATGCCTCAGCTAGCTGTGCCCTGGCGAACTTGATACAATGCGCCATCTGAGCTTATTCCATCTTAAGATCAGCAACATTGTGATCTTGTGGATATGCTCTCTGAAGGCTTTATTACCACCTCGACACCAAATCTAGCAGCAAGCATTACTAGGGTCAGCTCAACCATTCCTGGAACTCTGAACCTAAATTCCCTTGATATCGGGAGCATGCTGTTACACTCTTCTCTCTTGTCTTATCATCAATCCGTTTCGAGTTCACGAAATGGTAATGGGACAGTCTTCACTGCTCTGAACTTGCCAACATTGTTCAAGTGTTCGTTCTCCAGCCTGCAATCCAGTCAACCATATACCCGAGTTATAACCAAAACATCAAACCGGAGATATTGATTCTAGCTGTACACTAGTTTCAAATACCTGTAGAAATTCCAGTGTCCTCGTCGGATTATCTCCAAGGACGCAAGGGAGAAATCCAGCAGGCGAGTCTCGTTCTTATTAATACGGATCTTCATCACACTTTGAGCCCATGCTAGCCGAAGCACTAGATTTAGCATCTGCATTGTGAAAGAATTAGTGATCATAAATCTGGTCATTTTCTGCATTGATGCTGTACTATAAATCAGTTGGACAAAGTACAATACCATGGAAATGTAGTAGGTGAACTTGTTCTTCAGGATGAGATCATCCCTGAGCCATAGGTTCTTAGATTTGGGAGTGAAAAAGCCCCAATCCTTGACAAAGTCCCAGTAGAGCTGGTAAACGGTGGCGCCTGAGGATGAGATGAGGACCATCCACATCCAGAATGGTGTCGGTGTGACATTGTACTTGAACCTGACGGCAGCCGCCACCATCGCCGACACGTACTTCCCGGCGTTGGCGAGCTGATTAATGTCATGTTCCTCTATGTACCTTCTTAAACACTTCAAGGAAAAAATGGCCATAAAGTTCAGTTTGAAACTGATTTTGACAACTTGAGATCTTACTGTTGTTGGTATGTCGATTCATACCTGCATAGCTCTCCAATAGTAAGGGAGAAAAGAGATGACATAGGCCAGGTGTTTGTACTGCTGGCTGGTAGTACAAGTCTCATATGGGTTAGCCCTAAAGCTTCCTGCCATGAAGTAGCACGCTGCAAACTCCATGTGCCTTAACAACGGGATCTGGAACATGTACAAGTTTAGCTTGTAAGAACTTGCATTTTGAGGCTCCTTGGTTGTAGTATAATCGTGCAATTATTAATTATTACCTGACTAGTTAACTGGTCAGCCATGAAGAAATCGGCCATCAGAACCTGGATCACAAGGCAAGATAGGTTTATCATCAGCTATATGTTCATAGCTATGTTGCTGATTGGAAACTATAGATGTCTCCCCTTACCTTGTAGAATGGTGAGAACATGATGTTGCGCATGATGCGCATGAAGCAGTAACGCGTCGAGCGGTAGAACACATTGAACGGGCAGAGTAAAAGTCCGGCTGACAGCTGAAACAGGTAAATTCAGAATTTTGAGAATTGACTTCAGTTGCAACATACCGCAAGTATGAAAGTCATCTTCTGGTTCCACATATGTAGTTTGTGCTTCTTACCACTATGAGCCCCCCGGGCACGGCGTTGGCGTAGGATGCGCCGGCATTCCTGAGGAAGAGGTTGATGACCAGCGCGGCGACGACAGTGCACATGATGGAGGCGGACATGAGGAAGGCGTCCCGGTGCGTGAGGGCGGTGTTGGGGGCGAAGTCGAAGATGAAATTCTGGTTTATCCGGGTGCTCTTCCACATGAACAGGTTGCATCCGTACAGGAAGCAGTGCAGGCTGATGAGCGCGAACATGCTGCACAAGAGCAAAGGTACAATCTACTGTCAGGCCAAGGTAAAACTGACTGCATCCCTAACAATCTGAGATGTGGAATAAAGTGAAATCATGCCAAGAACAGAGCTCTTATCTATGATCAGAACCTTGGCCTGAGAGGTTACCTGAAGACATGGTAGACTACCTCCATGTAGGCCGTGTTTCCAGTTGAGGCGAAAATGCCGGAAACATGTGCCAGGATGGCGTATATGATGAACAGACTCACAAATGTGCCCGTGAACAACCCTGAAAATTTAAAGACCGCAGAGTTGGAATTCTGAATTTCTTCACCACAGGTACATGGTAGGACTGTGAATATCTGAATCTACGCGCCCGCCTACCTACGAGGAAGGTGATCATGTGGGTGTTCTTGGGCTGCTGCGGGTTGAGGTACTTCATCGCCACCATCCTGTCGTTGCCCGCGAAGTGCTTCAGAAAGAGTGCCTCCACCTCGTCCGACAGCTGAAGCACCTGCTCGAAATTTCATGGCATGTAAACACATAAATTCATTCTGTATGCGTGTCTTGTAGGTCTGAAACTCTTGTAAGAATATTGTAAGATGACGATACCTTGTCGGAGGTGCTGAACGACGATCTCTTCACCTTCTGCGAGAAAAGGTCCGTCGCTCGCTGCTGCTCCGACACCTGAGAGAGCATTTTGTGTCAGTTGCCGACTGCAAACTATACATCGATTTTGTTACAAGTTTTTTTTTTCAGAGCTGGGCTAGTCTCTGTTGCTACTACTGCAGTACTATCGGTGCACATCACTGTAGTCTATATCTGCAGCTGCCCATTCACTTCTGCTTCTAAGAACCACACAGATCACTAACTGTGCTATTTGATAATCCTAGTTGATAGTATTCTTTTTCTGGATAAAGAGCTGATGCTACTACATGATAGCAAGTATATACTCCCATAAAAGAAGTATTGAGAATACTCCCTTCTCTTTTTTCTGGATAAAGAGCTGATGGTACTAGTGGAGAATATACTCTCTTCTTTTTATTCTGTCTATTGTTTAGGACTCTGGACTGTTCCTGGCCATCCATTTTCCAAAGTATACATATTCAGTAAATCACTATTGCTAGCATCAGTTCAGCTCTGCATGTCAATTCTATTGCTAGATTTTTTTTTTCCAGATCTAGGCTAGTGCAGATTGCAGTAGTATGTCAACTCAGTAAATCACTAGGACGACCCTAAAAGATACCACAGCAGGTCACTCACTAGCCATGTCTTGATTATAGCTGATGAGGAGTATATTCTCCCCTAAAATAAGTGTTAATTAAGTACTACAACCTCCTTAATCATGTTGTTTAAGAGACTCTACACTGTTCCTGTCCATCCATTTTGCATTTATATATGTTGCTAGCTAGTGGACAGTACATGTTAATTATGACGTACGTACCTTGACGAATTTCTTGAGAATCTTGGTGAAGGCCTTTACGTTCAGAGAACTGCACCCATCCATCCATCATCCATGCAACAGAAAAAGCACAGGAAATCCGTCAGCCCCCACCACCCCAAAGATGTCACAGTTCTCATGGCGAAAGCAACGGAAAGAAACTAGTTGGCCATGGCGGCCGGAGTGTGCACCTGAACTTCTTGAGCAGCTCGAGGCCGCGGTAGAGCGCCATGAAGGCGTCGCGGATGTTCTTCTCGGCGTGCTGCACCTTCTTCCGGTGGACGAAGGCGGCGGCGGGGTCGGCGCCGTCCTTGCGCAGCACGTTCACCAGCTCCTCCCACACCTTGAGCGCCGCCCGCCCCGGGTTGCTCGCCGGGATGTCGATGCGCACCGTCGACGGCAGCTGCAGCCTCCCGCCCCTGCCGCTGCCCTCCTTCTTGGCGTCCTTTTTGCCGGGCAGCCCCACGAAGCTGACGCCGTTGCGCTCCAGCGCCGCCATCACCTCGTCGGCCACCGCCGCGCCCTCCGTCATCTGCGCCTGCTGCAGCTCCACGCTCCCATCTGCACCGTGCCATGCGTGTCAGTGTCAGAGACTCCGATCGATGGATCGGTCGAGATGGTGCTCACGTGCCATATTGCCATGCACACGCGTAAAGGATGATCGAGCGGCCGGTAGTGGGGTTCATGTGCTGGGACGTGACGTGGGTTGGTTGGGTGTCGTACGTCGACACCAACGGACGTGCGTGTGCGCGCACCGGTCTGGAGTATGGACACCTACCTGACATGGACTGCGGCGTGGCGAGGCCGGAGAGGAGGTACCGCCCGGAGCCGCTGAACGCCGGCGAGGGCGGGGCCACCGCCGGCATGGAGCGGCTGCGGCCCAGGAGGGAGCCCCGTGCGCGGCGGGTGGCCGCGTGGTCGGCCAGGATGCGCTTGACGTCGGCGAGGATGCGCAGCTGGTCGATGAGCGCCTCGCCGCGGCCCAGCAGCTCCGCCTCCTGCGTCGCGTAGAAGGTGTTCACCTTCTCCAGCTCCTCGTCCGCCTTCTCCAGAAACTCCCGCTCCTGCACGCATCAAACACTTCAGTTTCTTGCGCAACTGAGATGGATAATCAGTTGCAGGTGCACCGATGAATGCATGCATGCATGCTCACATGCTTGTCCGTGGATCGCACGAGCTCCCCGGAATCCCCGCTCTCCTCGTCATCCTGCATGTCAAAATGCACATCAGTACCGTGCGCGCATGTAGCCAGATGATCAACTCGTATCGCCTGACGCGCGCACGCACGCACCATGGAGGCCTGCACCCTGGGCGCGAACCGGGCGGCGAGGGCGCGGACGGGGTCGAGCACGGAGAAGCCGGCGCCATAGCCGGCGCTCTCGACGCCGGCGGCGAGGGCGGCGGTCTCCGGCGAGGAGTCCCCTGCGCTGCTGTCGTCCGCGTCGCGCCGTTCGACCTTGATCCTCTTGATGAGCTTCTTGAGGCCCCTGTAGTCGACGAAGGCGGGCTTCCACTCGGGGATGATGCTGGCATCGTACTCCCGCGAGAACTTCACCATGTCCTCCGCCTCCTATATACCACCACTCCAGCACTCCACTATGATCAGGCCGATCGATGGTCGGGGGTTGAAGCGGGTTGCTTCTTGTCCGAGCCGATCGATGGAGCGAGCTGCTCACATGCGGAGGACAAGAGGAGGAGGGAGGCCGGAGGGGACAGGGACAGGCAGGAGTGATGGGAGAAGCAACCGTGCTTATATAGACCGAGGGAGGGACACACGATCGGGGAAGCTACGAACGATGGGCACTCTTTCCCTCCCTTCTCTCTTTTTCCCTCTCTTCCCACTCACGAACGAACAAATGAATGTGTGTGTGCACACGATTGAGCACCAAAATGGGAGGCACTAGTGCTCGCGATGAGGGCTCGATCGCTAGTGCCGCGGAAAGAGGGAGGAGATACCCAAAAAGTATTAGGCCGGACGAATTAAAAGGCGGAACTAATCGTAAAGCAGCGGGGCCGATCGAGAAAGTCGACGAAAAAATTGTAGTGGACACAATGCGGTACGCGATGTATATATATTGCTGCTCGATCTGTAACTGGTTGCAATTTGCATGCGTCACTCAGGAGGAGAGAAAGCAGATGCAGCAAGGAAAGGGTGGCCAGGGGTAGACGAAGATGAAGATGAGAGAATTAAAGGTGGCACGTACTACGTTGCCTTGCCTGCTTTAGTTCGTTCGTTCGTCTCATATAATTTTGCTTCTGGAGCTGGCTAAGCTTGGTGCGGTGCCCCCATCTTTTGGGCGAAAAGACAGGGGAGCACGAGCGATTGCAGGGAGGGCAACACGCTTGCTTGGGCTACCCGCTCACGCACACACTCTGCCACTCATCCGGCCTGCCTGAAAACGCCAACCAACTGATCACAGCTGGATATATCACACGTTCATTATTAAATCCATACGGTATGTATATGATGGATCAGCACCACGTGTCGTGTCGCTATGGCCGTGTGCATCGCAATGATATACTAAGTTTTCTCAACTACAAGTATTTCGATACCGAGGGAGTAAAGGCGAAAATCTCGGGGTCTCAACCTCTTTCTTTTAGAAAAAGAAGAGGTACATACGACATGTCACCGCCATATCATGCATGCATCGTTGTTGCCTGTTGCCAGGATCATCATCGATGCGTAGCGTAGTAGCTAGCTAGCAAATTCGTTCTTGGGGAACACCGGGTTAATTAGCTGGGCAGGTAGGGCCTCAGGGGCCGGGTTCAGTGGCCGGAGCACCCAAATTATCAGGGCAATCTGGTTTCTTCTACTTCTAGGTTAACCTGATTGATTAATGCCGTGTGTAACTACATAATCACGCTTTCATTTAACTAATTTGGTGCAATGGCGCACGTTGTATGTGGATGGGTCGATGGGTGTGGTGTGCTTTACACATTTCGTGGGTGGATTGGGCGGCAAAGATCGACGGATTAGCTGCAAGTTGGAGGGAGATCTCCATTAGTTGTACGTACGTGTACGTGCGAGCGAGCAAGCACGCACTCACGTACGCCAGCGGCAGATGGTGGTGGCGGTGCGGGCGCGGCAGCGGGTGGTGGCGAGCGGCGGGGTCTTGACGTGGCCGTGACGCGCCGGCGACAGCCTCCGCACCGCACCTGACTGCGTGCATGCATGCATGCACAAGTGGGACGTGCCCAGCTTTTCGCCCTGCACCGGGCACACGCCCACGTGGCACACGTGCTGCTAACAAGGCTGTATCGGTCAAAACTGGTGTAAATATACCTAGTAAAAAAAGCAGACCGTGTCTAGCCAAAGAACTAAACGATGTCAGAAAAAAAGAGAGGAAAAACTACCACTACATGTCATGGACACGGCTCAAGTCAAGGCATTGGTGATTTTTTTTTCGAAAGGCAGCAAATGGCATTTTATATTTGATAGTTACGAAGGACAACAGCAGTGAAAATAGTATGTATAATGAAAAGACAACAAGGCACAAAACACCCCATAAAAACAAATACTTCGAAAACCGTACTGACCCTCTTAGGCCATCAAGAAAGCAAGTTAACGCTAACGACCGATTTGTCTGATCCGAGCAATGACATGTGTGCTCGTGCGAAAAATCCTCATCAGACAACCGTCGATATCGACCGAGAATAATCATATGTAAGTTTATGCAGCTATTTGCTCCCATGAACATTGTTGTTCTAACTGCCACGGTTCGTCTCTTCCTCATTTCCCCATCTACTACGGAAGTGTAGTGTCGTAGCTCGGCGTACGACAAACATGCCTCTTCTCCTCTCGGATGGGCCTCCAATTCTCGACTCTTTCCAGCACGGCCGCCACACTACTCATATGCTCCGCATCTGGCTGCCCCACGTGTCGTCTCCTTCCAGCGCAATGGCCATATGCCTTGAGATATGGTAACTTTATTTTTTCCCTCATTAAATAGAGTGCCACCTCAAAATTTTGTTAGATGGCATGTTTAACATATACTCCCTCCGTCCAAAAAAACTTGTCCTTCAAATAAATATATTTAGCACCAAGTTAGTGTTAGATACATCCATTTAAGGGACAAGTTTGAGAAAAAAAACCAGATGAAGGAAGTAGTATAGGAGTATATGGTAAAGCATCAGGACTGCAATGAGACTGTGTGCGGCAGTGGAGCTTTGTTGGGGCCAGGGTGTACGCTGACCGCGTCGATCACCGGAAATTTTCAGACTCTTCGAGTGCTTTTGACTCCTTCTAAACTCCTTCACGGTTGTCTCGAAGGAAATGCTTAAAGAAGGTGACAAGAAGAGAAACTTATTAGTAGTTGGGACCATCGGCCACACAGAGAAAATATTACCTTTTGGCAAAAAGAAGAGGAGAACTGCTCTGACCGGTGGGCCCGTAAGTGGATGCTAAGGAAGAGCGTGCGTGCGTTTTACACTTTGTCTTTTTTTTTACACTTGTCACCACCGGTCCATGTTTTCTAGACTCTGCGTATGTGCCGCGACGGAGCTTTGTTGGGGGCCGGAGTTGGTCCTGTCCACCTAGTAAATCACTGACAAATTTAGACTCGCTTGACCCCTTCTAAAATCCAGCCGAAGCTTTGAAATGTGCACGGCGCACTCACGTACGGCGGAACGGAAAAACAAGGACTGTTCTGATCGGTGGGCCCGGAGGTGGATTCGGGGGAAGAATGTTGCATTGCAGCACGAGTCAATGGCTCTTTTGTTTTGTTGACCCTGCGTGTGTGTGTGTGTGTAGTGCAGGCTGAGCGTTGTCCCACCTAGATCACTGGAAATCTTCACTCTTTTGGACTCTTTCGAGTTTTGACCGCCTCCAAAACGCCGCTGCATGCAGGGTCAAGCTCTGCCACAACGGTCGCAGTGACCGGTGTGTGTGTGTGTGCCCCACGCTTCGAGATTCGGCACGTACGTACGTACGTACGGTACGTCGTTCGTGCCCTAATTAAGCAACCTCCAAACCTGGGGCACGTCCACGCCTGGCTTCCGCTGTCCATGACATAATAAAACCACTGTATGTCCTTAGACCTTTACCGTGCCAAAAAACAAGACGACCCGCTGCTCACTGGCGACGCTTCTCTCATTTTCCTTATAGCCTCGTGTGTGGCGCCAGACATGGGCCTGCTTGTCCCCTAATTTACTGTAAACCTTCTTTTTTTCGGGAGAATTTACTGTAAACCTTGACGGTATCATTGATTCATTTGTGTGCGTACATAACACAAAATTACTATTGCCAAATACTCATGACGCAACATTCCCGAAAAAGGGCACACGATGGCCAAATTCCACGGGGCCATTTATTTTTTTCTTTCAAAAGGAAATACTAGTTTCGTATCCTTTTCTTCAACGTACGCGTAAGCATATATCTGTAGTATACATAGAAACAATTTTGATCAACATGTATTTATTGGAAAGCAGGCTCACTGGAGGGAGAAGCCCGTCCTCTGTAACAGCCGCTCTTGCAGCATTTCGGACTATTCAGTACTGTTTTGACCCCTTCTGAAGCATAAACCCGTCGTGCATGCGTGCATGCGGGCACAGTGTGTGTGCGCGCGCGCGTGCGTGTGCCATTTCTCTCGAGACCCGGCACATTGTTCGTGCCCTAACCCTAAGCAACCTCCATCAAACTTTGAGATATACTCCTCCATGACATATAATATAAATATGCACCCAGAGCGCACCGTGTCAGAGTGGCAGGACGACCCGCCGTCGTTCTCCGCGCCCCGTATCCGTTTGACTCCGGCCACCGACGGCCGGTCACCCACGGCTCGTTCGTTCGGTGGGACGTGACGGCGGCGAGAGTAAAAAATTTGCCAAAGGGCATGCACACAATGAACGGTCGTAGCGTGCACCGGGGCGGCCGCGCGATCCGTTCGCCCGGCGGGGTGGCGCAACGGAAAGCTTGTCCGGCCTGGCCGGTCGGCGACGACGCAAGCGGCCTCGTCGTCGTGCGTGACACGTACGCACTGGTTCATTTGTTCTCGTCGCTGGTATGCGTCGCTGTCACCGGCGCATCTGGTTGTTTTTTTTTTTTTTTTGCGGGGGGCGCATCTGGTTGTTGCCGCTGGCGCTGGCCACAAGATCTTAATTACTCGGAATCCGCGGTTCCAAAATCACCACGGCGTTCCAGGGTCCTAAAGCACGTCAGAGATGCGATTATATATGATCCTTGTTTTTATAATGAAATGTTATTCTGAAGCTACTACAGTATTTTTTATGGTAGCTTTTAATACTTTGTTATACGGACGTACAAATTGCTCTCGTCTGTCAAACATCCGGAAGCTTCTTTTTGCGACCAACACAGTTAGATTCCTTTTGGCCAAAAAAAATTCAACAACATTTTGTTTTTAACAACTACTCCCTCCGCTCCTAAATATTTGTCTTTTTAGAGATTTCAAATGGACTACCACATACGGATGTATATAGACATATTTTAGAGTGAAGATTCACTCATTTTGCTCCGTATGTAGTCACTTGTTGAAATCTCTAGCAAGACAATTATTTAGGAACGGAGGGAGTAGTAAGACATGTAAGCACATTGGTGGTATATCTAATTAAACTACCACTCCAGCCGGCTGTACTAGTGATGATCTGATCTGGCCGTAACCGTAGCCACAACAGACTAGTGTCTTGTGTGCGTGTCACGTGATACGTGACGTCACGTACACGCATTTATTGTGTATACATCTCATATTCACATAAAAATCCTGAATTTATTGTTTACGCCCAACGCTCATGAAAATCCTAAATGGGGGTCGAGCTCCATAGAGGCTGAATTTTGTAAACTTTTTTAAAAAATTCTATACTTTGCTTCTTCTCTTTTTCTTTGAAAAAACTACATATATATCTAGAGGCATAATATACGTCTGTGTAAATTTTCATCATTGAAATGAGGGCTGTGCAAAAAATATAATACCTTTATGGCTTTTCAACACCATTTACTGTTCATTGCTCAGAGTCCAAGATTTTTTTTGTACAAGTCACAATTCAATGCATTTCATCATGAAATTTTACACACATACATTACATCCTTATTTACATGTATATTTTTTCAGAAAAAAAATTGAAACTGAAAATTTGGATTTTTTTTTCAAAATTCCGTCTTCCATGGAGCTCGGTCTCCAAAAGGCCCTACTCTAACGCTCATGACTACTGCACTCCGAGTTTTTGCAATCATTTGAATAATAAATTTAACTCCTCGTAAAAGAATAGATTAATAAATGTGGCGTGATCAAATGGCAACTTGAGTGTTTTTTTCGTATACTTTTTCTCTGGGCGAGTCCCACATGTAAGTAACATGTTGTCCTTTTCATTCCCCCGGTTGATCCCACATGTAAGAGAAGAAGGCAGTTGTTTTTAGTCAAAAGGTCCACTTGTAAGGAGAAGCAATCGTGTCATGAAATTGTCACCATCATGGTCAATGACCTTTGACCAGACGGAAACGAGGTGGGAGGGCAAAAGCATAAGACTTTAGGGGTAAAACCGAGGGGAGGTGAAAACTAGGGTAAAATTGTCGGACGGGCACCAACTAAAAGAATGAATATGAAAAAAACCTAATAGTAAATGTACCATCATAAAATGAAAACTTAATAGAGGTACTCAATTCTCATATATATACAATTTTGCACCCTTGTAACCAAAATTTGGTAATCAAATGTATTATATCATAGTTGATAAAAACCACCATGGTTTATAAGAAGCACACTTTTCGCTGCAGGGCTTCTCCGCACAATGCTAACTCCAGTGTATGATAAAACACCTGAGTACCGCCGAGAATCAAAGCTTACGGCTACATTGTTTCACCGTCCGTCCCAACATAGGAAGATGCACAAAACCATATGAACCGTGTAAAAATATAACTAAATTATGTAACCATATTTTGGCTAATTGAGCACGATGATTGAAAATGTGCTAACACGTGGCATATGCCATAGAAACTCCTCTTCCATCACATCTTGTATACATTGAGCCAAATTCTTGGCAAACAATCAAGTCAAATTGTGCATGGGCTCAACACATGATTGTGGTGTTTTTGTTAGAATATTCTCTTTTTTATATGTTTCACGAGGAAATCAAGCACGACCCACATCTGTATATAAGATTCACACAACCATATGAACCGTGTAAAAATATAACTGAAATTATGGAATTGTCTTTTGTTTGATTGAGTACAATCATAAAAAATGTAAGACCAAGTATCATGCGATAGAAACTTCTCTTTCGTCACGTCAAATGTGCATCAAGTAATCTTTTTCCCTCTCTTTTTTTTAGTCCTGCCAAGATCAAAATGAGTTGGCAATCGACTCAAGGCCAAGTGCGCATGAGCACTACATCCGATTGTGGCATTTTGGTAGAATATTCTCTTGTGGATATGTTTCATGAGGAAATCAGATACCGTCCGCCTCTGCAGACAAAAACGCACACAACCACATGAACCGTGTAAAAATGTAACTGAAAGTGTGGAATCATGTTTTGGCTGTTTGAGCACGATGATAGCAAACGTAAGAACAAGTGTCAGGCCATAGAAACTTCTCTTTCGTCACGTCTAGTATTCATTATGGATCCCTTTCCCTCTCTTTTTGAGTCCTGCCAAGATAAAAATCAGTTTGCAATCTGAGCCAAAGTGTGCACGGGCAGAACACATGATTGTGGTATTTTGGCAGAATATTCTCCTCTTGATCCGTTTCAGGAGGATACCATGTCACTGAGCACAAACCATAAAGCCTCAAGATGAGGTTTGTAGGGATATGTTAATTAAACTTGAACATATACCACCTAGCACGCAAGACACTGGCCAACGCCTACTTTATCTGGATTAATGCTCCCTGTAGACGAAAATGCCAAAGCCTAAGATGAGAGAGAGAGAGAGAGAGAGAGAGGGAGAGAGCTTTCTCCAGAAAGGAAAGATCGTTGTGAGCTTGCATGCTTTCTTCTGATAATTAAGGGCATCCCCTTATTGGGCCGTGCTTACACAAATCCAAGAAAGGACAACATGAAAGCTCCATCGCACTACGCTTAATTGTATAAAAATGTATACTTGATGAGTTGGCATCGTGCATGCATGCATGTTTAGGCTAACTCGTGCATCATTAGCATTGTGTGGGTTGGGTTGTGCTGATTCCAAACCGTGCACGTCTTGTTTTGTGTCCATATATGTTAGCGGGGAAGTATTCACATAGCACCAAGAAACCATGGCCAGTTATGGATGTAGCTTTACCTTGCTCGCACTTTAGTTTGTTAATTTGGTACTGTGGATAGGGTTAGTGTAGCTTAGAAAACTATAGTTTACTTTTGGAAACTAAAGGCGTGTTTGGTTACACGCACTCGAGTCTGAGGTTACGTGAGACAAACCACGGAAAGATCTTAGCTCTTTTCTTCTATAACGGAGATACATATGTTTTTTTAGTAAACTACCCGCGATTTACTAGTTAGTCCGCGAGACTTCTCATCGGAGTGTACGTGTGTAGTATGAGCTAAAACAGGATAAACACCGACCCAACAAATCTTCAGTGAATAGCATGTTGGAGGGTTTGTGACATCGGTGCACCCCGAGTAATAGGCCGTTGGTACACTTGTCGGAGGGTTGTATTGCGCGTTTCGTCTTCTCGGTTGAACACAAAGGGATGGAGCTATCGTGTTGCAACATGGGGCTCCGATCTCCTAGTGGTGTATAGTTCCGCCTCTATCCAGGCTGTTAAGGTATATTGCCCGCCTCTCTTCATCAGTTTGGACATTTGGATGAATTGGCTGGAGGTCTGGAGCATGAATTCAATATGGTATCGAAGCCAGGAGGTCTTGAGTTCAACACCCTGCCAACGCAGTATTAAAAAAAGAGATTCTGTGGCCTACATAAATCCCACACCTAAGAGCTAAATAAGCCTAGACGTGAGGGGGGGTGTTGAGGTATATTGCCAGCCTCTCTCCATCAGTTCGGACTTTTGGATGAGTTGGCTGGAGCATGAATTCAATACAGGTATCTGAGGATGATGTTATGTTCAAGCACATCATCTAGCAAAGAAAACTGGCCAGAACTGCCCGACAACCTGAGATAGTAGTGCAATTGTTAGTATTTGCCCAATATGGCCCGATTAGCTAGATAAAAAATGAATCTGCAAATACTGGAGGGTTTCGAACAGTCCGAAAACCCCGTTTATGAATGCCCATACCTACACATCCTCCCTAATGAACTTCTATCCTCACTCCCGCATTGTCAAACAACATTTCTTATTTCGGCTTCTAGAATAAAGGTAATATATAAAATAGGCTTCTGTGCCACTTTATAGATATAGTCAGGCCAACACAATCTATAGGAGGAGCTGAGGACAAACCCCATACGGCCGAACCACTAGAATATGGAGCTTATTTGTTGAAGCTTCCGAAGTAAGAATAAAATAAAAAATAAAGTCAACTCCAGAATTCCACCCTCTCACTGACTCATGCCTACACACAATGAAAAGGTCAAGAGAACTAAAATAATGATATGAAAAACTCAATTTGCACTAGTAGAAAACAGGGCTTTGGTTCGGCCAGAAAAGAGCATTAATCCCGGTTGCATTACGAACCGGGACTAATGTGAGCATTAGTCCCGGTTCGAGCGGCTAGGGCACCGTACAGGCATTAGTCCCGGTTGGTGCCACGAACCGGGACTAAAAGGTGCGATGCCCATTAGTACCGGTTCGTGGCACCAATCGGTACTAAAGGTTAGACCTTTAGTCCCGGTTCGAGCCACCAACCGGTACTAATGGGGTTTGAGGCATTAGTACCGGTTCATGGCACGAACCGGTACTAAAGGTCCCATTTTCAAACTCTACCCCCCCCCCGCCCCCCCCCCCCCCCGGGATCGCCTTTTCAGTTTTGTAAAAAGCAAAAGAAAATGATAAAAACTTCAAAAATTAAACGGCTATAACTTTTGCATACGATGTCAGAAAAAACGTATAATATATCAAAATGTTCAGCACGAAAATCCGCATCCGATTTTGACAGCCTACGGCCTGTTTGCAAATTTTTAGAATCCTCAAATTCTAAAAGGAAAAAAAGTTATGCTCAAATTTCTGTTTTTTTGAATTTTTGTTAAATCTGGTCAAACTATGGTCAAACTACTTATTCAAAAAGTATTAGTGTTACTAAATAATTATTCAAGAATATTAGTGTTACTAAATAATTATTCAAGAATATTAGTTTTACTAAATAATTATTTCAGTTTTTTTGAATTTTGGTCAAATCTGGTCAAACTGTGGTCAAACAATGGTCAAACTAATTATTCAAGAAATATTAGTGTTACCAAATAATTATTTCAGTTTTTTTTGAATTTTGGTCAAATCTGGTCAAACTGTGGTCAAACTATGGTCAAACTACTTATTCAAGAAATATTAGTGTTACTAAATAATTATTGTTTTTTAGAACAATAGTTTCAAACTCAAACAGTGAAATGTGTGACTTCATGCTCAAGCTAAATTCCTATGGGTTAATAAGATTGACATCTTACTATTGTCAGGAAAACAAAAAGTGCAGACTTGGAAACGAGGGAGAATAGAACCCGGAAGTTAAGCGTGCTCAGGGAGTAGTGAGAGGATGGGTGACCGTCCGGGAAGTTAGATGATTTGGAATGATGAGGGTGATTAGAGATTAGAGGTTAAATTGAGCAGTGATGAGGGGTGATTAGAGATTACAGGTTAAAATAATTTAGAAATTTGAAAATAAAAAAAAATTCAAAAAAAATCATAAAATTTCCTTTAGTACCGGTTGGTGTCACCAACTGGGACCAATAGGCATCCACGCGTCAGCAGCTGGCAGGAGCTGAGGTTTTTGTTTTTTTTGAAAGGGGGTGGTTTAGGGGTTTTGGGGGGGTTAATTTAGGTGTTTCATATATTGTGTTAGCTAGCTAATTAATAGAGAGAAGTGTCCTCTCTTATCTCCGTGCTTGGTCGACGCTACGTACTATATACGTATGGAGAGGAGTAGACACGCTAGCTAGTAATCAAATGAAGGAAACAGAAGATCGTCATGAACATATGCATACATAGAGAAGTGATATCGACCACCTCTCCTTCTCCGAGATATTGGTCGAACAACAAGTTCTCGTATATCTATCCGACACTACCGGCTACATATATACAATAATTATCTCTTACAATACAATCTCCTAATTAAATTGTAGGAACACAGGGTCCACATAGTATTCTCCGTTTTCAGCGATCACGTGGTCAAGGAAGAATGCCGCCAATTCCTCTTGAATTCCTCGCATACGATCTGGTGCTAGGAGTTCATCCCGCTTCCGAAACATCTAATTTGAAGAAGGGGGTCAATACATATATATATGAATAAATGAAACTCAACACAAATGATGGTAATAAAATAAAATTGTGAATATTATTGCTTACGCACTTCATATTGTTCTTCAGTGTAGCCCCGCTCACAGGTCGTGTAGCGGATGGACTCGCAAACGTAGTATCCACAGTAATTATTCCCGGGTTCCTGCCACAACCACTTTACAAGAAATAGAGGTCAATCAAACTGATAAGCAAGCATGCTAAATGGTATTGATGAAACTAGCGCTTGAATCACTAGGAGATGCGCGGAACATGCTACTATAGTACTTACTTTCGGGTGATTAAATTGCAGCTTCTTCAGCAGTCCCGGAGCTTTTGTGGTGAATTTTCTCCAAACCCTGCCAGACAAAGAAAACAATTACTTGATATCAGGAAATGAACAAAGTTGCTGATATGGTGGATAATGATCGATTTAACTTACTTCTCGAGCATTTGAGTCATGTTCACATAGTCCTGGGGATCTTTTCGTCTCGAGTCTAAGACGGTTTCTACTCCCTGCTCAAGCTTAATCTCTAGGAGAATATAGTGGAAGCTGCGCATGCATGCATAAGTCGTCAATTACATTACCATAACCTGGACTAATAAGGGAAACCGAATATGCACAAGACAGTAACACTCACTTGAAGTTGTAAGGAAAGAGTATTATATCTTTGTTTTGATTTAATACCAACGATTGTAGCAAGTTGGCCTCGGCTTCTTTGGGATGTTTTTCAAACGTATATGCATCTATGAGATTTGTGTTAATGAACCCAATATCACCGATTTGTCTTTTCTTCAATTCGGCGATCTTCAATCTGCATAATATAGTGAGGATAATTATAAATACATGCAATGAAAGAGCTGACCTATATAGAGAGACTTAATGACAGAAGTAGTACTACTTACAGACAGTAGCAAGTGATCGTTGTTTTATCGAGGGCCTTTTGATTGTAAAACTGGAAGAAATCCTCAAATGGAACATTCAGCAGATCAATTCCAATGAGGTCATGCTCCGGTTTAACTCTCAGCGTCAAAGTATTCATCCCATCAGACTCTCTGCAGGTTTTCATGTACCAATCATGTAGTCTTCGCATCATCGTTGTTAGAGATCTTTCATCTTTGACGAGAGGCTTCCCGTAATGGTATTTGTGTTCGTCCACCTCCATGATTTCATAATGTACATCGTCGGGCAGGTAATCTCCAAGATTGCTATAACCGGGCACCATACTCGGATCATTAGCGACGATGTCTTTTGACACCTTGAGCGGGGGGCACGATTGGTTCGCTTGTTCGCCGAGCTGGGCAATTTTTTTCCCAGCTCATCGTTCTTTTAACCTTTGATCACTGACAGTACTTCCCGACCGCTCCGCTTCGGCATATGTCTTTGCAAGAATGCGCTCATAGTTGCCTCTCGGCGGAGACTTTGGTGGTTTTGTCAGGGCAGCCAGAGTGCGCTTTGCTTTCACCGGATCTACCTTCTCCTCCGGAGGTGGATGTTTCTTTGCTTTCACCCCTTCAAAGAAGTTTGTCACTTCGGCTCGCACGATCTTCCTGGTTTTCTCCTCGGTCCTCTCGTATGGTAACTTCACTGGAGTCTTCAGAGAAGGACCGAATCTGTATTGCCTCCAGCCTCTGGCAGCTGTACTGCTAGACGCCGGCAGAGCAGACGGAGCGGCTGCGGCTGTCTTCTTTCCTTGCTTATGAGGCGGAGGAGAAGGACTACGACGCGCCGGAGCAGCCGCAGCGGCGGCGGGTCTCTTCCGCCCTTGCTGACGAGGCGGAGAAGGAGGAGGCTGGCTGCTCTGGCGCGCCGGCGCTGGCGGAGAAGGAGGCGGAGTGCCGCCACGCGCCGGAGAAGGAGGCTGAGTGCCTTGATCACTCGCCGGAGGAGGAGGCGGAGGAGGATGCGGAGTGCCCTTACTCGCCGGAGCCGTCCAGTTCGGAAGCTTGATGAGCTCCTTCCGCCATAGGCATGGAGTCTTCAGAGCAGAACCCAGCCGAGTCTCCCCTTCACCGGTAGGGTGGTCAAGCTGGAGCTCCTCAAATCCCTCCGTTATTTCATCCACCATCACCCTAGCATATCCTTCTGGAATCGGCCGGCAGTGGTAGGTTGCGCCGGGTTCAGGAGGTAAAACAGAGCCAACAGCCGCCTTGACTTTGAAGTTCTGCCATTCCGCCATAAGGTGGCAATGTTGAGACTCCGTGATAGCATCCACGGGGTAGCTAGCAGGAGCCGCATGCTCCAGCTGAAGCAGGTCGGTGGAAGCCACGCTGCTTCTCCGCTGAGATGGCGGTGTAGCTTCGGGGGCAGTTTCGGCATGTCGACCATCTCGTTCCTCTAGCGCTTGAACCCTTTCGTGCAGCTTCTGAATTTGGATCTGCTCCACTCTTTTCCTCCTCTCCTGGCTTTTGTAACCGCCCGCGTCCGGAAAACCAGCCTTCCACGGAACGGAGCCTAGCGTGCCTCGTGTCCGTCCAGGGTGCTCAGGATTCCCGAGGGCCATTGTGAGCTCGTCGTTCTCTCTGTCTGGAACGAACGTCCCTTCCTGCGCTGCATCGATATATTGCTGAATCTTCTTGACTGGTATTCTCAAAAGCTCATTCGTCCAAACGCACCTCCCTGATACAGGGTCCAAGGTTCCGCCAGCCCCGAAGAACCAAGTCCGGCAACGGTCTATCCAGTTCATTGTCTGTGGTTCGATCCCTTTTTCAAGCAGATCATTCTCAGCCTTGGCCCACTTAGGTCGGGCTTTGAGGTAGCCACCTGACCCCGTGCGATGGTGAAGCTTCTTCTTCGCAGCATTCTTCTTGTTTGTCGCTGACATCTTCTTACTCTTTTCCGATGTCTTGTGGGCCACAAATGCGGGCCAGTGATCTCTAATCTTCTCATACCGGCCGATCAATTCTGGTGTCTCTTCTTTGTAGACAAACGTTTTCAGCTCATTCTTCCACCTCCTGAATAGGTCTGCCATCTTCTTAAGAGCATGAGACTTGATTAATTGCTCTATAACTGGCTTCTCCGGATCCTCCTCTGGCGGTAGGGTGAAATTTGCCTTCAACTCAGTCCAAAGATCATCTTTCTGCATATCATTGACATAAGACACCTCAGGGTCTTCCTTCTTAGGCTTATACCATTGGTGGATGCTGATCGGGATCTTGTCCCTAACTAGAACCCCGCACTGAGCAGCAAATGCATCCTTTGTCCGGATGGGTTCAATCGGTTGGCCGTCGCGCGTGATTGCTGTGATCTCGAACCTTTCATCCGAGCACAACTTTCTCTTCGGCCTCGTCTCTTTACCGCAGTTGTGCTCGATTCGGAGGGCTAGAAAAAAGAAGAAAGACGAGTGTTAATTAATATGTGTACATACCAAAACAATGAATGCATCAATTAGCTAGTCAGCACAGGCTTAATTAATATATTTACCTGGCCGGACTCTGTTCGGTCACCGGAGCCGTCACCACGGGCTCCTTCTTGCACCAGCATTGGGTCACCGGAGCCATCATAATCATGTCTTTCCTCCTCCACTCTTTGATCACCGTAGCCTGCTTCTTCACCCTGTTCTTCCAGACCATCATTGTCGTTAAGATACGACAAGATATCACCTCCAGCTAAGATTATGTCCCCCAACACCTCTTCTGCTTGCTCGTCTCGTCCGTGCTCCATTGTTTCTGCAAATATTACAACATGGCAATTATTACACAAACATGACAGCAGGTGGATATATTAGTGCAAACGAAGACCTAGCTTATTCTGGGTTTGGGGTGGCCTAGGCAACGCTTCAAGGGTAGGGGCGCGGCGGGAGGGGGTAGGAGACTGACATCGTTTTTTTCTAGGGTTTGGGTGTCCTCGAGAGTTTTGGTCCAGCGAGAGGGCCGGGGGGTAATCCCGTGGTATAAGTTATCACGGTCGAGAGGGGGTATAAATATCGACCGTCCATCATGTCGAAGTTATCTGGGAGGGAGTTATATATATCGACAACGACGACATACATACATGGGAAAATAATGTTATCGGGGAGGGGGTATATCGACCCCCCCCCCCACGTGTTGAAGTTATCGGGAGGGGGTTATATCGACAACGATGACATACGTACATGGGAAAATAATATTATCGGCGGGGAGGGGGTATATCGACCCCCCCTCGTGTTGAAGTTATCGGGAGAGGGGTATATCGACGACGACAGACCCGATAAAACATAAGAAAATGAAGAAGAAATAAAAAGAGGAGAAGAAGAAAAGGAATAGAGGAGAAGATCGAAGAAAAAAAAGAAGAAAAAAAAGAGGAGAAGAAGAAAGGAATAGAGGAGAGAAGAAGAAAAAATAGAATTTTTTCTATTTTTTCTTCTTCTCTTCTATTCCTTTCTTCTTCTCCTCTTCTTTTTCTTATTTTTTCCTCTTCTTATTTATTTCTCCTCTTCTTCCTCTCCTCTTCTTCTCCTTTCTTCCTCTTCTTATTTTCCTTTTTATATGAACATATCATCATATATATGAACATACATTTTCTTTGCATATGCATATGAACATACATTTTCCTTGCATATGCATATGAACATACATACATACATTTTTCTTTCATATGAACATACATACATACATTTTCTTTGCATATGACCATACATACATTTTTCTTTGCATATGACCATTCATACATTTTCTTTGCATATGCTTTGCATATAAACATACATACATATGAACATACATACATACATATAAACATAACATACATACACAAAAAATTCTAAAAATCTGCCTAAAAAATTATATGAAAAAAAAGCATACATCATCCATCCATCCATATAATGAACATATACATCATCCATCCATCCATATAATCAACATATGCATATGAAAAAAAATTATATGAAGAAAAATTATATGAAGAGGATCGAGGGGACAGGGAGGAAAGGGGGTCGCCGGAGCCGGACCGAACGGGGAGGAGGGGCGGCGTCGAGGCAGGGGCGGTAGTGGGGGCGGGCGCCGGCGACGACGACAATGGTGGGGGCGGGCCGGGGCGCAGGGGTGCGGCCGTGCGTGCTCGGGGACGGGGCAGGGGCACGGGGCGGCGGCCGGCGTGGGCTCGGGCGCGGGGTTGGGGCACGGGGAGATGGGGATGGCGGCCGGCGGCGGCGACGGCAACGAGGAGCGCGCGAGCGATTTGGGCAGCCTGGCGGCGGGGGCAACTGGCTAGGGAGGTGTGAAATTTTCACAAGTCCTGGTTATATAGCAAGGGCATTGGTCCCGGTTCATGGCACCAACCGGGACCAATGTGTTCCTTTGGTCCCGGTTGGTGGCACCAACCGGGACTAAAGGGTGGCATTGGTCCCGGTTGGTGTCACGAACCGGGACCAAAGGGCCTTGCACAGCGGCGTGGTGGTGGGAGTTTAGTCCCACCTCGCTAGCTGAGAGAGAGCCGCACCTGTTTATAAGGTGCGGTGCGCCTGGGCTCTCGAGCTCCTCTCTAAAGCAGGCTTTCGGGCCTAACCTCTCTGTACATGCCTGTGGGCCTAGTGGGCCTTCTGCGGGCCTGAATCCTGGCCCATGGATGGGTTTCTAGTCGTATTCAGGCCGTGGTGGCCCAGTAGGTGGCATAATTTTTATTTTTTGCCTTTTTTCTTTTCTTTTTTGCTTTATTTATTTTGTTTTGTTTCTACTTACAACAAAAACCTTATTTATTTTATTTTATTTTGTTTCTAATTACTTATTTATTTTACTTTATGATAATTCTTTTTGCTATTAAAGTTTCTATCAAAAAAAGTTCTTTATGAAAATTCTTTTTGCTGTATTTAGTTTTTTTGTTTTCTTTTTTGCTATATTTATTTTGTTTTGTTTCTACTTACAACAAAAAACTAATTTTTTTATTTTATTTTGTTTCTAATTACTTATTTATTTTACTTTATGATAATTCTTTTTGCTATTAAAGTTTCTATCAAAAAATGTTCTTTATGAAAATTCTTTTTGCTTTTAATGATTTTGAACAGAAAATACTTCGATAATTTTAGTTGCATCAATTTTATATGATTTTCGTTTCAATAATAATAGAGGTTTCTTATAATGTTTTGAACAGAAAATACTTTGTTAATTTTAGTTTCATAAATTTTATTAAAGTTTATTTTATTTTATCGGAACACAAGAAGTCCGGAGTTGTAATAAGTTATTAAAAATAAAAAAGAGGCGCAATGCTCGTTGATTTGCTTCAAGCCTTTCGGAATAGTGTAGACTGCACTGCACATAGCTCGATGCAGTCTACCTTATTCCTCAAGGCTTGAAGCTAAGCAACGTGAGCATTGCGCCTCTTCTTCATCGTCTCTGCACTCAGGGCTTATAAACCGCTCCTAGTGCCTCTCAGCTAGCGAGGTGGGACTAAAAAACTGCTTAGTAAGAAACTCTAGTACCGGTTCGTGCCACGAACCGGTACTAAAGGTGCTCGTGGGGCCACAGCCTCATTAGTACCGGTTCGTGGCACCAACCGGGACCAAAGGGTGGAATTGGTCCCGGTTCGTGCCACCAACCGGGACCAATGGCCTTGCACACCGGCGTGGTGGTGGGAGTTTAGTCCCACCTCGCTAGCTGAGAGAGAGCCGCACCTGTTTATAAGGTGCGGTGCGCCTGAGCTCTCGAGCTCCTCTCTAAAGCAGGCTTACGGGCCTAACCTCTCTGTACATGCCTGTGGGCCTACTGGGCCTTCTGCGGGCCTGAATCCTGGCCCATGGATGGGTTTCTAATCGTATTCAGGCCGTGGTGGCCCAGTAGGTGGCATAATTTTTAATTTTTGGCCTGTTATTTTTCATGCATTTACTAATTATTTTGAGCTATAAGACCCTAAAATTGAAAAGCATTTCAAATGAACTCTGAAAAGGTTGAAAGTTGGCATGGTATCATCATTTCATCCACATAGCATGTGCAAGAAAGTTGAGAGGGTTACGGCAAAAACTAGATGCACTTCGTGTACAAAACGGACAATGGTATCATACTCGTCTGTTACAAAGTTGGCATGGTATCATCATAATAGTTGCGGGAGAAAGTCTTCACTTTTTCTTCGCTTGTGTCATTTGCTTATTGCGCCGTAACCATGGATAATCTTCATCGTTTATCAGGATGCTTGGGTCAGCCTTGACTTTGAAGGGAGGAATTTCATGAAACTTTTCATAATCTTCAGACATGTCTGTGTTGCCCTCCACTCCCACAATGTCCTTTTTTCCTGAAAGAACTATGTGGCGCTTTGGCTCATCGTATGATGTATTCGCTTCCTTATCTTTTCTTTTTCTCGGTCTGGTAGACATGTCCTTCACATAGATAACCTGTGCCACATCATTGGCTAGGACGAACGGTTCGTCAGTGTACCCAAGATTGTTCAGATCCACTGTTGTCATCCCGTACTGTGGGTCTACCTGTACCCCGCCTCCTGACAGATTGACCCATTTGCACTTAAACAAAGGGACCTTAAAATCATGTCCGTAGTCAAGTTCCCATATGTCCATTATGTAACCATAATATGTGTCCTTTCCCCTCTCGGTTGCTGCATCAAAGCGGACACTGCTGTTTTGGTTGGTGCTCTTTTGATCTTGGGCGATCGTGTAAAATGTATTCCCATTTATCTCGTATCCTTTGTAAGTCAATACAGTCGAAGATGGTCCCCTGGACAACGAGTACAACTCATCACAAACAGTGGTGTCACCTCTGAGACGTGTTTCCAACCAACTGCTGAAAGTCCTGATGTGTTCACATGTAATCCAGTCGTCACACTGCTCCGGGTGTTTGGAGCGCAGACTGTTCTTGTGTTCATCGACATACGGGGTCACCAAGGTAGAGTTCTGTAGAAATGTGTAGTGTGCTTGAGACCAAGAATATCCGTCCCTGCATATTATTGAGTCCCCTCCAAGCGTGCCTTTTCCAGTCAGTCTCCCCTCATACCGCGATTTAGGGAGACCTATCTTCTTAAGGCCAGGAATGAAGTCAACACAAAACCCAATGACATCCTCTGTTTGATGGCCCATGGAGATGCTTCCTTCTGGCCTAGCGCGGTTACGGGCATATTTCTTTAGGACTCCCATGAACCTCTCAAAGGGGAACATATTGTGTAGAAATACGGGCCCCAGAATGACAATCTCGTCGACTAGATGAACTAGGACGTGCGTCATGATATTGAAGAAGGATGGTGGGAACACCAGCTCGAAACTGACAAGACATTGCGCCATGTCACTCCTTAGCCTTGGTATGATTTCTGGATCGATCACCTTCTGAGAGATTGCATTGAGGAATGCACATAGCTTCACAATGGCTAATCGGACGTTTTCGGGTAGAAGCCCCCTCAATGCAACCGGAAGCAGTTGCGTCATAATCACGTGACAGTCATGAGACTTTAGGTTCTGGAACTTTTTCTCTAGCATATTTATTATTCCCTTTATATTCGACGAGAAGCCAGTCGGGACCTTCATACTGAGCAGGCATTCAAAGAAGATTTCTTTCTCTTCTTTCGTAAGAGCATAGCTGGCAGGACCTTCATACTGCTTCGGAGGCATGCCGTCTTTTTCGTGCAAATGTTGCAGGTCCTCCAGTGCCTTAGGTGTATCTTTTGTCTTCCCATACACGCCCAAGAAGCCTAGCAGGTACACGCAAAGGTTCTTCGTCACGTGCATCACGTCGATTGAAGAGCGGACCTCTAGCTCTTTCCAGTAGGGTAGGTCCCAAAATATAGATTTCTTCTTCCACATGGGTGCGTGTCCCTCAGCGTCATTCGGAACAGCTAGTCCGCCGGGACCCTTTCCAAAGATTACGTGTAAATCATTGACCATAGCAAGTACGTGATCACCGGTACGCATGGCGGGCTTCTTCCGGTGATCTGCCTCGCCTTTGAAATGCTTGCCTTTCTTTCGACATTGATGGTTGGTCGGAAGAAATCGACGATGGCCCAGGTACACATTCTTCCTGCATTTGTCCAGGTATATACTTTCAGTGTCATCTAAACAGTGCGTGCATGCGTGGTATCCCTTGTTTGTCTGTCCTGAAAGGTTACTGAGAGCGGGCCAATCGTTGATGGTTACAAACAGCAACGCGTGCAGGTTAAATTCCTCCTGTTTGTGCTCATCCCACGTACGTACACCGTTTCCATTCCACAGCTGTAAAAGTTCTTCAACTAATGGCCTTAGGTACACATCAATGTCATTGCCGGGTTGCTTAGGGCCTTGGATGAGAACTGGCATCATAATGAACTTCCGCTTCATGCACATCCAAGGAGGAAGGTTATACATACATAGAGTCACGGGCCAAGTGATGTGATTGCTGCTCTGCTCCCCGAAAGGATTAATGCCATCCGCGCTTAAACCAAACCATACGTTCCTTGGGTCAGCTGCAAACTCAGCCCAGTACTTTCTCTCGATTTTTCTCCACTGCGACCCGTCAGCGGGTGCTCTCAACTTCCCGTCTTTCTTACGGTCCTCACTGTGCCATCGCATCAACTTGGCATGCTCTTTGTTTCCGAACAGACGTTTCAACCGTGGTATTATAGGAGCATACCACATCACCTTCGCAGGAACCCTCTTCCTGGGGGGCTGGCCGTCAACATCACCAGGGTCATCTCGTCTGATCTTATACCGCAATGCACCGCATACCGGGCATGCGTTCAGATCCTTGTACGGACCGCGGTAGAGGATGCGGTCATTAGGGCATGCATGTATCTTCTGCACCTCCAATCCTAGAGGGCATACGTGTTGGAAATATGCCCTAGAGGCAATAATAAAATGGTTATTATTATATTTCCTTGTTCATGATAATTGTCTATTATTCATGCTATAATTGTGTTATCCGGGAATCGTAATACATGTGTGAATACATAGACCACAACGTGTCCCTAGTAAGCCTCTAGTTGACTAGCTCGTTGATCAACAGATAGTCATGGTTTCCTGACTATGGACATTGGATGCCATTGATAACGGGATCACATCATTAGGAGAATGATGTGATGGACAAGACCCAATCCTAAGCATAGCGCAAAGATCGTGTAGTTCGTTTGCTAGAGCTTTTCCAATGTCAAGTATCTTTTCCTTAGACCATGAGATCGTGTAACTCCCGGATGCCGTAGGAGTGCTTTGGGTGTACCAAACGTCACAACGTAACTGGGTGACTATAAAGGTACACTACGGGTATCTCTGAAAGTGTCTGTTGGGTTGACACGGATCGAGACTGGGATTTGTCACTCCGTATGACGGAGAGGTATATCTGGGCCCACTCGGTAATGCATCATCATAATGAGCTCAATGTGACTAAGGAGTTAGCCACGGGATCATGCATTACGGTACGAGTAAAGAGACTTGCCGGTAACGAGATTGAACAAGGTATTGGGATACCGACGATCGAATCTCGGGCAAGTAACATACCGATTGACAAAGGGAATTGTATACGGGATTGATTGAATCCTCGACATCGTGGTTCATCCGATGAGATCATCGTGGAACATGTGGGAGCCAACATGGGTATCCAGATCCCGCTGTTGGTTATTGACCGGAGAGGCGTCTTGGTCATGTCTGCATGTCTCCCGAACCCGTAGGGTCTACACACTTAAGGTTCGGTGACGCTAGGGTTGTAGAGATATTAGTGTGCGGAAACCCGAAAGTTGTTCGGAGTCCCGGATGAGATCCCGGACGTCACGAGGAGTTCCGGAATGGTCCGGAGGTGAAGAATTATATATAGGAAGTCCAGTTTCGGCCACCGGGAAAGTTTCGGGGGTTATCGGTATTGTACCGGGACCACCGGAAGGGTCCCGGGGGTCCACCGGGTGGGGCCACCTATCCCGGAGGGCCCCATGGGCTGAAGTGGGAAGGGAACCAGCCCTTAGTGGGCTGGGGTGCCCCCCCTGGGCCTCCCCCTGCGCCTAGGGTTGGAAACCCTAGGGGTGGGGGGCGCCCCACTTGCCTTGGGGGGCAAGCCACCCCCTTGGCCGCCGCCCCCCTCAGATGGGATCTCCAGGGTGGCCGGCGCCCCCCCAGGGCTCCTATAAATAGTGGGGGGAGGGAGGGCAGCAGCAACACAGCCCCTGGCGCCTCCCTCTCCCCCTGCAACACCTCTCCCTCACGCTTGCGCTTGGCGAAGCCCTGCCGGGATCCCCGCTACTTCCACCACCACGCCGTCGTGCTGCTGGATCTCCATCAACCTCTCCTTCCCCCTTGCTGGATCAAGAAGGAGGAGACGTCGCTGCTCCGTACGTGTGTTGAACGCGGAGGTGCCGTCCGTGCACTCGGTCATCGGTGATTTGGATCACGACGAGTACGACTCCATCAACCCCGTTCACTTGAACGCTTCCGCTCGCGATCTACAAGGGTATGTAGATGCACTCCTTCCCTCTCGTTGCTAGTACACTCCATAGATGGATCTTGGTGATGCGTAGAAAATTTTAAAATTCTGCAACGATCCCCAACAGTGGTATCAGAGCCAGGTTTATGCGTAGTTACTATGCACGAGTAGAACACAAAGCAGTTGTGGGCGTAGATGTTGTCAATTTTTCTTGCCACTACTAGTCTTATCTTGTTTCGCCGGTATTGTGGGATGAAGCGGCCCGGACCGACCTTACACGTACGCTTACGTGAGACAGGTTCCACCGACTGACATGCACTAGTTGCATAAGGTGGCTAGCGGGTGTCTGTCTCTCCCACTTTAGTCGGAACGGATTCGATGAAAAGGGTCCTTATGAAGGGTAAATAGAAATTGGCATATCACGTTGTGGTTTTATGTAGGTAAGAAACGTTCTTGCTAGAAACCTATAGAAGCCACGTAAAAACTTGCAACAACAATTAGAGGACGTCTAACTTGTTTTTGCAGCATGTGCCTTGTGATTTGATATGGCCAAAAAGATGTGATGAATGATATATGTGATGTATGAGATTGATCATATTCTTGTAATAGGAATCATGACTTGCATGTCGATGAGTATGACAACCGGCAGGAGCCATAGGAGTTGTCTTTATTATTTTGTATGACCTGCGTGTCATTGAATAACGCCATGTAAATTACTTTGCTTTATTGCTAAACGCGTTAGCCATAGAAGTAGAAGTAATCGTTGGCGTGACAACTTCATGAAGACACGACGATGGAGATCATGATGATGGAGATCATGGTGTCATGCCGGTGACGAAGATGATCATGGCGCCCCGAAGATGGAGATCAAAGGAGCAAAATGATATTGGCCATATCATGTCACTATTTGATTACATGTGATGTTTTATCATGTTTTGCATCTTATTTGCTTAGAACGACGGTAGTAAGTAAGATGATCCCTTATAATAATTTCAAGAAAGTGTTCCCCCTAACTGTGCACCGTTGCGAAGGTTCGTTGTTTCGAAGCACCACGTGATGATCGGGTGTGATAGATTCTAACGTTCGCATACAACGGGTGTTGACGAGCCTAGCATGTACAGACATGGCCTCGGAACACACACAATACACTTAGGTTGACTTGACGAGCCTAGCATGTACAGACATGGCCTCGGAACACGGAAGACCGAAAGGTCGAGCATGAGTCGTATAGAAGATACGATCAACATGGAGATGTTCACCGATCTTGACTAGTCCGTCTCACGTGATGATCGGACACGGCCTAGTTAACTCGGATCATGTTTCACTTAGATGACTAGAGGGATGTCTATCTGAGTGGGAGTTCATTGAATAATTTGATTAGATGAACTTAATTATCATGAACTTAGTCTAAAATCTTTACAATATGTCTTGTAGATCAAATGGCCCACGTTGTCCTCAACTTCAACGCGTTCCTAGAGAAAACCAAGATGAAAGATGATGGCAGCAACTATACGGACTGGGTCCGGAACCCGAGGATCATCCTCATAGCTGCCAAGAAAGATTATGTCCTAGAAGCACCGCTAGGTGAAGCACCCATCCCAGAGAACCAAGACGTTATGAACGCTTGGCAATCACGTGCTGATGATTACTCCCTCGTTTAGTGCGGCATGCTTTACAGCTTAGAACCGGGGCTCCAAAAGCGTTTTGAGAAACACAGAGCATATGAGATGTTCGAAGAGCTGAAAATGGTTTTCCAAGCTCATGCCCGGGTCGAGAGATATGAAGTCTCCGACAAGTTCTTCAGTTGTAAAATGGAGGAAAATAGTTCTGTCAGTGAGCACATACTCAGAATGTCTGGGTTACACAACCGCTTGTCTCAGGTGGGAGTTAATCTCCCGGATGACGCGGTCATTGACAGAATCCTTCAGTCGCTTCCACCGAGCTACAAGAGCTTTGTGATGAACTTCAATATGCAGGGGATGGAAAAGACCATTCCTGAGGTATATTCAATGCTGAAATCAGCGGAGGTGGAAATAAAAAAGGAACATCAAGTGTTGATGGTGAATAAAACCACTAAGTTCAAGAAGGGCAAGGGTAAGAAGGACGGCAAGGGAGTTGCCGCGCCCGGGAAGCCAGTTGCCGGGAAGAAGTCAAAGAATGGACCCAAGCCTGAGACTAAGTGCTTTTATTGCAAGGGAAGTGGTCACTGGAAGCGGAACTGCCCCAAATACTTAGTGGACAAGAAGGCCGGCAACACCAAAGGTATATGTGATATACATGTAATTGATGTGTACCTTACCAGCACTCGTAGTAGCTCCTGGGTATTTGATACCGGTGCGGTTGCTCATATTTGTAACTCAAAACAGGAGCTGCGGAATAAGCGGAGACTGGCGAAGGACGAGGTGACGATGCGCGTCGAGAATGGTTCCAAAGTCGATGTGATCGCCGTCTGTAGCGACCAGACCTCAAATGGTCTGTGCTGCTGTGCACCAGTGTCATCCCTGGATCAGTAATGCTGACACGCACAGTACAAATGGAGGATTTATAACAGAGTAGCAATCACACACTTATTACATCGAATATCTCCAAAGAGAATAAGTATGATAAACATGGCTTAAGGCCATCTAATAACGATAACAGCGGAAGACTTGGAAGATAAGTGAGTCCATCAACTCCAGCGGCATCACTGAGTATAAGACCACGACCTAAGGCACCTTACTCGTCGTCTGAAAAGTCTGCAACATGAAACGTTGCAGCCCGAAAACGGGCCAGCACATAGGATATGCTGGCAAAGTAACACATAGAGAATAATGAACAATAACAATGCTATACTACATGCATATATGGCTGGTGGAAAGCTCTATGGTTACAATTTTGCGAAAAGCCTATTTTATCCTACTTCAAAGGAATAAATTTTATTTAACTATCATGGTGGTTGTGAAACATTGAGATGGTTGACAGGATCTCAATCCCAATTAAATGTCATCAATAACCAAACAAAATTAATTAGAAGTAACATAGTGATGAGATTCACATGATAATCCAAGTACTAGATACTCAAGTTGTCCATAACCGGGGACACGGCTAACCATGATTAGTTTGTACACTCTGCAGAGGTTTGTGCACTTTTCCCCACAAGACTCGATCGCCTCCGCTTGATTCTCGCACTACATGATGTTTGAGAAACGGATGACCGAGACACAGTCTTTCAGAAGTGTTTGCACCTTACGTATGGGTAGACAGTTACACCTACTTTCCCCTACATCTGCTAGTCTACCACTGTAAGAGTTCACACAACTTAGTCAACTATGATAGAGCCCATAATAGCTTGCGGCTGCACACGGAAGTTTCTAGCATGAATAATCTCATGATCCCTTTGAACCTGGGTGGCGGTCCAAAAGAAAAACAGGCAATCCCGGAATACCCAGGTACCTCAATCCACCCAGATGTGAGTTTTAGTTGCCACCTTAAGTAAACCATTAATTAACAATCTCACATCTGTCATGGAAATCTCTCAAACCCAATCCACGTCTACGAGCATAGCATGGCAATAATAATAGCAACGTAGAAGTAACTCCCAAGGGTTTGATAAACAAAAACAGGTAATAGGTACTACCACAACTACTTCCCAATACCCACAATTTAATTTGATCCTAATCATGCAATTGTTTCAGGAATAGATCTAATGCAATAAAAACTGGGTATGAAAAGGTATGATCAAAGTGTTACTTGCCTTGCTGATGATCCGCAAAACCTAGCGATTTGAAGTAACAAGCGGCACACTCCGGGTACTCTATCGCAAACAAACAAGCATACAATCAGTACTCATCTAATGCACAGGTAAAACTCGAATGAAAGATCCAACCAGAAAGTTCAACTTAGAACTCCGGTTTGCAAAAAGAATCAACTCGAAAGAAGCAACGAAAGTCAAACGGCGAAAGAAAATAGCTTCGTTTACTAATTCTGGATCTAGGTTAAATTTTACTGTAGCAAAAACTTGTTTGAGTAGGTTAAACGGAAAGAGAATTTCGAGACGAAACTCTAGGCGCTTGAATCGCCTGATTCCGATAAACGAGCGAGAAGTTAAACAGAATCGAAGATTCGATCAGAAATCGAATCTGAGAAAATCGCAGAAAAATCCGACGAAAAAGAAAAACGGACGAACGGTTAATGAACGGACGTTCGTTAACAGAGAAAAACCAACGAACGCTCGCAAAATAATAAAACCGAAAAAAAAACCGATCTAGGGTTTTTTTAATGAAGGGTTTTTTTTTACAAAACCGGCAAAGTCAAACGGGGCAGCGAGGCAGTACCTCGTCGGGCGGCTCCGGCGAGGGCTCCGGCGGGGCTCCGGGCGAGGGGCGCGGGGTGCGGGCTCGGGGGGGCGGGGGGCGCGAGGGGGCGGCGAGGGGCGGCGGCTCCGGCGGCGAACGCGGCGGCGGCGGCTCGGCTTCCGGCGGGCGGCGGCGAGGCGAGTGCGGGCGGTGGCGGCGACTTGAAGGGGAGAGAGAGAGGGGGGGTATATATAGGAGGGGGGTCCGGGGTGGCTTGGGGGAGGGGGCGGCCGAGCGGGAGGCGGGCTCGTGGCCATGGCGGACTCCGGCGGCGGCGGGCGCCGTGCGGGAGAAGGAGAGGGGCGCGGGCGGGCCGGCGCTCGGCTGGGCTGCGGCCCAGCGGGCGTCGCGCGTTTTTTTGTTTTTGTTTTTAAATCGTTCCGCGGAAAATAATTCACAGAAAAATAAATAAAAATCAGAAAAATATAAAATAAATTTTCCCCGTCTAGTTAGAAAATCTAGAATAGGGTGAACATTTTTTTAAACAAAATAAATATTTTGAAAACATGCAATATTTTAATGCAATAAAAATTGCAAATAAAATCCAAATAAATTCCAATAAATGATTTTAACATTTTACCTCCAGTATTTCAATTGTTTTGGAGAAGTCATATTTTCTCCTCTCGTTTATTTTTTAAAATAAAATATTTTTCCGGAGAGAAAATAATTAAAACCAAAATCCTCGTTTTATTATTTGATGAAAATCAAATATGAAAAATTCGGGAAAATCCCCAATCTCTCCGAGGGTCCTTGAGTTGCTTAGGATTTATCGAGGATTTGTCAAAATGCAATAAAACATGATATGCAATGATGATCTATGTATAACATACCTAATTGGAAATTTGGGATGTTACACCGTCGGCACGCTGCCTCTGCATTTACCTATGGGATTAGTTTTAAACCTCAATAATTGTTATTTAGTGCCAGCTTTGAGCATAAACATTGTATCTGGATCTCGTTTAATTCGAGATGGCTACTCATTTAAATCCGAGAATAATGGTTGTTCTATTTATATGAGAGATATGTTTTATGGTCATGCCCCGCTGGTCGATGGTTTATTCTTGATGAATCTCGAACGTGATGTTACACATATTCATAGTGTGAATATCAAAAGATGTAAAGTTGATAACGATAGTCCCACGTACTTGTGGCACTGCCGCCTTGGTCACATTGGTGTCAAGCGCATGAAGAAGCTCCATGCTGATGGACTTTTGGAGTCTCTTGATTACGAATCATTTGACACGTGCGAACCATGCCTCATGGGTAAGATGACCAAGACTCCGTTCTCCGGAACAATGGAGCGAGCAACCAACTTATTGGAAATCATACATACCGATGTGTGCGGTCCAATGAGTGTTGAGGCTCGCGGTGGCTATCGTTATGTTCTCACTCTCACTGATGACTTGAGTAGATATGGGTATGTTTACCTGATGAAACACAAGTCTGAAACCTTTGAAAAGTTCAAGGAATTTTAGAGTGAGGTTGAGAATCAACGTGACAGGAAAATAAAGTTCCTACGATCAGATCGTGGAGGAGAATATTTAAGTTACGAATTTGGTACACACTTAAGGAAATGTGGAATAGTTTCACAACTCACGCCGCCTGGAACACCTCAGCGAAATGGTGTGTCCGAACGTCGTAATCGCACTCTATTGGATATGGTGCGATCTATGATGTCTCTTACCGATCTACCGCTCTCATTTTGGGGCTATGCTTTAGAGACTACCGCATTCACTTTAAATAGGGCTCCGTCGAAATCCGTTGAGACGACACCGTATGAATTATGGTTTGGGAAGAAACCTAAGCTGTCGTTTCTAAAAGTTTGGGGATGCGATGCTTATGTCAAGAAACTTCAACCTGAAAAGCTCGAACCCAAGTCGGAAAAATGCGTCTTCATAGGATACCCTAAGGAAACCATTGGGTATACCTTCTACCTTAGATCCGAAGGCAAGATCTTTGTTGCCAAGAACGGGTCCTTTCTGGAGAAAGAGTTTCTCTCGAAAGAATTAAGTGGGAGGAAAGTGGAACTTGATGAGGTGATAGTCGCCCCTTCCGAACCGGAAAGTAGCGCAGCGCGGGAAGATGTTCCTTTGGTGCCTACACCGACTGGGGAGGAAGTTAATGATGATGATCATGAAGCTTCGGATCAAGTTACTGCTGAACTTCGAAGGTCCACAAGGACACGTTCCGCACCAGAGTGGTACGGCAACCCTGTACTGGAAATCATGTTGTTAGACAACGGTGAACCTTCGAACTATGAAGAAGCGATGGCGGGCCCGGATTCCGACAAATGGCTAGAAGCCATGAAATCCGAGATAAGATCCATGTATGAAAACGAAGTATGGACTTTGACTGACTTGCCCGATGATCGGCGAGCCATAGAAAATAAATGGATCTTTAAGAAGAAGACAGACGCGGATGGTAATGTGACCATCTATAAGGCTCGACTTGTCGCTAAGGGTTATCGACAAGTTCAAGGGGTTGACTATGATGAGACTTTCTCACCCGTAGCGAAGCTGAAGTCCGTCCGAATCATGTTAGCAATTGCCGCATTCTATGATTATGAGATATGGCAAATGGACGTCAAAACGGCATTCCTTAACGGCTTTCTTAAGGAAGAATTGTATATGATGCAACCGGAAGGTTTTGTCGATCCTAAGAATGCTAACAAGGTATGCAAGCTCCAACGCTCCATCTATGGGCTGGTGCAAGCATCTCGTAGTTGGAACATTCGTTTTGATGAGATGATCAAAGCGTTTGGGTTTACACAGACTTATGGAGAAGCCTGTGTTTACAAGAAAGTGAGTGGGAGCTCTGTAGCATTTCTCTTATTATATGTGGATGACATACTATTGATGGGAAATGATATAGAATTCTTGGAAAGTATAAAGGCCTACTTGAATAAGTGTTTTTCAATGAACGACCTTGGAGAAGCTGCTTATATATTAGGCATCAAGATCTATAGACATAGATCAAGACGCCTCATCGGTCTTTCACAGAGTACGTACCTTGACAAGATATTGAAGAAGTTCAATATGGATCAGTCCAAAAAGGGGTTCTTGCCTGTATTGCAAGGTGTGCAATTGAGCACGGCTCAATGCCCGACCACGGCAGAAGATAGAGAAAAGATGAGTGTCATCCCCTATGCCTCGGCCATAGGGTCTATTATGTATGCCATGCTGTGTACCAGACCTGATGTAAACCTTGCCGTAAGTTTGGTAGGAAGGTACCAAAGTAATCCCGGCATGGAACACTGGACAGCGGTCAAGAATATCCTGAAGTACCTGAAGAGGACTAAGGATATGTTTCTCGTTTATGGAGGTGACGAAGAGCTCGTCGTAAAGGGTTACGTCGACGCTAGCTTCGACACAGATCTGGATGACTCAAAGTCACAAACCGGATACGTGTATATTTTGAATGGAGGGGCAGTAAGCTGGTGCAGTTGCAAGCAAAGCGTTGTGGCGGGATCTACATGTGAAGCGGAGTACATGGCAGCCTCAGAGCCAGCGCAAGAAGCAATCTGGATGAAGGAGTTCATTACCGACCTAGGGGTGATTCCCAATGCGTCGGGCCCGATGACTCTCTTCTGTGACAACACTGGAGCTATTGCCCTTGCCAAGGAGCCTAGGTTTCACAGGAAGACCAGGCATATCAAGCGTCGCTTCAACTCCATTCGTGAAAGTGTTCAAAATGGAGACATAGATATTTGTAAAGTACATACGGACCTGAATGTAGCAGATCCGTTGACTAAACCTCTCCCTAGAGCAAAGCATGATCAACACCAGAACTCTATGGCTGTTCGATTCATCACAATGTAACTAGATTACTGACTCTAGTGCATGTGGGAGACTGTTGGAAATATGCCCTAGAGGCAATAATAAAATGGTTATTATTATATTTCCTTGTTCATGATAATTGTCTATTATTCATGCTATAATTGTGTTATCCGGAAATCGTAATACATGTGTGAATACATAGACCACAACGTGTCCCTAGTAAGCCTCTAGTTGACTAGCTCGTTGATCAACAGATAGTCATGGTTTCCTGACTATGGACATTGGATGTCATTGATAACGGGATCACATCATTAGGAGAATGATGTGATGGACAAGACCCAATCCTAAGCATAGCGCAAAGATCGTGTAGTTCGTTTGCTAGAGCTTTTCCAATGTCAAGTATCTTTTCCTTAGACCATGAGATCGTGTAACTCCCGGATGCCGTAGGAGTGCTTTGGGTGTACCAAACGTCACAACGTAACTGGGTGACTATAAAGGTACACTACGGGTATCTCTGAAAGTGTCTGTTGGGTTGACACGGATCGAGACTGGGATTTGTCACTCCGTATGACGGAGAGGTATATCTGGGCCCACTCGGTAATGCATCATCATAATGAGCTCAATGTGACTAAGGAGTTAGCCACGGGATCATGCATTACGGTACGAGTAAAGAGACTTGCCGGTAACGAGATTGAACAAGGTATTGGGATACCGACGATCGAATCTCGGGCAAGTAACATACCGATTGACAAAGGGAATTGTATACGGGATTGATTGAATCCTCGACATCGTGGTTCATCCGATGAGATCATCGTGGAACATGTGGGAGCCAACATGGGTATCCAGATCCCGCTGTTGGTTATTGACCGGAGAGGCGTCTCGGTCATGTCTGCATGTCTCCCGAACCCGTAGGGTCTACACACTTAAGGTTCGGTGACGCTAGGGTTGTAGAGATATTAGTGTGCGGAAACCCGAAAGTTGTTCGGAGTCCCGGATGAGATCCCGGACGTCACGAGGAGTTCCGGAATGGTCCGGAGGTGAAGAATTATATATAGGAAGTCCAGTTTCGGCCACCGGGAAAGTTTTGGGGGTTATCGGTATTGTACCGGGACCACCGGAAGGGTCCCGGGGGTCCACCGGGTGGGGCCACCTATCCCGGAGGGCCCCATGGGCTGAAGTGGGAAGGGAACCAGCCCTTAGTGGGCTGGGGTGCCCCCCTTGGGCCTCCCCCTGCGCCTAGGGTTGGAAACCCTAGGGGTGGGGGGCGCCCCACTTGCCTTGGGGGGCAAGCCACCCCCTTGGCCGCCGCCCCCCCTCAGATGGGATCTCCAGGGTGGCCGGCGCCCCCCCAGGGCTCCTATAAATAGTGGGGGGAGGGAGGGCAGCAGCAACACAGCCCCTGGCGCCTCCCTCTCCCCCTGCAACACCTCTCCCTCCCGCTTGCGCTTGGCGAAGCCCTGCCGGGATCCCCGCTAATTCCACCACCACGCCGTCGTGCTGCTGGATCTCCATCAACCTCTCCTTCCCCCTTGCTGGATCAAGAAGGAGGAGACGTCGTTGCTCCGTACGTGTGTTGAACGCGGAGGTGCCGTCCGTTCGGCACTCGGTCATCGGTGATTTGGATCACGACGAGTACGACTCCATCAACCCCGTTCACTTGAACGCTTCCGCTCGCGATCTACAAGGGTATGTAGATGCACTCCTTCCCTCTCGTTGCTAGTACACTCCATAGATGGATCTTGGTGATGCGTAGAAAATTTTAAAATTCTGCAACGATCCCCAACAATACGACCCTCTTTGCTGCGTATGTACTGTCGGGCAATTCGTTATCCTTTGGAAGCTTCTTCTTCAATATTTTCAATAGCTTCTCAAATCCTTTGTCAGGCACAGCATTCTCTGCCTTCCACTGCAGCAATTTCAGTACGGTACCGAGCTTTGTGTTGCCATCTTCGCAATTGGGGTACAACCCTTTTTTGTGATCCTCTAACATGCGATCGAACTTCAGCTTCTCCTTTTGACTTTCGCATTGCGTCCTTGCATCGACTATGACCCGGCGGAGATCATCATCATCGGGCACTGGTTCCTCTTGATCTTCAGCAGCTTCCCCCCTTGCAGCATCATTGGGCACATCGTCTGGTTCCTCTTGATCTTCAGCAGCTTCCCCCGTTGCAGCATCACCGTATTCAGGGGGCACATAGTTGTCATCGTCCTCTTCTTCTTCGCCGTCTTCCATCATAACCCTTATTTCTCCGTGCCTCGTCCAAACATTATAGTGTGGCATGAAACCCTTGTAAAGCACGAGGGTGTGAAGGATTTTCCGGTCAGAGTAAGACTTCGTATTCCCACATATAGGGCATGGACAACACATAAAACCACTGCTTGTTTGCCTCAGCCACTTCGAGAAAATCATGCACGCCCTTAATGTACTCGGAGGTGTGTCTGTCACCGTACATCCATTGCCGGTTCATCTGCGTGCATTATATATAATTAAGTGTGTCAAAAACCATTACAGAACATCATGAATAGATAATTAAGTGACCAAATTAATAGAAGTTCATCATCACATTAAAACCAAAGTACATACATAGTTCTCATCTAACAACATATATATAGCTCTCCAGAGCATCTAATTAATTAAACCATACATTGAAACTATGTAAAACATTTCAATGCGACAACAAATGCGATCATAATCGCAACCAAGGTAACAATTGATCCAACGGCATAATGATACCAAGCCTCGGTATGAATGGCATATTTTCTAATCTTTCTAATCTTCAAGCGCATTGCATCCATCTTGATCTTGTGATCATCGACGACATCCGCAACATGCAACTCCAATATCATCTTCTCCTCCTCAATTTTTTTTATTTTTTCCTTCAAATAATTGTTTTCTTCTTCAACTAAATTTAACCTCTCGACAATAGGGTCGGTTAGAATTTCCGGTTCAACCACCTCCTAGATAAATAAAATCTATGTCACGTTGGTCGGTATATTTGTCATAAACAATAAATGAACCAAATAGTTATAAAAAGATAATATATACCACATCCGAATCATAGACAGGACGAGGGCCGACGGGGCGGATACCAAAACCATCGCACTATGTAATAAGAAGGAATAATAAAAGTAACAAAATTAGACAAGTAACTATCTAAAGTAAGAATTTTTTCCTTTCAGAAAGAAGATAAGAACAAGAGGCTCACCACGGTGGTGCTGGCGACGAGATCGGCGCGGGCGATCGACGGCGGTGAAGACGGGGACGGGACGTGACGGACCGCTAAACCTAGACAAATCTCGGGGAAAATGGAGCTCGGAGGTCGAGTTTCGAGAGGACAAAGATTAACTAGTGTGGCTCAGACATTTCATCGAACACCTCATGTGCATAGGAGGTGAGCTAGAGCACCCAAATGCCCTCCCCTCGCCGGCCAGAAAAACAGAGCACTTTGGAGTGCTCTGCTGTGGCGATGGGGTATATATAGGGAACTCAGTGGTCCCGGTTCGTGGCACCAACCGGGACTAAAGGCCTTTGGTCCCGGTTGGTGCCACGAACGGGGACCAATGCCCCCTTTAGTCCCGGTTGGTGGCACCAACCGGGACCAAAGGCCTTGTGCTGCCCCGCGTCAAAAGTTTAGTCCCACCTCGCTAGTTGAGAGAGCTCGAGAGTGGTTTATAAGCGCTGCTGCGCCCACCCTCTCGAACTCCTCTCAACTGCAGGCTTTCGGGCCTAACTGTTCTCTTTGCCTGTGGGGCCTGCTGGGCCTTCTGCGGGCCTGAATCCTGGCCCATGGATGGGTTTCTAGTCGTATTCAGGCCGTGGTGGCCCAGTAGGTGGCATAATTTTTTCCTCTATTTTTTTCTCTTTTGCTTTATTTGTTTTGTTTTGTTTCTACTTACAACAAAAAACTTATTTATTTTATTTCTAATTACTTATGTATTTTACTTTAATTATTTTATTTTTATTTATTTTACTGCTGCTATTTTTATTTATTTTACTACTGCTATTTTTACTTAATTTATTAAGGTTTATTTATTGTAGTTACTATAGTTTATTTTATTTTATTTTATTAAGGTTTATTTAGTTTTATTTATTTTATTAAGGTTTATTTATTTTATAAATATAAAAAATAAACATAGATGCGCTTATAGAGAAAATTCAACCTAAATTCATAATAAATTTCTATGAAATTTACTATGAATTTAGGTCAAATTCTCTGTATAAGAGCATCTATTTTCACTTTAAGAGAAGCTCAACAAGGCAGAGAGGGACGGGCTTATAAACTGGTGTGAGCGCCCTTCGGTTGGCGAGGTGGGACTAAACACTGGCCGCAACTAGGACCAGCCCTTTAGTCCCGGTTTGTGGTAGGAACCGGGACTAAAGGGTGGTGGGCCAGGAGCGTGGTCCATTGGTCCCGGTTTGTCCCACCAACCGGGACCAACGGGTCCGGACGAACCGGGACCAATGCCCCCACGAGGCCCGGCAGGCCCCTGACCGCACGAACCGGGACCAATGCTCACATTAGTCCCGGTTCGAGACTGAACCGGGACTAATGTGAATATTGCCCTGTGACCAAAGCCCAGTTTTCTACTAGTGATTGGTTCACGCCTACACCAATGGCATGAAAGTCAAACTGAAATGGCATCCACTTACTGGTCCATTCCTACCTACACAATTAAGAAAGTCCAATTGGGTTTTAACTCTTACTTGATGTGTCAGTGTACGTTGCATGTTTCGGGTAACCGCTGCTTAATTTTGCCCCGTCCGTAGCTACTTTTGATGCACTCTCAGCCTGATTTGCACACCTACAGGCTTCTTCTACATACCAGGTTTGTTCTTTCACTGGTAACATGGGACAATATGTGTACACTTGGAAGACAACGTCAAATGCGAGGTTGACAAGCTGTACAGTGCAGAACGTTTGTTAGTGAGACAAAAAAAAGGTTGCTTTCAAATGACACAATCTTTTTTGTCTGTTACTGGGAAGTTTGTCTACTGACAACAAAAAATTGGTTTAATTTGAATTGTTGACAATGTGCTATCCTTTTAGTAAGATTCCCTTTGCCGATGGAAAGATCCCTTTTACGTATAAAAAGATTCCCTCTAGATTCCCTCAAAGATTGCTCAAGTGAAGAGCAACTTTTTTATCTTGTTACTGGGCAGCTTCTCTAATGACAACTGAAATTCGATTTAATTTGTTTTGTTGACAATGTGCTATCATTTTAGTAAGATTCCCTTTGCGTATGGAAAGATCCCTTTTACGTATAAAAAGATTCCCTCTACGTATGAAAAGATTCCATCAAAGATTGCTCAAGTGAAGAGCAACCTTTCTTATCTTGTTACTGGTCAGCTTGTCTAATGACAACCAAAATTTGGTTTAATTCGATTTGTTGACAATGTGCTATCCTTTTAGTAAGATTCCCGTTGCGTATGGAAAGATCACTTTTATGTATAGAAAGATTCCTTGTACGTATGAAAAGATTCCATCAAAGATTGCTCAAGTGAAGAGCAACGGTGTAACATGAGACGACAAAGGAAATTACAAAACTGATAATTTATGTCTTGTAAGAAAAGATGAGTGAATACTACCAATGGTGTTAGGACACTACTATTCATCCGGGCGCACAGCCAAGAGGTGCAGTGGTCATCTCGGTGGAACATTGCCCTTTGGTGCCGGCTCACGGTGTCACAACGCGGCCTCGAGGGTGGCCGTGACTGTCCCTCCCCCCCACCCCCCCCCCCCCCCCCCCCCCCCCCGCGGGTCCTTTTTTGTGCGAGTGGCTTGCGCTAATTTTTGTACCCGATGTGTTGTATTTGGTAAAAATTAACCAGGCTAATGCTCGTTGTGGTTGCCTTACTCACATGTTATAGAACGTGTGCGCCACCTAAATTCGATAAGTGGCGCGGGTCGACCTCGACAAGTTTGCATCAGAGGATACCACTAAAAGAATGTGCGAAACAAAAAAGGAACGTGCAGCTTTTTGACATTTTATCCGGACAAATGCACTCGCATGGATCAGCTGGGAGAGTTTAATACGTTTCAGTAAGTAGCCATATCTACGAGCAATAAAAACCGACCTGAAGATGATAACGGAAGTTCATCATGTTGCCCGGCTTTGTCAGTCTACCGGTTTGTTCACACCATTAGTTGTCGGTACAACCAAACCGAGACAGCATGTTTAAATTTTCAAGAGAAACACACGTCTTTGAACTCTGCAGATTGCTACTATTCAAGTGATGAACTCTACTTCGAATTCCGCAGATTTGATACTAATTAGGTGACGTACGACCTGGAATTCTGCAGATCTGCTACTACAAAAGAACTTGCTTAGCATGGAGGATCTACGAGTGAGTAATCGATGGCATTGCTGTCTACCTCTTCTTTTAATTAGGAAAAGCTTGAAGTGATAGGCGCTGTGTCGGGACGATAAAGGAATTTGGTCCGGGGCCAGGCTAATGATTCGGCCCTTTTTTTTAGCAACGTACTAAATTTCCGCGTGCTCTTTTTTTCTGCAATAGTGGCTGAAATGGTCACTGAAATTTAGCTTTTCGCTTGAGAAATGAAGGTGTTGTGTGTGGGATTTTCCGTAATCCAAGGCTGCTCAAAATGACAATACTCAACTAAAGAAAATGTCAAAGCGGTGTTCCTTCATATGACACAATCTGTTTTGTCTTGTTACTGGGTACTTTGTTTGATGACAACCAAATTTGGTTTAATTTGATTTGTTGACAATGTGCTATCCTTTAAGTAAGATTCTCTCTGCGTATGAAAAGATCCCCTCTACGTGTAGAAAGATTCCCTCACACGTATGGAAAGATTCGACAAAATATTGCTCAGGACATAGAGAGAGTATTCTAGAGAGCAGATCTTAAGTCCAAAAACTGAGACACGTCTAAGTTTCTTAGAAAATAAATAAATACAAGTGAAGCGAAGACAAGTCGTAACATGGGAAAAGCAAAAGAAAACTCGAAAATTAGGAATACATGTATTGTAACAAAAGACAACAAGTAAATGGTACCAGTAGTTGTCAGGATAGTACATTCATTTGACTCCTGTCTGTCTTTTGCTTACATGTTATAGAATGCGCCACCTCAACTCAATATGCGGCGATGGGTCGATCTCGACAATTTTGCATCAGAGGTTACCACCGAAAGATTGTGCGAAAAGGAAACGGAATGTGTGGCTTTCAGCATTTTCTCCGGGTAAATGCGCATTGATCTGGGAGAGTGTCATACGTTTCTATAAGTAGGTTCAAGCAATAAAAACCGATCTGAAGATCATGACAGATGTTCATCTTGTTGCCACCTTTGTCAAACCAGCGTACCAAATTCAGACGTACGGCATGTTAATCAGGTGATGAACCAAATTGGTTTGCTCTACTTACTTAACATGAAGGATTTATCATTTATGAGTGAGGGACGACATTTCTATCTACCTGTCTTTATTAGGAAAAGCTCGAAGCGATTGGTGCTGTATCGTGTGCGAGAAAGAAATTTGAGCTGGGGCCAAAACCTATTAATTCAGCTTTTTTTAGCAATGGTACTAAATTTTCCTGTACTCTTTTCTGCAAAAAGGCGTATAGTGCAACTGAAATGGTCACTGAATTTAGCTTTACATCCTAGAAAAGAAGATAGTGTGCGTGTGGGCGGCGTTTTCGGTAATCCAAAGCTATTATCATTGCCGCAGTTCACTACTTTCAGTCACATTCCTTCTATATTTGCTTTAAGATCACCTATTCTTCTAAAGTATTTAAAAAATGGATGGCAAAAGCTCTGCCTACTCATATCACACACGAAAAGAATAGTACAAACATAGCCATATGTCCCAAAAAGACATGTTGAGAAAATAAAAACCATTGCACATATATATGATACTATAGGTGGAGTGAATTGCCGCTTTTAAGAGTAGATCATGATTTTATTTTTCAGAAAATAATAGTAGATGGTGATGCATAAATGTGTACACACCCAAATCCCATTAAGTGGGCTGTGCACAGGTAGGTGTGCTCAGAGATTACCAACAAGTTGTTGCAATCAGTGGACAGAAGCAGGTCTCTGTCACATAGATCTCTGAATTTCCAAACTTACTTTTGATTATTTTTTTTGAAAGGAGGTTCAAACAAAATAATCTGCTGATTCTGATCTGCACTGCTGAGAAACTTGCAGCTGCTGTGGTGAGCTTCAGACAGGGACTGCACTTAAATAGCTACCTTAATTCAGTGGGCAGGATGAGCCTAGCCGGTGCAGGTGTTAGTTGGGTGGAGGCTGACGTCCCCCAACTCAAGTGCCGCTCGCCTCTGCTCCTCACAATTCCGGCTGATCTGATGATACACGGCAAAAGGCGCCCGATATAGCGGTTTTCAGCTGTAAAGAGAAACGGCTCGTCTTTTTCTTGTTCTCCTTTTCTGCATTTTTTCTTCTTATTATTTCTATTTTTGTGGGAAATTAATCGTGAATGAGACACCGACCGACTCGACCAGATTTGCGACGCATCTGTCCAGTGAGGTTGTTCAGTCAGTTTATGGCCTTGAGATAGAGGCCAAAATTTTGCCGGAAATGCTTTGGCCAGTTGCAGTGAGCTGACCTTGGGGGGGTCTTGTCCTAGCGACTGAAACTGTTGGTGGCTTGCATGCTTTGTCACCAGCATGCAATGCAACCTCTTATCACCATGAGTGACATATCACATATCCATATCTCATATTTTGGCAGCATTTGGGTATTTGTTTTCCAAGGAGGGAAAAAAGGATCACCTGCTTTGTAGCGGTAGACCCTTTCTTTTCCATCTTTTCATTTGGAGAAAACAAAATTGAGTTGATTGTAGCCTACAGTCCAGATGAAAAGATGCATTCCACTCAGCAAAAGAAAAGGAGAAGACTGCACTCTCTTGATCTCTGTTTTTTGCTTTAGTTTCTTCAGAGCAACCTTGAGTTCCATCAACATACCAGTTTTTCCATGCAGTGATAGGCTGCTATGTAGAATCTCCACCTGTCAGATAAGGATGGCATCCATCAGGTACTCTCATGAGAATATACCACTATCTGATACCTAACATTGCCATTGAGGCCATCGCAATAATTTAACCATGCAGCAGTGCACACACTTTCTTCAGAAAGAGAAAAATGCAGTGCCCTTCTACTGCTTTCTGAATTTCATTGCATCCCAATCCAATTCACACAGTTGCTCCCACAAACACAAACCATTTGCTGACTGAACCCACTGCTGCATTGCCCCTCATCCAAGCTGAATCACCAGGTCAATGGATCCACCGAGGCGCCATGACGCTCTTGCGCCTCGCACACAGTCGACCGGTCGACCCATTGCCGACTTGGACCCGAAAGGAGCCTCACCACCCCACTTGAAGTGGCCAAGTGGGGAACAAGCTGAAACGCAGTGAGCTCATGGCCACTAGCACCCTGATTCAGATCATGCGATGTGTTGCACTCACCCGGTACTACGTTGTGCCGTCTTTTCCTTGAGGGCTGTTACAGTGTCCATTTCAGGGTCCATCCATCTATCTCCCGAAGCAGTGGGTGAATGGATGGTTGAGCAGGGACCAGGTGCGTCACCCTTGGCAAGGATCTGCATATTGACATGGAAAAGTTTGGACAAAAATCTGAGTGCATGCATGCATGCTATACCATTCCTTTCTCTATTGAGAAATAGCACATTTGACATTCTTTTCGTATCACTTGCGACATAGGTTTCACATTCAGAAATATAGTACATAGGTTTCATATACACTGAATGTTGGCCCAAATGACCACTCAAAAGTTAAATTTAAGTAAAGATGAGTGAGTACTTTCTCAACCTAGAGATGACCCATTAGTTATATTCACTACCTGAAGTTGGTGGGTAGAGTTTTCTGGTAAGATCTTGAGGAAATCAAATGGTTGACAATTAAAGAGGGAAAAGGCTCAGGTTATTCCAGGTTGCAGGAAACGTGTGCCTGTCAATCTCTTTTCCATGGGGGCAGCCGTTACTGTCGTACTACTATAGAGAAGTTGTGTAATTGGATCTCTCGTGTACCACTCATCCGCATTATGCGTGCCACTGAAAATCGAGTAAGTGCATCCTCTTTTCCTCAATATGTTGGTCCTCCAAGATAATATATGTGTATGGCCTTCAGTGGATACCAGATCAAAAGACATGGGCCTGATTTGATACCACAAGTACAGCATGCTCTCCTACCTGGTTCATAAGTTTCGTCATGGGCTAAAGGCTAGTACCTATATTGCTCTACAGACAAGCAATCAAACTGTGACATAACATCTTATATTTGTGGGCGCGACGAGACGGTCGACAAGGCATTGCTGCTTTCAGGTTGCTTACTTACCAGAATCTATCTCTGTTCACCGGTAGATATTTGGACACGACCTTTCCTCTGGCGTTCCTCATTCCATCGACGAGGTAGCACCACGTCGATCCCAGCACTCGGACGAAGGAATCTGCTCATCATGAAGTTGACGAGGGGGTTGTTCGTGCCGGTCTCGCAGCCTAGACTGGCTTCGTGCATCTCCGTGGTCACGTTGCTGCCATGTTGCGCCACGTTTGTGAAGTAGAAATTCCAGTTGGGATAGAGTTCATTCAGTTCTGCCGATAACTTCCTGCGTTTCAAACATTATGAGAGCTGAGGTTCAGACTAACTGCAGAAATGCAATAAAAAGCAGGATATATTGCAATAGCACCAAATGGAGGAATTGGGAGCTAAGTTTTGCCAGATGTTCCTGAGACTCCTTCGGCAGAGGCACGCAGCCACTGCCATTTCACAAGCCTTGTCCCCCATCCTTACATGCATGCTGAGAAGAGGTCTGGGTATACATGGTTCATGCTCTGACCACACAAGACGTCAGACGTCAGATTCCGAACTTCCCACAATATTGTTATCCTGCAATTGTGACTCTTCTGTTTACCTAATCTGAAAAGGTAGAACTCAGAGCAATAAAATTAGATGGCAGCTTTCGCTGCAGAACCTCCAGTGGATCAAGATCGTTCTGAACATTTTCAAGAACCAACTTTGCCACCTGCATACCGAATGCAGAAAGCCTGGACACATTCAGTAGTCTGCACATATACTCGGTCCGGAACATCATTAGGGGCCAGTTCTTTTGGGCGGCTTAAAAAATAAGCTGCCTCTCCCCGGCTTAAAAAATAAGCCACTCCCAAAATTTGTTGATACTTCTATATTAGTTATCCCATAACTAGTTCAGAAGCCCCAATGAATGAGGGAGGCGGCTTATAGAAAAAGTCGGGGAGGAGACGGCTTATTTTTTAAGCTACCAAAAGAACAGGCCCTAGGTATCTTACTGGCTGATGCATGCAATCAATAACATTGTCATAAACAGTGATGGCCAATCACATAAATATAGAACCAATGCTGTTTGGAATAGCAAGGCATACATAGAGGGAGGCACAGCTTGGATCAAACTAGTGCAGCTGCAAATTAGATCAAATGGGACCACAAGGCTCGCTCAACACATAGGAAAACAGAACACTGTTGTCCAAAGTAATTGGTTCTATGAATTTCGTACCAAGTAGACTTAAAAAATGGAAAGGCAAATCTGAATAAGGGAGGAACCCCTAGTAAGAACTAATTGGAATTACACGTTGCTTTGCAAAAGCAACATATATGTCACTCAATATAACTCCTGGAGCAATCCCAAATCTGGGCAGCTGGCAGGCAGGCATAGCAAAATTATTTGTTTGACTCAACCAAAACTACATGCGGCCACCTTTCTTCAGGGGAAGATACTCTCACTGTAACAATACTACGTAGGATAAGACAGCATAAGCTCCATTTCCATTACACATTCTAACTGACCTGGTGCGAAATTCTGTCTTAGAAAATCCAAAGTTCCAACCTGAAGACACCGCAGACAAAAACGTCGTTTCTGGACAGCACCCCCATGGCAGTTTTTTGCTACATCCAGTAACTTTCTGGCATCCTTGTTCTTCACATGGCATTTCCGTGGAACAGCAGGCAGAGGGTAACTCTTGCATCAGCAACTTGCAACGCATGTCTCAGCTATGCAAAGGGCGTGATCTGGATAATTTAAGAGGAACGAAACAAATGCATTGCAAGCACCAAAAATATGGAAGACTAATCACAGTTGCTGATGGAATCCATTACCCGAAACAAGACCTCCGTTCGCTTTGCAGAAGGTAATCATCACCACGGTTACTCCGCTATCATGAAAAAAGCAACGCATCCTTCTGTACTGAATAAGAAATCACATCATTCAATGGTGTAAACTGGAGATGTGGACTATTGCAGTAGAGCAATCTCAATTGCAGTACAGCAGCCAATCTCAGAGTGCACGGTCGCCGGCGTCTCCCAATGCTCCGTTCCACGTGCGTCTCCGCCGCGTGGAGCTAGGATGGTTAATCCCTAGCCGAAGCGCGCATCGCCTCCATCTCCCTCGCCCTCTCCGGTCTCCGGCGAGTCCTCCCCCGTTTCCGGCCGGCCACCTCTTCTGCTCCGCGGTGGCGCAGGCATCCTCCAAGAGGTCAGGGATGGGTAAGAAGGAGCTCGCCAAGGGGATGGATGAGAAAGAACTCGCGGCAGCGGCAGCGGCGACGGAGGGTCCCGGCCGGCCGGCGGTCTGCGCGATTTGGGGACGAGGCAGTGTTGGGTGTTTTTTTTCTCTCTTTCTCTGACGGGAATGACGAGGCAGCGGTGTGTTTCTTTATGCCCACTGGTCCACCTATTCTGGTCCACTATGATCCAGCCCACGAAACAGCCGAAGGCCCAATAAAATAATCTCTTATTTTCTTCTCAAAAAATAGTAATCTCTTATTAATTTCTGCACACGCATCCGAAAATTTTGAAAAATGATAATTTTTTTTCTAAAAAGGAGCATATATATATATATATATATATATATATATATATATATATATATATATATATATATATATATATATATATATATATATATATATATATCGCTGGCATCTCATTCCCCTCTACATTATTGATGTTTCCGGTATATAAAAAAAAGCATAATTATCCAAGTAGTCGTTGTTTTCTTTTTAATGACTCATCAGGGAATTTTCACCTGTCTATACTACTCACAGGTGCAAACGAAGTTCAGTGTGAGAAGTGGTTATTATGACGCCATGACATGGCGTCTACCTTTTGGCGGAAGACTTAAACGTCTCTTCGGAACCTTTGCGATCATGCCGGCTTGAGTTTGGTCTTCTATGGATTTTCTGTCATAGTTTTGGGAAATATCAAGGTGCAAAAGATGAAGACTATAAATAAATTTGAAGGGCTTTGATATAATCTGTAGCTTTATCACAGACTCTTGTTGTTTACATGTGTCCCGGTTTAGTTGTTTGAACTCAGTACATGCTTCTACATTAGCCCATATACTCACCCTTATAAACACACGCACACCCTATCCCTACATAAATCTAGAAAAATACGAGCACGAGCGCCAAGTCTAGAATTTGAACCCTGATGGGCTGGTTCCACCATAAAGAACCCAACCATCTGAGCTAAGCTCAACTCGCATGTTCCAGTAAATCGAAGTATCCAAAGACCGTTTTTTTTTTGGAAAATGATTCAATACGACCAACCGACCCAACTTTGCGCCGGCTGCTTCGTGCGTCACTCGATCTAAACTAATTGTGCCTCTCACAACCCGCCTTAGAGCGTCTCTAGGAGATCCCGTATATCACGGTACCGTAAAAACATTACATGGGAAGCCTAAAACCTGTTTTGCGATCCCATGCAGGCTGCAGCGGAAAAAATCCCGTAAAAGTTTACTGTAAAACTGAATATTTCCCATGGTCTTCTTCTTCTTCTTTCTCTCTCGCGTCTGCCCGGCCGCGCGAAATTTAGTTAGCCCCAATCACCAAAAACCGAACATAGAGTTGAGAGGGACTCGTAGGCATCCACCTAATGACACTGCACGATGAGAACTAGTGCAGCACGGAGGGACATGGTGGTCGCGACGCACTCTACTTCCGCTCGTTGCGGGCCACGAGCGCCACGCTGCTTCAATTCGCCACTGCCAAGGCCGACAGCCTGCAAGGCTCACGGCCCCGCATGGACCTGCTCACCCAACCCTGGTCGCCAGCATCAGCTGCGCTGGAGTTCCTCCGCCTCGTGTCGGGTGACAACGAGACCATGTCCAGGACGCGAAATCCAGGTGGCTGGGCAGGGCGGTGGCTGCCGAATCCGGGCGGGGCAGCAGGCGGAGCGGTGTGGTGCAGAGTCGACGGGAGCGCCCGGATCCGGTGTCGACGGGATGGGAAACGAGGAGAAAAGCTTGCGCTTTAATCTCCGCGGCCTTGTAAATCAGAACACCCCGCTGTGGCTCATGGGACTTATATATCCGGACTGAGGTAGAACCGTGGAACGCGGCGCCACGGCCCGAAGAGGCGACGCACCGGTGACGCGGGTCGGTGCAGCCGGGAGAAAAACCACGGGGCGGCGGCGCTGCGGTCCGACGGGGCGACGCAGCGACAGCCCGTTGCTCGATCGATGGAGAGGCGCGCTTGTACTCGATACGGTCTTCACGGGACCCGTGGAGGCACCCGCAACAGACGGGCCAAGTCGGTCGCGCGGCGGCAAGTGGGTGATCAAGCCGATCGCGCGCGAGGTCGATGACGCCGCTCGATGAAGGCGGGGTGGCGGCGGAGTCCGAGAGGAAGCCGCCGACGACGGACGGCGTTGGATGACGTGCGGACGAGTGCATCAGCATCGAAACCCAGGCTGCCAAAGCAGCGCCGGCGCCCGGGCAGCAAGGCCCGAGCTACCAACGGAGTAGCGGCGCCCAAACTCGAGGCAGCCGACGAACCTGACGCAGCTGGGAACGAGGCCGGCGAGGCACACCATAGGGCCGCCGTGCAGACGCGGTGGAGGCGGGAGCGATGGATGGCATGGATCGATGGGCGGGCCGGTGCGCGAACGGCGGCTGTGATGGGCCGCCGCATCACGCGAGGCCGCTGGGTCGGGGCGATGCAGGAGTCCAGTCGGAGCAGGGCGGTGACGGCCGGCGCAGGGCGACGGCGGGCCGATGCGCGAACGGCGGCTGGCCCTGAAGGGCTGCCTCGACGCGCGTGGCCGCCAGGTCGGAGGAGAGGTCGGCCGATCGCGCCGGTGTTGGAGTAGAGGCGCGCGACGGGGGTCGACGGCGACGGCGGGCGACGCAAACCGATCAAGCATAGATCGGAAAACCAAAAAGAAAACACCGATCAAAACGAGCGGCGAGAGAGCGAAAAAACCCGGAGCAAGGGCTCGGGAAAAAGACTCTCTAGAGCAGTCGGTCAACACGACCGGCGGACGAACCCTAGGTACGGGCGGCGTGGCCCCCGTCGGCGATCATGGAGGCTGACCGTCCCGGGAGCGGCGCGCGGGTGCGGAAGTGGCGGCTAGGGTTTAGGATCGGGGTAAGGCTGATACCATGTTAGAAGGAAGAGAGGGATTTGGTGGAATAGTTCGTTATATTGATTGAGCCTCGTAGGCATATACATAGGAGTACAATGACCAACTTGGGATACAAGACAAGGCAGGACCAAATCCTAGTCTATCATATACTTCCTAATAATCATATACTCAACATCGAGCACCGCTGGACGAAGCCCGTGCGGCACTGGCGGCGGTGGGGCGGCTGGTTCTGCTCCTGTGTAGCACTCGAGTGGCACGGGATGCTCGGCTGCGATGGGAGACGGGTCTCGTCTAGGCAAGCGGCGGCTGGTCTCGGCGGTGTGTGCATGTCATGGCTGACACACCAGGTGCGCATCGTGGCGGCGACGCGCGTGGGGACCCAGTGAGATCCGGTGGACGTGGTGGATTGTGGGACCTCCCCTTACGGGCCGGTCTCTAGCCAGATCCGTCTGGATTTGGCACGGGAGGGGCATTGTGCATCAGGCTCTCTGCTGGAAGTGGACCGCGGCGGCGAGGTGCTGGCCTTCCACGCATGTGATGGCCACCGGAGGCGCTACGGTCCACAGCTTGGCGGTGGTGATCTAGATCCGATTGGGCGGATGGTGGTGACTGCAGACTGTACTGCAACGACTTCCTACGACTCCACGACAGTGGTGGTTATCAAATGGTCTTCGTGGAAGGTAATCTCTTCTGATCCGATGGTTGAATTTGTCAGTGAGATAAAAATTATGGACGACAACTTGACGCAGAGTTATGGTGGTGCAGTGGCAGCGGCCCCATCATATGTAGCTGCCGGGATTGTGGAAAAGTGATGGTAACAACACATAAGGGACATCGATGGTTGTGCTACTTGGCCACCCGGTCTCGAGCTCCGCGGTGAAATCTAGGCCTGGCCGAGGTGGTTATATCTGACAATGACGATGTTTTTATGTCGTTTACCTTGTTGAAGGCATTTCTCGGATATGCTTGGACTGGTTTTCAGGGTGAAAAGTCTAGATTCTAGCCTTGAGTGGTTGGATCCGATGACGGTGGCGCTTAAGCGTCGCTCCGTTCCTATAGGCGATGTTGTTGAAGAACCTTATTGTTGGTGTGATGTCATTAGATGGTTGGTGTGGATATAATCATTGTTATAGTCTGTTGATCGTGATATGATCGCTTTGTGTTTTTCCTCGCCGACACATAGCTTTGGTCATATATAACTGTGCTATTTGTCAACGTGTTTTTGTGTGCGTGTGTTGGTGTTACCTATATGCATCCTAATTATGCAAAAGCCGGTTGTGTGTTCATTATGTTTGTATTATCTTGATGATCCATTTTAAGCCAATAAAATTCATCTTTATCATAAGAAGTACAAGTTTGCCAGTGAGTGCAGCTAGTTGTACAAAATAAATTAATATGTACTCCTTCTCTTCCGGTTTATAGGGATCGATTCAAAATCTCATCAATCAAGATAGATGATGACTGATGAAATATTTTTTATAATTTGCAGAAGTACTCACCTAATGCGCTTGTTTAAAAAAATGTATTTACCAATGCATTAATTGCAATGCATGCATGTGTGGTCAATAAATAACCAAGTAGTTTCACATGCATAGGTCACTTTTATCATAATTTTTGTTTGCAAAGATTTAATGCACCTTAAAATCTAAACATATGATGAAAAGTAATAAAAATAAAATTTATAAAATAAAAAAAAATAAAATTTTGAGACGAGCCCTATACACCATAACCCAGAATGAAGGTAGTAGAATGGGAGTTGCGCTTGACCACCTAGCTCTGTGATGGTACCCTCAGTGACACGCACACGAAAGCAGCCAGGCTTTTCTCTTCAAGTTTTTTTTATTTTGCGGGGTGCTTTTCTCTTCAAGTTGGTGCAATTGTAAATCAAGACAGAGACTACATCGAACCACGACACGATCACTCTGCCAGAAAGGACATGGATAGCGAGCGTTCGTTGGCTTATCCGTCCTCCACAGCACACACACCCCCAAAAGGTGGTGTCCTCTTTAAGAATACAACGTAATGCAAAAAATCACCACCCGGTCCACCATGCGCAATCGTAATGCAAAAAATCACCACCCGGTCCACCATGTGGTCTCCCTGATTAGTTTCGTACTCCATGGTAGTGACGCCACAATGATATATTAGGAGGTAATAGCATCCCAGATACCCTAACTTGCACCCAATGTGATGATTCAGTCCCAAAGTTGCAAAACTTGACCAAACCGTACCCCAACTTGCATCTCATGTGATGATTTAGTCCCAGGCCAATCAGAGCTCGCCAATTGGCTGGACCGGTCAGCGCACGCAGTTTTGCACAAAACCCCCTGGCGTTTCCCTGAATCAACCCGCAGTATAGCACACCTGAATTAAATCTGTCGGAGGAATCGAGTTCACGTCCGGTCCAGATCCAGCTCCACTCGTTCCCCATCTGCCCCCTTGCCCCCTCAGCTCCAGCATCAGCTTCTCCACGCCGCCAGCAAGCTCGCCGCCGCTGTCCAGCTCACCGCCGCCGTCCAGGTCGCCCCCATGGTATCTTGGAGTGAAGGATCGAGCTCGTCGTCCGACGGCTACTCTGTGACAAGTGAGGTTAGTTCTTGACTATGTCTGTGACAGTTAGGGATTGAGCAAAAATGGGGAAGGGTGTATGTTCTTGAGTAGCAAAATTTCAACATAGATGATGCCTGCCTCTTTGCTGACTAGAATATGTTGTAGGCTCCTGCTCCTGCCACCATTTTCTGCTCTGAGTGGACAGGCCTTGCTCCAGATCTTGCAGCTAGATGTGAACACCAGTGTGTGTGTGAGAAGTTTGTGTGCTTTGAATCAGTTGATAGTGGAAGGAGGTATCTTGCTTGTGCACAAAAGGTTAGTAGATCTACCAAACTTGCAATGTGTCATCTTACTTTGATCTGTATAAGAGTGTGCCATCTAAATGTGGAGGAGTGCATTTTCAGTTAAGAGCATCTAGTTTGTGAACTTAATTGAATCTTTGAGTTAACAGCATCTTGTTAGTGAACTTAACTGAATTCAAATGAACTAACTGAACTGAACTGAATTTAAATGAAATAACAGAACTTAACTGAATTAGAATGAAATAGCTGAACTTATCTGAATTTAAATTCAGTTAACTGAACTTAACTGAATTCAAATGAACTAACTGAATTCTATCTTATCTGTTAGGAAATACCTAAATGCAAGTTTGTGGAGTGGATTGACCCTGAATGGCCTGCCACTCTAAAGATGAGTTTAGCCAGGGTTTGGGGCATGTATGATGATGAGAACAAGCTAAGGCTCAGGGAAAGTGTAGTTCTTGCTGAAGAAAATTTTAGGGTTGTGAAAGAGAAGGAAAAGATGGAAAATGATCTGAGGTTTTTTAAACTAGATTTTGCTAAGATGGTGGGTGACAAGGAGTAGGCAATTACTGAATTGGGCAATGCAAGACTTGCTCTTTCTGACCTAAAGGAAGAGCTTGAGAAGAAGAAGATGTCTGATAAATCTACCACTAGCATTCATCAGGTTGTGAGGGCTAAGGCAGAGAAAGAGAGGGATGAGATGAAGCAACAGATGGACAGCATGAAGGAAGAGTTGGACAAAGTGGTGTCATAGAGGGATGAGCTGAAGAAGGAGAAGAAGAAACTAGAGTATACGATTGGTGATCTATTCAGGCACAAGGAGGAGACCAAGAGCAAGATAAGGAGGGTGAAGGAGATCTTAGATGAATTTGAGTAATTCATTGTTGGTGCAATGCTGCCTTAAGTTGGAGCTATTAATTAGTCGTACTTCTTTACTGAACTTGGTTTATTTGTATGCCAGTATCATCTAAGGCACTGAATTTGTCTGACTGCTTTTAGTTAACTGAATTTGTATGACTGCCCAAGTTATGTTGTTGCAAGGTGTTATTAGACTGAATTTGCTTTTAGTTAACTGAATTTGTATGACTGAATTTGCAAGGTGTTATTAGATAACTGAATTTTTGACAGTGTTACTGAATATTCAGTAAACTGAATGACCAGTTCACTGAAGATTCAGTTACATGCAAATGTAGTTAACTCAATTTGTCTCTCTCTGTTTGCATGTCCAGTTTCCTGAATTTATAGTTAAATGAATTATGAGTCTAACTGAATTCTAGTTAACTGTATCAGTTAACTATACAGTTAACTATATTTGTTTCAGTTAACATGACTTTAACTGAAGATAAGTTATTTAACTGTATTTGTTTCAGTTAACATGAGTTTAACTAAACTCTAGTAAAAATGTGCAGAATTGGAACTAAACAGAGAATAAGTAGTATAGATTTAGTACATACTTACCACCTCCTTCTTGACAATGTCAGGCACCTCTGGCAGCAGGTCCACGCCAATGGGGAGGTCCCTATCGCCCTCGTTGCCGACGACGACGGGAGCCAGCATGACGACGTCGTCCGGCTCGTCGTCAGATAGCACCACCACCTCTATCTCCTCCTCGCCTGAAGACTCGCTATCCGGCTTGTAGCCAGAGTCAGAGTCGAAGTCGTCAGAGTAGGATTCATTGTCGGAGGAGGGTTGGACGTCGGAGACGTCGTCGTGGACGAGCAGGTCGGGCTTGAAGCGGTCCCAGTAGGCGGTGTTGACCGGCGCTGGGAGGGCAAGGACGACGTCGTCGACGCGCTGCATCCTGGAGGCAACGCGGAACGGATCCGGGTGCGGCGACGGCGTGGTGGCGGAGCGGTACATCCACCACCGCGCGCGCTGCCTCGGATCGTCCGACCGCGTCTCGGCCATTGCGAAGCGCAAGACCAGGACCGGAGCTATGCCGGGTGCGGGCATGGCGCGACGCTTCTCGTGGTCAGTCATGACCTTTACGAGGCCACGCGCGTGGTGGAGGAGCATCTCGCCGAAGGGGAACCACCGCGCTATCTCCTTCAGGTCCGCGCGGAGCGCGTCGTCGTCGCCGGCCAGATCCTCGATGGCCCTCTGCCATGCGGGGGTGTTGTCCATGGCGGCGGCGGTGGCGTGGAGCTCGGCGGCGAGGGTTTTCTTGGTGGAGCGGGGTGGCGGGGAGACCGAGGAGCGAGCTGCGACGTGGGTGGACTTGGAGCGAGGTGGAGTTGAGTGGAGTTGAGGTGGTTGGCTTTAAAGGCCTAGGAAACCGAATCGGCGGAGCGACCGAGCTAGTGGAACGGTGGGTCTGCTTAACTATAGTGCGTGGTACTATCTAAACAAATCACTACTACTATCACACTGGCAATGCAGTTAGGTTTGCTATTCACAGGTCCTGGGTTTGATACCCAGGACAAACTTTTTCAAAAATTATTTTTAATTAACAACAGCAGTATTCACTCCAGTACTCACTTAACAACAGCAGTATTAACTCCAAAACATTTTTTAAAGTTTTTTTTCAGTCAATAGCAGCAAAATTCACTTCAGTTAACACCACAGAATTCAGTTAAATTCAGTGAACAGCAAAATTCAGATATGTTGCAACATTCAGATATCTTCCAAGATTCAAATGTCTTCCAGCATTCAGTTAACTCATAATTATAATATTTAATTACAAAAAGGGCAATGTATGCCATGGTTTGCCATCCAGAAATTAGGCAATATATGCCACATTTTGCCATCAAAAAAGAGGCAATTTATGCCACAGTTTGACATAACAAAAAAGGCCAGTTTATGAGTTACATAAGTATAGGCCTTGTCAAAAAATGGTGCCTGAGAACTACCACTAGATCAGGCAGCAGGAAAATCATCAGGAGGAGCATTTTGGTCAGGAATATGACTGGCAATGTCATCTCCAAACATCAGCCACCATGCCCTCTCACCTGCTTGGCCTCCTCTTCCTCTCCCTGCATCTGAATTTTCTCCTCTCCATGCATTCACATTACTACCTCCTCTCCCTCTCCTAGCACCTGGATTTGCTCCTCTCCCTCTCCCAGCACCTGGATTTGCTCCTCTCCCTCTCCCAGCTTCTGGATTTGCTCCTCTCCCTCTCCCAGCACCTGCATTTGCTCCTCTCCCTCTCCCAGCACCTGCACTTCTTCCCTCCACTGACCCTGCATCTGCACCGGCACCTCTTCCTGGAGCTGAGACTGCACTTGCTCCCCTTCCTCTTCTTGCATTTGGATGTACCTCTCCTCCGCCTCTCCTTTTCTTTCCTCTTGCAATGTCAGCTTCAGTTCTTGCCCTTGTCTGCCTAGCAATATTCATTTCTGTAGTCACCCTGGGTTGTGGTATTTCAGCCCCAGCAGTAGCAACAAATGAAGAGAGCTCAGGCAGTGGGCCATGGACCCTTTGAGGAGGTCTTCTTGCTCTTTCCCTGCTGGCCATGTTAAAAACCATACTAGTTGGTGACTCAGTAGGATCCAACCTAGGATCTGGCCTGTTTGGAAAGATGTTCTGCAAAGAAAGATGTTCAGATAAGCTCATTTTAGGGAGTTCATGCATTAGAGCCAACTGTGCAAAATGAGATGCAACAGAAGCATACCTGAAGAAATGTTGGATCATCATAGTTATCATCAACAAGCTCTACTCCTTCTGCAACTAGTGCTTCCTGCCACCTGTAGTGCCCTTTCCTGTTGTGGTCAGCTCTGCCACAAATTGAGCAGTGCATTGCCACACCTTTTTTGTTCAAATATCTAACACCATTCCTGCTTCTCTTTTCTTCTGGTGTTTTCTTCCTGTTTTTCTTTGGCCTTCCCAACTGTTTAGTGAAAACTGGTGGATATACTTTGTCTCCATTCTGTTTCTCCCAATGCTTTGGATCTCTAAGTGGAACCAGAGTGTATCCATATGCTTTCAGATAATTCTCCACAGTGTAGCAGTCATGAACCATTGTCACTGGGTCAATTCTCTCCTCCCTGCAGCATGCTATACTATGGCCACATGGTACTCCAGAGAGCTGCCATCTCCTGCAGTCTCAAGTGTGCAAGCACAAGTCAACTGTATAACTAGAGTTACCAGACTGAACTCTGAACAATTGTTGGCCAGCTTCAGAGACATGGCAATTAGCAGCAAACTCAGTGTTCTTGTCTAGTTTCTTCTTGATCTTTGGGCATATTCTCTGCCCTGCCCACTTCTCTATGGCCTCTCTCTGTTTACTCACTAGCCTTTGCATGATCTTGTAAAAAATGTATTCCAGCATTGACAGCACTGGCATCTCTCTGCCCTCCAGAATGTAGCTGTTAAATACTTCAGAGTTATTGTTCAGCAGAATATCACACTTGGGAAAGACACTAAAAATGATTTACACCATGTCTTTGGATCAAGTCTTTCAGTCCAGTGGATGGCAGCTGCACTGTGTCCATCCATTTTCTCACAGTTTTGGCTCCACTTAACCCTGTTTGGTGCTCTTGCAATGGCCCACAGATCTTGCTTCAGTTGCTCTCCTTTGTGCTTCTCATTGAAATTCTGATAAATATGCCTAACACAAAACCTATGCTCAGCATCTGGCCAGATTTTTTGCACAGCATTGATCAAACCTTTCTGCTTGTCACTCATAATAGTGAAAGGAGCAGTATTTGTGATGTTAAGGTCATCTCTCAATGTAGTGAGAAACCACTCCCAAGAACTGGTGCACTCTACTTCTACCCAACCCATTGCAATGGGGAAAATGCAGTCATTAGGATCAATACCCACTGCACTAAGCAACACTCCTTTAAACCTATTTTTCATGTGACAACCATCAATGAGAATAATAGGCCTGCATCCCTTGAGCCAACCCCTTTTGCATGCATCATAAGACCAATATAGTTTCAGACATTTCCTGCCCTGTGGGAAATCTTTGTCTCTAACAACCTCAGTTGACAGAAGAAATGTAGACCCAGGGTTGGTATTCCTCAATTCATGACCATAGTCCCTAAGCCTACTGAACTGTTCTTCTTCATCACCATGGATCTCCTTAGTGCTGCAGTTCTTGCCCTAGCTAGCTTCCATCTGTTAGGGGTGACATGAAATTCATTGGTGATCTTTCTTGAAAATGTACCTAGTGACATCTTCTGGTCATCTCTGAACTCATTTATGAAATACTTGCACAGGAATTTTGCTGTCAGTGACCTTATCTTCCATTTCTTCTAACATATATGTTCTCCATAGTAAGTCTTGATGACAAACCCCCCCTGTCCTGTTGTCATTGCCAGCATACAGATACCATGGGCAACCATTTTCACAAACTGCTTCAAGTCTCCTCTTGTCATTCTTTATCTTCTTGATCTGCACTCTGTTTCTAACTGAATATGCAGTAAGTGCATGTCTTAGCTCAACCACATCAGCAAATACCATCCCTACTTTAAACACAGGGGAAATCATGTCCACCTTTGCATTGAAAGCTTTAAACTTGTACCTAAGTTCATCTGCTTGCTCAGTTGATAGGTTGAGATCTTCATCCTCAAGCAAGTATTCAGGCTCCACATCATCCTCATCTTGATCAGCTTCTTCATCAACATCAAAGTCAATGTTGTCATCATAAAGATCATCATCACCATCATCTATGTCATAGTCACTGTCACTGAAATCAGAATCTGAAACAACTACATCTTCAATAACTGTTTCTCCATCTTCAGTTAGCATGTTGTGCTCAGCACCCTCAATAAGCAAACTATGTGGGTCTGTTCCAATTGGTGCAATCTCTAACAAGGGATCTTCAGTTAGCATGTTCTGCTCAGCACCCTCAATAAGCAAACTCTCTGGGTCTGTTCCATTTGCTGCAATCTCTGACAAAGGATCTTCTACAAAGACTGAAACTAGGCTATGGGAAGGGGATGCACTTGCTGCTGCAAAACTTGTTGTTGATGTTATGAAAGATAGGGGCAATGTGCACACCAAGTCAGACCTGAAGTTGCTGATGAAATCTGTATGGTCAACCATGACTACAAGCATCTTATGCTCAACACTAGCTCTGATAATATGTTGCACATCCTCATCACTGCTAATTCTGATCAAACCATCTGAGATTGGTTTATTTGGTTTGCTGAAGTAAATGATGTGCTCACTCACAGGATATCCCAACCAAACCAAGTGTTGTTCAAGGAATGCATAAGAGAAAGTGCCAGAGTCAACAAAGTCTAGCACCTCAACAGAAGGGTTCCAGTACTCCAGGTTTCTGATTGGGCCACAGAAAATTCCACCATGCTCAAGTTCCAGTGTAAAAAATGGACTGTCCACCCTTTCTCCATTTGCTGCATCACACACTGTATTCAAAACAAACATGCATCAGTTGAGAAACAAATATTCAGTTAACTGAATATTTAGTTAACTGAATAAATTAGTCAATTGCATCAGATTTAACATACTTGAACAACAGCTTAACCTTTCAGTTACCTACAGTAAGCTGAAAAAGATTCAGTTAACTACAGTACTTGACAAAATTCTGATAACTACAGTAACTGGAAAATATTCAGTTAACTACAGTAACTGAACATATTCACTGAACTACAGACAACTGGCATATTCAGTGAACTAAATATAAACTAACCATAAATGAAATACAACATTAGCACAACATTAACACAAACCATTCAATTCACTGAAACTTAGCTGCACATACCATTAGCATTACCAAAAAACTCACTAAACGGTGTAACAAAATAGCCAAGTTTATGTTGGGGAACGTAGCAGAAATTCAAAATTTTCTACGCATCACCAAGATCAATCTATGGAGTTTACTAGCAACGAGAGGGAAGGAGTGCATCTACATACCCTTGTAGATCGCGAGCGGAAGCGTTCAAGTGAACGGGGTTGATGGAGTCGTACTCGTCGTGATCCAAATCACCGATGATCCTAGCGCCGAACGGACGGCACCTCCGCGTTCAACACACGTACGGAGCAGCGACGTCTCCTCCTTCTTGATCCAGCAAGGGGGGAGGAGAGGTTGATGGAGATCCAGCAGCACGACGGCGTGGTGGTGGAAGTAGCGGGATCCCGGCAGGGCTTCGCCAAGCGCAAGCGGGGAGGAAGAGGTGTCACGGGAGGGAGAGGGAGGCGCCAGGGCTTAGGATGTTGCTGCCCTCCCTTCCCCCCACTATATATAGGGCCAAGGGAGAGGGGGGGTGCAGCCTTGGCCCTTCCTCCAAGGAAGGGTGCGGCCAGGGAGGAGTCCTTCCCCCCCAAGGCACCTCGGAGGTGCCTTCCCCCTTTAGGACTCTCCTTTTTTTTCTTATCTCTTGGCGCATGGGCCTCTTGGGGCTGGTGCCCTTGGCCCATATAGGCCAAGGTGCACCCCCTACAGCCCATGTGGCCCCCCGGGGCTGGTGGACCCCCTTGGTGGACCCCCGGACCCCTTTTGGCACTCCCGGTACAATACCGATAAAGTGCGAAACTTTTTCGGCGACCAAAATAAGACTTCCCATATATAAATCTTTACCTCCGGAACTCCTCGTGACGTCCGGGATCTCATCCGGGACTCCGAACAACTTTCGGGTTACCGCATACTAATATCTCTATAACCCTAGCGTCACCGAACCTTAAGTGTGTAGACCCTACGGGTTCGGGAGACACGCAGACATGACCGAGACGACTCTCCGGTCAATAACCAACAGCGGGATCTGGATACCCATGTTGGCTCCCACATGCTCCTCGATGATCTCATCGGATGAACCACGATGTTGAGGATTCAATCAATCCCGTATACAATTCCCTTTGTCTATCGGTATGTTACTTGCCCGAGATTCGATCGTCGGTATCCCTATACCTTGTTCAATCTCGTTACCGGCAAGTCTCTTTACTCGTTCCGTAACTCACATCATCCCGTGATCAACTCCTTGGTCACATTGTGCACATTATGATGATGTCCTACCGAGTGGGCCCAGAGATACCTCTCCGTTTACACGGAGTGACAAATCCCAGTCTCGATTCGTGCCAACCCAACAGACACTTTCGGAGATACCTGTAGTGCACCTTTATAGCCACCCAGTTACGTTGTGACGTTTGGTACACCCAAAGCATTCCTACGGTATCCGGGAGTTGCACAATCTCATGGTCTAAGGAAATGATACTTGACATTAGAAAAGCTCTGAGCAAACGAACTACACGATCTTGTGCTAGGCTTAGGATTGGGTCTTGTCCATCACATCATTCTCCTAATGATGTGATCCCGTTATCAACGACATCCAATGTCCATGGTCAGGAAACCGTAACCATCCATTGATCAACGAGCTAGTCAACTAGAGGCTTACTAGGGACATGGTGTTGTCTATGTATCCACACATGTATCTGAGTTTCCTATCAATACAATTCTAGCATGGATAATAAACGATTATCATGAACAAGGAAATATAATAATAACCTATTTATTATTGCCTCTAGGGCATATTTCCAACAGTCTCCCACTTGCACTAGAGTCAATAATCTAGTCCACATCACTATGTGATTAACACTCATAGGTCACATCACCATGTGACCAACATCCAAAGAGTTTACTAGAGTCAACAATCTAGTTCACATCACTATGTGATTAACACTCAATGAGTTCTGGTTTGATCATGTTATGCTTGTGAGAGAGGTTATTAGTCAACGGGTCTGGACCTTTCAGATCCGTGTGTGCTTTACGAATATCTATGTCATCTTGTGGATGCTACCACGCGCTATTTGGAGCCATTTCAAATAATTGCTCTACTATACGAATCCGGTTTACTACTCAGAGTCATCCGGATTAGTGTCAAAGTTCGCATCGACGCAACCCTTTACGACGAACTCCTTTTCACCTCCATAATCGAGAAAATCCTTAGTCCACTAGATACTAAGGATAAGTTCGACCGCTGTCATGTGATCCATTCCCGGATCACTATTGTACCCCTTGACCAACTCATGGCAAGGCACACTTCATGTGCGGTACACAGCATAGCATACTGTAGAGCCTACGTCTGAAGCATAGGGGACGACTTTCGTCCTTCTCTCTCTTCTGCTGTGGTCAGGTCTTGAGTCTTACTCAATACTCACACCTTGTAACACAGCCAAGAACTCCTTCTTTGCTGATCTATTTTGAACTCTTTCAAAATCATGTCAAGGTGCGCGTTCTTTGAAAGTATCATCGGGCGTCTTGATCTATCTCTACAGATCTTGATGCCCAATATGTAAGCAGCTTTTATCCAGGTCTTCCTTTGAAAAACTCCTTTCAAACAACCCTTTATGCTTTCCAGAAATTATTACATCATTTCGGATCAACAATATGTCATTCACATATACTTATCAGAAATGTTGTAGCGCTCCCACTCACTTTATTGTAAATACAAGTTTCTAACAAACTTTGTATAAACCCAAAAACTTTGATCACTCCATCAAAGCGTATATTCTGACTCCGAGATTCTTGCTCTAGTCCATGGAAGGATCGCTGGAGCTAGCATACCTTTTAGCATCCTTAGGATCGACAAAACCTTTCTGATTGCATCACATACAACCTTTCCTTAGGAAAACTGGTAAGGAAACTTGTTTTGACATCCATTTGCTAGATTTCATAAATGCAGCTAATGCTAACATGATTCCGACGGACTTAAGCATCGCTACGGATGAGAAAATCTCATCGTAGTCAACTCCTTGAACTTGTGAAAATACTCTTTGCCACAAGTCGAGCTTCATAGACGGTAACATTACCGTCCATGTCCGTCTTCTTCTTAAAGATCCATTTATCTCAGATTTCATGGCTTCGAGCCATTCGTCGGAATATGGGCCCACCATCGCTTCTCCATAGCTCGTAGGTTCAGTATTGTCCAACAACATGATATCTCAGACAGGATCACGTACCACTCTGAAGTAGCACGCATCCTCGTCGTCCTACGAGGTTTGGTAGTGACTTGATCCGAAGTTTCATGATCACTATCATAAGCTTCCACTTCAATTGGTGTAGGTGCCACAGGAACAACTTCCTGTGCCCTGCTACGAACTAGTTGAAGTGACGGTTCAATAACCTTATCAAGTCTCCACCATCCTCCCACTCAATTCTTTCGAGAAAAACTTTTCCTCGAGAAAGGACTCGTTTCTAGAAGCAATTACTTTTGCTTCCAGATCTGAAATAGGAGGTATACCCAACTGTTTTGGGTATTCTCATGAAGATGTATTTATCCGCTTTGGGTTCGAGCTTATCAGCCTGAAACTTTTTCACATAAGCTTCGCAGCCCCAAACTTTTAAGAAACGACAACTTAGGTTTCTCTAAACGGTGTCGTCTCAACGGAATTGCGTGGTGCCCCTTTTAAAGTGAATGCGGTTGTCTCTAATGCCTAACCCATAAACGATAGTGGTAATTCGATAAGAGACATCATGGTATGCACCATATCCAATAGGGTGCAGTTATGATGTTCGGACACACCATCACACTGTGGTGTTCCAGGCGGTATTAATTGTGAAACACTTTCCACAATGTCTTAATTGTGTGCCAAACTCGTAATTCAGATATCTCTATGATCATATCATAGACATTTTATCCTCTTGTCACGACGATCTTCAGCTTCACTCTGAAATTACTTGAACCTTTCAATAATTCAGACTTGTGTTTCATCAAGTAAATACACTCAGCATCTACTCAAATCATCTGTGAAGTAAGAACATAATGATATCCACTGCATGCCTCAGCACTCATTGGACTGCATACATCAAAATGTATTACTTCCAATAAGTTTCTCTCTTGTTCCATTTTACTGAAAACGAGGCGTTTCAGTCATCTTGCCCATGTGGTATGATTTGCATGTCTCAAGTGATTCAAAATCAAGTGAGTCCAAACGATCCATCTGCATGGAGTTTCTTCATGCATATATACCAATAGACATGGTTCGCATGTCTCAATCTTTTCAAAAACGACTGAGTCCAAAGATCCATCTACATGGAGCTTCTTCATGCGTTCTATACCAATATGACTCAAATTGCAGTGCCACAAGTATGTGGTACTATCATTACTATTTTATATCTTTTGGCACGAACATGTGTATCACTACGATCGAGATTCATTTTAGGTGCAAGACCATTGAAGGTATTATTCAAATAAACAGAGTAACCATTATTCTCCTTAAATGAATAACCGTATTGCGATAAACATAATCCAATCATGTTCAACGCAAACACCAAATCTCGATAGTAGAGGGAGCATGTGATGCTTGATCACATCAACCTTTGGAACACTTCCAACACATATCGTCATCTCACCTTTAGCTAGTCTCCGTTTATTCCGCAGCTTTTATTTCGAGTTACTAACACTTAGCAACCGAACCGGTATCTAATACCCTAGTGCTGCTAGGAGTACTAGTAAAGTACACATTCATATAATGTATATCCAATATACTTCTGTCGACCTTTCCTGCCTTCTCATCTACCAAGTATCTAGGGTAGTTCCGCTTCAGTGACCGTTCCCCTCATTACAGAAGCACTTAGTCTCGGGTTTGGGTTCAACCTTGGGATTCTTCACTAGAGCAGCAAATGACTTGCTGTTTCATGAAGTATCCCTTTTGCCCTTGCCCTTCTTAAACTAGTGGTTTTACTAACCATCAACAATTGATGCTCCTTCTTGATTTCTACTTTCGCGGTGTCAAACATCGCGAATAGCTCAAGGATCATCATAACTATCCCTGATATGTTATAGTTCATCACGAAGCTCTACTAGCTTGGTGGCAGTGACTATGGAGAACCATCACTATCTCATCTGGGAGATTAACTCCCACTCGATTCAAGCGATTGTGATACTCAGACAATCTGAGCACATGCTCAACGATTGAGCTTTTCTCCCTTAGTTTGCAGGCTTAAGAAACTTGTCAGAGGTCTCATACCTCTTGACGTGGGCACTAGTCTGAAATCCCAATTTCAGTCTTCAGAACATCTCATATGTTCTGCGACGTTTCAAAACCGTCTTTGGTGCCACAATTCTAAACCGTTAACATTACGCACTGAACTATCACGTAGTTATCAAAACGTGTATGTCAGATGTTCCGCAACATCTACAGACGACGCTGAGGTTCAGCACACCGAGCGGTGCATTAAGGTCATAAGCCTTCTGTGCAGCAATGAGGACAATCCTCAGTTTACGGACCCAGTCCGCATAATTGCTACTACCAACTTTCAACTAAATTTTCTCTAGGAACATATCTTAAACAGTAGAACTAAAGCGCAAGCTATGACATAATTTGCAAAGACCTTTTGTCTATGTTCATGATAATGAAGTTCATCTGAATGAACTCCCACTCAGATAGACATCCCTCTAGTCATCTAAGTGATACATGATCCGAGTCAAACTAGGCCGTGTCCGATCATCACGTGAGACGGACTAGTCATCATCGGTGAACATCTCCATGTTGATCGTATCTTCTATACGACTCATGCTCGACCTTTCGGTCTCTTGTGTTCCGAGGCCATGTCTGTACATGCTAGGCTCGTCAAGTCAACCTAAGTGTTTTGCATGTGTTCCGAGGCCATGTCTGTACATGCTAGGCTCGTCAACACCCGTTGTATTCGAACGTTAGAATCTATCACACCCGATCATCACGTGGTGCTTCAAAACAACGAACCTTCGCAACGGTGCACAGTTAGGGGGAACACGTCTCTTGAAATTTTAGTGAGGGATCATCTTATTTAAGCTACCGTCGTTCTAAGCAAATAAGATGCATAACATGATAAACATCACATGCAATCAAATAGTGACATGATATGGCCAATATCATTTTGCTCCTTTGATCTCCATCTTCGGGGCACCATGATCATCTTTGTCACCGGCATGGCACCATGATCTCCATCATCATGATCTCCATCATTGTGTCTTCATGAAGTTGTCACGCCAACGATTACTTCTACTTCTATGGCTAACGCGCTTAGCAATAAAGTAAAGTAATTTACATGGCGTTATTCAATGACACGCAGGTCATACAAAAAATAAAGACAACTCCTATGGCTCCTGCCGGTTGTCATACTCATCGACATGCAAGTCGTGATTCCTATTACAAGAATATGATCAATCTCATACATCACATATATCATTCATCACATCTTCTGGCCATATCACGTCACATAGCACATGCTGCAAAAACAAGTTAGACGTCCTCTAATTGTTGTTTGCAAGTTTTTACGTGGCTTGTATAGGTTTCTAGCAAGAACGCTTCTTACCTACGTAAAACCACAACATGATATGCCAATTTCTATTTACCCTTCATAAGGACCCTTTTCATCGAATCCGTTCCGACTAAAGTGGGAGAGACAGACACCCGCTAGCCACCTTATGCAACTAGTGCATGTCAGTCGGTGGAACCTGTCTCACGTAAGCGTACGTGTAAGGTCGGTCCGGGCCGCTTCATCCCACAATGCCGCCGAAACAAGATAAGACTAGTAGCGGCAAGAAGAATTGGCAACATCGACGCCCACAACTACTTTGTGTTCTACTCGTGCATAGAAACTACGCATAGACCTAGCTCATGATGCCACTCTTGGGGAACGTAGCAGAAATTCAAAATTTTCTACGCATCACCAAGATCAATCTATGGAGTTTACTAGCAACGAGAGGGAAGGAGTGCATCTACATACCCTTGTAGATCGCGAGCGGAAGCGTTCAAGTGAACGGGGTTGATGGAGTCGTACTCGTCGTGATCCAAATCACCGATGATCCTAGCGCCGAACGGACGGCACCTCCGCGTTCAACACACGTACGGAGCAGCGACGTCTCCTCCTTCTTGATCTAGCAAGGGGGGAGGAGAGGTTGATGGAGATCCAGCAGCACGACGGCGTGGTGGTGGAAGTAGCGGGATCCCGGCAGGGCTTCGCCAAGCGCAAGCGGGGAGGAAGAGGTGTCACGGGAGGGAGAGGGAGGCGCCAGGGCTTAGGATGTTGCTGCCCTCCCTTCCCCCCACTATATATAGGGCCAAGGGAGAGGGGGCGCAGCCTTGGCCCTTCCTCCAAGGAAGGGCGCGGCCAGGGAGGAGTCCTTCCCCCCCAAGGCACCTCGGAGGTGCCTTCCCCCTTTAGGACTCTCCTTTTTTTCTTATCTCTTGGCGCATGGGCCTCTTGGGGCTGGTGCCCTTGGCCCATATAGGCCAAGGTGCACCCCCTACAGCCCATGTGGCCTCCCGGGGCTGGTGGACCCTCGGACCCCTTTCGGCACTCCCGGTACAATACCGATAAAGTGCGAAACTTTTTCGGCGACCAAAATAAGACTTCCCATATATAAATCTTTACCTCCGGAACTCCTCGTGACGTCCGGGATCTCATCCGGGACTCCGAACAACTTTCGGGTTACCGCATACTAATATCTCTATAACCCTAGCGTCACCGAACCTTAAGTGTGTAGACCCTACGGGTTCGGGAGACACGCAGACATGACCGAGACGACTCTCCGGTCAATAACCAACAGCGGGATCTGGATACCCATGTTGGCTCCCACATGCTCCTCGATGATCTCATCGGATGAACCACGATGTTGAGGATTCAATCAATCCCGTATACAATTCCCTTTGTCTATCGGTATGTTACTTGCCCGAGATTCGATCGTCGGTATCCCTATACCTTGTTCAATCTCGTTACCGGCAAGTCTCTTTACTCGTTCCGTAACTCACATCATCCCGTGATCAACTCCTTGGTCACATTGTGAACATTATGATGATGTCCTACCGAGTGGGTCCAGAGATACCTCTCCGTTTACACGGAGTGACAAATCCCAGTCTCGATTCGTGCCAACCCAACAGACACTTTCGGAGATACTTGTAGTGCACCTTTATAGCCACCAAGTTACGTTGTGACGTTTGGTACACCCAAAGCATTCCTACGGTATCCGGGAGTTGCACAATCTCATGGTCTAAGGAAATGATACTTGACATTAAAAAAGCTCTGAGCAAACGAACTACACGATCTTGTGCTAGGCTTAGGATTGGGTCTTGTCCATCACATCATTCTCCTAATGATGTGATCCCATTATCAACGACATCCAATGTCCATGGTCAGGAAACCGTAACCATACATTGATCAACGAGCTAGTCAACTAGAGGCTTACTAGGGACATGGTGTTGTCTATGTATCCACACATGTATCTGAGTTTCCTATCAATACAATTCTAGCATGGATAATAAACGATTATCATGAACAAGGAAATATAATAATAACCTATTTATTATTGCCTCTAGGGCATATTTCCAATAGTTTATACTCTGTACAAAACATCTTCAACAGCAAAAAGGAGTTAAATTTCACAACACGAACAGATGCTTGAGTAGAGTACATGCTAAAGCAGAACGAAAAGCCAACTACAAAGGCATTAACATCTAATTTGTCCGCCATAAACCCTAGCTATCGTGTCGAACCCAAACCTAAATTCATCGGCCGAAACCCTAGCTCCACTTCGCCATGCATGACCCTACTCAGAAAACACCACTAGATGACCCCGATTCGAGCACAAATGGACGCGATTCGAGCTGCAAACGGCGGGGCGATGAGCCCAGAGGAGCAAAGCAGAGGAGAGGAGAGGGAGGAAAAGAAAGCGGGGCGTCGAGCTCACAGTAATCAGGAGGGAATGCACCCAACGGCCGGACGAGATGAGTAGATGCCGGCGTCTCCACGCCGCTGGCGAACGACGGCGACGACGCCTCCGTCGATGATGTCACCATCGCCCCGCCAGCCCGTGAGCTCTGTCGCCCAGACAGCGACCAACTGAACCCTCTCGAACGGACGTGAAGTGGATTCCGACAGATTTAATTCAGGTGGGGGTGACTGCGGGTTGATTCAGGGAAACGGCAGGGGGTTTTGTGCAAAACTGCGCGCGCTGACCGGTCCAGCCACTTGGCAGCCAATTGGCGAGCTCTGATTGGCCTGGGACTAAATCATCACATGAGATGCAAGTTGAGGTATGGTTTGGTCAAGTTTTGCAACTTTGGGACTAAATCATCACATTGTGTGCAAGTTAGGGTACCTGGGGTGCTATTACCTCATACATTAGTAAATTTCTGCACACTTATCAAAGAAAGTAGGATGAAAACGTGTATCAATCCTTATGCCTAGGTTACCCAATGTCACCACGGAAATCCGCAAGTTGATTACCAAAACATACATCAAATGATCTTAATAAATTACCCCATTGTCGCCACGGGTATCCACAAGCAAGACATACATCAAGTGATCTCAAATCTAGAGTATTCAATCTGATAACAAAAAGACCTCGAAGAGTAATACTCAATTCACCACAAAAGAGATAGAGGAAAAGAACTTCATATGATCCAACTATATTAACAAAGCTCATAATACATCAAGATCATGCGAAATTAAGAACACGAGAGAGAGAGAGAGAGAGATATCAAACACATAGCTACTGGTACATACCCTCGGCCCCGAGGGTGAACTACCCCCTTCTCGTCACGGAGGCACCGGGGATGATGAAGATGAACTCCGGTGATGACTTCTCCCCTTCGTCAGTGTGTCGGAACAGGGCTCCAGATGAGATCGCTTCGGAATAGATGCTTGCGGCGGCATAAAAACTCATCTAGGTTAACTTTCGGGGGTTCTCAATTTATAAAAAAATTCAGCGTCGGAATCACGCCATGGGGAGTTACGGGGGCCCCACAAGCTCAGACAACACTCCCGACACCCTGGGGTACACCATGCAAGCTTGTGGCGTCCTCGTGGATCTTCTGGTCTCTTATCTTTCAAAAATATCACCGTAAATTTTTATCACGTTTGGACTTCGTTTGGTATGATTTTTTTGTGAAACAAAAATATATGCAAAGAAACAGAAACTGACACTAGACATTAGAGCTATCAAACAAGCATCCTTCTAATAAAAAAGAGTAACGCAACCACTATCTCCGGAAATCTATTCTTATGGTATTTTTTTGGTGTGCACGTGTTGATCCATGACGTACCTCTACATTACTACTCCCTCCTTTCCGGTTTATAAGGCTGGTCATAGTGGGGAGTAACTTAGACTAGTGTCATGCATATGACACTAGACTAAGTTACTACCTTCATAATGCAAAGTAACATAGTAGTAGTATCATAGATGACTTCATTTATTAGCTCGTAGACTCATCTTGTCTTGAAAAGTGTTATGTTACAGTAACATATTATGTTACCACCTCTCATTAATTACTTGCCACATAAGCAGAATTTTCTCGAAGTGCGGTATGTTACTAGCTAAGTTACTCCCACTATGACTAGCCTAAGGCTCAATTCAAAAATCTCACCAACCAAGGTAGATGGTGAGTGGTGGAATACTTTTTGTAGTTTGCAAAAGCACCCAATTAATGCTCTTGTTTTCCTCAAAAAAGTATGTTTACCAATGCATTAATTGCAATGCATGCATGCATAAATTACATGCATTGGTCAATTTTCTCTTTATACTTGCATGCAATGATTTAATGCACCTTGGAATCTGAACATGTGATGGGAAACAACCAAATTGAGCCTTATAAAATGGAAAACTAAAATTTTGAGATAAGCCCTATAAACCAGAAAGGAGGGAGTAGTGTGTACAATAAATTGTGTGCATTGATGGGAACGTATATCTGCATGCTACATGATTATCTATATAGGTCATTAATTTGATAAATAGTATTTTAATGTGGCAAATTCAATATAAAACGGCTTGTCCATTATGTTGGTTCTCCTTCAGAGCTCACAGATCAGGCAACTATCGGCAAGTCTTTCCTTCAACTCAACAACTAGCTAAGATGAGGTGTACCCAAATGTTGCTCCTGCCCATCGCCTTCCTCGTGCTATCATCAGGTACTCATTTATTCATGTAATATGTTTCTTCGAAACCTCGTCCAATAAATAATGATCATGTTGTGATCGTCTCTTCCTCATGTTGGGATTTTGCAGATGTGATAATGGAGGCGTCGGCGGGCATTGGCATTGATCCCATCTCCTGTATGTCAAACATTATTCAGCCATCGCCAAAGCCATGTAATAACCAAACTTGTCGTAAGGCATGCGTCGAACGTATAGGGTATGGCACAGAAGGCGAGTGTGTTACCAAGGGGTGCAAGTGTACGTACTGCACAAACTGGCCTCCACGACAATCAACAAATGAGCCCTGATTTAGATAGGATGGGATGTCATGTTGGATTGAATAATGCAAAAGAGATCATAAATGGTGTAATAGCAAGGTTGTTCACTGATAAGTCATATGAAGAATCATGAATTTGGACTTGCTTCTTGAATTATTTGAGGTTGTGAGGTGAGTTATGTGATGTTTACACGTACCTCTACAGAAATATTATATGTACTAGTAGACTGCCCGTGCGTTGCCATGGGCCAGCGAATAAATTTGCAAACAATGCTCAAGTAACCCTTCCCGAACAAAGACATTGCACGCAATGTTCAATCAAAACACAAATGCAAGTATCTTCTCTCTATTCCAACAAATGCCATGCACCCCATCTAGCCTCTCTTTTCTGTTGAACTTCTCCCTAGCCCTCTTTGTCCATACATCAACCATCCTCTCAATCTACTGCCCCTTGATTCTGCATGTGGCTTCTATGTCATTGTTTTGTTGTCTCGCTCTACTACGTATGTTAAAAATATGGCATATACAAGGCACCTCACCTTGGTAGAAATAGTAAGAAAATGCGGCATATGAACATGAAAACATTCTTTCCATCACAAGTTCATTCACAAACTAATAATGCTCTGTTTATCTCTAGGCTCTGCTTCCATCTCCACCTAAGATGCATCTCCATCACTTTATCTCACTAATACATATTTTCCTACGGACCTCAAATATACATACAAGAATCACACGACAAGGTTGCATCATTGTCATTCCATCTCTTCTTTCACTTTGGCTCTTTTTAGAGTCTCCACACAAATGGAACCAGGGGTGGAGGCAGCATTCTGCCACTCCCAAAGCTTGCTTCATATTGTAGCGACAGAATGTTGTGCAATGATACTACTGGAAACTTGTGTGCGGTCGCCGTGCGGCCCTAGGTGACCTGGTATGGACACTTATAGGATCAACTAAAGAGGAAGTAATTTGCAAATCTACATTTTTGAAACCAACCCCAGCCATGGCATAGGAATGTAAGGCGAAAACAACACAAGAACTATAATATTTTACTTGCATAGAAGCATCCTTATTGCTCCACTGCTAACATAGGACAATGAACGTGCATTGGTACAGGAAAAATACGAGAATTGCCTCAAGCACACTACAACAAGCGCTAAAGTTCGTCTCTCCACATCTCACCTTTTCATCGACCATTGTGATTCCCAAACAAGCTTAAGTTTTGAGATCGAATGGGAAATTCAAATTGAAGCACTTCCGAAGAGAAGCGAATGATATGATACAAGAGTTAGCTACGTTCTTGGATTTATTATAAAAAGCGTCATAATCGTGTCAATGAACCCCCCTCCCCCTTCACTTTTTCCATGTAATATCATAAATAATGTAATTATTATTGATAGTAGAAAGCCCGTGCGTTGCCACGGGCTTATGGATACATTTTTTGATGGTTGCACATATGAACATAATGCATGTCAAATGTCGCGTGTAATAAAATGATAGCCATAAGTTTTTTTTAATCCACATCGCTTGTGATGTAAGTTGATAAAAAATCTAATAGAAAGTTGTGTATATAGAGAGAGCAATGATCCAACTAATTATTTGCTACAAACTTATATCTACTTGATGGGTTTCATATATTTTCATAAAATGTGAGCAATGTTGTCTTTACCTTCGTTTGCATCGTACAATGTCAATCAAATCCCTATTTTAATGAGATATAGATTGTAGGCTACTTATACATCACTTGGATAGTATTTCCTCTAAAAATGTCTTGTTAGGGTATGTGACATTTATGTCACCGCATAACAGCTGCTCCTTTCTCCTCTTCTTGAAGGAAAAAGAAAGCAGACACTCCTCTCACTCGCACCGCATAGCCGATTCCTTCTCTCCCCACAAAGACAGCCAACAACGAGGTGTCTCTACATCTCATCTCCCATCTCTTCTCACAACCCCCCTTCCAACGTAGCTCCCCCTCACACAAGCTTTGTAATTTTGTTGTCGATTACATTAGGTTAAACTCGCTCCCTTCAATACTACAATCAAACTACAGTTCCTTTCTCTCTCTCACCACAATATAAAAAATCAAACAACAGTCTCTCTCCCTCTCAAGCTCTCTGTAGCTCTACATGTCTCTCTCTTCTCTCTTATCTCTTCTGCACAATGTTACAATCCACTCTGTCAAGAATTTGTCGCCTGTATTTGAAAGTTCACTGCCAACTTATCATATGTGGCCACATGTATATGTAGTTGCAAGCGTATGCAAAGGAAAGCTACATAATATCAATGAACAACCGCTGCAGCACCTGCATTTTAGTATTTCATAGAGCACCACAATCACTCTTTGGTGTTCAACCTACGTAGACTCAAGCTCATTAAGAAATCCTTTGTGGGTCTCTCACACACAAAGGAACTACACTACTTCCATGATCGCCCTGAGCTTGCAAGACCATCACTCAATCTTGTGTATCACCTTGAGCAGCATGCACAAGTGTCTCCTCTTCTTACAGGAAGCACTCATAGAGCGTCGTAACGGGGTTGGTTGGGTGGGGGGGAGCTTTTCACATCCCATCACATATCTCCCTAAGAAAGTTTGCAATTTCATTGTTTTTATATTGTAGGCCCAAAATCGTTTCGGCATGTTCCATCAGATATCTCCCTGATCACTTTGCAAATATTTGGTCACGAAGACATCTTCAGACCACTTGCATCGTCATAAAAAAATCTGCAAGAGGTAGAAGAAATTTTGCGTCAATATGTGATTGTCAAAACTGAAATACCGATATGTTGAATTCCTACACACAAGCATTCAACAGTTTTCTGTGGACAAATAGACCTTCCCAAACCAACCTACACCCTTTTGCACAACCCTATGAGCCTTAAGCCCTGATCAACCAATGACCAATCATGCACTTAATCAACCACATTATCAATGAGCGAAAGGGAGTGTACATTTGTCAGAACAAAGGGAAACCAAATCCAACAACACCCAAAAGAGTACAATTTTAGGGAAAAGAAGAGAAAACAATTCCATACCCGGTGGCCGTTCATGCCGACTACTTCAAGATCGTGTCCTTCTCCAGCAGCACATCAGCCACACTCGTGGCACCATGCTTCACCACTCACTGCAAGTGAGGTGCAGCGCCATCTACTACACATGATGTTTCGTTGCTGTCTCAGACCAACAAAACACACATGCGCGTGAATCAATCAGCAAGGATGGTGGTACAATGATTTTCTCATGTTAGCAAACAAAGACAGTTATAGTTTGCAGTAATAACTCAACACATGCTTACGAGGTATATATGTTGTCTACCATGCAAGGCCAGGAGCATCGCCTAAGCGGGAGGGTCGTTCGACGGCAATGAGTCACTATTGTAGCGCCCTGTACCTAGTTGCGCCTCCCTGCCGCTTCACATCTCTCCAGGAACATCATCGCCGCTACATCCAGCAATGAGAGGTTCTCCTGCATGGCGGCAGCGATGGGGACATGGCAATGATTGCACCCTCAGTGGAAAGTGACGTGAGCTAAGGTTAAGCACACTGGTATGGATTCCCTTGAAGAATGATTCGGCGAATAACCAATGAATCAATAAATATGCGGTGCTACTTTGATAATCTATTACTGTAGGCAAACAAATAATCGACCAAAAAAAGAGTGTTTCATCATTTACTGAAATGGTAATTTACTCAAATGCATTTTGATATGGTGTTTTGCAAGCATAGTTAGATGTTTTGAAAGTTCTTTTGACATCTTAGAGTAGTAGTTATTACTATACGGCTATACCATAAAGCACAACGTCACTTTGATTATTCCACAAACTGTATGAATCATAAGGCTAATTAACTTTGCATCAGAAGACAAAGTGGAAAATAAGAGCCTATTGGGCAACGACTGGACATCTTTTTTCAGTTGGAACCTTCACATGTTGGACAGGGTTTTTTACTCAATTGTAAGAAACTGATTAGCAGTGACATTTAATGACATAATGCAAATATCAACAATCTATGCACAATTGTTCCATGCAAGAACCATAGTGATGGACAACTTCAAATTTTCCATTAGCACATAATGCTGAAATTTAGGAGGGTTATCAGATTGTGCTAATCTTAGAACATGGATACACTATTTTGTGCTAATTCTGATTTTGATATTTAAATGAGAGACCACATATTTAATCCGCCTATGTTTCAGTAAATTAGTTGATGCAAAATCTTTTTTGCAGCTTTATGGAGTTCATAAAAATAGCCAATTACTATATAGCTCAAAAAGGCAAAGGCACCTTCTACAAAAAAAGAGAGGCAAATGTACAAGCAATAAGCTATTATTACTTCCTAATTATAATAAATAAATTCACAAAAAAACTACTAACAGACATTACAACTGCCAAACACATAGATGGTTACTACGTGTGTGAACTTTTGATTAGTGAAAAATGTAAGATACCATATCATCCACATGAATTCACATGAGTTGCAACAGGCCAGGTTGCTCCCCTTTAATAGTGAGCATGGTCTGTAGACAGAGAAGAAGATGTCAACAAACAAAGTAATACCAACATGCAGACCTGCTTAGGAAGACGCATTCACACGAGGGAACAAAAGAACGTCTTGAGAATAAAGAACTCGCATTGTTGAAGCAGATTTCAACCAACAATAGTGAAAAAACAGAACAGTTGTAGACACACAATTAATAACTGTTAAACTTGCACATTGTGTAGTAAATAGATGTTATGCTAAGTTTTGTAACTTCCTCTCATTTTATCAACATTACAATCTGACAATATATCTGACAGTACATATATGCTTATATACACAAGCTATGAGGCACAAAACTTCTTAGAAATAATGCAAACGCTATACTCAAAATAGTTGAAGCATGAGTAAAATCTGAGACCTACCTTTAAGGCTGATTTTGGCTCAAAATTACCTGTCTGGACATCACAGCCAGCTAGCCTCCAAAATACCACAATGATGATAAATCCACAATGCTTTGCCCCCTAGAGATAACATATATGTTCCCATGTTGTACACACGCTGAAATGCAAAATGTATTGGGTTGAATCAGTAGCGTCAACAGCAACAAGAAGTTGTTCCTTTCAATTTCCTTACTTCTTCCATCACTACTCACCCTCCCACTCCTGTTCTGAATCCTGCACAAATGGCACACAAGATCAGCCCAAGATGTTCATGCCACCGATCCCATGCCTTTCAACTAAATTGCGCTAGCTCTAGCATGACCACTTCTGCTTTTTCTAAAAGCACCCCACAGATACCTGATCGCACTTTCACAAAGTATAAATTAACAAGACCAGATCATGAATTAATGTATAATGAAAAATTCTTTTGAGTGAGTTTCCCGTGGGCATCTGGTGGTGCTCGAAGGCCATGCACCCAAGGACACGACCATCCTGATGGGCAACTTAAACGCGGCAAGCACCAAGCCAAGGTCCAAAACAATCTTGTCCTTCACATGTGGCACATATAAGCCCCACGAATCCTCACAGTGAGATACTGAGATGTAGGAGGCACCTAGTTGAAGAAGCTGATCTTACCTTGCACCTCACATGGTGGTGGCCGTTGAATTGTTCTACACCCAGTGCCGCACGCACACGCCCCATCACCAACCTGATTTCTTTCCTCATGTTCGTGTTCCCATGTAGGATGTGAAAAGCATGATGCCCGCCTTCCTCTCCCTGCTCCTCGTCGTCTCAGGCATGAGGCCCGCCTTCATCTCCCTATCTCATCATTTCAGGCATGAGGCCCACCGTCCTCTCCTTCCTTGTTCTTGAGGCAGGTGGCAGTCCCTTCGATGCAAAGTGATGGAACTTGATCTTGTCTTCGCCATGCTTTTAGGGGATCGGAATCCCATCAGACTTCTAACAACGATCCTCTTTGAAAAGAAATATGTTAATAGATATTGGAACAAAGCTTTGACAACATGAGGTTTGTTATCCTGCACCAATCTTTGAAATGAATAAATGTTAACAATTATACGAACACCGGAAGATGAACAACACTACTGGTCTCTCCATCACATACATCGATAAATTCTAGTCTCTAACAATCTAGAATAGCTGCGCTCTATGGTACACGATAATTAACAGTTTAACACTACTCAATAAACATAAAACTTGGTAGTGATTATGAATGTACGAAAGAATGACTCTTTGCCAAATAGTGAAGATGAGAGAAGTAACACAAGACAGTGAAACTTGCACAGTAATACTTCACCATGGTTTTGACTACCCCTGAATATCAGGTGAATCATGTCTCCAATCGTTTTCAATCTAGACAGAGTGGACTTTGTCTTAACACCCGCTTTAGCTTCACAACGAAATTCCTGAATATGTAGGAATAAAACAACAAAGCTCAGTACTTTGCAAAAACCATGAAAATCTATAGAAAGTCCATTGTGTTCAACTGAAAAATAACACATCAGTATAGAAAGAACTATATGTTTGATAATAACTAATCCAAAAGAAACCCGAGTGCATTCAATTGGAAAAAAGAATGAAATAGAAAAACTATTAACTTCTTTGATTAGTAGAGAAGCACTATAGAAAAACTATTGACTATCAATATTTAAATAAGCTTTTTGGATATTTGAGACATGATATTCAGTACAGAGAGGTGGACATGGCTGAGGTGATGACGCAGGTGGCTTTCGTCTCACCGTTTCTTACATAACTCAGTAGTGAAGCATTATCATCAGTCCAGAGAGGCGGACATGGCCAAGTCAAGGTCGTGTCTGTCTCACTGTCACGGGCTCACGGTCGTCCCCAACTACAAGAACAACAAACAACACATCAATTCACATTACTACTTTGCTTGTCAAATTACTGGGTCCTGATATTTTCAGTTAGCAGTTCAGTGGATAGGCTGCCAAGGTCTACTCAATCTAAAGTTTACCAACATTAGAGGAAATGCATATAACAAAGGAAAGGAGAAGGCATTGGCATCACAAACAAATATGTGCTAATACAACAAATAATATGAGCTAAAACTGATAAAACAGAGTAAAGGAGTAGGCATTTGCATCACGAACCTTCTCTGATACAGAACGTTGTGTGATGTAGAAGTTGACGTCGAAGTCAGCTCCCCCCAAGCCACCAGCAGCGCCAGGGCCCGCTGCAGCCCGATCTCGGGCATCCGAAGCGCATCTCGCCACAGCGCCTACGCCTCCCGTGCACCTCCTCCTTCTTGCTCGCCCCACCAGGGAGGACGCCACATGCGCGCCGCCGTCACCGTGTGACCCAGCCGCCAGCCAGCCTCCGGCAAGCATCGCCGCGTCAGTGAGCCCCTCCCCGGTCCCTTCCTCTTGCCCTCCCATATCCTCCTCTGATTCCTAGCCGCACCTTTGATGCAGGACGCGGCCGCCACTGTACCTCCGATGTGCGCGAGCGCCTCAAACCGCCCCTGTCCAGATCGTCGTCGGCCCTATGTAGCCCGACTGGGGATCGCCACCAGCCCCGCCCATGTCGACCGATCTGCGTCACAGAGTGGAGGGACGCCGTTAGCAGGAGGAAGGGGAAAAGAATGGCGTGAAGCTGCAGTTAGGGGAGGAGGGGAGATCAGCGGCGGCGGCGGCGGCTAGGGTTATCGGGAAGGAGACCTGCGTCTTCGTAGGTTATTCGTTGTGACGAGCATGGGACTGAAAATAGGTGTGAGGCAAAAATAAACCAATGGAAGTGGCGGTGGTGGTGGGAGGCTGAACGAAGAAAAACCGGACGACAAAAAACCAGACGAAAGTGGTGGGACTATTCAACCAACTCATCCATTAGGAGTAGAGATTAGGCTTCAAACCATGAAAAACACTAAATCTGGAAGGGCCACAATGTATACTGTATTCCACTAATGCATGAAAAACACAATGCTCTTCTTTTTTTATCTTTACCGGATGTATTCAAAACCATATATAAAAAAATCGGCAGCACAAGGAATAATTTTTGTATTTTCTTCTTAAAGCATGACAATTGGCCTAGCTAGTCTGGGATATGTGTGCTACATCAAATGTATTGTCTTAATATTTTGTTGTACAAGAGCATTGGGCAGACAAACTTACATGTGCTGCATATCCAAGCACAACTGCTGACCACTGAAGCTCCTTGTGGCTGTAAGTCCGCTGCTTTGTCCTGGGCTTTCCAATTTGCCAACCAAAAAATGTCAAGGGTCCAACGCTGCTTACATGTGCTTTGTCCTTGATAACGCTGAGCAAATGTGTTCCATTTCCATTCTCTTGCGTAAGTGCCCCATTCTCTTCCGAAGGTATTCGACACTCTCCTGAAAATGTGGTGTAATATGGCTACAGGAAGCAGGAAGTTCTACAAGGATCGATTGAAGTTGTACATCATGTGGTGTAATTTGCCAACCAAAAAAGAATCATATGACAAAATGATTGTTATTGCTTATATGGGCCTATGGGGCACACACGCTAAAATCATGCACATTATATCAGACACTGTTGCTCAGGGGAGGCACATGGATACTGAATTCTCACCATTGGTACGGGAATGGTGGTTTTGTGCAACCGGCAGGTCACGGAAGACCCTGACAGGGTACAGGGCGGCGACCTGGGCTACCATGGACTGCTGCCTCGTCGTGAGCAGCCTCTGCAGATCCCCAAGCCGCGCCCTCTCCACGGATAATCCCTCCTTGGCATCCTGCAATCGGCAGATGATATTGGACCAAACGCAGGCAGCCACAATAGCCAAAGCATTCCAGTCTCGCGTTGAGAGGAAGAAACGGGCGGGCAGGGAGGTACCTGCACTTGCCGGTGCGCGGCGGCGAGGGCCCTGGAGAGCGGCAGCACCCGCTCGATCTGCGCCTGCATCTGCTCCTTGCGGCGCTCGACGCCCTCGGCGGCCCTCCGCCTGGCGACGAGGAGCTCTTCCGCGCGCGCCCGCCGCCGCTCGAGCCGCCGCCTCAGCTCGTCCAGCGCCGCGCCCTGCCGCACCGACTCCCTCCTCACCTGCTCGAGCGCGGCCTCGAGGCGGCGCGCCAGGTGTGCCCGTTCCTCCGGCGATGTAGAGGAGGGTGGAGGTGGCTGAGCGGGTGATAGTGGAGGCGGGGGGCGGCGGCGGCGGAGCGGGGAGATTGGGGCGGCGCTGCATCGCTAGACGAGGGAGATAGGGCGGCCGCATCGGGTGGATCGAGAGACGGATGGTGGCGTATGTTTTTTTTTTTTTTGGTTTTGCACAGGGTGGTGGGAGGTGGGCGAAAAATAACCGAAGAAAAAAACCGGACGAAAATGGTGGGACAAAAATAAACCCGTAACGGAGACTACCAACTGAGACATTAGGAGTAGAGATTGGAAAGGGAAGAAATAGAAGCGGATACCCTATATGCTTCTAGTACTATAAGAAGATAATTTGGTCCCCTGAAAAAAGATAATTTGGTTTATGGAATACAATGCTTAAACACTGGTTTGGTTATTTGGACGAAAGACTAGAAGACATGGTACCGGCTCGGTTGGAGAGTGCTCTGCAAGTTCGTAAGATGTACTACCTTTTTTTAACAGCTCTGCACATAGGAGCTCCTATGCGACGCATTCTGCGACAAAGGCATGCCCCATCGCACAGGAGCTCCTATGTGACGCCCATTTGCGGTGCGCTGCAAATGCATTGGTAAAAAATCAAAAAAGTTCATTCGCGGTAGCTGGGATTAAAACGCACGCCTGCCTGCTCAAGCACGCTTGCTGCTACCACAACGACCGAAGAGGTCTGGTGGCAGATATGCATCGCAAGTATTAAAAAGTATAATGGGGATTTGTAACTTCCTTACCTGAGGATTTTAGCATTAGATCCGAACTACGTGATCGCCGTTGGATGCGCTCGCTACGCACGCCGCCAGTTTCCTTTTTTTTGGCAATTTTCTTTTATTACGGTAACTATTTAGTCTGCGCATATAATTATATTTCCTTTTTCTATTTAATTTCTCAGTTTTCTTTTTCCCAACCGTTTCCTTTTTCTCGACCAGGCAGTTTCCTTTTTTTCCGGCAATTTTCTTATACTCCCTCCGTATCAAAATACTTGTAGTTGGGGGCGACCGTTTCCTTTTTTTCGACCACTAATTTCTCAATCGCGCATATGTTTACTTTTCCCTAGCTGGGATTCGAACCTTCTACCTATAACTAAGCTCACAACCCAATAGAAAAAGGAAAAAAAAATCTCACAATCCAATAACCACCTGAGCGCGAACCAACCTGTGGTTGAGATGGTTAGGTGGATAGTGGTATCCCCAACCCACCAGGGTTCAAAGCCTGGTGCTCGCATTATTTCTGTATTTATTTTAGAATTTCCGGCGATGCGCTTTCAGTGGGAGAAGACGTTCCCATCGACGACGATGCGCCTACGATGACTTCGTAAATCTCAAGATGATATGCCGGCTCAGTCTCTCGGATGTGCTCATAGGGGTAGGGTGTGCGTGTGTGCGTTCATAGGGGTGAGTATATGCACGTGTATATGAGCGCCTGTGTCTATACTGATGCTAAAAAAATAACCACCTGAGCTATCACGATTTTGTGCTTAAATTTTGTTTAGTTTCGTTTTTGTACCTTCTGATCTTTGGCCAGAAAAGAAAAAAAATCTCACCTTTGTGAATGGTGCGTATTCGAACCTGAATTTTCTAAGCTTATGTGTACATTTTATATGAACACTATCCTTTTTAATACAAGAAAAACTAAAAAATATTACTAGTATCGAGAAAGCTAATTTTCAAACCACGTCGTTTTGTAACACATATGAACGATGTCAGATATGTATTTGATGGCCACTGTTTGTCTTATGTGGAACGTGCAGACGAGGGGGGGGGGGGGGCAGACTGGAATTTGTTGAAGACAAAACCCTGATAATTTACGCGCACAACGGAACTGATAGCCTGTCTATGACCACCTCGATAACTTTCTACCTAAAAGAGAGGGGGTTGTTGAAAACATACCAACCGATAACTTCTGTGTAACAACAAGATAATTTGCGCACACGGAGCTGCTAACCTACGTACAAACACCGCGATAACTTTTGATTTAGAGGGAAAAGAGTTGTTGAAAACATACCCCGGTAACTTCTGTGTTAAATAGCACGGTAATACACACACAACAGGGCTGGTAGCTCACACACAAATATCGTCGACCTGATAACTTGCATATAAACACCACGGGGACTTTCACTCGGGGAAAAGTTGTTGAAAAATACCTTGGTAACTTCCGCGTTAAATAGCACGGTAATACACACACAACAAGGCTGGTAACTCACGCACAAACATCGCGGTAACTTCTTGACCCGAGAGAAAAAGATTTTGAAAGACATACCACGATGACTTCCACGAAAATAACATGGTAATATACGCACAACAGAGCTGATAACTTACTCAGTCATAGTGTGATAATTTTTTGACCCGGAGGTAAGTTGTTGACAAACACCCTTAGTAACTCATGTGTAAGTAAGACCGTAATATACGCACAACATAGTTAAAAATATTCCCCGATAACTTCTGTGCAAATAACACGCTGATGTATGCACCGTAGAGTTGATAACTCACATACGAACACCATGTTTACTTTTTGAACCGGGTGAAAAGTTGTGGGATCCATGCCCCGACGACTTCTACCTAAATAGCATGGTATTGTACACACATCGGGCATGGTAACTTACTGACAAACACCAAACTTTGACATGGAGAAAAAATAGTTGTTGAAACCATACCACCGGTAACTTCTGCCTAAATAACATGGTAATATACACAACGTGGATGTGGTTACTTATGGACAAATAGCGCGGTAACTTTGACCCAGAGAGAAAAACAGTTGTTGAAACCATACCCCTGGTAACTTCTGTGAAAATAACATGGTAATATATATATATGCATCGTAGACCTGATAACTTAGGTACAAACACCGTGATAACTTGTTAACCCAGGGGAAAAAGTTGTTGAAAGTTGAAACATATGCCCCGGTAACTTCTATGTAAATAACATGGTAATATACTAATCATTGACCCGACTTATGCATAACCACCATGGTAACTTTTGACCGGGGCAAAAAAAGTTCAAAACACATATAGTAAATTCTGTATAAATAGCATGGTAACATACACATACATTACTAGGGAAAAGCCTAGTAGTAGCGCGGATTTAATGCCTACTAGTAGCCCGGGGCCCCGCGCTACTAGTAAGGCGCTACAGCTATTTCTTAGCAGTAGCGCGTGTAACACACGCTACTGCTAAGACATATAGTCGTAGCATGTATTATTTCCAGCGCTACTGCTAATCTAACTATTAGTAGCGTGCTTCCTGTCCAGTGCTACTAGTATTCTGTTTTCCAATTTTTTAGTGTATTTATACGCCATTAAACAAATTTTGATACAGTACCAATTAAGAGGCTGTTATATCATTATGCCCATGATGAATTAATATATCATTGTGAGGAAGAAACATGGATTAGATTCATTTGGATGAATCAAAAGTTGAATTAGGACGACGATCCTACTAATTCAACTTTTGGTCGCTTTTGATACATCCACATGAATCTAACCCGCTTTCCTTCCACCAATGATATAATAACTAATCATGATCATAATAACAAATCATCATGATAATCATGATCAACATCATCATCATATTAATATAAAAACTCTTGCATCATATCGTCACCAACAACACTAGCTAATAATCATCATAGTCATTACCACCAACACTATTTAAACATCATAGTCATAGTGTAGCTATCTAATCAGCACCAACACTAGCTAATAATCATCATCATAGTCATTACCACCAACACTAGCTATTTAATCATCATAGTCATAGTGTAGCACATCATCATCTTCAAACTCATTCTAGCTAGCTAATCACTCATGCTGCTCTCTCTCAGGTAAAACAGCATAAAACATTTGTAGCACTCCTGCTTCATCATATTGGAGAATGCAGATGAACATGTCTCCTAATTGTGGGTTGCGCTTCTGATTGCTGCCCCTAGTACTTCTCTGTTGTGATCCTTCACAATTTTGCTCTAGTCTTTGACTATTAAGACTTGCTGGCTTTGAGAAATCATGAATGCACTCATGTGAGATGCAGGATATCTTGGCCGTAAGCTAACCATTGTCATGCGACCTTTAGGCTCGATCCAACAAGGCATAACATTCATCGGGAGTCCCAGTTGAAGAACATCGTAGTAACATACTTAGCAAAGAAGTTCAGCTTAAAAAATAATGTATGAAAAAGATGCACTGAGGACAAATAGTAAAAATCTTACCATTTTTCCTAAATAGATGTGACCGTAGTTCAATAGCACACTAGTGGTCGCACATATTGAGTACTAATATTTCGAAGTCCAGAAAAATAACCTCTCTTGACAGTATCAAGATCCTCAAGCCATGAAACATAATGACTTATCTCCTCGCAATTTAGTTCAGCCTCGGGACAGTAGCAGGTATTGTCTACCAAGCGCTGGACATGTTTGCTTGAATGGAAATAAGTTGTCAATAGAAATTAGTTGTTAACTATTTTTAAATAAACAATATAAATTACTTAATAAATATGATTGAGAAACTCACATAATGGTAGAACTGGAGGCGTCTGCACATCGACCCAGATGTCGATATTACCTTCAATTTCATCTTCCGGACAAATATCAAAGGTGATAAGCATATTAGGCTCAAATGCATAGCCCTTTTATAGTGCTTTCCAATTTTTGCATTCAAAATAGGAGTAGGTGTCTGCATTGTATAATTTTACGTCAAAAGTATAACCATGCTCGGTCCTCAAGTGAACTCTCTTTACCTCCATACTGTCCATAGTACTGAAACCAATCTTATCCAAGACATAAATTCTTGCATGGCAGGGGATACGCTAGTAGAATTGTAAAAAATAAAAATTATAAGTTGAAGCAAAAGAAGCAGAAGTCATGCTTAATTACGAAAAATGACTTGTCGTTGTGACTTACTGTATCCACTTCGGATGTCTCATCCAGTATGATGCTGAAGCGCCTACCACCAACTAGGTGAGGCCTTTCGTCGTCAGACATTTCCTATGTTCATAGTTGAAACATTGAAAATCGATTGAAGGCAACTACCAGGAAACTCAACACACAGATCAACTCGTTCCATATATCGAGCAATGATATAGAAAAAATGCCCTATGTTTTGTCGAAATATCATTGAATTCCCGTTCTAGAAAATCACAAGCACTCGATATGTCCTACATTGTAGCACAAGTCATGCTAAAATTCATGAAAAAATTCGGCATGACCTTTGCTAAAGACAAGACATATCGAGCGCCTGAAATTTGCCGGAACGGGAATGAATCAACATTCCAGCAAAACATAGGCCACTCGGAGGTACATTGCAAACAAGAACACCAAGACACCCTCTATATTCAGAATGCATCATCATCGACATCAATGACATGGCGACTAGCACTAGCATTTTCATCATCGACATTTACAACACATTATCATCTATATCAACAACATGCGGATTTGGCTATTCTCACCTATAGGTCTTAAGGGGTCGGCGATGGGGACGACTGCGGGGATGAGGCAGGGGCAAATACTTGATTTCTGCATAAACAAAATATATTCTATCAACATGTATCTGAGTAGTCTTTAATCACTTATGTTATGAAGCATAACTAAATTTGGCAATATAGGTCTCTCTCTCTCTAAACTAGTTGTATTAAGCACTTACTAAATAAACTAGTTGTATTAACTACTTACTAAATAAACTAGTTCTATTAAGCACTTACTATAAATATACTAGTTCTATTAAGAACTTATTAAAAATAAACTAATTATTAACCACTTACTAAATAAACTATTTGTATTAAACACTTGCTAAAAATTCTAGTACCTTAGTTCTGCCCTAAATTTTCTTACTTCTATTTTATTCAAAACACCTAAAATAGTCTACATTTAAATTACCTACATTCTACAAGAACAGAGACAAGGGAGGGAGGGAGGAGGGAGGGAGGAGGGGGAGGAAGGAGGGAGGAGGCGGGAAGGAGGGAGGTAGGAGGAGCTACCTCGGTGGCGGTGACAGCGGGGGGAGGGGTGACGGCGGCGGGATGGAGGAGGGGGATGTAGGAGGGAGCTAGGGAGGGAGGGGGCGGCGGCGGCAGCAGCTGGCGGCAATGCGGCGGTGGCGGACGACGGGGTGCGGGGGAGAGTGAGTGGAGTGGAGAGGGGAGAGTGAGGGGCGGCCGGGCCGGGGGGAGAAGATAGGATGGCTTTAGCAGTAGTGCTCTTTAGGGCAAAGCGCTACTGCTAAGCTCAATAGCAGTAGCGTGTTTACTAAACAGTCGCTACTGCTAAAACTAGTTTGGCGGCAAGGTCGTGGCAATTATAGTAGTAGCGTTGTTTCCTACTAACGCGCTACTGCTATGTGTATATCAGTAGCGCGTTTTGTTGACGCACGCTACTGCTACCTTATTTTAAACCGTGTTGCTGGTAAGATTCTGCGTATAAGGTTTTCCCTAGTAGTGATAACAGAGCTGATAACTCACGCACAAACACCACGGTAACTTTGACCCGAAGGGGTTGTTTAAAACCACACCCCTAATAACTTTCGTGTAAATAGCTTGGTACTATACGCATTGTATACATGATAACTCACCAAGAAACACTATGGTACTCCCTCCGGTCCTTTTTACTCTGCCCATTGGATTTGCCGAAAGTCAAACTTTGCTAAGTTTGACAAAATTTATATTAGAAATTATTAGCATCTATAATATCTAATAAATATAATATGAAAATATATTCCAAGATGAATATAATGATATTGGTGTTGTTATGTGCATGTCTATAAATTTTTATATAAACTTGGTCAAAGTTGGATGAGATTGACTTCAGACAAACCTAATATGCAGAGTAAAAAGGACCGGAGGGAGTAACTTGGACCAGGCATAATAAGAAGGTTAGAGAAACCAGTTTTATTTCGGACAATATCTGTGTAAACAACATGGTAACATATGTAGCACATGCGTGATAACTTACATAGCCCAGCCGTGGTAACTTTTGATCCCAAAAAACTCGTCGGAACATATGAACATGGGTTCTAGTTTCGACTCGTTATGATGGATTTTTTACGTGAAAACAATTTTTCGATCGGACTGACGGTTTGAGCTACAAAATATTTTGAAGTTTTGAAATAGGGGATCTAGGATGACATCAAATTTTTGTCTGCTAGATCATTTCCACATCGGGAGAAAGTTGGAGGACCATTTTTATGCCCCGGTAATTTATATATAAACAAGATGTTAACTTAGTTATCACAGACGTGATAACTTACTCAGCCTGGGGCTGGTAACTTTTGACTCAAAAAAAAGTCATCGAAACATATCAACATGGAATCTAGTTCTGAAGATCTCGTCGCGACGAATCTTTTATGTGAAAACGGTTTTTCGATCTAAGCGACGGTTAGAGCTACAAAATATTTTGAATTTTTGAATTCAGTGGAATCTTTGTTACATCAGCATGTTTGTCCTACATGCATGCATGCAACAATTAGGAGGGAAGTAATAATATTGTGTTTAGTTTTGTCTAAAAAAAGGAAAATAGGACAAGATTAACCACTCGATCGATCGCTCGGTTTGGTCGTTTGCGCACTTGGCCTCGCGAAGTACTGCGGGTTTGATCGTTCGGATCAATCCTAGAGATACAAATGCTTCGAACATATCACTGTCCAAAACTAATAGCCGTAGCCAATGCTCTCATTAGATGGGCCAAGCCCAAACTTTGCGCTTGCTCGGCTGCTGAATCGGAAGCTAACACTATTTGAAAAGAATCCCGAACAATATTGCAAAATTTGAGTTATTTTCTGAACTAACGAACAATTTTCTGGAATGGCGAACACAATTTGCAATTTCCAAACTTTTTTCATAAACATGAACACTTTTCAAATTTGTGAATAAAATTCAAATGGGAACGCTTTTTAAAATTGTGAACATATTTTTAATTTGTAGAACAAATTTTAAAAAGGAGATCAATTTCGAAAATACTAAACAAATTTGAAACGTGATTTTTTTTAAACGTGAACAAAAATTTGAAAACAAGGAAAAAATCAGATTTGTAAACAATTTTTAAAAACGGGGACATATTTTGAAGTCCCGGTGATTATTTGAAAAGTTCTGAAAATTTTGAACAAAAATATGCCAAACATTTTTTTAAAAACAAGAACAATTTTCTAAATGCCCGAATTTATTTTTTGAAAATGCAAACATTATTTCAATTTATGAATACTTTTTTAAAAACATGACCATTTTTAATAAAAAATGAAAAAAATCTAGAAGGACGAATTTTTTTAAATTTTCTGAACAATTTTCGGAACATGATTTTTTTAAATAAAATAAAAAATATACTTGAAAAGTAAAAAATAAAAAATAAACGGTAAAGGAAAAGAAAAGAAAAAGAAAGAAAAAAAGAAATAAAGAAAAAGGAAAAAAAGAAAAAGAAAAACCAAGAAGAAACAAGAAAATCGGTAAAATAAAAAATAACCGGTTCAAGGAACCTTCTAGAAGATTCCTAAAACAAGAAAAACCCGGCTAGGAAACTCTGGTAGGTTCCCAAAACCGAAAAACGCTGCAACACACAATGGGCCAACCCAGGTCACTGCTCGATTGCCAGCTCTGTGTGTTGCGTCGACGGTTCGACACAACAAGCGGCAAACAGGGAGTTTATTTTAACTTTTTTAGGGGTAAAGCCACATTTTATTGATCAAAGTCCATAGAAAGTGGGATACAGACTGGATCGTGCGGCTGGCCAAGCCATACATGGCACCCCTGAGCTAGAGTAAGAGCAAACTTAGCTAATCTATGAGCTTCAAAGTTAATAGCAGGACTCTCAAAAGTATAGATACAAGAAAAAGGAGCTGATCTAGACTTGATTTCATTGATAATCGTTTCGTAAGCACCTTGGTTGCCCTTCAAAATGTCACTCACCACTTGCTTACAGTCTTAAGCTATTATGAAGTTGTGGATTTGGAGGTCTTCCGCCTATGAAATTACCTCACAACAAGCTATGGCCTCCAAAGTTGCAGGATCACACACACCTCAAACAACGAGTGCAGAACTTAGCAGATAATTATCATGGTTGTTCGAACTCCCGCATCCACGTGTATCTTAGCGAAGTTCTCTGGGGGAGCCTTTGGACGAAGGGTAACTCCTGCACCCACATTGGTCGCCGTGTGGTGCGGTGGCCTCCTCTCCCGAACTGCATCTAGATCAGCGATAAACCTCGTTATGAAAGATTGTTCTGTATGCGGGGTTTGAAAGATGTAAGTGCATCTAGTGCCCCTTAGTGATTTTGGTGTATTGAAGACTTATAGGTTAAGGGACTAATGCGTTTATGAGTGTACACAGGTCTATAAGTCTATGAGGAGTTTGATATTTACAGAGAAAGTCGACCCCTAAAAATGAAGTTCTTCGACTGAAGACTTTGGATTTCTGAAGAATTTCTTAAGACTTTGAAAGTGAAGAAATTGGGGGGCCCTGAAGACTTGGTATTCATTTGAGGAACATGAAGCGTGAAGACTTTTGTTTTCGTAGTTTCATTTTCTCTTTCTTGAGTCATAGGAAACACCGTACTGTTAAAGGGGGTCGAGGAAATACTGAGGAAAAATTTCCATGTGATGCTCAACTCAAAATCCTACACCTACCAATTCCTTCGAGTGAAGCCATTGAGTCATAGGAAACACCGTACTGTTAAAGGGGGTCGAGGAATTTGTTCTGACTGAGGAGTTAGGAATTCGCCAGTGCGAATTGCCTACACAGTGAGGAACATGATAGCCCTGAGGAATTTGAACCTCAAATTTCCGACAGTTGTTGTTCTATGCGCCAGCTGTCCCAAAATATCTACCCACCTAACGGTCATATCATTGAAGGGCATTTATGTCTTATCATGCGGGCTGCTCCCTAGGCTATAAATAGCCACCCCTACAACCACTAGCTGGTTGGCTGCTCCAAGAGAAACTGACACTTTTCATTTGAGAGCATCCCATCCTCCGAGGACTTTGAGCGAAAATCATCAAGTGAGGAAAACCCAAACCCAAACACCTACAAACCCAAAGTGATTGAGCATCACTGAACAGATTGATCCTGCGTGGATCCGACGCTTGTTACCTTTGAAGACTGTGCTTCTTCCAGACGGTTAGGCGTCATGGTCTAGAGCATCCAAGAGGAAATTGTGGATCACCGAGTGACCGAGTTTGTGATGGTTCGGAAGTCACCTGAGGACTTACCACGAGTGATTGGACGAGGTCTGTGTGACCTTAGTTCAAGGAGAATACGGTGAGGACTAGGTGTCCTGGACTGTGTGTTCAGGACTGGGTGTGCGGGACTGTGTGTCTTCAGGTTTAAATACCTAGCCGCTCCAACCAGACGTACAACTGAGACAGCAGTTGGAACTGGTCTACCAAATCATTGTCTTCACCAAGCCAACTGGTTCTATTTCCTCAACTCTTTCATTTCCTCATTCCTGTGTTGTGCAATTGTTCATATCTGTGTTTGAAGACTTTGACTGAAGACTTTCTCAATTTCCTCAGTCTGTTTGTCTTCATCCTGTGTTATCATGTGTTTACGCTTTCTGTACTCTGTGCTTGTTTTCATTTCATCATGATGACTATGCTTGTGTTCTGCTATGCATACTTTTGAGTACTTATTCCGCTGCAAGTAGTTCTTCGCTAAGGAATTTCCTCACCCACAAATTCCTCAGTGAAGAATTCATAAAAATCGCCTATTCACCCCCCCTCTAGTCGATATAACGCACTTTCAAAAGATCGCCTCATGGATAGCTTTCCGTCTTGATGACCAAATCACCCATCAGGTTACTACCATGCAAACAAACTGCTCATGTGATAGCGACTCTCGGAGGGTGAAAACCCGTTCTTCGCGCTTGGTTCTGTGGTCACCACCAGATTGCATCTGAGGTCCTCATCAACAAGTGCCCATGTACATCGTGAGATTGTGCACTCGAGGAGAGAGTGCCGCCAAGAATCCGGCGCACCATACAGTCCGCAGGAGCACATGGGAGACATAGGATGATGTGCCCTGACATCCTCTGTTGGGAGGGAGTGTTTAGATAGTCTCCGAAATCAGACACCAGTCCAGATGAACGTCCGGACTTGTTCCCCAATTCAAAATCCGGCCTTGAGCCAATCCAGACGCATACCAGTCCGGATCCGAGCCCTGCACGATCGAAGCCGGACACGGCTCAACCACCCATTAAGGATAGTTGATGACCCACAAGTATAGGGGATCTATCGTAGTCCTTCTGATAAGTAAGAGTGTCAAACCCAATGAGGAGCGGAAGGAAATGACAAGTGGTTTTTAGCAAGGTATTCTCTGCAAGCACTGAAATTATCGGTAACAAATAGTTTGGTGATAAGATAATTCGTAACGGGTAACAAGTAACAAGTGTAAATAAAGTGCAGCAAGCTGGCCCAATCCTTTTTGTAGCAAAGGACAAGCCTGGACAAACTCTTATATAAAGCAAAGTGCTCCCAAGGACACATGGGAATTGTTGTCAAGTTAGTTTTCATCATGCTCATATGATTCGCGTTCGTTACTTTGATAATTTGATATGTGGGTGGACCGATGCTTAGGTGTTTTCCTTACTTGGACAAGCCTCCCACTTATGATTAACTCCTCTCGCAAGCATCCGCAACTACGAAAGAAGTATTAAGGTAAACCTAACCATAGCATGAAACATATGGATCCAAATCAGCCCCTTACGAAGCAACGCATAAACTAGGGTTTAAACTTCTGTCACTCTAGCAACCCATCATCTACTTATTACTTACCAATGCCGTCCCCTAGGCACAAACCATGGTGAAGTGCCATGTAGTCGACATTCACATAACACCACTAGAGGAAAGAAAACATACATCTCATCAAAATATTGAACGAATACCAAATTCACATGATTACTTATAACAAGACTTCTCTCATGTCCTCTTTTTTTGGCCTCTTTTTTTTAGTTCGGAGTCTCATCCCGACTTGTGGGGGAATCACAGTCTCCATCATCCTTTCCTCACTTGGGACAATGCTCTAGAAAATGATGATCATCACACTTTTATTTACTTACAACTCAACAATTACAACTCAATAGTTAGAACAAAATATGACTCTATGTGAATGCTTCCGGCGGTGTACCGGGATATGCAATGAATCAAGAGTGACATGTATGAAAGAATTATGACCGGTGGCTTTGCCACAAATACGATGTCAACTACATGATCATGCGAAGCAATATGACAATGATGGAGCGTGTCATAGTAAACGAAACTGTGGAAAGTTGCATGGCAATATATCTCGGAATGGCTATGGAAATGCCATGATAGGTAGGTATGATGGCTGTTTTGAGGAAGGTATATGGTGGGTGTATGATACCGGCGAAAACTGCGCGGTATTAGAGAGGCTAGCAATGGTGGAAGAAAGAAAAGTGTGTATAATCCATGGACTCAACATTAGTCATAAAGAACTCATATACTTATTGCAAAAATCTACAAGTTATCAAAGCAAAGTATTGCACGCATGCTCCTAGGGGGATAGATTGGTAGGAAAAGACCATCGCTCGTCCCCGACCGCCACTCATAAGGAAGACAATCAATAAATAAATCATGCTCCGACTTCATCACATAACGGTTCACCATACGTGCATGCTACGGGAATCACAAACTTTAACACAAGTATTTCTCAAATTCACAACTACTCAACTAGCATGACTCTAATATCACCATCTCCATATCTCAAAACAATTATCGAGCATCTAACTTCTCATAGTATTCAACACACTCATAAGAATTTTTTTTACTAATCTTGAATGCCTATCATAATTAAAGCAAATTACCATGCTGTTTTGTAGGACTCTCAAAATAATCTAAGTGAAGCATGAGAGAACAATAGTTTCTATAAAACAAATCCACCACCGTGCTCTAAAAGATATAAGTGAAGCACTAGAGCAAAAACTATATAACTCAAAAGATACAAGTGAAGCACATAGAGTATTCTAACAATTTCTGAATCATGTGTGTCTCTCTTAAAAGGTGTGTACAGCAAGGATGATTGTGGCAAACTAACAAACAAAGACTCAAATAATACAAGACGCTCCAAGCAAAACACATATCATGTGGTGAATAAAAATATAGCTCCAAGTAAAGTTACCGATGGAAGTAGACGAAAGAGGGGATGCCTTCCGGGGCATCCCCAAGCTTTGGCTTTTAGGTGTCCTTAGATTATCTTGGGGTGCCATGGGAATCCCCAAGCTTAGGCTCTTGCCACTCCTTGTTCCATAATTCATCAAATCTTTTATCCAAAGCTTGAAAACTTCACAACACAAAACTTAACAGAAAATCTCGTGAGCTACGTTAGCGAAAGAAAACAAAACACCACTTCAAGGTACTGTAAAGAACTCATTATTTATTTATATTGGTGTTAAACCTACTGTATTCCAACTTCTCTATGGTTTATAAACTATTTTACTAGCCATAGATTCATCAAAATAAGCAAACAACACACGAAAAACAGAATCTGTCAAAAACAGAACAGTCTGTAGTAATCTGTAACTAACGCAAACTTCTGGGACTCCAAAAATTCAGCCAAAATAGGACGACCTAGAAAATTTGTTTATTGATCAGCAACAATTGGAATCAATATTTTATCACGTTCTGATGATTTTTAAAAATTATTTTCGTGATCAGAAAGTTTCTGGAATTTTCAGCAAGATCAAATAACTATCATCCAAGAAGATCCTATAGGTTTAACTTGGCACAAACACTAATTAAAACATAAAAACAAATCTAACCAGAGGCTAGATCAAATATTTATTACTAAACAGAACCAAAAACAAAGAACAAAAATAAAAATTGGGTTGCCTCCCAACAAGCGCTAACGTTTAACGCCCCTAGCTAGGCATGATGATTTCAATGATGCTCGCATAAAAGATAAGAATTGAAACACAAATAGAGCATCATGAAGAATATGACTAGCACATTTAAGTCTAACCCACTTCCTACGCATAGGGATTTTGTGAGCAAACAACTTATGGGAACAATAATCAACTAGCATAGGAAGGCAAAACAAGCATAACTTCAAAACTATAAGCACATAGAGAGGAAACTTGATATTATTGCAATTCCTACAAGCATACATTCCTCCCTCATAATAATTTTCAGTAGCATCATGAATGAATTCAACAATATAACCAGCACCAAAAGCATTCTTTTCATGATCTACTTGCATAGAAATTTTACTACTCTCCACATAAGCAAAATTCTTCTCATGGATAGTAGTGGGAGCAAACTCAACAAAATAACTATCATGTGAAGCATAATCCAATTGAAAATTAAAATCATGATGACAAGTTTCATGGTTATCTTTATTCTTTATAGCATACGTGTCATCACAATAATCATCATAAATAGGAGGCATGCTTTCATCATAATAAATTTGCTCATCAAAACTTGGGGGACAAAAAATATCATCTTCATCAAACATAGCTTCCCCAAGCTTGTGGCTTTGCATATCATTAGCATCATGGATATTCACAGAATTCATACTAAACAACATTGCAATCTTGTTCATCATACAAAGATTTAGTGCCAAACAATCTATAGACTTCTTCTTCTAGCACTTGAGCACAACTTTCCTTTCCATCATTCTCACGAAAGATATTAAAAAGATGAAGTGTATGAGGCAAACTCAATTCCATTTTTTTGTAGTTTTTCTTTTATAAACTAAACTAGTGATAAAACAAGAAACTAAAAGATTCGATTGCAAGATCTAAAGATATACCTTCAAGCACTCACCTCCCCGGCAACGGCACCAGAAAAGAGCTTAGTTGACGGGGTGTGAGTGCCGCTTACCTAGCCTCCCCGGCAACGGCGCCAGAAAAGAGCTTAGTTGACGGGGTGTGAGTGCCGCTTACCTAGCCTCCCTGGCAATGGCGCCAGAAAAGAGCTTGATGTCTACGCAACCTTCTTCTTGTAGATGTTGTTGGGCCTCCAAGTGCAGAGGTTTGTAGGACAGTAGCAAATTTGCCTCAAGTGGATGACCTAAGGTTTATCAATCCATGGGAGGCATAGGTTGAAGATGGTCTCTCTCGAACAACCCTGCAACCAAATAACAAAGAGTCTCTTGTGTCCCCAACACACCCTAATACAATGGTAAATTGTATAGGTGCACTAGTTCGGCGAAGAGATGGTGATACAAGTGCAATATGGATGGTAGATATGGGTTTTTGTAATCTGAAAATATAAAAACAGCAAGGTAGCAAGCGATAAAAGTGAGCGTAAACGGTATTGCAATGCTAGGAAACAAGGCCTAGGGTTCATACTTTCAATAGTGCAAGCTCTCTCAACAATAATAACATAATTGGATCATATAACAATCCCTCAACATGCAACAAAGAGTCACTCCAAAGTCACTAATAGCGGAGAACAAACGAAGAGATTATGGTAGGGTACGAAACCACCTCAAATTTATCCTTTCTGATCGATCTATTCAAGAATCCGTAGTAAAATAACATGAAGCTATTCTTTCTGTTCGATCTATCATAGAGTTCGTACTAGAATAACACCTTAAGATACAAATCAACCAAAACCCTAATGTCACCTAGATACTCCAATGTCACCTCAAGTATCCGTGGGTATGATTATACGATATGCATCACACAATCTCAGATTCATCTATTCAACCAACACAAAGTACTTCAAAGAGTGCCCCAAAGTTTCTACCGGAGAGTCAAGACGAAAACGTGTGCCAACCCCTATGCATAGGTTCATGGGCGGAACCCGCAAGTTGATCACCAAAACATACATCAAGTGGATCACGTGATATCCCATTGTCACCACAGATAAGCACGGCAAGACATACATCAAGTGTTCTCAAATCCTTAAAGACTCAATCCGATAAGATAACTTCAAAGGGAAAACTCAATCCATTACAAGAGAGTAGAGGGGGAGAAACATCGTAAGATCCAACTATAATAGCAAAGCTCGCGATACATCAAGATCGTGCCGAGTCAAGAACACGAGAGAGAGAGAGAGAGAGAGATCAAACACATAGCTACTGGTACATACCCTCAGCCCCGAGGTGAACTACTCCCTCTTCGTCATGGAGAGCGCCGGGATGATGAAGATGGCCACCGGTGAGGGATCCCCCCTCTGGCAGGGTGCCGGAACAGGGTCCTGATTGGTTTTTGGTGGCTACAGAGGCTTTCGGCGGCGGAACTCCCGATCTATTCTATTCTCCGATGGTTTTAGGGTATATTGGTATATATAGGAGGAAGAAATACGTCAGGGGAGCCACGAGGGGCCCACGACGGTGGAGGGCGCGCCCAGGGGGGTGGGCGCCCCCCTGCCTCGTGCCTTCCTCGTTGCTTCCCTTACGTACACCCTAAGTCTTCTGGATTGCTTCCGTTCCAAAAATAACTGTTCCGAAGGTTTCATTCCGTTTGGACTCCGTTTGATATTCCTTTTCTTCGAAACACTGAAACAAGGGAAAAACAGCAATTCTGGGCTGGGCCTCTGGTTAATAGGTTAGTCCCAAAAATAATATAAAAGTGTACAATAAAGCCCATTAATGTCCAAAACAGAATATAATATAGCATGGAACAATAAAAAATTATAGATACGTTGGAGACGTATCAAGCATCCCCAAGCTTAATTCCTGCTCGTCCTCGAGTAGGTAAATGATAAAAACAGAATTTTTGATGTGGAATGCTACTTGGCATAATTTCAATGTAATTCTCTTAATTGTGGTATGAATATTCAGATCCGAAAGATTCAAGACAAAAGTTTAATATTGACATGAAAACAGTAATACTTCAAGCATACTAACAAAGCAATTATGTCTTCTCAAAATAACATGGCCAAAGAAAGTTATCCCTACAAAATCATATAGTCTGGCTATGCTCTATCTTCACCACACAAAGTATTGAAATCATGCACAACCCCGATGACAAGCCAAGCAATTGTTTCATACTTTTGATGTTCTCAAACTTTTTCAATCTTCACGCAATACATGAGCGTGAGCCATGGACATAGCACTATATGTGGAATAGAATGGTGGTTGTGGAGAAGACAAAAAGGAGAAGATAGTCTCACATAAACTAGGCGTATCAACGGGCTATGGAGATGACCATTAATAGATATCAATGTGAGTGAGTAGGGATTGCCATGTAACGGATGCACTAGAGCTATAAGTATATGAAAGCTCAACAAAAGAAACTAAGTGGGTGTGCATCCAACTTGCTTGCTCACGAAGACCTAGGGCATTTTGAGGAAGCCCATCATTGGAATATACAAGCAAAGTTCTATAATGTAAAATTCCCACTAGTATATGAAAGTGACAACATAGGAGACTCTCTATCATGAAGATCATGGTGCTACTTTGAAGCACAAGTGTGGTAAAGGGTAGTAGCATTGTCCCTTCTCTCTTTTTCTCTCATCATTTTTTTTATTTGGGCCTTTTCTTCTTTTTTTGGCCTCTTTTTTTTTAGTCCGGAGTCTCATCCCGACTTGTGGGGGAATCATAGTCTCCATCATCCTTTCCTCACTTGGGACAATGCCCTAGAAAATGATGATCATCACACTTTTATTTACTTACAACTCAACAATTACAACTCAATACTTAGAACAAAATATGACTCTATGTGAATGCCTCCGGCGGTGTACCGGGATATGCAATGAATCAAGAGTGACATGTATGAAAGAATTATGAACGGTGGCTTTGCCACAAATACGATGTCAATTACATGATCATGCGAAGCAATATGACAATGATGGAGCGTGTCATAGTAAACGAAACCGTGGAAAGTTGCATGGCAATATATCTCGGAATGGCTATGGAAATGCCATGATAGGTAGGTATGGTGGCTGTTTTGAGGAAGGTATATGGTGGGTGTATGATACCGGCGAAAAGTGCGCGGTATTAGAGAGGCTAGGAATGGTGGAAGAAAGAAAAGTGTAGGCATTCCAACAAGCGCTAACGTTTAACGCCCCTAGCTAGGCATGATGATTTCAATGATGCTCGCATAAAAGATAAGAATTGAAACACAAAGAGAGCATCATGAAGAATATGACTAGCACATTTAAGTCTAACCTACTTCCTATGCATAGGGATTTTGTGAGCAAACAACTTATGGGAACAATAATCAACTAGCATAGGAAGGCAAAACAAGCATAACTTCAAAACTTTAAGCACATAGAAAGGAAACTTGATACTATTGCAATTCCTACAAGCATACATTCCTCCCTCATAATAATTTTCAGTAGCATCATGAATGAATTCAACAATATAACCAGCACCAAAAGCATTCTTTTCATGATCTACTTGCATAGAAATTTTACTACTCTCCACATAAGCAAAATTCTTCTCATGAATAGTAGTGGGAGAAAACTCAACAAAATAACTATCATGTGAAGCATAATCCATTTGAAAATTAAAATCATGATGACAAGTTTCATGGTTATCTTTATTCTTTATAGTATACGTGTCATCACAATAATCATCATAAATAGGAGGCATGCTTTCATCATAATAAATTTGCTCATCAAAACTTGGGGGACAAAAAATATCATCTTCATCAAACATAGCTTCCCCAAGCTTGTGGCTTTGCATATCATTAGCATCATGGATATTCATAGAATTCATACTAACAACATTGCAATCTTGTTCATCATACAAAGATTTAGTGCCAAACATTCTATAGACTTCTTCTTCTAGCACTTGAGCACAACTTTCCTTTCCATCATTCTCACGAAAGATATTAAAAAGATGAAGTGTATGAGGCAAACTCAATTCCATTTTTTTGTAGTTTTCTTTTATAAACTAAACTAGTGATAAAACAAGAAACTAAAAGATTCGATTGCAAGATCTAAAGATATACCTTCAAGCACTCACCTCCCTGGCAACGGCGCCAAAAAAGAGCTTAGTTGACGGGGTGTGAGTGCCGCTTACCTAGCCTCCCCGACAACGGCGCCAGAAAAGAGCTTAGTTGACGGGGTGTGAGTGCCGCTTACCTAGCCACCCTGGCAATGGCGCCAGAAAAGAGTTTGATGTCTACTATGCAACCTTCTTCTTGTAGATGTTGTTGGGCCTCCAAGTGCAGAGGTTTGTAGGACAGTAGCAAATTTGCCTCAAGTGGATGACCTAAGGTTTATCAATCCGTGGGAGGCGTAGGTTGAAGATGGTCTCTCTCGAACAACCCTACAACCAAATAAAAAAGAGTCTCTTGTGTCCCCAACACACCCTAATACAATGGTAAATTGTATAGGTGCACTAGTTCGGCGAAGAGATGGTGATACAAGTGCAATATGGATGGTAGATATGGGTTTTTGTAATCTGAAAATATAAAAACAGCAAGGTAGCAAGCGATAAAAGTGAGCGTAAACGGTATTGCAATGCTAGGAAACAAGGCAAGTTCTCTCAACAATAATAACATAATTGGATCATATAAGTATCCCTCAACATGCAACAAAGAGTCACTCCAAAGTCACTAATAGCGGAGAACAAACGAAGAGATTATGGTAGGGTACGAAACCACCTCAAAGTTATCGTTTCTGATCGATCTATTCAAGAATCCGTAGTAAAATAACATGAAGCTATTCTTTCCGTTCGATCTATCATAGAGTTCGTACTAGAATAACACCTTAAGATACAAATCAACCAAAACCCTAATGTCACCTAGATACTCCAATGTCACCTCAAGTATCCGTGGGTATGATTATACGATATGCATCACACAATCTCAGATTCATCTATTCAACCAACACAAAGTACTTCAAAGAGTGCCCCAAAGTTTCTACCGGAGAGTCAAGACGAAATCGTGTGCCAACCCCTATGCATAGGTTCATGGGCGGAACCCGCAAGTTGATCACCAAAACATACATCAAGTGGATCACGTGGTATCCCATTGTCACCACAGATAAGCACGGCAAGACATACATCAAGTGTTCTCAAATCCTTAAAGACTCAATCCGATAAGATAACTTCAAAGGGAAAACTCAATCCATTACAAGAGAGTAGAGGGGGAGAAACATCATAAGATCCAACTATAATAGCAAAGCTCGCGATACATCAAGATCATGCCGAGTCAAGAACACGAGAGAGAGAGATCAAACACATAGCTACTGGTACATACCCTCAGCCCCGAGGTGAACTACTCCCTCTTCGTCATGGAGAGCGCCGGGATGATGAAGATGGCCACCGGTGAGGGATCCCCCCTCCGGCAGGGTGCTGGAACAGGGTCCCGATTGGTTTTTGGTGGCTACAGAGGCTTGCGGCGGCGGAACTCCCGATCTAATCTATTCCCCGATGGTTTTAGGGTACATTGGTATATATAGGAGGAAGAAATACATCAGGGGAGCCACGAGGGTGGAGGGCGCGCCTAGGGGGTGGGCGCGCCCCCCTGCCTCGTGCCTTCCTCGTTGCTTCCCTTACGTACACCCCAAGTCTTCTGGATTGCTTCCGTTCCAAAAATAACTCTCCCGAAGGTTTCATTCCGTTTGGACTCCGTTTGGTATTCCTTTTCTTCGAAACACTGAAACAAGGGAAAAACATCAATTCTGGGCTGGGCCTCCGGTTAATAGGTTAGTCCCAAAAATAATATAAAAATGTATAATAAAGCCCATTAATGTCCAAAACAGAATATAATATAGCATGGAACAATCAAAAATTATAGATACGTTGGAGACGTATCACCAGGGGGGCCACAAGGTCGGGGGGCGCGCCCAGGGGGTAGGGCGCGCCCTCCACCCTTGTGGCTGGCTGGTGGCCCCCCTCTGGTGCTTTCTTCGCCCAATATTTTTTATTAATTCTAAAACTGATCTCCGTGAATTTTCAGGACTTTTGGAGTTGTGTAGCATAGGTCTCTAATATTTGCTCCTTTTTCCAGTCCAGAATTCCAGCTGCCAGCACTCTCCCTCTTCATGTAAACCTTGTAAAATAAGAGAGAATAGGCATAAGTATTGTGATATAATGTGTAATAACAGCCCATATAATGCAATAAATATCAATATAAAAGCATGATGCAAAATGGACGTATCAACTCCCCCAAGCTTAGACCTCGATTGTCCTTAAGCGAAAACCCGATATCGAAAAATATGTCCACATGTTTAGAGATGGAGGTGTCGATAAAATAAAATACGGACATGAGGGCATCATGATCATCTTTAGAACAACAACATATATTGTCATATAATTTCTTATGATAAAGTAACAATTCGTTCACAAAGCAAAGTATGAATTAGAAGTTTCATTGAAAACTAACAAACAATGATCTCAGTCATTGAAGCAATTGCAATTTATCAAAACATCGGAAAGAGTCAATATAAGAGCTTTTCAGCAAGTCCACATACTCAACTATCATGTAGTCTTTCACAATTGCTAACACTCACGCGATACTTATGGGTTCAAAGCTTCAATTGGACACAGAGAAAGATAGGGGCTTATAGTTTCGCCTCCCAACCTTTTACCTCAAGGGTAATTGATACGTCTCCAATGTATCTACTTTTCCTAACGCTTTTCCTCTTGTTTTGGACTCTAATTTCCATGATTTGAATGAAACTAACCCCGGATTGACGCTGTTTTCAGCAGAACTACCATGGTGTAGTTTTTGTGCAGAAATAAAAGTTCTCGGAATGGAACGAAACTTTGCGAGGAATTTTTATACAATAAATAAGAATTTCTGGAGCCAAGATCCACCGGAGAGGGGCACCTGGGTGGGCACAACCCTCCAAGGCGCGCCCCCCTCTCCTGACGCGCCCAGGTGGGTTGTCCCCACCTGGTGGCCCCGCAGACCCTGAAACCGACGCTATAAAATCCTATTTTTCCAGGAAAAAAAATCAAGGAGAAAGAATTATCACGATCCACGAGACGGAGCCGCTGCCACCTCATATTCTTCATCGGGAGGCCAGATCTGGAGCCCGTTTGGGGCTCCGGAGAGGGGGGTCTTCGTTCTTCATCATCACCAACCCTTCTCCATCGCCAATTCCATGATGCTCCCCACCGGGAGTGAGTAATTCCTTCCTAGGCTCACTGGTCGGTGAGGAGTTGGATGAGATTCATCATGTAATTGAGTTAGTTTTGTTAGGGCTTGATCCCTAGTATCCACTATGTTCTAAGATTGATGTTGCTATGACTTTGCCATGCTTAATGCTTGTCATTTTGGGCCCGGGTGCCATGATTTCAGATCTGAACCGTTTATGTTATCACCATTATATCCATGTTCTAGATCCGATCTTGCAAGTTATAGTCACCTACTACGTGTTATGATCCGGCAACCCCGGAGTGACAATAGTCGGGACCACTCCCGGTGATGACTGTAGTTTGAGGAGTTCATGTATTCACTATGTGTTAATGCTTTGTTCCGGTTCTCTATTAAAAGGAGGCCTTAATATCCCTTAGTTTCCAAAATGGACCCCGTTGCCACGGGAGAGTAGGACAAAAGATGTCATGCAAGTTCTTTACATAAGCACGTATGACTATTTACGGAATACATGCTTACATTATATTGACGAACTGGAGCTAGTGCCGTATTGCCCTAGGTTATAACTGTCTCATGGTGTATCCAACAAGTCATGGTGAATGCATGCTTGAATTTATCTTATATTGTTCTTGCTAAGTTACTACTGCTATCATCACTCTTACACTTGCTACAAAATTACTGCCATCACTGTTACCGTTACCATTACTGCTTCTACTATTATCAAAACTATCATACTACGTTGCTACTGATCACTTTGCTGCAGATAATTAATCTCCAGTTGTGGTTGAATTGACAACTCAGCTGCTAATACCTTCAAATATTCTTTGGCTCCCCTTGTGTCGAATCTATAAATTTGGGTTGAATACTCTACCCTCGAAAAGTGTTGCAATCCCCTTTACTTGTGGGTTATCAAGACCTTTTTCTGGCGTCGTTGCCGGGGAGCATAGTTATATTTGTTGAGCCACTTGGGATTATTATCATATTATCACTATGAAGAATCTGAAGGATGCTAAGACTAAGATATTTCCCTCAAAGATGAGGGGAGGTAAGGAACTGCCATCCAGTTCTGCCTTAGATTCACCTTCTGTTAGAAGTAAACTTGCAACACCACCACATGCTATCAATTCTAATATGTCGCAAGTTGTTGATGATGCTACTTTTGCTATGAATGATGCTAGTACCTTGCTTGATAATGATGATGTGCCACTTGGTGAATTTCTTGATGAACAAATTTCTAGAGTAATACAACATGATGTTGTTGAATCTGAAGATGAACTTGAAACTGAATCGCCTGAAACACCTGCTAGAACTAGCCCTCCTAGATATGAATTGCCTAAGGTAACGGAAGGTTATGTTATGAGTGAGGAGACACCTAGAGATATTCTTGCTTGCAGAGATAGAGATGATCTAGAGAAATTATTATGCAAGTATGAAGTAAAATCTCTGAATGCTAGAATGAAATATGATCCTAAGTTTGCTACTTCACCTATCTTTATTGATGATAAGGATTGTGAATTCTCTGTCGACCCAGAGTTAATTACTTTGGTTGAATCTGATCCTTTCCATGGTTATGAAACTGAAACTGTTGTGGCACATCTTACTAAGTTGAATGATATAGCCACCCTTTTTACTCATGATGAGAAGACTCACTATTACTTTATTCTCAAATTATTTACTTTCTCATTAAAGGGTGATGCTAAAGCTTGGTACAATACCCTTACTCCTGGTTGTGTGCGTAGTCCCCAGGATATGATTTATTACTTCTCTGAAAAATATTTTCCTGCTCATAAGAAAGAAGCTGCCTTACAGGAAATATTTAACTTTGCTCAAATTAAAGAAGAGAGTCTCCCAAAAGCTTGGGGGAGGCTTTGCCAATTACTTAATGCTTTGCCTGATCATCCTCTTAAGAAAAATGAAATACTTGATATCTTCTATAATGGACTAACCGATGCTTCTAGGGATTTAATAGATAGTTGTGCTGGTTGTGTTTTCAGGGAACGAACTGTTGGGCAAGCTGAAGAATTATTGAATAACATATTGAAAAATTATGATGATTGGACTATTCCTGAACCACCGCCTAAACCTACTCTGAAGAACAGGGGTATATTATATCTAAGTCCTGAAGATATGCAAGAGGCAAAGCAATCTATGAAGGAAAAAGGTATTAAAGCCGAGGATGTAAAAAATTTACCTCCTATTGAAGAAATACATGGGCTTAATACACCACCACTGCCTAAGGTGGTAGAGGTAAATTCTCTAATGAAGGTCAGTGATAATGACAATCCTCACAATATGCACCCTAGCCAATGCCTTTATGAGTTTGAAAACTGTATTAGGAAACAAGATCACTTCAATGCAAATGTTATGAAACAATTGAAATACAATACTGATATGATTGCTCGCTTGAGTGACTTGTTATTTAGAATCTCAAATGATGTTAGAGGTGTTGGAAAGCATGCTTCTATGGTTCAAACTCAGTTAGAACAAGTTGCTAAATCTCAAAACGAGTTGCTAGATGAAATGAATTATAATAATATACATGAATTTGCTGTTAGAGTTGCAACTAGAGGAGGTAAAATGATTCAGGAACCACTTTATCCTGAAGGACACCCAAAAAGAATTGAACAAGATTCACAAAGCGTTAACACTGATGCACCTAGTCCTTCTAGAAAGAAAAAGAAAAATGATAGGACTTTGCACACTTCTAGTGAACCTGAAATAGAAAAACTCCTGATAATGATAATGAAACTTCTATCTCAGATGCTAAAACTCAACCTGGTAATGAACACTCACCTAGTGATAATGGAAAAATATAATGATGATGTTCATGAAGACTCTCAACCAAATAATGAAAAAAACCAGATAATGATGTTGAGATAGAACCACCTGCTGATCTTGATAACCCACAACCTAAGAATAAAAGGTATGATAAAAGAGACATCATTGCTAGAAAACATGGTAAAGAAAGAGAACCGTGGGTTCAAAAACCTATGCCTTTTCCACCCAAGTTAACTAAAAAGAAAGATGATGAAGAATTTGAACGATTTGCCGAAATGCTGAGGCCAGTATTTTTGTGGCTTGACTGATATCTTGAAGATGCCTCCTTATACAAAGTATATGAAAGACATCATCACTAATAAGAGAGAAATACCGGAAGGTGAAATCCCCACTATGCTTGATAATTACACTTTTAAAGATGGAGTACCGAAAAAACTTGGAGATCCGGAAATACCAACTATACCTTGCTCTATCAAAAAGAATTATGTGAAAACTGCTTTATGTGATTTAGGAACTGGTGTTAGTGTTATGCCTTTCTCTTTATATAAAAGACTTAACTTGAATAAACTCACACCTACTGAAATATCTTTGCAAATGGCTGACAAATCAACTGCTATACCTATCAGTATCTGTGAGGATGTGCCCGTTGTTGTTGCTAATGTTACTATTTTGACTGACTTTGTTATACTTGAGATGCCCGAGGATGACAACATGTCGATTATCCTTGGTAGACCCTTCTTGAATACTGCAGGGGCTGTTATTGATTGCAATAAAAGCAAGGTCTCTTTTCATATCAATGGTAATGAGCATACGGTGCACTTTCTGAAGAAACAATTCCAAGTGAATGGTATTAATGTTATTGAAAAATCTCTGACAATCACTATTGGAAGTTTTCCAATACCTCTACCTACTGTCAAAAAGAAATATGAAATGATTATTGTTGGGAAATGCATATCCCCGTTGAGGTAACTTAGTGATTTACAAAAGTTCTTCGGTTTCATGCTAATCGAAAGTGGTTGTTAATAAGAGCTGATCAACCTTATTAATGGATCATTTTTTAGTGGTATGAAGTTGATGAATTTAGTAAGCACTACCTTCTGTCCCTACTTTTTGTTTTCTGTTTTTATTAGTTAAATAAAATAAAATGCCATGCTTTGTCTGTTTTCTGAATTTCCCGTGAAATAAAAAATGACCCAAAAATAAAAGTTCTCAAAATGCTCTGAAAATTTAATACAATTTTTTTCTGAATATTTCTGAATTTCTGGTGCAAATAATATCAGAGGGAGGTGCACTAGGTGGGCACAACCCACCTGGGCGCGCCAGGACCCCCAGGCACGCCCTGGTGGGTTGTGGTCCCCACGTGGGCCCCCTCACTTATCTCTTCACACCACATCATCACTTACCTCCAGAAAAAATTCTCCATTGCTCTCTCTCTCTTGTGTTCTTGCTCTCAAACCCGCGGATTTCGATCTCTTTGCTCGAAGCTCCGTTTCCGAAACTGTTTTTGGGGATTGTTGCTTGGTATGTTATATTACTCCACCATTTGTCCAATTAGTTTTTGTTTTAGTGGTTTATATTTTGAATAATTAGCTACTCTTGGTGCTGCTGTAGATGTGCTTGCATGTTGAATTTTTAGAGTTCTAAGTAGTTTGGATGCTTGCTATAGCCTCTATGTATCCCTATGATAGTTGCTATCAATCTTATAAAGTTTTGTTGATAAATTTTTGACATTCGGAAATTTTCAGAAAATTGTATGCGAACATGATGAACCTTTTTGGAAGGAGTTCTTCGAGGAGGCGATCCTCGGGGCATCTTCTAGTGACAGCTCCGCTCGCCGGTCATATGTTGAACGAAGTGAAAGTTCTACTCGAGATGCCGCCACCAAAACATGCTTATGGCCTTGCGATGAGTATATGATGCGTGTGGGTATTAAAGAGGAATTTGAGCAATATGTTCACAATGCCGGTCTCGGTCCCTACCTTTTAGATAAGTGCGAACAACGCCACCTTCTCACTGAATCATTTGTCAAAGGATTTAAATTCCTTCCCCGTGAGTCTAGGGTGTCGTTTATGCTTTATGATAATCCATTTACCATCTCACTAGAGAATTTTGCTTACCACTGCAAACTCCCGTTCTAGGGTTCGCTTGACGAACCGCCAAGGGTTGAGCACCAATTATTCTTAACTAGTCTTTGCTACGGTGAGACGAGGGGAGTGACACAAGGTAGAATAAAGAGCATCCATTTTCCCGCAATTCAGTACTTTGCATTATTTCATGGGAAATGTATAGTAGGCAAGTAAGACTGTAGTACACTCTATGCTCCAGACTTGAGCCTCATTCGCACTGCTCTCACCGGTGAAAGGAATTATAACCTTGGAGCGATTGTTGCACGCAGACTTCAGGACAACACTAACAGTGGCTATTTCTATGGTGGAATATCCACGCGTTTAGCACGAGGGCTGGGTGTTTCACCTTTGCCCTTTGATCCTATCCTACCCACACAGTATTTAGATTTTGAGACCTTAAAAGGTCATATAATTCTCAAGGGAAAGGTTGATAACTTCACTTATAATCTATTATTTAACCAAAAATTTGTTGTGCACACATATTTGCCTCTGCCTGCTCTTTTTGACTATCACAGCAAAGGAAGATATTTTGTTCTTGAGAGCGAGGCCCGAGCTCACCACGCAGCAGTGGAGGCAGCACGACAGGCCGAGGCATCCGCACCGAGAGCCTCCGTGAGCTACCACGCCAACTACTATCCAGGCTACTGATCGACTACCAAGTTAGGCCGAAAGACTAAGCTTGGGGGAGTACATGTTTCCACTGACTTTACATTTATGTTTTCTTATTTCATTTGTCAGTGTTCACACTTTTTCATTGTATCATCCATTTCCTTAGATTTATTTTTCTTGCTTTCTTCTTGTGTGTTTGAAAAACTTTAGAAAAACCAAAAGAAAATTAGTTGTAGCTAGTTTACTTTCTATGCATGCTTAGTAGTAATATTTAAAAAACCAAAAAGATTTTCTTGTTTTTCTTTTGCTTGTTGGGAGATTTCCCGTGTAAATAGTTTTTCTTGTTTTTGCTTTTCCCTTTTTATTTGCTTGTTCAAGTAAACCAAAAACTCCAAATATTCCAGTGTGCTTGTCTGAATTTCTTTTCTTTTTATTCGAGTTGTAACGAGGAGAAGACCACGATGAAAATGTTGAGTGGCTCTCATATGAATAATTGTTGAACTAATAAAGATCCCATTTTACCTTGTCTTCTCCTGTTGAATAAAATGTTTGCAGATTCCAGCTTAGTCCACGGCACTCTTGCACCATTATTATTTTCATAATCGTTTGGTCGTGCAAGTGAAAGGCAATAATGACGATTCTCGATGAGCTGGCCGTGGCAGAGAGAAACTGGTATGAACTTGATTTCTTCTGTTTGTGTAAATATGTTTAACCTAGTATCCATGCTTGAGCCCATTATGATTAAACATGTTTGCAATGACAATTAGAGATTATAGTTTCTCATGCTATGCATAAGTAGCTGGGAGTGGATAATGATTTATCTTGGATATCATGTGTTAAAATGATTGTGATGTAGTATGATGATATGGTATCCTCCTCTGAATGTTCGAGTGTCTTGACTTGGCACATGTTCATGCATGTAGTTGAATCAAAACCAACATAGCCTCTATGATATTTATGTTCATGGTGTTCATATCCTACTCATGCTAGTGTCCAATGTTACTTATGCATAATGCATGATCATGACTGTTGTTGCTCTCTAGCTGGCCGCTTCTCAATCTAATTGCTAGCCTTCACCTGTACTAAGTGGGAACTCTGCTTGTACATCAAAAACCTTGAAACCAGAGTTATTCCAGATGAGTCCACCATACCTACCTATATGTGGTATTACCCTGCCATCCTAAGTAAATTTGCATGTGCCACCCCTAAAAAACTTCTAAAAATATATATCCTTTTTGTGTGCCTGGATCGTTCATGGAACGACAGGAGGTGGTGGATATCTTCCATGCTAAGCGGGTTATTCTCAGGTCGAGTGTTTATTCACTCGCCATCGCACAAGAAAAGGGCTGTAATAGGGATTCCCAGTCCCGAACTCAAAAATGCAAATAATTAAACAAAACTCCCCCGGGACTATTGATTGGAATGGACGGCACCCGTTGTTTCGGACAAGCCATGGAGTGTGATTGTTGGTGGAGAGGGAGTAAACCTTTACTTTTATCGCTTGGGAACCGCCACTACCGTTCTTAGCATGGAAGATATTGATAATTGATGGTCGTGAAGTAAATGAGAAGGGTGCATGTCTCAAAATATCATTTACCTCTACTTTAAAAACTTGAGCTCTGGCACCTCTGCAAATCACTGTTTCCCACTACGAAGGAGCTATCTATTTACTTTTATGTTGTGTCATCACCTTCTAAAACAAGCGCTGGAACCTGAGAGCACAACTGTCATGACATATGCATTGTGTGTAGCTAATGTTGGGTGCATCATGACTGGGTCTTTTCTATCATGAATTACAATGTTTAGTTGCTGCTTGAACTTTGGAGGTGCTCTGCATTTATGTTTTGCAGTCTCAGAAAGGGCTAGCGAGATACTAGTATTGTCATATTATATCATGGTTGTTTTGACAATGTGTTGCTGTTTGAGATACCTTATTATTGCTCGCTAGCTGATTATGTCATTGATATGAGTCATTATAATCTTTAAGAGTTATTGTCGGTATGGTTAGTTATAATGTTGGCTGAAAACCTTGGTGTTGTTTAAGCTTATTTCTGCAAACAAGAGCAAAAGTGTTCGTAAAAGTTTTTCTTTTTCACTTTCAGTTTATCAACTAAATTGCTTGAAGACAAGCAAAGGTTTAAGCTTGGGGGAGTTGATACGTCTCCAACGTATCTACTTTTCCTAACGCTTTTCCTCTTGTTTTGGACTCTAATTTGCATGATTTGAATGATACTAACCCTGGACTGACGCTTTTTTCAGCAGAACTACCATGGTGTTGTTTTTGTGCAAAAATAAAACTTCTCGGAATGGAACGAAACTTTGCGAGGAATTTTTATACAATAAATAAGAATTTCTGGAGCCAAGATCCACCGGAGAGGGGCACCTGGGTGGGCACCACCCACCAGGGCACGCCTCCCTCTCCTGGCGCGCCCAGGTGGGTTGTCCCCACCTGGTGGCTCCACAGACCCTGAAACCGACGCTATAAAATCCTATTTTTCTAGAAAAAAATTAGGAAGAAAGAATTATCGTGATCCACGAGATGGAGCCGCCACCACCTCCTGTTCTTCATCGGGAGGCCAGATCTGAAGCCCGTTTGGGGCTCCGGAGAGGGGGATCTTCGTTCTTCGTCATCACCAACCCTTTTCCATCGCCAATTCCATGATGCTCCCCACTGGGAGTGAGTAATTCCTTCGTAGGCTCGCTGGTCGGTGAGGAGTTGGATGAGATTCATCATGTAATCAAGTTAGTTTTGTTAGGGCTTGATCCCTAGTATCCACTATGTTCTAAGATTGATGTTGCTATGACTTTGCCATGCTTAATGCTTGTCACTTTGGGCCCGGGTGCCATGATTTTAGATGTGAACCCTTTATGTTATCACTATTATATCCATGTTCTAGATCCGATCTTGCAAGTTATAGTCACCTACTACGTGTTGTGATCCGGCAACCCCGGAGCGACAATAGTCGGGACCACTCCCGGTGATGACCGTAGTTTGAGGAGTTCATGTATTCACTATGTGTTAATGCTTTGTTCCGGATCTCTATTAAAAGGAGGCCTTAATATCCCTTAGTTTCCAAAATGGACCCCGCTGCCACAGGAGGGTAGGACAAAAGATGTCATGCAAGTTCTTTCCATAAGCACGTATGACTATTTACGGAATACATGCCTACATTATATTGACGAACTGGAGCTAGTGCCGTATCGCCCTAGGTTATAACTGTCGCATGATGAATATCATCCAACAAGTCACCGATCCAATGCCTATGAATTTATCTTATATTGTTCTTGCTAAGTTACTACTGCTATCATCACTCTTACACTTGCTACAAAATTACTGCCATCACTGTTACCGTTACCATTACTGCTTCTACTATTATCAAAACTATCATACTACATTGCTACTGATCACTTTGCTGCAGATAATTAATCTCCAGTTGTGGTTGAATTGACAACTCAGCTGCTAATACCTTCAAATATTCTTTGGCTCCCCTTGTGTCGAATCTATAAATTTGGGTTGAATACTCTACCCTCGAAAACTGTTGCGATCCCCTATACTTGTGGGTTATCAGTAATGTCAACGATAATACTTTATGAAAACCTACATCTGAGTGGATATATATATCTGGATCTTTCCAACATATAGTGCTTGCCAAAGGAAAAAGTGTAAAAAGAAAAGGTGAAGATCACCATGACTCTTGTATAAGGGTAGAAGATAAAAGTAAAAGGTAGGCCCTTCGCAGAGGGAAGCAGAGGTTGTCATGTGCTTTTATGGTTGGATGCACAAAATCTTAATGCAAAAGAACGTCACTTTATATTGCCACTTGTGATAAGGACCTTTATTATGTAGTCCATCGCTTTTATTTCTTCCATATCACAAGTTCATACAAAGCTTACTTTCTTCACATTAATAGATCATACATATTTAGAGAGAAATTTTTATTTCTTGCACCGATGACAACTTACTTGAAGGATCTTACTCAGTCCATGGGTAGGTATGGTGGACTCTCATGGAAAAACTGGGTTTAGGGATGTTTGGAAGCACAAGTAGTATCTCTACTTGGTGCAAAGGATTTGGCTAGCATGAGGGGGAGAGGCAAGCTCAACATGTTGGATGATCCATGACAATATAACTTCTATTCGGATATAAGAAAACATAACCCATTATGTTGTCTTCCTTGTCCAACACCAACCTTTTAGCATGTCATATTTTAATGAGTGCTCACTATTACAAAAGGTGTCCAAGATAGTATATTTATATGTGAAAACCTCTCTTTCTTTATTACTTCCTATTAATTGCAACAATGACCAAAACTATGTTTGTCAACTCTCAACAACTTTTATTCATCATACTCTTTATATGTGAAGTCATTACTCTCCATAAGATCAATATATGATCTTTTATTTCTTTCTTTCTTTTATTTTATTCTCTCAAGATCATAGCAATAAAGCAAAGCCCTTATCTCAAAACTACTCTTTATTATATATCTCACGGACTCGATTACATAGAGGGATCATAAAGCAAAACTCAAAGCTAGATCATACTAAAAACTTTTATTCTACTAGATCAAGATATAACCAAAATGATCAAACTAAGAAAAAGATAAAGATAGAGATGTGATGGTGATACGATACCGGGGCACTCCCCCAAGCTTGGCAGTTTCCAAGGGGAGTGCCCTTACCCATGTATTTAGATCTCTTTCTTCGGAGGCGGTGATGTGATATTCTTGGTGATGATGCCCCTTAGGATGAGATTATCTTCCTCGAGCTTATTAATTTGCTGCTTAAGGTCCATTACTTCCTTGCAAAGTTTACCCATCACGGTTAGGGCTGCATTCACCCATGGATGTTTCATAGCCGCGGGAGAGAAAGCAACACTCTTTTTCATATTTTCATAAGAGAGAAATCTAGCATTACGAGGGATGACCGAGTTTGGTATTGCTGAGCTCTGAAGTTCCTCCAACATGAATCCAGCTTGAAGACGAGAGGTAACTTCATGATCCTCCTCCATGGCATCCACTCTTTTCAAGTCAGTCTCCATCTCTTCCTCCGTTGCTTGCCCAAAGTGATTAGCTTCGCTGTATGCTCTTGGCCCTGGTGTCGGCTGAGACACACGACTCTCCCCAACTGACTCTTGCGAAGACATCTTGCTTCAAATCTATTGCAGAAACAACTTAAAACAACAACAGAGGATTTTGTCGTGGTACTGTGGTCAAAACCTTCGGGAGATTATATAATGATTTTTTACTGACCATAAGAAGTATCGTGCAGGAAAACGGAGTCCGGACATTAGTAGAAAAAGGCCCATTTGTCCCGGTTCCAGAGGCCCATTTGTCCCGATTCTAGAACCGGGACTAAAGGGTCGGTACTAAAGCCCAATACCTTTAGTCCCGGTTCACCTATGAACCGGGACAGATGGGGTTCCACGTGGCCACTGCGGCTTGCCCAGGCAGGAGGGCCTTTTGTCCCGGTTGGTAGCACCAACCGGGACCAAAAGGCATCCATGCGTCAGTAGTTCAGGGGCTGGGTTTTTTTTTGAAAGGGGGGGTTGGGGGTTTTGTAGGGTTAATTTAGGGATTTCATATATTGTGTTAGCTAGCTAATAGAGAGAAGTGTCCTCTCTTATCTCCGTGCTTGGTCGACTCTATGTACTATAGGTATAGAGAGGACTCGACACGCTAGCTAGTAAGCAAATGAAGGAAACCATGAAGTACACAAGATCGTCATGAACATATACAGAGAGAAGTCATCGACCTCTCCTTCTCTGTGAGATTGGTCGAACAAAAAGTTTACGTATATCTATCCGATGCTACTGGGTACATATATATAATATAAGATCTCTTACAATTCCCTAACATCTAATGTCAAATTCCACATGGTATTCTCCGGCTTTATTTATGACGTGGTCAAGAAAGAATCCCGCCAATTCCTCTTGAATTGCTCGTATGCGATCTTGTGGTAGGAGTTCATTCTGCATCTGCCACACCTAATTTGAAGAAGGGGGGCAATACATATATATGAATGAAAGTCAACACAAATGATGGTAATAAAATAAAATTCTGAATATTATTGCTTACGCACTTCATATTGTTTTTTAGAGTAGCCCCGCTTATTCTTGGTCGTCGCATTGTAGATGAACTCGCAAACGTAGTATCCACAGTAATCATTCCCGGGTTCCTGCCACAAGCACTTTACGAGAAATAGAGGTCAATCAAACTGATAATCAAGCATTATAAATGGTATTGATGAAAGTAGCTAGAATCAATGGGAGATGCGCGGAACTAGCTAGTAGTACTTACTTTCGGGTGTGTAAATCGCAGCTCCCCCGGCAGTCCCGGAGCTTCTGCGGTGAACTTTTTCCAAACCCTGCCAGACAAAAACAATTACTTGATATCAGGAAATGAACAAAGTTGCCGATATGGTGCGATAATGATCAATTGAACTTACTTCTCGAGCATTTTAGTCATGGCCGCATACTCCTGGGATCTTTTCGTCTCGAGTCTAAGACGGTTACTAGTCCCAGCTCAAGCTTAATCTCTAGGAGAATAAAGTGGAAGCTGCGCACGCATGCATAACTCATCAATTACATTACTATAACCTCGAGTAATAAGGGAAACCGAATTTGCACAAGACAGTAACACTCACTTGAAGTTGTAAGGAAAGAGTATTTTCTCTTTGTTTTGATTTTGAAGCAACGATCGTAGCAAGTTGGCCTCGGTTTCTGTCGCATCATATTTAACCAACCATTCATCTATGAGATTTGTGTTAATGAACCCAATATCATAGATTTGTGCTTTTCTGCATTCGACAATCTTCAATCTGCACAATATAGTGAGGATAATTATATATACATGCAATGAAAGAGCTGAGCTATATATAGAGACTTAATTACAGAAGTAGTACTTACAAATAGTAGAAAGTGATGATTATTTTATCGAGGGCCTTTTGATTGAAAAACTGGAAGAACTCCTCAAATGGAACAGACAACAGATCAATTCCAACGAGGTCGTGCTCCTCTTTAACTCTCACCGTCAAAGTATCCTTCCCAGACTCGCTACAGGTTTTCATGTACCACTCATGGAATCTTCACATCATCGTTGTTAGAGGAGGATGACCAGGTTTGACGAGAGGCTTCCTGTACCGGTATTTGAATTCGTCCACCTCCATTGTATCAAAATGTGCATCGTCGGGCAGGTAATCTACAGGATTGGTACCGGGCACCATCCCCGGATGATTAGCGATGATATCGCTAGACACCTTGATCGGGGGCACGATTGGTTCGCTTGTTCGCCGAGCTGGGGAATTTTTCCCCACTTCTTCGTTCTGCTAACCTTCGATCACTGCAAGTACTTCCCGACCGCTCCGCTTCCATATATGTCCTTTCAATGATGTGCTCATAGTTGGTTTGCGGCGGAGACGGTGGTGGTCGCTTCAGGGCATCGATAGTGCGCTAAACTTTCACGAAATCTATCTTCTCCTCCGGAGGTGGATGTTTCATAGCTCTTCGCGTTTCAAAGAAGTCCTTCACATAGGCTTCATAGATCTCCGCGTTTTCCTCCACAGTCCTCTTGTATGGTAACTTCTCTAGAGGCTTGAGAGATGGACCAAATCTGTATTGCCTCCCGCCTTTGGCTGTACTGCTAGATGCCGGAGCAGCTAGAGTGGCGGCGACTGTCTTCTTTCGTTGCTTACGAGGCAGAGAAGGAGGCGGAGTGCTACAACGCGCCGGAGCAGCCGGAGCGGCGGCAGCTGTCTTCCGCCGTTGCTGACGAGACGGAGGAGGAGGCGGGCTGCTCGGACGTGCCGGAGCAGGCGAAGAAGGAGGCGGAGTGCCCTGACTCGCCGGAGGAGGAGGAGGAGGAGGTGGCGGAGGCGTCCAGTTCGGAAGCTTGATGTACTCCTTACGCCATAGACATGGAGTCTTTAGAGCAAGACCCAGCTGAGTCTCCCCTTCACCGTTAGGGTAGTCAAGCTCGAGCTCCTCAAATCCCTCCGTTATTTCATCAACCATGACAACAGCATAGCCTTGTGGAATCGGAAGGCAGTGAAAAGTTGCGCCGGGTTCAGGTGCAACAGAGCCGATAGCCGCCTTGACTTTGAGGTTCTGCCATTGCGTCATAAGGTGGCAATCTTGAGCCTCCGTGATAGCATCCACGGGGTAGCTAGGAGCCATGAAGTCAGGCTGATGAAGGAGCTTGGTGGAAGCCACGCTGCTTCTCTGCTGAGATGGCGGGGTAGCTTCTGGGGTACCTCCGACAGGTCGCTGGTTGTGAACTGCTTGTTCCTCTAGCGCTCGTACCCTTGCATTCAGCTTCTACAGTTTGGTCTGCTCCACTTTCCTCCTCCTCTCCTGGGTTTTGTAACCGCCAGCGCCAGGAAACCCAACCTTCCACGCAACAGAGCCTGTCGTGCCTCCTGTTCGTCTAGGGTGCTCAGGATTCCCGAGGGCCTGTGTGAGCTCGTCGTTCTCTCTGTCGGGAACGAACGTCCCTTGCTGCGCTGCGGCGATATACTTCTGAAGCTTCTTGACGGGTATTTCCAGTTGCTTGTCCGTCCAAACGCACTTCCCTGTTTCAGGGTCCAACGTTCCCCCAACCCCGAAGAACCAAGTCCTTGAATGGTCTGGCCAGTGGAATGTCTCTAGTTCGACCCCTTTAGCAAGCAGGTCATTCCCAGCCTTGTCCCACAACGGCCGGGATTTGAGGTAGCCACCTGACCCTGTGCGATGGCGATGCTCCTTCTTTGCAGCATTTTTCTTGTTTGTCGCTGACATCTTCTTACTCTTCTCCGATGTCTTGTAGGCCACAAATGCGGGCCATTGATCTCTTATCTTCTCAAATCGGCCGGTGAATTCTGGAGTCTTCCCTTGGTCGACAAACATTGATTTCAACTCATTCTTCCACCTCCTGAATAGATCTGCCATCTTCTTAAGAGCATGAGCCTTGACCAATGGCTCTATAACTGGCTTCTCCGGATCCTCCTCTGGCGGTAGGGTGAAATTTGCCTTTAGCACAGTCCAAAGATCATGTTTCTGCCTATCGTTGACATAAGACTCTTGAGGGTCTTCGTTCTTAGGCTTATTTCATTGGTGGATGCTGATCGGGATCATGTCCCTAACAAGAACCCCGCACTGAGCAGAAAATGCTTCCTTGGTCCGGCTGGGTTCAATCGGTTAGCCATCGCCCGCGATTGCTGTGATCGTGAACCTTTCATCCTGGCGCAATCTTTTCTTCGGGCCTCGTCTAGTTACCGAAGTTTGGCTTGATCCGGAGGGCTAGAAAAGAAGAAAGAAGAGAGTTAATATGTGTACATACCAAAACAATTAATGCATCAATTAGCTAGTCAGCACAGGCTTAATTAATATATATACCTCGCCGGACTTTGCAACAGCTCCCTCCTCCGTTCCGTCACCGGAGCCGTCATCACGGTGGCCTTCTTCCACCGGCATTCGGTCACCGGAGCCATCATGATCATGTCCTTCCACCTCCATTGTTCGATCACCGGAGCCTGCTTCACCCTCTCCTTCCAGATCATCGGTATCGTTGAGATACAACATGACATCACCTCCGCCGAAGATTATATCCCCCAACAACTGTTCTTTTTCCAAGTCTCTTTGTTGATCCATAGTTCCTGCAAATATTACAACATGGCAATTAATATACAAACATGACAGATGGATATATTAGTGGTAAACGTAGACCTAGGTAGCTCGACGCTTCTATGGTTTGGGGTGGCCTCGACAACGCTTCTAGGGTTTGGGGATCAACTTAATTATGCACATCCATAATGGGGGCATTCTTGATAGATCACTTATAAATCTCGAGAGAGTTTGTCGGGTAGGGGCGGGAGGGGGTAGGAGACCGACATCGTTTTTTTCTAGAGTTTGGGTGTCCTCGAGAGTTGGTCGAGCAAGAGGGGGGGGTGCTCCCGTGGTCTAAGTTATCGGGGAGGGGGTATATCGACCCCCCCTCATGTTGAAGTTATCGGGGAGGGGTTTATACCGACAACGACATACCAGATAAAAAATAAGAAGAGGAAGAAGAAGAAAAAAAAGAGGAGAAGAAAAAAGGAATAGAGGAGAAGATCGAAGAAAAAAAAGGAGGAGAAGAAGAAGGAATATTATTCTATTTTTTTCTTCTTCTCCTCTTTTTTTTCTTCTTCTTCTCCTCTTTTTTTCCTTCTTTTTCCTCTTCTTATTTTTCTCTCCTCTTCTTCTCCTTCTTCTTCTTCTTATTTTCCCTTTTCCTCTCCTCTTCTTTTTCTTCTTCTTCCTTCTTCCTTCTTCCTAGATAAAACTTTTCTAAAAATGTAACTTTTGCATATATAAAAGTTTTTCTTCTTCTTCCTTCTTCCTTCTTCCTAGCTAGATATATAAAACTTTTTCTAAAAATGTAATTTTGCATATATAAAACTTTTTCTTCTTCTTCCTTCTTCCTTCTCTTCCTTCTTCCTAAATATATAAAACTTTTCTTAAAATGAAACTAACCTAAAATGCACTAAATCAGAGAACATACATAGATAAAACTTTTCTAAAAATCTAACTTTTGCATACATGAACATATACATATAATCTGAAAAAAAACATATACATATAATCTAGAAAAAAACATCATATACATATAATCTGGAAAAAAACATCATATACATATAATCATATATACACACATACATATAATCACACATATACATATAATCTGGAAAAAAACATCATATATATGTGAAAAAAACAGGGAGGAATCGAAGGGGGCGCCGGCCTGACCAAGGAGAGGTGCGGGGTGGTCGGGCAAGGGCAGAGTTTAAATTTGAATTCTTTTAAATTTGTGTGAATCACTAGTTTGTGAATAACTTTACTATAAAAATAGTTTTTTGAGTGATTCTTTTTCCTTCTATTTAATATTATTGTGTTTTATCGTCATATTAAATTTGGTAATTTTTAGGTTATTTTAAATGTCTGTTTTAATCAAGAACAGATTTTGTTATTTTAGTTTGCTATTAAAGTTACAAAGGAATTTCATTTTTTTTGAACTTATTTGAACTCCAGACTTTTTGTGTGATCAAAATGCACCATTCAAAGCCACATCATCAATTTTCAACCCTTTCCGACTTCATTTGTTATTTTTCATGCATTTACTGATTTTTTGAGCTATATGACCCTGAAATTGAAAAGCACTACAAATGAACTCTGAAAAGGTTGACAGTTGGCATGGTATCATCATTTCACCCACATAGCATGTGCTAAAAAGTTGAGAGAGTTACGGCAAAAACTGGATGCACTTCGTGTACAAAACGGGCAATCTCTTTCGAAGTATCAGGGTTTCAAACGAAAACTCGTGTGTTACAAAGGGATTTCATTTTTTTAAACTTATTTGAACTCCAGACTTTTTGTGTGTTCAAAATGCACCATTCAAAGCCACATCATCAATTTTCAACCCTTTCTGACTTCATTTGTTATTTTTCATGCATTTACTGATTTTTTTGAGCTATATGACCCTGAAATTGAAAAGCACTTCAAATGAACTCTGAAGAGGTTGAAAATTGGCATGGTATCATCATTTCACCCACATAGCATGTGCTAAAAAGTTGAGAGTGTTACGGCAAAAACTGGATGCACTTCGTGTACAAACCGGGCAATCTGTTTGAAGTATCAGGGTTTCATACGGAAACTGGTCTGTTACAAAAGGCATTTCATTTCTTCACATGTAACTGCAGTGATATTCTAGATCAAAGGCATCATCATAATAGTTGTGGAGAGAAAGTCTTCAATTTTCTTTGCTAGTGTCCTTTGCTTATTGCGCCGTAACCATGGATATTCTTCATCGCTTAACAGGGTGCTTGGGTCAGCCTTGACTTTGAAGGGAGGAATTTCATGAAACTTTTCATAATCTTCAAACATGTCTGTCTTGCCCTCCAATCCCATGAAGTCTCTTTTTCCTGAAAGAACTATGTGGCGCTTTGGCTCATCATATGATGTATTCGCTTCCTTATCTTTTCTTTTTCTCGGTTTGGTAGACATGTCCTTCACATAGAAAACCTGCGCCACATCATTGGCTAGGGCGAATGGTTCATCTATGTACCCAAGATTGTTCAGATCCACTGTTGTCATTTCGTACTGTGGGTCTACCTGTACCCCGCCTCCTGACATATTGACCCATTTGCACTTAAACAAAGGGACCTCAAAATCATGTCCATAGTCAAGTTCCCATATGTCCACTATGTAACCATAATATGTGTCATTTCCCCTTTTGGTTGTTGCATCAAAGCGGACACCGCTGTTTTGGTTGGTGCTCTTTTGATCTTGGGCGATCGTGTAAAATGTATTCCCATTTATCTCGTATCCTTTGTAAGTCAATATAGTCAAAGATGGTCCCCTGGACAACGAGTACAGCTCATCAGAAACAGTGTTGTCACCTCTGAGACGTGTTTCCAACCAACTGCTGAAAGTCCTGATGTGTTCACATGTAATCCAGTCGTCACACTGCTCCGGGTGTTTGGAGCGCAGAATGTTCTTGTGTTCATCGACATATGGGGTCACCAAAGGTAGAGTTCTGTAGAACTGTGTAGTGTGCTTGAGACCAAGAATGCCCGTCCCTACATATTATTGAGTCCCCTCCTAGTGTGCCTTTTCTAGTCAGTCTCCCCTCATACCGTGATTGAGGGAGACCAATCATCTTAAGTCCAGGAATGAAGTCAACACAAAACCCAATGACATCCTCTCTTTGATGGCCCAGGGAGATGCTTCCTTTTGGCCTAGCGCGGTTACAGACACATTTCTTTAGGACTCCCATGAACCTCTCAAAGGGGAACATATTGTGTAGAAATACGGGGCCCAGAATGACAATCTCGTCGACTAGATGAACTAGAAATTTTGGATCGATCACCTTCTGAGAGATTGCATTGAGGAATGCACATAGCTCCACAAGGCCCCTCAATGCAACCGGAAGCAGTTGCGTCATAATCACGTGGCACTCATGAGACTTTAGGTTCTGGAACTTTTTCTCTAGCATATTTATTATTCCCTTTATATTCGACGAGAAGCCAGACGGGACCTTCATACTGAGCAGGCATTCAAAGAAGATTTTCTTCTCTTCTTTGGTAAGAGCGTAGCTGGCAGGACCTTCATACTGCTTTGGAGGCATGTTGTCTTTTTCGTGCAAACGTTTTTTTGAATATTTACTGTAGGGTAAAAACCCCACAGCCCTTTATTGCATCAATCAGAAACAAACTGTACAGAGGAGGTTAAAAGTTACAAGGCTAACCTAAGTCAGAGGAAAAACTTACATTTACATGAGGGCATTAACCCAATCAACAAGCCTAGACTTTATGCTATCTTTAAGCCTATGAGACAGCAGAAGGATATCATGTACAAAGCTACACCTCCAGGCGGCAAAAGTAGCCCGTGTCCCCCTAAATGTTCTTCCATTTCTCAGAATCCATATATTCCAAGCAGCTGTGAGCATCACTTCAAAGAAGAAAGGATGACCAAATCTCTGCCTTGCTTTAAATATACATTGTTGTGCCTCTGGTGTATCTTTTGTCTTCCCATACACGCCCAAGAAGCCTAGCAGGTTCACGCAAAGGTTCTTCGTCACGTGCATCACGTCGATTGAAGAGCGGACCTCTAGGTCTTTCCAGTAGGGTAGGTCCCAAAATATAGATTTCTTCTTCCACATGGGTGCACGTCCCTCGGCATCATTCGGAACAGATAGTCCACCAGGACCCTTTCCAAAGATTACGTGTAAATCATTGACCATAGCAAATACGTGATCATCGGTACACATGGCGGGCTTCTTCCGGTGATCTGCCTCGCCTTTGAAATGCTTGCCTTTCTTTCGACATTGATGGTTGGTCGGAAGAAATCGACGATGCCCCAGGTACACATTCTTCCTGCATTTGTCCAGGTATATACTTTCGGTGTCAGCTAAGCAGTGCGTGCATGTGTGGTATACCTTGTTTGTCTGTCCTGAAAGGTTACTGAAAGCAGGCCAATCATTGATGGTTACAAACAGCAACGCATGCAGGTCAAATTCCTCCTGTCTGTGCTCATCCCACACACGTACACCCTTTCCATTCCACAGCTGTAAAAGTTCTTCAACTAATGGCCTTAGGTACACATCAACGTCGTTGCCGGGTTGCTTAGGGCCTTGGATGAGAACTGGCATCATAATGAACTTCTACTTCATGCACAGCCAAGGAGGAAGGTTATAGATACATAGAGTCACGGGCCAGGTGTTGTGATTGCTGCTCTGCTCCCCGAAAGGATTAATGCCATCCGCGCTTAAACCAAACCATATGTTCCTTGCGTCACCTGCAAACTCCTCCTGGTACTTTCTCTTGATTTTTCTCCACTGTGACCCGTCAGCGGGTGCTCTCAACTTCCCGTCTTTCTTACGGTCCTCTCTGTGCCATCGCATCAACTTGGCATGCTCTTTGTTTCTGAACAGACGTTTCAACCGTGGTATTATAGGAGCATACCACATCACCTTCGCAGGGACCCTCTTCCTGGGGGGCTCGCCGTCAACATTACTAGGGTCATCTCGTCTAATCTTATACCGCAATGTACTGCATACCGGGCATGCGTTCAAATCCTCGTACACACCGCGGTAGAGGTTGCAGTCATTAGGGCATGCATGTATCTTCTGGACCTCCAATCCTAGAGGGCATACGACCTTCTTTGCTGCGTACGTACTGTCGGGCAATTCGTTATCCTTTGGAAGCTTCTTCTTCAATATTCTCAGTAGCTTCTCAAATCCTTTGCCAGGCACACCATTCTCTGCCTTCCACTGCAGCAATTCCAGTATGGTACCGAGCTTTGTGTTGCCATCTTCATAATTGGGGTACAACACTTTTTTGTGATCCTCTAACATGCGATCGAACTTCAGCTTCTCCTTTTCACTTTCGCACTGTCTCTTTGCATCAACAATGACCCGGCAGAGATCATCATCGAGCACATCGTTTGGTTCATCTTGATCTTCAGCTTCCCCCGTTGCAGCATCACCATATTCAGGGGGCACATAGTTCTCATCATCCTCTTCTTCTTCGCTGTCTTCCATCATAACCACTATTTCTCCGTGCTTGGTCCAAACATTATAGTGTGGCATGAAACCCTTATAAAGCAAGCGGGTGTGAAGGATTTTTCCGGTCAGAGTAAGACTTCGTATTCCCACATATAGGGCATGGACAACACATAAAACCATTCTGCTTGTTTGCCTCAGCCACTTCGAGAAAATTATACACGCCCTTAATGTACTCGGAGGTGTGTCTGTCACCGTACATCCATTGTCGGTTCATCTGCGTGCATTATATATAATTAAGTGTGTCAAAAAACCATTACAGAACATCATGAATAGATAAGTGACCAAATTAATAGAAGTTCATCATCACATTAAAACCAAAGTACATACATAGTTCTCATTGAACAACATATAGCTCTACAGAGCATCTAATTAAACCATACATTGAAACTATGTAAAACATTTCAATGCAACAACAAATGCGATCATAATCGCAACCAAGGTAACAATTGATCCAACGACATAATGATACCAAGCCTCAGTATGAATGGCAATTTTTCTAATCTTTCTAATCATCAAGCGCATTGCATCCATCTTGATCTTGTGATCATCAACGACATCCGCAACATGCAACTCCAATATCCTTCTCCTCCTCAATTTTTTTATTTTTTCCTTCAAGTAATTGTTTTCTTCTTCAACTAAATTTAACCTCTCGACAATAGGGTCGGTTGGAATTTCCGGTTCACATGCCTCCTAGATAAATAAAATCTATGTCACGTTGGTCGGCATAATTGTCATAAACAATAAATGAACCAAATAGTTATAAAAGATAATATATATACCACATCCGAATCATAGACAGGACGAGGGCCGACGGGGGCGGATACCAAAACCATCGCACTATATAATAACAAACAATAATAAAAGTAAGAAAATTAGACAAGTATCTATCTAATCATACAAGTAAGAAATTTTTTTCTTTTAGAAAGAAGATAAGAACAAGAGGCTCACCACGGTGGTACCGGCGACAAGATCGGCGCGGGCGATCGACGGCGGTGAAGACGGGGACGGGACATGACGGACTGCTAAACCTAGACAAATCTCGAGGAAAATGGAGCTTGGAGGTCGAGCTTCGAGAGGAGAAAGCTTAAGTAGTGTGGCTCGGGCATTTCATCGAACACCTCATGTGCATAGGAGGTGAGCTAGAGCACCAAAAAGCTCTCCCCTCGCCGACCAGAAAAACAGGCAGTGGAGTGCTCTGCTCGCGGGCGAGGGGTATATATAGCGACCTCATTGGTCCCGGTTCGTGGCTGGAACCGGGACTAAAGGCCACCCTTTGGTCCCGGTTCCAGCCACGAACAGGGACCAATGTATGTGGGCCAGGAGCGAGGCCCATTGGTCCCGGTTCGTGTACAGAACAGGGACCAAAGGGTCCAGACGAACCGGGACCAATGCCCCACGAGGCTCGGCCGGCCCCCTGGGCTCACGAACCGGGACGTATGCCCCCATGGGTCCCGGTTCGTGACTGATCCAGGACTAATGGGCTGGCCAGGCCTGGACCAAAGCCATGTTTTCTACTAGTGGGAGGGCACACGAGGTGGCCACAAGGTCGGGGGGCGCGCCCTCCACCCTTGTGGTGGCCTCGTGTCTCTTTCGGACTACTTTTAATTTTCCTATTTTTTAAAAATTCCAAAATGGAGAAATTTTATCATTGGAAACGTTTTGGAGCCGGTTTACTTACCGTACCACGTACCTATTCCTTTTCTGAGTATGAAACGTTCTGGAAAGTGTCCCTTATGTACTCCTCCGGTGTTACGGTATCAATTATATTGGTCTCAACATTTATGGGAGTACCTGAGATATAATGTTTAAGTCTTTGACCGTTCACCACCTTCGGATTCGTGCCGTCGGCGTTGTTGATCTTGATGGCACCGGAACGACAGACCTCCTCGATGATGTATGGACCTTCCCATTTAGACAGAAGTTTCCCTGCAAAAAATCTTAAACAAGAGTTTTATAGCAAAACATGATCACCTACATTAAACTCATGCTTTTGTATCCTTTTATCATGCCATCTTTTAACTTTTTCTTTAAACAACTTGGCATTCTCATAAGCTTGGGTTCTCCATTCATCAAGTGAGCTAATGTCAAATAACCTCTTCTCACCAGCAAGTTTGAAATCATAGTTGATCTCTTTAACAGCCCAATATGCCTTATGTTCTAGTTCAAGAGGTAAATGACATGCTTTTCCATAAACCATTTTATACGGAGACATACCCATAGGATTCTTATAAGCAATTCTATAAGCCCATAATGCATCATCAAGTTTCTTTGACCAATTCTTTCTAGATCTATTAACAGTCTTTTGTAAAATTAATTTAATCTTTGTATTGCTCAATTCTACTTGACCACTAGACTGAGGATGATATGGAGATGCAATTCTATGGTTGACATCATATTTAGCAAGCATTTTACGGAAAGCACCATGAATAAAATGTGAACCACCATCAGTCATTAGATATCTAGGAACTCCAAACCTCGGAAAAATAACTTCTTTAAGCATTTTAATAGAAGTGTTATGATCAACACTACTAGTTGGAACAGCTTCTACCCACTTAGTGACGTAATCAACAGCAACTAAGATATGTGTATACCCATTAGAGGAAGGAAAATGTCTCATGTAATCAAAGCCCCAAACATCAAACGGTTCAATAACAAGTGAATAGTTCATAGGCATTTCCTGACGTCTACTGATATTACCAACTCTTTGACATTCAACACACGACAAGACAAACTTACGAGCATCCTATAAGAGAGTAGGCCAATAGAAACCGGATTGCAATACCTTGTGTGCAGTCCTATCTCCAGCGTGGTGTCCTCCGTAAGACTCGGAGTGGCACTTGCGTAGGATCTGTTCCTGTTCATGCTCAGGTACACAACATCTAATAACACCGTCTACTCCTTCTTTATAAAGGTGTGGGTCGTCCCAAAAGTAATGTCTTAAACCATAGAAAAACCTTTTCTTTTGCTGGTATGTGAAACTAGGTGGTATAAATTTAGCAACAATATAATTAGCATAATCAGCATACCATGGAGCATTGTGAGAAGCATTTATGACATTTAATTGTTCATCAGGAAAGCTATCATCAATAGGTAGTGGGTCATCAAGAACATTTTCTAACCTAGACAAGTTGTCTGCAACGGGGTTCTCAGCTCCCTTTCTAGCAATAATATGCAAATCAAATTCTTGTAGCAAGAGAACCCATCTAATAAGTCTAGGTTTAGCATCTTTCTTTTCCATAAGATATTTAATAGCAGCATGATTAGTGTGAACAATTAGTTTGGAGTCCACAATATAAGGTCTAAACTTATCACATGCAAAAACAACTGCTAAAAATTCTTTCTCAGTAGTAGCATAATTTCTTTGGGCACTATCTAGAGTTTTACTAGCATACTGAATAACATTTAATTTCTTATCAACTCTTTGTCCTAGAACAGCGCCAACAGCATAATCACTAGCATCACACATAATCTCAAAGGGTAGGTTCCAATCAGGTGGTTGAACAATAGGTGTAGAAATCAAGGCTTTCTTAAGTATTTCAAATGCTTCTACACAACCATCATCAAAAACAAAAGGAACATCTTTTTGTAAGAGATTGGTGAGAGACCTAGAAATTTTAGAGAAGTCTTTAATAAACCTCCTATAGAAACCAGCATGACCAAGGAAACTTCTTATACCTTTGATATCTTTAGGACACAGCATCTTTTTAATAGCATCCACTTTAGCTTTATCAACTTCAATACCTCTTTCAGAAATTTTATGCCCCAAGACTTCATTAACCATAAAGTGGCACTTCTCCCAATTCAAGACAAGATTAGTTTCTTCACATCTCTGCAAAACTCGATCAAGGTTGCATAAGCAATCGTCAAAAGAAGTTCCGTAAACGGAAAAATCATCCATGAAAACCTCAACAATCGTTTCACAAAAGTCAGACAATATAGCCATCATACATCTTTGAAATGTGCCGGGTGCATTACATAAACCAAAAGGCATACGTCTATAAGCAAAGGTACCGAAAGGACAAGTAAAAGTGGTCTTCTCTTGATCTTCTTGTGATACAGGAATTTGAGAGAAACCAAAATAACCATCTAGAAAGCAAAAGTGTGTATGTTTGGATAGTCTTTCTAGCATTTGGTCAATAAAAGGTAGAGGGTAATGATCTTTTCTAGTAGCTTTATTCAATTTTTGGAAATCAATCACCATTCTATAACATGTAACTATTCTTTGTGGAATCAATTCATTCTTATCATTAGGAACAACAGTAATATCTCCTTTCTTAGGGACACAATGAACAGGACTTACCCACTGACTATCAGCAATAGGATAAATTATACCTGCCACCAGGAGCTTTAGTATTTCATTTCTTACCACTTCTTTCATCTTAGGATTTAACCGATGTTGATGATCAACAACTGGTTTAGCGTCCTTCTCCAATTTTATTTTGTGCTGACATAGAGTGGGACTAATGCCCTTAAGATCATCAAGAGTATATCCAATAGCGGCACGGTGCTTCTTCAGAGTTTTCAATAATTTCATTTCTTCATGCTCTAAAAGGTTAGCACTAATAATAACAGGATATATCTTCTTTTCATCGAGATAAGCATATTTTAGAGTATCAGGTAATTGTTTAAGCTCAAACACGGGATCACCCTTAGGTGGAGGAGGATCCCCAAGGATTTCAATAGGTAAATTGTGTTTCAAAACAGGTCCTTGCTTAAAGAATACTTCATCTATTTCTCTTCTTTCGTTCATAAACATATCATTTTCATGGTCTAGCAAATATTGTTCTAAGGGATCAGCAGGAGGCACGACAATAGAAGCAAGACCAATTATTTCATCCTTATTAGGCAATTCTTTATCATGGGGTTGTCTACGAAATTTAGAGAAATTAAAATCATGAGACATATCTCCCAAACCAATAGTAACAATATCTCTCTCGCAGTCTATCCTAGCATTGACAGTGTTCAGGAAAGGTCTACCAAAAATAATGGGACAAAAATTATCTTGTGGGGAACCAAGAACAAGAAAATCAGTAGGGTATTTTACCTTCCCACACAAGACTTCAACATCTCTAACAATCCCAATTGGTGATATGGTATCTCTATTGGCAAGCTTAATAGTAACATCAATATCTTCTATCTCAGCAGCTGCAATATCATTCATAATTTCTTTATATAATGTGTAAGGAATAGCACTCACACTAGCACCCATGTCACATAAGCCATGACAACAATGATCCCCTATTTTAACGGAAACAACAAGCATGCCAACAACAGGTCTATGTTTATCTTTAGTATCGGGTTTAGCAATTCTAGCAGCTTCATCACGGAAGTAAATAACATGCCCATCAATATTATCAACCAAGAGATCTTTAACCATAGCAATACTAGGTTCAACTTTAATTTGTTTAGAGGGTGTATGTGTTTTAGTATTACTCTTACGAACCACAGTTGAAGCTTTAGCATGATCCTTTATTCTAATAGGGAATGGAGGTTTCTCAATAAGTAATAGTTTCTTATTCAAATATAATAGGTTCAACTACTTTAACTTCAATGGGAGGATGATATTTAAACCACTTCTCCTTAGAGAGATCAACATGAGTAGAAAATGATTCACAGAAAGAAGCTACTATCTCAGAGTCAAGTCCATATTTGGTGCTAAAATCTTGAAAAGCATCGGTATCCATAAAAGATTTAAGACAATCAAACTTAAGGTTTATACCTGACTCTTTACCTTCGTCGAGATCCCAATCTTCAGAGTTGCGTTTAATTCTTTCCAAAAAATCCCATTTGAAGTCAATATCCTTCTTCATATAGGAACTAGTACAAGAAGTATCGAGCATGGATCGATCATTATGAGAAAGTCGAGCATAAAATTTTTGAATAATATTTTCTCTTGAGAGCTCATGATTGGGGCATGAATATAACATTGACTTAAGCCTCCCCCAAGCTTGAGCGATACTTTCTCCTTCACGAGGACAAAAATTATATATATAATTCCGATCACGATGAACCAGATGCATAGGATAAAACTTCTGATGAAATTCCAATTTCAATCGGTTGTAGTTCCATGATACAATATCATCCAATAGCCTATACCATGTCAGTGCCTTTCCCTTCAAAGATAAAGGGAAGACCTTCTTCTTGACAAAATCCTCGGGCATACCTGCAAGCTTAAATAATCCACAAACTTCATCCACATAGATTAGGTGCATATCGGGATGTAACGTTCCATCTCCTGCATAAGTATTAGCTAGCAGTTTCTCTATCATACCCGAAGGAATTTCATAATAAATATTTTCAGTAGGTTCAGTAGGTTGAGGAGCAACTAATTGTGGTTCTGGTCGAGGTGAAGATAACCCGAACAAACCCCTCAAAGGATTATTTTCCATAGTAACAAGTGACAGTAAATTTCAGCACACTATATAAATGTTTCCTTACCAAAGGCGCTTCACTCCCCGGCAATGGCGCTAGAAAAGAGTCTTGATGACCCACAAGTATAGGGGATCTATCGTAGTCCTTTTGGTAAGTAAGAGTGTCGAACCCAACGAGGTGATAAAATAATTCATAACGGGTAACAAGTAACAAGTGTAAATAAAGTGCAGCAAGGTGGCCCAATCCTTTTTGTAGCAAACAAGCCTGGACAAACTCTTATATGAAGCAAAGTGCTCCCAAGGACACATGGAAATTGTTGTCAAGTTAGTTTTCATCATGCTCATATGATTCGCGTTCGTTACTTTGATAATTTGATATGTGGATGGACTGGTGCTTGTGTGATGTTCTTACTTGGACAAGCCTCCCACTTATGATTAACCCCTCTTGCAAGCATCCACAACTACGAAACAAGTATTAAGGTAAACCTAACCATAGCATGAAACATATGGATCCAAATCAGCCCCTTACGAAGCAACGCATAAACGAGGGTTTAAACTTCTGTCACTCTAGCAACCCATCATCTACTTATTACTTCCCAATGCCTTCCCCTAGGCCCAAAAAATGGTGAAGTGTCATGTAGTCGACGTTCACATAACACCACTAGAGGAAAGACAACATACATCTCATCAAAATATCGAACGAATACCAAATTCACATGATTACTTATAACAAGACTTCTCCCATGTCCTCAGGAACAGACGTAACTACTCACAAAGCATATTCATATTCAAGATCAGAGGAGTATTAATTGTCATTAAGGATCTGAAAATATAATCTTCCACCGGATAAACCAACTAGCATCAACTACAAGGAGTAATCAACACTACTAGCAACCCACAGGTACCAATCTGAGGTTTTGGGACCAAGATCGAATACAAGAGATGAACTAGGGTTCGAGAGGAGATGGTGCTGGTGAAGATGTTGATGGATATTGACCCCCTCTCGATGAGAGGATCGATGGTGATGATGATGGCAATGATTTCCCCCTCCCGGAGGGATGTTTCCCCGGCAGAACAGCTCTGCCGGAGCCCTAGATAGCTTCTGCCCAGGTTCCGCCTCGTGGCGGCGGCGCTTCGTCCCGAAAGCTTCCTTATGATTTTTTCCAGGGTGAAAGACACCATATAGCCAAAGATGGGCACCGGAGGCCTGCCAAAGGGGCCCACAAGGTCAGGGGGCACGCGCAGGGGGTGAAGGAAATATGCCCTAGAGGCAATAATAAAGTATTATTTATTTCCTTATATCATGATAAATGTTTATTATTCATGCTAGAATTGTATTAACCGGAAACATAATACATGTGTGAATACATAGACAAACAGTGTGTCACTAGTATGCCTCTACTTGACTAGCTCGTTAATCAAAGATGGTTATGTTTCCTAGCCATAGACATGAGTTGTCATTTGATTAACGGGATCACCTCATTAGGAGAATGACGTGATTGACTTGACCCATTCCGTTAGCTTAGCACCCGATCGTTTAGTATGTTGCTATTGCTTTCTTCATGACTTATACATGTTCCTATGACTATGAGATTATGCAACTCCCGTTTACCGGAGGAACACTTTGTGTGCTACCAAACATCACAACGTAAATGGGTGATTATAAAGGTGCTCTACAGGTGTCTCCAAAGGTACTTGTTGGGTTGGCGTATTTCGAGATTAGGATTTGTCACTCCGATTGTCGGAGAGGTATCTTTGAGCCCACTCAGTAATGCACATCACTATAAGCCTTGCAAGCATTGTGACTAATGAGTTAGTTGCGGAATGATGTATTACGGAACGAGTAAAGAGACTTGCCGGTAACGAGATTGAACTAGGTATCGAGATACCGACGATCGAATCTCGGGCAAGTAACATACCGATGACAAAGGGAACAACGTATGTTGTTATGCGGTCTGACCGATAAAGATCTTCGTAGAATATGTGGGAACCAATATGAGCATCCAGGTTCCGCTATTGGTTATTGACCGGAGAGGTGTCTCGGTCATGTCTACATAGTTCTCGAACCCGTAGGGTCCGCACGCTTAAAGTTACGATGACAGTTATATTATGAGTTTATATGTTTTGATGTACCGAAGGTTGTTCGGAGTTCCGGATGTGATCACGGACATGACGAGGAGTCTCGAAATGGTCGAGACATAAAGATTGATATATTGGACGACTATATTCGGACACCGGAAGTGTTCCGGAGAAGTTTCGGATAAAACCGGAGTGCCGGAGGGGTTACCGGAACCCCCCGGGGAAGTATTGGGCCTTAGTGGGCCTTGAGGGGAGAGAGAGGGCAGCAGCCAGGAGGTGGCGCGCCCCTCCCATGAGGAGTCCGAATTGGACTAGGGGAGGGGGCGCAGCCCCTCTTTCCCTCTCCCTCTCGCTCTCTTTCCTTCCCCCCCCCTCTCTTCCTAGTTGGACTAGGAAAGGGGAGTCCTACTCCTACTAGGAGGAGGACTCCCCCCCTCTCCTTGGCGCGCCCAAGGTAGCCGGCCTCCCCCTTGCTCCTTTATATACGGGGGCAGGGGGCACCTCTAGACACACTTGATATACGATATTTTAGCCGTGTGCGGTGCCCCCCTCCACCATATTACACCTCGATAATACCGTTGCGGAGCTTAGGCGAAGCCCTGCGTCGGTGGAACATCATCATCGTCACCACGCCGTCGTGCTGACGAAACTCTCCCTCAACACTCGGCTGGATTGGAGTTTGAGGGACGTCATCGAGCTGAACGTGTGCTGAACTCGGAGGTGCCGTGCGTTCGGTACTTGATCGGTCGGATCGTGAAGACGTACGACTACATCAACCGTGTTGCGATAAAGCTTCCGCTGTCGGTCTACGAGGGTACGTGGACAACACTCTCCCCTCTCGTTGCTATGCATCACCATGATCTTGCGTGTGCGTAGGAATTTTTTTGAAATTACTACGTTCCCCAACAGTGGCATCCGAGCCTGGTTTTATGCGTTGATGCTATGCACGAGTAGAACACAAGTGAGTTGTGGGCGATATAAGTCATACTGCTTACCAGCATGTCATACTTTGGTTCAGCGGTATTGTGAGATGAAGCGGCCCGGACTGACATTACGCGTACGCTTACGCGAGACTGGTTTCACCGTTGCGAGCACTCGTTGCTTAAAGGTGACTAGCGGGTGTCTGTCTCTCTCACTTTAGTTGAACCGAGTGTGGCTATGCCCGGTCCTTGCAAAGGTTAAAACAGCACCAACTTGACAAACTATCATTGTGGTTTTGATGCGTAGGTAAGAACGGTTCTTGCTAAGCCCGTAGCAGCCACGTAAAACTTGCAACAACAAAGTAGAGGACGTCTAACTTGTTTTTGCAGGGCATGTTGTGATGTGATATGGTCAAGACATGATGCTATATTTTATTGTATGAGATGATCATGTTTTGTAACCGAGTTATCGGCAACTGGCAGGAGCCATATGGTTGTCGCTTTATTGTATGAAATGCAATCGCCATGTAATTGTTTTACTTTATCACTAAGCGGTAGCGATAGTCATAAAAGCAATAAGTAGGCGAGACGACAACGATACTACGATGGAGATCAAGGTGTCGCGCCGGTGACGATGGTGATCATGACGGTGCTTCGGAGATGGAGATCACGAGCACGGTGCTTCGGAGATGGAGATCACAAGCACAAGATGATGATGGCCATATCATATCACTTATATTGATTGCATGTGATGTTAATCTTTTATGCATCTTATCTTGCTTTGATTGACGGTAGCATTATAAGATGATCTCTCACTAAAATTTCAAGATAAAAGTGTTCTCCCTGAGTATGCACCGTTGCGAAAGTTCTTCGTGCTGAGACACCACGTGATAATTGGGTGTGATAGGCTCTACGTTCAAATACAACGGGTGCAAAACAGTTGCACACGCGGAATACTGAGGTTAAACTTGACGAGCCTAGCATATGCAGATATGGCCTCGGAACACGGAGACCGAAAGGTCGAGCGTGAATCATATAGTAGATATGATCAACATAGTGATGTTCACCATTGAAACTACTCCATCTCACGTGATGATCGGACATGGTTTAGTTGATTTGGATCACGTAATCACTTAGATGATTAGAGGGATGTCTATCTAAGTGGGAGTTCTTAAGTAATATGACTAATTGAACTTAAATTTATCATGAACTTAGTACCTGATAGTATCTTGCTTGTCTATGTTAATTGTAGATAAATGGCCCGTGTTGTTGTTCCGTTGAATTTTAATGCGTTCCTTGAGAAAGCTAAGTTGAAAGATGATGGTAGCAATTACACGGACTGGGTCCGTAACTTGAGGATTATCCTCATTGCTGCACAGAAGAATTACGTCCTAGAAGCACCACTAGGTGCCAGGCCTCCTGCAAGGGCAACGCCAGAAGTTATGAATGTCTGGCAGAGCAAAGCTGATGACTACTCAATAGTTCAGTGTGCCATGCATTACGGCTTAGAACCGGGTCTTCAACGACATTTTGAACGTCATGGAGCATATGAGATGTTCTAGGAGTTGAAGTTAATATTTCAAGCAAATGCCCGGATTGAGAGATATGAAGTCTCCAATAAGTTCTACAGCTGCAAGATGGAAGAGAATAGTTCTGTCAGTGAGCATATACTCAAAATGTCTGGGTATAATAATCACTTGATTCGACTGGGAGTTAATCTTCCGGATGATAGCGTCATTGACAGAATTCTTCAATCACTGCCACCAAGCTACAAGAGCTTCGTGATGAACTATAACATGCAAGGGATGAATAAGACAATTCCCGAGCTCTTCGCAATGCTAAAGGCAGCGGAGGTAGAAATCAAAAAGGAGCATCAAGTGTTGATGGTCAGTAAAACCACTAGTTTCAAGAAAAAGGGCAAAGGGAAGAAGAAGGGGAACTTCAAGTAGAACAGCAAGCAAGTTGCTGTTCAGGAGAAGAAATCCAAGTCTGGACCTAAGCCTGAAACTGAGTGCTTCTACTGTAAGCAGACTGGTCACTCGAAGCGGAACTGCCCCAAGTATTTGGCAGAAAAGAAGGATGGCAAGGTTAACAAAGGTATATGTGATATACATGTTATTGATGTGTACCTTACTAATACTCGCAGTAGCACCTGGGTATTTGATACTGGTTCTGTTGCTAATATTTGCAACTCGAAACAGGGGCTACGGATTAAGCGAAGATTGGCTAAGGACGAGGTAACGATGCGCGTGGGAAATGGTTCCAAAGTCGATGTGATCGCCGTCGGCACGCTACCTCTACATCTACCTTCGGGATTAGTTTTAGACCTAAATAATTGTTATTTGGTGCCAGCGTTGAGGATGAACATTATATCTGGATCTTGTTTAATGCGAGACGGTTATTCATTTAAATCAGAGAATAATGGTTGTTCTATTTATATCAATAATATCTTTTATGGTCATGCACCCTTGAAGAGTGGTCTATTTTTAATGAATCTCGATAGTAGTGATACACATATTCATAATGTCAAAGCCAAAAGATGCAGAGTTGATAATGACAGTGCAACTTATTTGTGGCACTGCCGTTTGGGTCATATCGGTGTAAAGCGCATGAAGAAACTCCATACTGATGGACTTTTGGAATCACTTGATTATGAATCACTTGGTACTTGCGAACCGTTCCCCATGGGCAAGATGACCAAAACACCGTTCTCCGGAACTATGGAGAGAGCAACAGATTTATTGGAAATCATACATACAGATGTATGTGGTCCAATGAATATCGAGGCTCGTGGCGGATATCGTTATTTTCTCACCTTCACAGATGATTTGAGCAGATATGGGTATATCTACTTAATGAAACATAAGTCTGAAACATTTGAAAAGTTCAAAGAATTTCAGAGTGAAGTTGAAAATCATCATAACAAGAAAATAAAATTCCTACGATCTAATCATGGAGGAGAATATTTGAGTTACGAGTTTGGCCTACATTTGAAACAATGCGGAATAGTTTCGCAACTCACGCCACCTGGAACACCACAGCGTAATGGTGTGTCCGAACGTCGTAATCGTACTTTATTAGATATGGTGCGATCTATGATGTCTCTTACATATTTACTGCTATCGTTTTGGGGTTATGCTTTAGAGACGGCTGCATTCACTCTAAATAGGACACCATCGAAATCCGTTGAGACGACGCCTTATGAACTATGGTTTGGCAAGAAACCAAAGTTCTCGTATCTTAAAGTTTGGGGTTGCGATGCTTATGTGAAGAAACTTCAACCTGATAAGCTCGAACCTAAATCGGAGAAATGTGTCTTCATAGGATACCCAAAGGAGACTGTTGGGTACACCTTCTATCACAGATCCGAAGGCAAGATATTCGTTGCGAAGAATGGATCCTTTCTAGAGAAGGAGTTTCTCTCGAAAGAAGTGAGTGGGAGGAAAGTAGAACTTGATGAGGTAACTGTACCTGCTCCCTTATTGGAAAGTAGATCATCACAGAAATCAGTTTCTGCGACACCGACACCAATTAGTGAGGAAGTTAATGATAATGACATGAAACTTCAGATCAAGTTATTACTGAACCTCGTAGGTCAACTAGATCAAGATCCGCACCAGAGTGGTACGGTAATCCTGTTCTGGAGGTTATGTTACTAGACCATGACGAACCTACAAACTATGAAGAAGCGATGGTGAGCCCAGATTCCGCAAAATGGCTTGAAGCAATGAAATCCGAGATGGGATCCATGTATGAGAACAAAGTATGGACTTTGGTTGACTTGCCCGATGGTCGGCAAGCCATTGAAAATAAATGGATCTTCAAGAAGAAGACTGACGCTGATGGTAATGTTACTGTCTATAAAGCTCGACTTGTTGCGAAAGGTTTTCGACAAGTTCAAGGGATTGCCTACGATGAGACCTTCTCACCCGTAGCGATGCTTAAGTCTGTCCGAATCATGTTAGCAATTGCCGCATTTTATGATTATGAAATTTGGCAAATGGATGTCAAAACTGCATTCCTGAATGGATTTCTGGAAGAAGAGTTGTATATGATGCAACCGGAAGGTTTTGTCGATCCAAAGGGAGCTAACAAAGTGTGCAAGCTCCAGCGATCCATTTATGGACTGGTGCAAGCCTCTCGGAGTTGGAATAAACGCTTTGATAGTGTGATCAAAGCATTTGGTTTTATACAGACTTTTGGAGAAGCCTGTATTTACAAGAAAGTGAGTGGGAGCTTAGTAGCATTTCTGATATTATATGTGGATGACATATTGCTGATTGGAAATGATATAGAATTTCTGGATAGCATAAAGGGATACTTGAATAAGTGTTTTTCAATGAAAGACCTTGGTGAAGCTGCATATATATTAGGCATTAAGATCTATAGAGATAGATCAAGACGCTTAATTGGACTTTCACAAAGCACATACCTTGACAAAGTTTTGAAGAAGTTCAAAATGGATCAAGCAAAGAAAGGGTTCTTGCCTGTACTACAAGGTGTGAGATTGAGTAAGACTCAATGCCCGACCACTGCAGAAGATAGAGAGAAGATGAAAGATGTTCCCTATGCTTCAGCCATAGGCTCTATCATGTATGCAATGATGTGTACCAAACCTGATGTGTGCCTTGCTATAAGTTTAGCAGGGAGGTACCAAAGTAATCCAGGAGTGGAACACTGGACAGCGGTAAAGAACATCCTGAAATACCTGAAAAGGACTAAGGATATGTTTCTCGTTTATGGAGGTGACAAAGAGCTCATCGTAAGTGGTTACGTTGATGCAAGCTTTGACACTGATCCGGACGATTCTAAATCGCAAACCGGATACGTATTTACATTGAACGGTGGAGCTGTCAGTTGGTGCAGTTCTAAGCAAAGTGTCGTGGCGGGATCTACGTGTGAAGCGGAGTACATAGCTGCTTCGGAAGCAGCAAATGAAGGAGTCTGGATGAAGGAGTTCATATCCGATCTAGGTGTCATACCTAGTGCATCGGGACCAATGAAAATCTTTTGTGACAATACTGGTGCAATTGCCTTAGCAAAGGAATCCAGATTTCACAAGAGAACCAAGCACATCAAAAGACGCTTCAATTCCATCCGGGATTTAGTCTAGGTGGGAGACATAGAAATTTGCAAGATACATACGGATCTGAATGTTGCAGACCCGTTGACTAAGCCTCTTCCACGAGCAAAACATGATCAGCACCAAGACTCCATGGGTGTAAGAATCATTACTGTGTAATCTAGATTATTGACTCTAGTGCAAGTGGGAGACTGAATGAAATATGCCCTAGAGGCAATAATAAAGTATTATTTATTTCCTTATATCATGATAAATGTTTATTATTCATGCTAGAATTGTATTAACCGGAAACATAATACATGTGTGAATACATAGACAAACAGTGTGTCACTAGTATGCCTCTACTTGACTAGCTCGTTAATCAAAGATGGTTATGTTTCCTAGCCATAGACATGAGTTTTCATTTGATTAATGGGATCACCTCATTAGGAGAATGACGTGATTGACTTGACCCATTCCGTTATCTTAGCACCCGATCGTTTAGTATGTTGCTATTGCTTTCTTCATGACTTATACATGTTCCCACTAGTAGGAAAAGGGGCTTTTACCCCGGTTCATAAGGGCCTTTAGTTCCGGTTCAGGAACCGGGACTAAAGGGTCGTTACTAATGCCCTAGCCCTTTAGTCCCGGTTCTTACACGAACCGGGACTAAAGGCCGTCCACGTGGCCGGTGCGGGGAGCCCAGGCAGGAGGGCCTTTGGTCCCGGTTGGTGCCACCAACCGGGACCAATAGGCATCCACGCGTCAGCACCTGGCAGGAGCTGAGGTTTTTGTTTTTTTTAAAGGGGGGGGGGGTTGGGGGTTTTGGGGGGTTAATTTAGGTTGTTATTAGGTAGCTATTAGAGAGAAGTGTCCTCTCTTATATCTCCGTGCTTGGTTTACCAACGCTACGTACTGCTATGCCTAAACATGGCTTAGATTGAAGTGAAGGCAACATGTGGTGCATGTCGAAAGTAATACTAATCCGGACTTGATCAAGTTTGGATTGTACTACTTTCGACACGCACCACATGCATGTTGCCTTCACTTCAATCCAATCCATGTTCATTTCACCCGCTGATATATAATAACTCTTCATGCGCGCATCATGCATCATCATATATAATAACAAGTCCTACTAATCATCATCATACAACTTCTACTCGTTATTAATAACAAGTCATACGATCATCATCCTCACAGTCATTGAACCAACCCTACTTAATTGTTCTTAGCACATGATCATCAGTATTAGGTAGGACCGAAATACCCTCTTTAAGGTAAAATAGCATAAAACAATATAGACCCTGACTCTCCATTATGGAGAATGGAGATCATCCTGTCTCCAATTCTTGCGCCTCGCTTCCTTTTGCTTCCAAGAAGCTCCTTGCGACTGTCCATACATTTTTTTCCATTCTTTGATTTGCATGTCTCCACTTCTTTTAGAAATCTGGTATGGACAGTTGAGATTCGTAGGATGACCTGGTTGTATATTCAAAACATCAAGCCTACCATTCTGATACATCAAATGAGGCACACAATCCTCTGGGATTATCTGTTGAAAAACATAGTAATAACTTCATAGTTAGCAATGATAATGTACTAGTTTTAGAACTATGCAAAATATGCACGGATGTCGTAATAGTAAGAAATCTTACCAGGGTATCTCCATAGTAGTTACCGTAGTTCAATACGTGCACTAGTGGCACGTATGGAGGACCATAATGATGAGGAGTTTGATTGTAGATATTGTAATTCTCAATATCAGTACAAAATCCGACCAGATGAGTTTTCTCCTTATAAGTTAACTCAGAGCCATCGGTGTAGTAGGTTCTGTCTACCATGTTCCGCACATTGTTTGAACAATCAAAATAAGCTGTCAATGAAAATAAGCTGTCAACTATTTTGAAATGAACAATATAAATTAGCTAATAACTATGTTTGATAAACTCACATAGCGGTAGAATTGGAGGAGTGTCAACAAGGACCCAAATGTCCATATTGTCTTGCTCGATGTCAGGATCACCAAGATCCATGGTGACAAGCATACCCTCATCAAAACCATACATCTTGCAAAATGCTTCCCAATTTTTGCAACCAAAATGGGTTACGCTCTCAGAATTATACAGCTTTACTTCAAAATCTATATCATGATAGGTCCTTAGGTGAATTTTATTTGTTTCCATACTTTCATGGTCTTCAAAACCCATCCTCTCCAAGACGTAGCGTCTTGCATGGCATGGGATAAGCTAGCCGAATTGTAAAAGATGAAAAGTACACGTTGAAATAGTTGAAGTCGTGCTTAATTACGAAAAAATAACACTTGTCGTCGTTGCGTACCGTTTCAACATCGAACGTCTCCTCCAGCTTAATACTGAAGCGCCGATCTTCGTCCAGGTGAGGCCTGTCGCACTGACCTCGGTCGTCGTGGCACCAGTCGCACTCCCCCGGGAGACTTTCGTCGTCCGAGTACGACATTTCCTATGTTCATAATTCAAATATTAAACATCTACAATTAAATATATGTACTAAAAAACCTAAGTTAGATCATTATTATTCATCATGGGTTGACTATCGATTTGTCGAGTCTTTTCTTGAAAACTCTCAGCTCACGTGGTGTATACATTCGACCGTTGGTGATGGTCGCTCCTCCCTTTGTCCCCGTGTGCATTACACCAAAATGTCTAGCTAGCACACGGGAACAAAGGAGAAGCGACCCCCACGACAACAGTCGGGATTCTTCGTCCTCTCATATATATATGGTGGAACTCTCCCTCACTGATTCCTCTCTGACATTTGCGACCGTCGGTGATGGTAGCTCCTCCTTTCGTTGTCGAGTGCATTACACCAAATTGTCTAGCACACGGGAACGAAGGAGAAGCTACCCCCACGACAACAGTCGGGATTCTTCATCCTCTCATATATGGTGGAGACTCGACAGACTTACAGTCAACCCGAAATATAGTTTAATTATCTTTCTAAAAGAGGATTTGGCTGGTCTCACCTCGATGTCGGAGGGGGCGGTGACGGGGACGACGGCGGGGATGATGGAGGGGCCGGGGGCTCCTAGATTTCTGCGAAAACAAAAACCCTATAAGCTATCAACTAATCATAGTGCTCTCCAATTTTAGCATTCAAAGTAGGATCGGAGTAGTTTTCCACTTTGAGCATTCAATAAGCAAAATCAAATCACAAAATAAAGTAGTATTCAAATTAGGATGCATTCAATTATAAGCAAAACTACATCATCTCCATGTGTCCGTACATCGCCGAATATTATCACTAATACACCTCGAATACTATCATACATATAGCATCGCTAGTACAGCTAGAACAGTAGCGCCCGACGGGTATCGGCGCGGGCGGTGGACACCCAAAGGGACGGAACCATCACAGGATCATAGCTCCAGTGAGATCCCTGAAGAACCTGCCAGGTATTGTCGAACCTGCCCTCCAACGCAACCATGTAGCGACGGACGTGCTGGTCCTCCTCGCTGACACGGTGACGTACCACCTCTGCGGTGTCCGGAAGCCTCGGCACCGTCACTGGCCCACGCGAGCGCCACCAAACAAGGATCGGGTCAACGACGGGCTGGTTCCTCACCAACCTACGCCCACCGGAAGGTAGCACCTCCCAAAACCAGCCCGGCGGAGCCCAGTCCCGGACATGGCCCCTCTGATCAAGCCGGCCTCCTCCGCCGAGTCGACGACGAGGATGCGGGATAGGCATCGTCGACGTCGATGCGGGAATAATTGCTTTAACTAAAAAACAAACTAGTTCTATTAATTTCCTTACTATAAATAGAATAAAGTAGTACTTACTAAAAATAAACTAGCTAGTTTAACTAGTTCTATTATTTTTCTAACTAATTCTATTAAACACTTTCTAAGTAGTACTTACTAAAAGTTATCGGGGAGGGGGGTACATATATCGACAACGACATACCCGATAAAAAATAAGAAGAGAAAGAAGACAAAAAAAAGAGGAGAAGAAGAAAGGAATAGAGGAGGAGATCGAAGAAAAAAAAAGAAAAAAAAGGAGAAGAAGAAGGAATAGAGGAGAAGAAGAAAAAATAGAATAATATATTATTCTATTTCTTCTTCTTCTCCTCTATTTCTTCTTCTTCTACTCTTTTTTTTCTTCATTTTCATCTTCTTATTTATTTCTCCTCTACTTCCTCTCCTCTTCTTCTTATTCTTCTTCTTCTTCTCCTTCTTCCTCTTCTTATTTTCCTTTTTTCTCTCCTTCTTTTTCTTCTAAATATGAACATACATAAATGACTTCTAAATATGAAAAATCTAAACTACACATCTAAATTAATACATCTAAATTACAACAACTAAATTAACTACACATCTAACTACACATCCAAATTAATACAACTAAATTACAAATCTAAATTAAACTACGTACAGTACTATAGCTAGGGGGCGCGGCGGCAGCGGCGGCGGCCATTACAGGGAGGAGGAGGAGGGGATCGGGGCGACGCTCACAGGATGGCGGAGGGCGACGGCGACAGCGGCGACGGCTCGGGGCGCGTGGCGGAGGCCGACGGCGACGGCGGCGGGGGGCGGAGGACGACGGCGACGGGCGATGGCGTGGGCTCGGGGGCACGGGCGACGGCGACGACGGCGGGGCAGCCTGGCGGTGTAGATCGAGCTCGCGGCGTCGTCTGGCGGGGGGACACTGGTGATGGAAATCAGAAAATTTCCAAAGTGCTACTTATATAGCAAAGGCTTTGGTCCCGGTTGGTGGCTCCAACCGGAACCAATACCCACCCTTTGGTCCCGGTTGGTGCCACCAACCGGGACTAAAGGCCTCTTTTCACCAGCGCAAAGGGCGGGAAGCAGAGGGCTTTGGTCCCGGTTGGTGGCACCAACCGGGACAAAAGGGGAGCATTGGTTCCGGTTGGAGCCACCAACCGGGACTAATGTGCTGGCGCGGTGCGGTGGGAAGTTTAGTCCCACCTCGCTAGCTGAGAGAGCTCAGCACCTGTTTATAAGCTGCGTTGCAGCTCAGGTGCTGAGCTCCTCTCTAATATGCAGGCATTATACATGCCTACCTTTGTCACTGCCATGTTGGGCCTATTGGGCCTGCGGGCCTGCATCCTGGCCCATGTGCAGATGGGTTTCTAGTCGTATGTAGGCCGTGTGGCCCATTAGGCGGCATTTTTTTTATTTTTTCCAGTATTTTTTTGTTTTTTGAATTATTTATTTTCTTTTGATTTTTGCTTTATTTTTTTATTCTTTTTGCTTTTAGCTCAGAATAATTATAAACTTTCTGTTACTCCATTAGTTTCCAAATTTGAATAGTTTAAATTTCATCCGGAAACTCGTCTGTTACAAAGGGATTTCATTTTTTAAAACTCATTTGAACTCCTGACTTTTTGTGTGTTCAAAATGCACCATTCAAAGCCACATCATCATTTGTCAATCCTTTCTGACTTCATTTGTTATTTTTCATGCATTTACTAATTATTTTGAGCTATAAGACCCTAAAATTGAAAAGCATTTCAAATGAACTCTGAAAAGGTTTTCTTTCTACTTACAACAAAAAACTTATTTATTTTATTTCTAATTACTTATGTCTTTTACTTTAATTATTTTATTTTTATTTATTTTACTACTGCTATTTTTATTTATTTTACTGCTGCTATTTTTACTTAATTAATTAAGGGTTTTTTATTGTAGTTACTATAGTTTATTTTATTTTATTTTATTAAGGTTTATTTAGTTTTATTTATTTTATTAAGGTTTATTTATTTTATAAATATAAAAAATGAACATAGATGCACTTATAGAGAAAATTCAACCTAAATTCATCTTAAATTTCTATGAAATTTACTATGAATTTAAGTCAAATTTCCTGTATAAGGGCATCTATTTTCACTTTAATAGAAGCTCAACGAGGCATAGAGGGACGGGCTTATAAACTGGTGTGAGCGCCCTTCGGTTGGCGAGGTGGGACTAAACACTGGCCGCAACTAGGACCAGCCCTTTAGTCCCGGTTTGTGGTATGAACCGGGACTAAAGGGTGGTGGGCCAGGAGCGTGGCCCATTGGTCCCGGTTTGTACCACCAACTGGGACCAAAGGGTCCATACGAACCGGGACCAATGCCCACGAGGCCCCGGCCGGCCCCCTGGGCTCACGAACCGGGACCAATGCTCACATTAGTCCCGGTTCGTGACTGAACCAGGGCTAATGTGAAAACTGCCCTGTGACCTAAGCCCTGTTTTCTACTAGTGTCCTATGACTATGAGATTATGCAACTCCCATTTACCGGAGGAACACTTTGTGTGCTACCAAACGTCACAACGTAAATGGGTGATTATAAAGGTGCTCTACAGGTGTCTCCAAAGGTACTTGTTGGGTTGGCGTATTTCAAGATTAGGATTTGTCACTCCGATTGTCGGAGAGGTATCTCTGGGCCCACTCAGTAATGCACATCACTATAAGCCTTGCAAGCATTGTGACTAATGAGTTAGTTGCGGAATGATGTATTACGGAACGAATAAAGAGACTTGCCGGTAACGAGATTGAACTAGGTATCGAGATACCGACGATCGAATCTCGGGCAAGTAACATACCGATGACAAAGGGAACAACGTATGTTGTTATGCGGTCTGACCGATAAAGATCTTCGTAGAATATGTGGGAACCAATATGAGCATCCAGGTTCCGCTATTGGTTATTGACCGGAGAGGTGTCTCGGTCATGTCTACATAGTTCTCGAACCCGTAGGGTCCGCACGCTTAAAGTTACGATGACAGTTATATTATGAGTTTATATGTTTTGATGTACCGAAGGTTGTTCGGAGTTCCGGATGTGATCACGGACATGACGAGGAGTCTCGAAATGGTCGAGACATAAAGATTGATATATTGGACGACTATATTCGGACACCGGAAGTGTTCCGGAGAAGTTTCGGATAAAACCGGAGTGCCGGAGGGGTTACCGGAACCCCCCGGGGAAGTATTGGGCCTTAGTGGGCCTTGAGGGGAGAGAGAGGGCAGCAGCCAGGAGGTGGCGCGCCCCCTCCCATGAGGAGTCCGAATTGGACTAGGGGAGGGGGGCGCAGCCCCTCTTTCCCTCTCCCTCTCCCTCTCTTTCCTTCCCCCCCTCTCTTCCTAGTTGCACTAGGAAAGGGGAGTCCTACTCCTACTAGGAGGAGGACTCCCCCCCTCTCCTTGGCGCACCCAAGGCAGCCGGCCTCCCCCTTGCTCCTTTATATACGGGGGTAGGGGGGCACCTCTAGACACACTTGATATACGATATTTTAGCCGTGTGGGGTGCCCCCCTCCACCATATTACACCTCGATAATACCGTTGCGGAGCTTAGGCGAAGCCCTGCGTCGGTGGAACATCATCATCGTCACCACGCCGTCGTGCTGACGAAACTCTCCCTCAACACTCGGCTGGATCGGAGTTCAAGGGACGTCATCGAGCTGAACGTGTGCTGAACTCGGAGGTGCCGTGCGTTCGGTACTTGATCGGTCGGATCGTGAAGACGTACGACTACATCAACCGCGTTGTGATAACGCTTCCGCTGTCGGTCTACGACGGTACGTGGACAACACTCTCCCCTCTCGTTGATATGCATCACCATGATCTTGCGTGTGCGTAGGAATTTTTTTGAAATTACTACGTTCCCCAACAGGGGGTAGGGTGCTCCCTCCACCCTTGTGGCTGGCCGGTGGCCCCCCTCTGGTGCTTTCTTCGCCCAATATTTTTTATTAATTCTAAAACTGATCTCTGTGAAGTTTCAGGACTTTTTGAGTTGTGCAGTATAGGTCTCTAATATTTGCTCCTTTTCCAGTATAGAATTCCAGCTGTCGGCATTCTCCCTCTTCATGTAAACCTTGTAAAATAAGAGAGAATAGGCATAAGTATTGTGATATAAGTGTAATAACAGCCCATAATGCAATAAATATCAATATAAAAGCATGATGCAAAATGGACGTATCAATAGTCCGGGTCCACGGCAGGAGGGAATCCTCCAATTTTTTCCACCCACCCACCATACTGAATACTCCCCGGATTTGGGAAAACCGGACATATGGGACTTCATCTATGTCAAACAGCTGTCAAACGGGACAGTCCATCATTACTGGGCTAGATTTCTCCTGGTGAAGAACAGGATGGCACCCTGCTGCGACAAAGACATAATTAAAGCCTTCTAGTTCAACTGCAAGGACGAGGGCCTCTTAAATGCCCTCGCACGGCGCTGAATTCAAAGCTTCACCGAACTATCGGATATGGTACGCAAGTACTGTGCCATGGAGAACACGTGGAGAGCGCAATAGATGAACATGGGGCCGCCACCCGCCGCACAACACGAGAAGTCTCGGGTCAAGCGAGCATACACACATTGGTCGCTGGAACACAAGCCCGACGAAAAGAAAGGCAGACCTAGATCAGTGTTAGACGAGTTGCTGGATAAACCATGCCCAATACACGCCGTCTCGATAGACGCAAACCCAACCCATAGACTTCGAGCCTGTTGGGTGGTAAGACAAGTGGCCAAATATGGCGAGCCAATCTTGGGCCTCACACCTCCAGATAAACAGTTCGCAGCTCCACCACAGGACCACAATGTCCTCACGGTTTATGAGACATTCGCCTCAAATAGTAAAAGGTAAAAAGGCTCTTCGAGAGCTCAGCCAAATATATCAAGTGTCGGCCGCACAGCCATGGGCAACCACTCCTATCACCTTCGACAAGAAGGACGAGCCAAGCCCCCATCTCAGTCACGCACCGGTCGCACTAGTCCTCGACCCTATCGTCGATAGTTTTTGGTTGACTAAAGTGTTGATGGACGGAGGCAGCGGCCTCAACCTCATCTATGAGGATACGCTCGACAAGATGCAGTTCAACAAGTCTCGCATCGAGCGCAGTCACACCACATTCCGAGGTATAATACCCGGTAGGGAGGCACACTATTCGGGACGCATAACTCTCGACGTTGTGTTTGGCACACCAGATAACTACAGATCCGAACCCTTGCTATTTCACATTGTGCCCTTCTGTAGCGGATACCACGCCCTTCTAGGGCATGAGGCATTCTCAAGATTTCAAGCCATACCACACTACGGGTATATGAAACTCAAAATGTCAGGGCCCAACAGGGTAATCTCACTTAAAAGCGACCCAAGAAAAGCCTCGCGAGCCGAAAACAAAACGGTATCCCTCGCCCTAGAGGCACTATCTGCAGCCCTTGCGGCCGAAGAATTGACTGCGCTATGGACTATAGTCGACAGGGATGATGTGGTCCTTAGTAAAAGACAAAAATCCACATCATTTAAGCCAGCAGATGAAATAGTAAAATTCAAAGTGCACCCAACAGATCCCAACAAAACGGCATCCATAGGGGCACAGCTAGACCCCGCAGTCGACGAGGTGCTAAGGACATTCCTGCGTGAAAATTGGGACATGTTCGCCTGGCACCCCTCAGACATGCCAGGAATCCCACGCAGGCTAGCGGAGCACAGCCTCAACATTCTAACGGGCTTCAAGCTAGTGAAACGGACTCTACGGCAATTTTCCGAACCCAAACGACAAGCCATGGGTGAAGAACTAGCAAAACTGCTGGAGGCCGGATTCATCCGCGAGATCAAACACCCCGAGTGGTTAGCAAATCTGGTTATGTTACCCAAGAAGGATAAATCCTGGAGGCTCTGTGTTGATTTTAAAGACCTTAACAAGGCCTGCCCCAAGGAATCTTTTCCCCTACCAAGAATAGACCAGATCATCAACGCCACCGTTGGACAAGACTCGCTATGTTTCCTTGACACATACTTTGACTACCACCAGATCAGGATGAAAGAGTCCGACCAGGCGGCAACCGCATTCATCACCCCCTACGGGCCCTTTTGCTTCAACACCATGCCGTTCAGACTGAAGAACCCAGGAGCCACATACCAGCGAATGATTCAAGCATGCCTCGAAAACCAAATTGGTAGAATAGTCGAGGCATACATGGACGACGTGGTTGTCAAAACCAAACACATAGACCAACTGGTAGACGACCTACGCCAAACCGTTGACAACTTGCGAGCTTACGACATACGGCTCAACCCGGAAAAATGTGTCTTCGGGGTCCCCGCCGGAAATATGCTCGGATTCATCGTTTCCCATAGAGGAATTGAGGCCAATCCAGCAAAAATTAGAGTGCTATCTCAGTCGCAATGCCAACAGAGCTCAAGCATGTCCAGAAGCTGGCAGGATGTGTGGCAGCCTTGAGCCGCTTCATATCTCGCCTCGGAGAAAAGGCACTGCCACTCTACAAGCTGCTCAAAAATACCAAGAACTTCCAATGGACAGCCGAAGCAACTACGGCACTCGAGGAGATTAAAGCGCTCCTCGCGAGCAACCCTATCCTAGCCGCTCCCGGCGGCGGCGAGCCCATGTTATTATATATTTCAACCACCAATCAGGTGGTCAGCGCGGTGCTCGTCGTAGAATGGGAATCTGACGGCCACAAGTTTCAAGTACAGAAGTCGGTCTATTATGTGTCTGGGGTCCTAACGCCATGCAAATCACGCTACCCGCACTATCAAAAGATAGCTTACACGGTCATTATGGCGTCCAGAAAGCTTCGACACTACTTTCAAGAATGCTCGGTCACAGTGGCATCGGAGGTCCCCTTGAATGATATAATCAATAATAGATATGCCACGGGCCGCATCGCCAAATCGGCCATTGAGCTCCTCCCATTCGAGATAACATACAAACCAGGCCGAGCCATTAAATCTCAGGTGTTGGTTGACTTCATAGCCGAATGGACCGAAGCCGAATTACCCCGGGAGTAGAGTACATATTCACACTGGACAATGTATTTTGACGGCTCAAAGATGTTAGCTAGACTGGGGGATGGGGTCATCCTAATTTCCCCCATAGGCAACACTGTTCGGTATGTCCTACAAATAATGTACATGGACTCCAACAATGCAGCCGAGTATGAAGCACTACTACACGGCGTCTGTATGGCCATGTCAACGGGAGTGCAGCGCCTCGAGGTAAGGGGAGATTCAAACCTGGCGATCTCTCAAATCAATGGAGAATTCGACGCCAAGGACCCCAAAATGGCAGCATACAGAAATGCGGTCCTCCGAATATCAGCCTGATTTGAGGGCCTAGAATTTCACCATGTCGCTAGAGACAGCAATCAAGCAGCGGACGTCCTCGCCCACATGGGCGCCAAGCTCGACCCAGTTCCCAAAAACACTTTCCTCGAGCGGCCTTTTAAGCCCTCCGTGGTCTGGTAGGACGACGGCACCGGTGCACCAACCACTGAGCCCGCTCACAACGCCTCGCCAGAAAATGACCATGTCATCGGCGGTTCCGCACTCAAGGAAACACCTTCCGCCCACGACGTCATGGCCGTAATCCCACCCTGGACAGAACTCCCGTTGGCCTATGTCACACAACATCAGCTTCCAGATGATCAAACCGAAGCACGACGTATAGTTCGGCACTCTAAAGCATACAAGGTCCATGAGGGGGAACTCTATAAGAAAAGTACCATAGGAGTCTTACAAAGATGCATCTCCGAAGAAGAGGGGCAGCAGCTCTTGGCAGAAATACACACAGTCATGGGCGAACACCACGCGGCAGCTTGGACTTTGGTCAGCAAGGCTTTCCGAGTAGGTTTCTTCTGGTCTACCACCCGTGAAGATGCCCGGACATTAGTCCAACATTGCGTTGGATGCCAGCTGTTCGCAAATCAAAGCCGCATGCCCCCTACAACTCTTCGGACGATACCGATAACCTGGCCTTTCGCGGTCTGGGGTCTCGACATGGTCGGGCCATGCTACCTCTTGAGCACTGCGTTGGTTTTCCCTTGAAGAGGAAAGGGTGATGCAGTACAGTAGCGTAAGTATTTCCCTCAGTTTTTGAGAACCAAGGTATCAATCTAGTAGGAGACCACGCTCAAGTCCCACGCACCTACACAAACAAATAAGAACCTTGCAACCAACGCGATAAAGGGGTTGTCAATCCCTTCACGGCCACTTGCAAAAGTGAGATCTGATAGAGATGATAAGATAACATTTTTGGTATTTTTATGATAAAGAGTAAAAGTAAAGAAAGCAAAATAAACGGTGATAGAAATAACGAGAGATTAATATGATGGAGAATAGACCCGGGGGCCATAGGTTTCACTAGTGGCTTCTCTCAAGAGCATAAGTATGATGGTGGGTGAACAAATTACTGTCGAGCAATTGATAGAAATGAGCATAGTTATGAGAATATCTAGGTATGATCATGTATATAGGCATCACGTCCGTGACAAGTAGACAGACTCCTGCCTGCATCTACTACTATTACTCCACACATCGACCGCTATCCAGCATGCATCTAGAGTATTAAGTTCATAAGAACGGAGTAACGCTTTAAGCAAGATGACATGATGTAGAGGGATAAACTCATGCAATATGATATAAACCCCATCTTTTTATCCTCGATGGCAACAATACAATACGTGTCGTTTCCCCTACTGTCACTGGGATTGAGCACCGCAAGATTGAACCCAAAGCTAAGCACTTCTCCCATTGCAAGAAAGATCAATCTAGTAGGCCAAACCAAACTGATAATTCGAAGAGACTTGCAAAGATAACCAATCATACATAAAAGAATTCAGAGAAGATTCAAATATTGTTCAGACACAATCTTGATCATAAACCCACAATTCATCGGATCTCGACAAACACACCGCAAAAGAAGAGTTACATCGAATAGATCTCCAAGAGAATCGAGGAGAACTTTGTATTGAGATCCAAAGAGAGAGAAGAAGCCATCTAGCTAATAACTATGGACCCGAAGGGCTGAGGTAAACTACTCACACATCATCGGAGAGGCTATGGTGTTGATGTAGAAGCCCTCCGTGATCAATGCCCCCTCCGGCGGAGCACCGAAAAAGGCCCCAAGATGGGATCTCACGGGTACAGAGAGTTGCGGCGGTGGAAATAGGGTTTTGGCTCTGTATATGATGTTTCCAGGGTATATGAGTATATATAGGCGAGAGAAGTCGGTCAGGAGAGCTACGAGGGGCCCACGAGGGTGGGGCGCGCCTCCCTGCCTCGTGGCCTCCTCGTTGATTGCTTGACGTCCACTCCAAGTCCTCTGGATCATGTTTGTTCCGAAAATCACGTTCCCGAAGGTTTCATTCCGTTTGGACTCCGTTTGATATCCTTTTCCTTCGAAACACTGAAATAGGCAAAAAAAATAGCAATTTGGGTTGGGCCTCCGGTTAATAGATTAGTCCCAAAAATAATATAAAAGTGTATAATAAAGCCCATTAAACATCCAAAACAGAATATATAATAGCATGGAACAATCAAAAATTATAGATACATTGGAGACGTATCAAGCATCCCCAAGCTTAATTCCTGCTCGTCCTCGAGTAGGTAAATGATAAAAACATAATTTTTGATGTGGAATGCTACTTAGCATAATTTTCAACGTAATTCTCTTAATTGTGGTATGAATATTCAGATCCGAAAGATTCAAGATAAAAGTTTAATATTGACATAAAAGTAATAATACTTCAAGCATACTAACTAAGCAATTATGTCTTCTCAAAATAACATGGCCAAAGAAAGTTCATCCCTACAAAATCATATAGTTTAGTCATGCTCCATTTTCGTCACACAAGAATGCTCACAACCCCGATGACAAGCCAAGCAATTGTTTCATACTTTAGTGATCTCAAACTTTTTCAACTTTCACGCAATACATGAGCTTGAGCCATGGATATAGCACTATGGGTGGAATAGAATATGATGATGGGGGTTATGTGGAGAAGACAAAAAAGGAGAAAGTCTCACATTGACGCGGCTAATCAACGGACTAGGGAGATGCCCATCAATTGATGTCAATGCAAGGATTAGGGATTGCCATGCAACGGATGCACTAGAGCTATAAATGTATAAAAGCTCAACAAAAGAAACTAAGTGGGTGTGCATCCAACTTGCCTGCTCACGAAGACCTAGGGCATTTGAGGAAGCCCATTGTTGGAATATACAAGCCAAGTTCTATAATGAAAAATTCCCACTAGTATATGAAAGTGACAAAACAAGAGACTCTCTATCATAAAAATCACGGTGCTACTTTGAAGCACAAGTGTGGAAAAAGGATAGTAGCATTGCCCCTTTTTATTTATTTTTTTCTTTTTTTTCTTTTTTTGGGCCTTCCCTTTTTTTGGCCTTTCTCTTTTTTTATTTGGGACAATGCTCTATGAATGATGATCATCACACTTCTATTTATTTACAACTCAATACTAGAACAAAGTATGACTCTATATGAATGCCTCCGGCGGTGTACCGGGATGGGCAATGAATCAAGAGTGACATGTATGAAATAATATGCATGGTGGCTTTGCCACAAATACGATGTCAACTACATGATCATGCAAGGCAATATGACAATGATGAAGCGTGTCATGATAAACGGAACGGTGGAAAGTTGCATGGCAACATATCTCGGAATGGCTATGGAAATGCCATAATAGGTAGGTATGGTGGCTGTTTTGAGGAAGATATAAGGAGGTTTATGTGTGATAGAGTGTATCGTATCACGGGGTTTGGATGCACCGGCGAAGTTTGCACCAACTCTGAAGGTGAGAAAGGGCAATGCACGGTACCGAAGAGGCTAGCAATGATGGAAGGGTGAGAGTGCGTATAATCCATGGACTCAACATTAGTCATAAAGAACTCACATACTTATTGCAAAAATCTACATGTCATCAAAAACCAAGCACTACGCGCATGCTCCTAGGGGGATAGATTGGTAGGAAAAGACCATCGCTCGTCCCCGACCGCCACTCATAAGGAAGACAATCAAAGAACACCTCATGTTTCAAATTTTTTACACAACGTTTACCATACGTGCATGCTACGGGACTTGCAAGCTTCAACACAAGTATTTCTCAAATTCACAATTACTCAACTAGCACAACTTTAATATCACTACCTCCATATCTCAAAACAATCATCAAGCATCAAACTTCTCTTAGTATTCAACGCACTTATAAGAAAGTTTTTACTAATCTTGGATGCCTATCATATTAGGACTAATTTCACAATTTAAGCAAATTACCATGATGTTTTGTAGGACTCTCAAAATAATATAAGTGAAGCATGAGAGAACAATAATTTCTATAAAAGAAAACCTCCACCGTGCTCTAAAAGATATAAGTGAAGCACTAGAGAAAAAACTATATAGCTCAAAAGATATAAGTGAAGCACATAGAGTATTCTAATAAATTCCGAATTATGTGTGTCTCTCTCAAAAGTGTATTCAGCGAGGATAATTGTGGCAAACTAAAAAGAAAAGACTCAAATCATACAAGATGCTCCAAGCAAAACACATATCATGTGGTGAATAAAAATATAGCATCAAGTAAAGTTACCGATGGACGAAGACGAAAGAGGGGATGCCTTCCGGGGCATCCCCAAGCTTAGGATTTTGGTTGTCCTTGAATTTTACCTTGGGGTACCTTGGTCATCCCCAAGCTTAGGCTCTTGCCAATCCTTGTTCCATAATCCATCAAATTACCCAAAACTTGAAAACTTCACAACACAAAACTCAACAGAAAATCTCATGAGCTCCGTTAGCGAAAGAAAAGAAAACACCACTTCAAGGTACTGTATTGAACTCATTCTTTATTTGTATTGGTGTTACACCCACTGTATTCCAACTTCTCTATGGTTTATAAACTCTTTTACTAACCATAGACTCATCAAAATAAGCAAACAACACACGAAAAACAGAATCTGTCAAAAACAGAACAGTCTGTAGTAATTTATAACTAACGCAAACTTCTGTAACTCAGAAACATCTACCAAAATAGGAAGACCTAGATAATTTGTTTATTGATCTACTGCAATTGGAATCAGTATTTTATCACGTTCTGGTGATTTTAAACAATTGTTTTCGTGAACAGAAAGTTTCTGGAATTTTCAGCAAGATCAAATAACTATCATCCAAGAAGATCCTATAGGTTTTACTTGGCACAAACACTAATTAAAACATAGAAACACATCTAACCAGAGGCTAGATCAAAGATTTATTACTAAAAAGAAATAAAAATATTGGGTTGTCTCCCAACAAGCGCTTTTCTTTAAAGCCTTTTTAGCTAGGCATTGAGATTTCAATGATGCTCACATAAAAGATAAGAATTAAAGCGCAAAAAGAGCATCATAAAACACGTGACAAACACATCTAAGTCTAACATACTTCCTATGCATAGGCATCTTATAAGCAAACAAATTATCAAGGCAAGCAAAAACTAGCATATGCAAGGAAGCGGAAAGAAACAATAGCAATCTCAACATAACGAGAGGTAAATTAGTAACATGAAAATTTCTATAACCATATTTTCCTCTCTCATAATAATTACATGTAGGATCATAAGAAAATTCAACAATATAGCTATCACATAACATATTCTCAACACGATCCACATGCATGTGAAGTTGACACTCTTCCAAAATAGTGGGATTATCATTAACTAAAGTCATGACCTCTCCAAGCCCACTTTTATCAAAAAAATTATAAGATTGAACATACTCCAAATATGTGGGATCTAAAGTTGACACTCTTCCAAACGCACTTTCAATATTATTGCAAACACTATTATCAATCTCATATTCATCATGGGGCTTAAATAAATTTTCAAGAACATAAGAAGAATCACCGCAATCATGATCATTGCAATAAGTAGAGGACATAGCAAAACTAGCATCCCCAAGCTTAGGGTTTTGCATATTATTAGCACAATTGACATCAAGAGAATTTATAATAACATCATTGCAATCATGCTTTTCATCGAAGGAACTATCAAGTATGGGTGCAATTGCAACGTTCTCATGTTTAACAGAAGGAATTATAGCAAATTCATCTTCATAAATATTGGCATCATGGCCACAAGAATAGCAAGCATCATGTTCATCAAGGGATATTTCAATCAAATCATCGGAATCATAATTATCTATAGATTCATGCATATCATTATTTTCTTCCTCCATAGACTCCTGCAAAATATTAGCCTCTTCTTGGACAGCGGAGGAGTCCTCAATATATGGTTTAACATAGGCATTGGAAGCATAATTATCATAACAATATTTAAGTATGGCAAAAATTTCAGATTTGTAAAGAGTAGCATCATATGTTTCAATCAAAGAAGCAATTTCATAAGCATCATATGTTTCAATCAAAGAAGCAATTTCATAAGCACCCTTAAAAGCAACAAATTCTTCAATTTGTTGAACATCATAGTAATTATAAACACCCTTAGCATACGAAGATACGATTCCATTATCACTAAACTCACATTGGTAGGGAAGGTGTTTCTTAATGTTTTCAGAGCAACAAGTAAAATCATAAATTTCACAAAGATTCCAAGCATAACACATCAATCTGTTTATTTGATCCCATAAGAGTCTCCCTTTTTCAGACAAATGGTGACGCACAAAATGAGCATGCTCATCTAAAGATTTCCCATCAACAAGGCTAGTTGGGGTTTCAGCCCGAGCGCATAAGGATCGAAGATGATCCAAGTAGAACACTTTAAGTGGATCAATATCAATAGATTTTTAGCAAGCAAAGATGCAAGCAAATAGAAGGCACATGGTAACACAAGCAAACAATAGATCTGGCGAGAAAAAGGCAAACGAAAAAGAAAGCGAATAAAACGGCAAGGGTGAAGTGGGGGAGAGGAAAACGAGAGGCAAATGGCAAATAATGCAATGCGAGGGATAAGAGTTTGTGATGGGTACTTGGTATGTCTTGACTTGTGCGTAGACTCCCCGGCAACGGCACCAGAAATCCTTCTTGCTACCTCTTGAGCACTGCGTTGGTTTTCCCTTGAAGAGGAAAGGGTGATGCAGTACAGTAGCGTAAGTATTTCCCTCAGTTTTTGAGAACCAAGGTATCAATCCAGTAGGAGACCACGCTCAAGTCCCACGCACCTACACAAACAAATAAGAACCTTGCAACCAACGCGATAAAGGGGTTGTCAATCCCTTCACGGCCACTTGCAAAAGTGAGATCTGATAGAGATGATAAGATAATATTTTTGGTATTTTTATGATAAAGAGTAAAAGTAAAGAAAGCAAAATAAACGGTGATAGAAATAACGGGAGATTAATATGATGGAGAATAGACCCAGGGGCCATAGGTTTCACTAGTGGCTTCTCTCAAGAGCATAAGTATTACGGTGGGTGAACAAATTACTGTCGAGCAATTGATAGAATTGAGCATAGTTATGAGAATATCTAGGTATGATCATGTATATAGGCATCACGTCCGTGACAAGTAGACAGACTCCTGCCTGCATCTACTACTATTACTCCACACATCGACCGCTATCCAGCATGCATCTAGAGTATTAAGTTCATAAGAATGGAGTAACGCTTTAAGCAAGATGACATCATGTAGAGGGATAAACTCATGCAATATGATATAAACCCCATCTTTTTATCCTCGATGGCAACAGTACAATACGTGTCGTTTCTCCTACTGTCACTGGGATCAAGCACCGCAAGATTGAACACAAAGCTAAGCACTTCTCCCATTGCAAGAAAGATCAATCTAGTAGGCCAAACCAAACTGATAATTCGAAGAGACTTGCAAAGATAACCAATCATAGATAAAAGAATTCAAAGAAGATTCAAATATTGTTCATAGATAATCTTGATCATAAACCCACAATTCATCGGATTTCGACAAACACACCGCAAAAGAAGAGTTACATCGAATAGATCTCCAAGAGAATCGAGGAGAACTTTGTATTGAGATCCAAAGAGAGAGAAGAAGCCATCTAGCTAATAAATATGGACCCGAAGGTCTGAGGTAAACTACTCACACATCATCGGAGAGGCTATGGTGTTGATGTAGAAGCCCTCCGTGATTAATGCCCCCTCCGGCGGAGCGCCAAAAAAGGCCCCAAGATGGGATCTCACGGGTACAGAGAGTTGCGGCGGTGGAAATAGGGTTTTGGCTCCGTATATAATGTTTCCAGGGTATATGAGTATATATAGGTGAAAGAAGTCGGTCAGGAGAGCTACGAGGGGCCCACGAGGGGCCCACAAGGGTGGGGCGCGCCCAGGGGGGCACGCGCCTCCTTGCCTCGTGGCCTCCTAGTTGATTGCTTGACGTCCACTCCAAGTCCTCTGGATCACGTTTGTTCCGAAAATCACGTTCCCGAAGGTTTCATTCCGTTTGGACTCCGTTTGATATCCTTTTCCTTCGAAACACTGAAATAGGCAAAAACACAACAATTTGGGCTGGGCCTCCGGTTAATAGGTTAGTCCCAAAAATAATATAAAAGTGTATAATAAAGCCCATTAAACATCCAAAACAGAATATATAATAGCATGGAACAATCAAATATTATACATACGTTGGAGACGTATCAGGCCACTCAAAGGGGGGACAAACAAAAAGAAGTACCTATTGGTCATGGTCGATAAACATCACCAAGTGGATCGAGGCAAGGTCCGTCACTTTGGCAGAATCAGCACCAGTTGTCGACTTCATATCCGACATTTTACACCGTTACGGTGTCCCCCACAACATAATTACCAATGATGGTACCAACTTCACGGCCAGGAAGTTAAAGACTGGTGCAGCAAAATGGGCATTAAGCACGATTACGCTTCTGTGTACCACCCACAGACCAACGGACAGGTTGAACGAGCCAACGGGCTCATTATGAGCGGCATTAGGCCTTGCTTAGTCCGATCCCTTAAACAATCAGACTGCCATTGGGTCGAGGAACTCGATTCCGTACTATGGGGGTTGCGCACTACTCCTACCCGATCAACCGGATATACACCATTTTTATGGTATACGGTGCGGAAGCTGTCCTCCCATGCGACCTTATCCATGACGCGCCTAGAGTATGCATGTATGAAGAAAAGGAAGCCGAGCTAGATCGGCAGGATGGTCTGGATGCTCTGGAAGAAGAGCAGGATATAGCTCGTGCTCGATCTGTGTTTTATCAACGGCAAGCATGGCGCTATCAAAACCGCGAAGTCCGGGTGAAGACATACAACAAGGGCGACCTTGTCCTCCGGCTCCCCAAAAAGCAGAAGCATAAACTATCACCCAAATGGGAGGGACCGTACATCATTGATGAATTACTCATCGGAGGAGCATATCGCCTTCGCCGGCCGTCCGATGACTGCCTTGAGCCGAACCCGTGGAACGTAGCCCGGCCGCGGTGTTTTTACGCTTGAGTTTGATATACATCCTCACCTTTTCCTTCCTTTATTTTTTATTTTTCTCTCTTCGACCTGGTGAAAGTTTGGCTAAACCGAACCATACTAAGCTCGTCCTATATAGTTCAGTAGATGTAACGCCAAATTTTGCATGGGGGCTCCCTGCCGAATAATGTATAAATCGCATTCGTACTGATTGCATCCTTCTCATACACGTAAGGCCAACATATGCACTTATTTGACTTAAGTTCTTTGTCAAGCTGGGTTGCCTGGCTCCTGTGCTTACCCCTACGTTCCCGATTGTTCGGCTAGGGAGTAAAGGGAGCACCTCTGCGATTGTTACGACCGGGTCATCCGGGACCGTACCTCAGACGGGTGAATCCAAAAGCTAGCGTTCTTATACAGAATACAATAAGTTGGCCTAAGAGAAGTGAATATAGCTTCAAGCTTACCACCAGGGTTTTTTCACAGCCATTGGTTTCCGTTGATCTTATGTATCCGGACTATAAATCTACCCGACGAAAGGAACCCTTATAGGGATTATTTTCATCAGAAGATGTTTCTTACATCAAACAGTAATATAACATAACTCTCCGCACATGTTTCGTCTGTTCGAGCCAGATGGCCGGATTGCCTAGTTCCCGAAGTGTTGACATGTTTCCCAAGGCACCAAGTACGAAGCACTTCCCGATCACTGGTCGGAGAGGTAGAAGCCGATGGCTGGTTAAGACAACATTGTTTAAAAATAACAATTAGAAAGCCGATTGAGCTCGGTCCATGTAAAGTACATAGATACATAGAATTGACTAAACTACTCCTGATCGACATTGTCTATCAACTTCTCTAAAGCGCAATCCTTCTAAGAATAGCGAGCGGCGGGCATAACATCATCATACACCAAGCTTAGAGGTATCTCTTGGCCGTCAGGGCCCACTAGACCAACCCGAGCCATATGATTCGGGCCAAGCTTGGTGAAACGGGTCTTTACCATAGCCCACGCCTCGCACGCTCCTTCCCGGCAAGCTGAGATCTTCCATAATTCGAAGCGTCGTCAGGCTCCTTTAAGGCGTTCAGCTAGTTCGGCCATACTCTGTGACGGCACATCTAATGGCCATAACGCCTTGACCAGGCTCTTCATGGCCTTACGAGCCCTCTCATGAGTCTTTGTCAGCTCTTTTAAAAGATTCCCACCATACGTGTTGACTTCTTCCTCGGGCCGCCCAGTCAAGAGACCTAACCAGCAGGCATTGCATTTCGTTAAAAACACCAATGGTACTTGCTCACAAAACGGTAAGATCAGTACTTACCAAATATGTCGCCTTTTAGCTTCTGGTTTTTCCTCCAAATCTTGGGCCAGCTGAGTTTTCGAACTCTCAATTTCCTCAGCTTTCCGCTCATTCGCCTCCTTGAGCTCATTTTTCTCTTCATGACTTCGCGTTAGCCCTCGTTTACCAGCCTCCAGCTCCGTGCGCAACTCATTTGTGGCTTCCGCGGCTATATGAAGACACAGGTATGAGTACATAGAATACACCATATACCTTTCCACGCGTTGAGGAACGGTTCCTCTTACTTACCGAACACATCGCTGCTGGCTTTTCGAGCCGCATGCATCCAGTTCGGCCTTGGTTTCGACCAACTGTGTCCGGCTAGCCTCAAGATCCTCGAACAGCTTTTTGTTGTGCTCTCTTGCGGCCTACAAAATCATATGATTAGAAATCCTTAACTCGGCCATCCTGCCCTAATTAAGGCTTGGGGCTAGTTGGTTAGGGAACGTGATCTGCTTTCAACCTATTTCAGTTACATACCTGCACTTTGGTGGCAAAAAGACCGGCGATCCCTACAAGACCTGTCCGGGCCGCCCCAAGGTACGCACCCACCGAATTGAAGGCACTAAATTCCTGGTCGGCAAAGGCAGTATGACGTAAACCCTCCAGCGGTGATGATTCATCGCGCTCTCAACTTCGGAATTGGTAACCGAAACATCATCGGAATCCGCTAGAGGCACGCCGGCTGCCGTGTGTTCGGAGGAAGCTCCAACTTGTGCCGAAGAGCTAGGACCAGAGCTGCGATTCGGCGTGCCTGGGGAATCTTTGGACTGATGCCGGGGCATACTTCTTCTGCAAAATTAAGCAAGTTCCAATAAAAAGGTGTCAAGAGCAACCCTCGCTGTGATTCTGAAATACGTCACCTCTGGGCCGAGGAGGTTGGCGCTTCCGCTTTGGTGGAGGCCTTTTGCTTTGATCTCCCATCAGAGGCCGAGGCTGGCGCAGTTCGCGCTCCTCCCTAACCGGTCTGACGCGTGGTGCGGCGACCCTTGGGAACAGAAGTCAGCACGTGGGGAACAGCGCGAGTTGAGTGACCTGTTCGGGAGAAGTTCTTCTTTTCACTTACTTTGGAAGAGGGAAGAGCCCCAGGGTGATCAGCGGTCAGGGCGACCTTGGTGCCGTCAAGGCTCTCCTGATAAAACACCCCCTCTTCGAAATCAATCAACGTCTCTGGGTCGTCATGATACCCCGGATCGTCGTTGCGGGTTTGATCCTCCGGTTGAGGAGGGAAATTAATGGACGCGACTTGATGCCTCCATCCCTGTTCGAATACAACCAGTTAGAGCTCGGATGTAATCCATATGCTCAAGTTAGTGGATTGTCGCTTATCCAGTCCACCGGATTGTATCCACATCAACCTTCCCGAATACTCATTCGGGCGAAATCTGCCTCCTCTCCCTTGAAGAGATCGGCCAATATTTTGGCCAGGGCCGCCTTGTTGTCTGGCCCTTGTCGTTGGTAGTGGGTTACATCGTTGGTCCCATTGTAGCACCACAAGGGATGACCCCTTTGCTGGAGGGGTTGCACACGTTGGGTAATGGCGATGGCCATCACTTCGATTATGGTCAGCTTGTAGCTGGTCAGCAGCCTAACCTTGGCCGCCAATGCACACACCTCTTTGTTGTCCTTCTGGGAGGGGCCTTTGGGCCGCTAGTTGAACCGCTTTATAGGCGGGTCGTTTGAGTATTCGGGCAAACCTTGCCGAATTGGATCGGTGAGGGGAACGTCCTCGATATAAAACCATTCTTAGGTCCATCCTTCGGGATCTTTTCGTGGGGTTCCAATGGGGTACCCGGTCCCGGCTATCCGCCATACTTCGGCGCCGCCCACCTCGAATATGGATCCTTCCCGGAGGCGAGGGACGAGACCGAAATACTTCCTCCACAGGTCGAAGTGGGCCTGCAACTCAAAAATATCTCGCAAAGAGCCACAAAGCCGGAGATGTGCAATATGGACCCCGGAGTGAGATTGTGGAGCTGGATCCCATAGAACTCCAACAACCCCCTAAAAAGGGATGGATAGGAAAGCCTAAACCTCTTAGAAGGAAGGGCACGAGACATACCCTCTCCTCCTTATTTGGGCGGGGGAATTCTCAACAAGGGTGCGACCATCGATGGAGATGAGGCCAGCACAGACGGGAACCAGATCTACCGGGGGAAGAAGGCACTGCGTCTGCAAGCACCTTAGTCGAGGGTGAGAAACTGAACAGCTCGACCAATCGCCTGGGAATGGGCCGTGTGGGTGCGAGGATGAACCTGGGAGGTCGGCCATGGCGCCAGGTAATTTTTTCGGTGTTGGGAAGGAAGGGTAAAACTGTTCCCGGCACCTTTGGATCTATAAATAGGTGTCTCATCTTGAAGCTGGAAGGGTGGGCTCATGAAAAGATGGCATTGGGCCACACGCCTTCTGAAAAGGTGCATGAAGCCATCGCCCCAAGAAGTGGCATTAAACTCTGATGGTCACACCTCGATCTTGAGGTGTCTTCGGATCCAAGAATCTTGAAACTGTCCGGGCCCGAGCCCGTATTAGTCCGGGCTCCGGATAGTGTTCGACATAATTAATATTGCTTAGAACTAAACAAAGGGACGGAAGAACTCGTCTCACAAGCCGACGATGTGAAGATTCTAGAAGACAATCCCGACATTGGAGGCTAGTTCAGGGGCTATTGCGGGAGTCATGGATTATGGGGTCCTCAAGGCATCGGCCCAATGGATATGGGTGTAAGTGCATCTAGTTCCCCTAGTGATTTTGGTGTATTGAAGACTTATAGGTTAAGGGACTAATGCGTTTATGAGTGTACACAGGTCTATAAGTCTATGAGGAGTTTGATATTTACAGAGAAAGTCGACCCCTAAAAATAAAGTTCTTCGACTGAAGACTTTGGATTTCTGAAGACTTTGAAAGTGAAGAAATTGGTGTGACCTTGAAGACTTGTTATTCATTTGAGGAACATGAAGCATGAAGACTTTTGTTTTCATAGTTTCATTTTCTCTTTCTTGAGTCATAGGAAACACCTTACTGTTAAAGGGGGTCGAGGAAATACTAAGGAAAAATTTCCATGTGATGCTCAACTCAAAATCCTACACCTACCAATCCCTTCGAGTGAAGCCATTGGAAATCTCATACAGTTCAGTCATATTCTTCAGTGACAGAGACGAAGTTCTTCTGGTCTCTGAGGAATTTGTTCTGACTGGGGAGTTAGGAATTCGCCAGTGCGGATTGCCTACACAATGAGGAACATGATAGCCCTGAGGAATTTGATACTCAAATTTCTGACCGTTGCTGTGCTATGCGCCAGCTGTCCCAAAATATCTACCCACCTAACGGTCATATCATTGAAGGGCATTTATGTCTTATCATGCCGGCCTGCTCCCTAGGCTATAAATAGCCGCCCCCTACAACCACTAGCTGGTTGGCTGCTCCGAGAGAAACTAACACTTGTCATTTGAGAGCATCCCATCCTCCGAGGACTTTGAGTGAAAATCATCGAGTGAGGAAAACCCAAACCCAAACACCTACAAACCCAAAGTGAATGAGCATCACTGAAGAGATTGATCCTGCGTGGATCTGACGATTGTTACCTTTGAAGACTGTGCTTCTTCCAGAAGGTTAGGCATCATGGTCTAGAGCATCCAAGAGGAATTGTGGATCGCCGAGTGACCGAGTTTGTGAAGGTTCGGAAGTCACCTGAAGACTTACCACGAGTGATTGGGCAAGGTCTGTGTGACCTTAGCTCAAGGAGAATACGGTGAGGACCGTGTTTCCAGGATTGTGTGTCCTCAGGTTTAAATACCTAGCCGCTCCAACCAGATGTACAACTGAGACAGCAGTTGGAACTGGTCTACCAAATCATTGTCTTCACCAAACCTACTGGTTCTATTTCCTCAACTCTTCCATTTCCTCATCACTGTGTTGTGTGCGTGTCATATCTGTGTTTGAAGACTTTGACTGAAGACTTTCTCAATTTCCTCAGTTCAATTTCTTCAGTCTGTTTGTCTTCTTCCTGTGTTATCCTGTGTTTATGCTTTCTGTACTCTGTGCTTGTCTTCATTTCATCATGATGACCATGCTTGTGTTCTGTTATGTTTACTTCTGAGTACTTATTCCGCTGCAAGTAGTTCTTCGCTAAGGAATTTCCTCACCTGCAAATTCCTCAGTGAAGAATTCATAAAAATCGCCTATTCACCCCCCCCCTCTAGTCGATATAACGCACTTTCAATTGGTATCACAGCAAGGTACTCCCTTGTTCTGTGTGATTTTAGTTTAACCGCCTGGAGTTTTAGTTATGTCGACCGCAGGTATGATCAAGGTCTCTGCTGGGTGTCCTACCTTCGATGGGACGGACTACCCCTACTGGAAGAATAAGATGCGAATGCATCTTGAGGCAATTGATAACGATCTCTCGTATGTTGTGGAAAATGGCGTTCCCTTAGTCACACCTTCTATGAACGCTACTGATGTGAAGAGATTCAAGCAACTCGATTCTCAAGCGAAGAATATCATATGTGGCCATCTGAGCAAAGGACAGTATGGAAGAGTGGGTGCTTTGGAAACTGCTAAGCTTATCTGGGATAGGCTGTCCAAAGTGAATGAAGGAGTCTCAACTCAGCGTGACTCTCGAGTTGATGTTCTTCGCAATCTCTTCAACCGCTTCAAAAGACTCGACAATGAAAATGTTCAACAAACCTTCGATCGCCTCACTGACATCTCAAATGAGCTTCAAGCGCTTGGTGCCACTGACATCACCGACCATGAGGTGGTGAAGAAATTGTTGAGATCGCTTGATTCCTCATTTGATACTCTGGCATTGATGATACAAGAACGTGCTGATTACAAGTCACTTGATCCCATTGTATCCTCGAGAGGCTGAATACTCATGAGTTCCAGCTTGCTGAAAAGAGAGATCTCTATGGTTCGAGCTATGGCAGATCACGTGCACTGAAGGCCAAGGCAGTTTTTGAGTCTGAAGATGAAGACTCTGGCAGCAGCCTTGGTGATCCTGAAGAACTGAGCCATGAACTAGCACTGCTCGTGAAGAAATTTCAGAAGTTCCCAAGACGTGGTCGCTTTGGAAGACCCTCAAGGAGCAATGATTCCTCGTCCAGTGACTACAAGAAAAGGCTTTGTCACAAATGCAAGAAACCTGGACACTACATTCAAGATTGTCCTCAGTGGGAAAAGGAATCAAAGAAGAAGAAATACAAGGATTATAGTTCTGATGATGCGAAGAAAAAGAAGAAATCCTCAAAATCTTCATCATCAAAATCCTCAAAGTCTTCATCGCACAAGAAGAGCAGCTCCAAGAAGGCTCGGGCATTCATTGGCAAGGAAATGGACTCTGAGGCTGAATCTGAAGAAAATGAGGAAGAGGAGGCATCTGAGGAGTCCGAGTCTGGTGTGGCGAGTCTACCTCTCGCTACTGCATTTGTCAGCAAGTCTATCTTCAACTCTGAAGAAAATGGCTTCACCAACAGGGCTGATGAAGGCAATGATGACTACGCTCCCATATTGCTTCATGGCAAAGGGTGCCAAGGTACTCAAATATACCTCCTCTGAATCAAGTGAGAATGAATCTGATGAAAACCTCAAGCCCAGCTATTCTAAACTTGCTAAGATTGCTGTGAAACAACAAAGGGCTTTTGAAAAGGTTCAAAACATGCTAGAAAAAAGTGATGATATGTTGGGTGAAGAAATGGATCGCACTAAAACCTTGACTGAAAATCTTCAGAGACTTCAGACTAGGTTTGACAATCTTCAAGGTCATCATAACACTCTCTTATCTGATCATGAGAAGCTTTCTTATGAATTTCTTCAGAGAAAGCAAGATCTTGAGAAGTTAAGAGTGAGTTATGAAGATCTTCAGAAGGAGCGCGATTCATTACTTGCTCAACAAATCAGCGCTTCTCAAGAAGAATTTGTTCCTCCATGCTTAAAGTGCATTGAACGTGAATCTGCTAATTCTTCACCTGAATGTTCAAATGCTTCTAATGCTACAAATTCTTCAACTGTCTCTGCTATCACTAATTCCTCATCTGAGGACATTGCTAGTATCACTGACAATGCAGGGCTGAAGGAATTGTACATGACAGGCATGTACAAAAGCCTCAAAGGGCATCAGACTCTTTGTGATGTGCTTAAAAAGCAGATCCTCAACAGGAACCCTAGGAAAGAGGGTATTGCCTTTGAGAGGAAACTCAATGTTGATGGTACATATCGGAAGCCTGAGCAGTACCCCAAAACCTCATGGGTTGCTGCAAAGGGACCTCCAGTTGATCCATCTAATCTATCTGGCTTTACATGTGAATCTTCTCATTCGTATGATGAGTCATTTGACTCCAACTATGAACTGTTTAAAAATCAGAATGGTGAAGTATTTGCTAGATATGTTGGCACTAACTGCAGGAACGGTTCCCCTATGAAGAAAATCTGGGTTCCCAAAAGGTGCCTTGAAAGTCTTCAGGTGAATGTCCTCATGACACCACCTGTGAAGAATAGGAACCCCAGATCAAATTCTTCATATGGACCAAATTCTTCATATGGATCCAAGTCCTCATACGGACCAAATTCCTCACGTGGATCAAATTCCTCAAAAGGATCAAAGTCCTCATATGAACATCATCGTGCTAACCTCTCTGTTTCGCAGGGAAGAGCTAAGGGCTATGAATATGAGCATTATTCTTCTAATCTTTATGTTCATAAGTCCTCGAAGAATTTCTCTGCTTATTCATATGCTTACCCTAACTCCTCTTATGTGAAACGAAATGGATTGGCTTCTATGCCACCTTTCTCGTATGGAGCTCACAGAGTGATGAACTCTTTGCCACCCCTTCAGATATGGGTGGTGAAGAAAAAGAACTAATCTCTTATGCAGGGTCAGGTCTCCAGACGTGCGTGAACGACTGAAGAATTTGCTGGAGACCTGAAAAGTGCCTGATAGGACGCAGGCTAATCATGAAGAAATGAACTTTCATTTCTCACATCCTCATACTGATTTATCTGTTCTATTGCTTGATGAAATTGATCTGATGAATTGATGTCATATTCTTCACTGACGAAGTATATGAGTTCGTAAGTTGCACTAATTCATCTGCAGGATGATCAACCCAAAGCCACTGAGTGGGTCCTCGATAGTGGATGTACAAATCACATGACTGGTAACAAGAATCTATTGATGGATGCTCCGTTATCTCCATCGCATCTGAAGCATATCATCTTCGCTGACAAAGGCAAAAGTCAGGTATTGGGTCTAGGTAAGGTTGCGATCACAAAGGATCGACACATGGACAAAGTCATGCTTGTCGAGTCCTTAGGATACAACCTCATGTCTGTCTCAATGCTTTGTGATCTTGATATGGTTGTTGTCTTTGGCAACTATCGTTGTGTTGTGGTTATGGAAGCTGACAACTCCAAAGTCTTCGAAGGCTTTAGGAGAGGAGACTTGTATATTGTTGATTTCTCTACAGGACCGCAACCAGCCGTGTGCTTACTTGCAAAAGCTTCAGAAGGCTGGCTCTGGCATCGACGACTTGGTCATGCAGGCATGAGGAATTTGCACACGCTTGCGAAGAAGAAGCATGTCATTGGCATTGAGAATGTCAAATTCCTCAAGGATCACTTATGCGGAGCCTGTAAAGCTGGAAAGATGACAAAGGCTAAGCATCCAGCGAAGACTATCATGACCACTACTCGACCATTCGAATTGCTTCACATGGACCTCTTTGGTCCTAATCATTACTCAGCAGTCACAAATGATGCATCTCTCTATGGCTTTGTTATTGTTGATGATTACTCTCGTTACACTTGGGTACATATTGTCACTTACAAACATGAAGTGGAGGAAGTCTTCAAACGATTTTCCTCGAGGGCTTCAACCAACTTTGGTGTGAAGATCAAGCACATCAGAAGTGACAATGGAACTGAGTTCAAGAACTCTGGTCTTGATGACTATCTTGATGAACTTGGTATTACTCATGAGTTATCTGCTCCTTATACCCCTCAACAGAATGGCGTCGTGGAGCGCAAGAACAGAACTCTTGTTGAGATGGCTCGCACTATGCTTGATGAGTACAAGATGCCTCGTCACTTCTGGATTGAGGCAATTTATACTGCGTGCCACATCATCAACAGGGTATATCTTCACAAATTCTTCAAGAAGACTGCCTATGAACTCCTCACTGACAAGAAACCCAATGTGAGTTATTTCAAAGTCTTCGGTGCTAAATGTTGGATAAGAGATCCTCATCACAATGCTAAATTTGCACCGAAAGCACATGAAGGTTGTATGCTTGGTTACGGAAAGGACTCGCACACCTACAGAGTCTTCAACAACGTTCTTCACAAGGTTGTTGAAACTATAGATGTGCGGTTCGATGAAACTAATGGCTCGCAAAGAGAGCACCTACCTTCTGTGATAGATGAACCGGCACCTGAGGAATCTATCAAGTTCAAGGCTACTGAGGATGTCATTCCTACCGAAGAATCCACTGAAGAATTCATTCCAGAACGTGAAGAACGTCGAGCTAATGCACCTGAAGAAAATGCTGAAGAAAATGGTGCTGAAGAAAATGCTGATCAAATTCCTCGACGACAACCAGCTCATCCTCGCGTTGCAAAAGAAGTGCAAGTTGAAAAGATCATCGATGACATTGAAGCACCAGGTCCTCTCACACGCTCAAAAGCTTCACATTTATCTATCTTTTGTGGGCACTATGCTTTTGTCTCTATCACAGAGCCCACTAAGGTAGATGAAGCATTTCTGGAGCCTGAGTGGATTCAGGCCATGCAAGAAGAATTACATCAGTTCGAGCTCAACAACGTCTGGGAACTGGTTAAACGTCCAGATCCTCGCAAGCACAATATCATTGGCACAAAGTGGATCTACCGCAACAAGCAAGATGAAAATGGCCTTGTGGTGAGGAATAAGGCACGGCTTGTAGCTCAAGGCTACACACAGGTTGAAGGAATTGATTTCGATGAAACTTTTGCACCTGTTGCTAGACTTGAGGCTATTCGCATATTACTTGCTTATGCTAACCATCATGATATCACTTTATATCAAATGGATGTGAAAAGTGCATTCCTCAATGGTAAGCTTGAGGAAGAAGTATATGTTGCTCAACCCCCAGGTTTTGAAGATCCAAAGCATCCTGACAAAGTCTTCAGACTCAATAAGGCCCTCTATGGCCTCAAGCAGGCCCCTCGGGCGTGGTATGATACTTTGAAGGAATTCCTCATGAAGAAAGGCTTCAAACCCGGTTCACTCGACCCTACTCTTTTCACTAAGTCTTATGATGGTGAACTGTTTGTGTGCCAAATATATGTTGATGATATTATCTTTGGCTGTACTGACCAACGTTATAGTGATGAATTTGCCTATATGATGAGTGAAGAATATCAAATGTCTATGATGGGAGAATTGAAATTCTTCTTAGGTCTTCAAATTTGTCAACAGCGCAATGGCATATTCATATCTCAGGAGAAATACCTCAAGGATGTACTGAGGAAATTCGGCATGCAAGATTGCAAAGGCGTCAAAATTCCTATGCCCACAAATGGCCATCTGTGCACTGATGAAAATGGTATTGACTTCGATCATAAGGTATACCGCTCCATGATTGGTTCTTTATTGTACTTATGTGCATCTAGGCCAGATATAATGCTTAGTGTTTGCATGTGTGCCCGATTTCAAGCTACACCAAAGGAATCACACCATAAGGCTGTGAAGCATATTCTTCGATATCTAGCTCACACACCAACACTTGGATTATGGTACCCCAAGGGCTCGGCTTTTGATCTCATTGGATATTCTGACTCTGACTATGCTGGTGATCGTGTGGACCGCAAGTCAACATCTGGTACATGTCATTTCCTCGGATGATCTTTGGTCTGTTGGTCCTCGAAGAAACAGAACTGCGTATCACTGTCTACTGCTGAAGCTGAGTACATTGCTGCTGGTTCTTGCTGTGCTCAATTGCTATGGATGAAGCAAACTCTCAAGGACTACGACGTCACTGTGAAGAATGTGCCTCTTTTCTGTGACAATGAGAGTGCCATCAAGATTGCTCACTACCCAGTTCAGCACTCGAAGACAAAGCACATTCAGATTCGTCATCATTTTCTTCGTGATCATGTGTTGAAGGGCGACATTTCTATTGAGCATGTGAAGACTGAAGAACAGCTAGCCGATATCTTCACAAAGCCCTTGGATGAGAAGAGATTTAGCAAGTTGCGGTGTGAGCTAAATATCTTAGAATCTTCGAATGTTCTTTGAAAAGGACACTCATCCTAACACTTATGCAAAATTGATGACTTAGATGTGCAACACATGAAGAAACGTTTTTCTCCAATCAATGAAGAATAACACTCTAAGTGTGAAGAAATTAACGAAGAATTTGATTCTCGGAACCCTATGACAATTGTACGCGGTGTCTGAAATCATCATTCTTATACGGTGGGTCACGCCACCACCAAAAGTTGAAAATCTTCAATTTGAGTTTTTTTCCTCAGTTGTTCATGTTCTTCAACTTTGCAAAATCTTCATTGTTTCCGTCGTTTTTCTTCATTGGCTATATATATATATATATATATATATATATATATATATATATATATATATATTATGTCCTCTACAGCATTCACTTATGGCTAATTCTTCAAGTTGTTTTTTCTACTAAGTGAATGTGATCGGACCCTACCCCCCTTTATGCTAAACTCAACCCATTCTATTCACAAATTCTTCATGTGTGTTTTATTTGAAACTCGTTCAAAATCTTCACTGTGTCCTTGTCAGCTGAAGAATTTGCGAACGGAACTTTTTAACTTATCTTATCCAAATTTTCGGCTTTGCCGCTCAAACCGTTCCGCATCCCACAAAACACTTATCTATTCACCCACGATCTCCACTTCTCAGTACGTGGGTGACACATGTCAAGCGAAAGAGAAGGGTCAGGGGCACGTTCGTCCAAATTCTTCGGGCGAACAGTTTTTCACCGTGGCTATAAATACCCCCTCCCCTTCCTCACTTCCTTTACTCCGCTCGATCTCTCTCTCTCGCTCGAGCTTCTCAAACCCTAGCGCCGCCGCTACTTCATCGTCGCCAGTGAGGAAGAGCTTCACTGCCTCGACCTCGTCGCCGTCGTACTCGCGCAGGCCGCGGATTTCTTCACTCCGTCGCCGCCGTAGCTGTCTTCCTCCAGCAAGTTAGGGCGTGGAAGATCTGCACTGACGAACTTCACATCTCCACATCCCAGTTCGCCGTGTTCTTCGTTCAGGGTAATTAAAAGTTACTTTTACTGCCCTCTTTGATTCAAATGATTTCTACAAAATCTTCAAAGGTGTTTTTCTTCAAATCTTCACACGCAAAACACCTCACATGTCATTTGTTCTTGATACATTTCTCTAAGCTACGTTTTTTCTTCAAGATTCCTCAATTGTGTGGATCTTCGATCTATACAACTCTGGAACCTAAGACAAAGAAAGCTTAGTGAAATTCTTCAAGACTCATCTGGTCAAAATCCTCAACTTTGTTCTTTTTACAAAACCTTCTGAGGACGCATATGACCTCTCCAAATTCCTCGCAACTATACTCTGTTCACAGGTACTCATGTCCGCTGCTGAATCACTAGGTTCTCATCAACTTAACTCATTTGTAGCGTTCCTTGAAGAAAAGTTGCATACTTCTTCAGAGAATTCCATTGTTCAAATTCCTCATCTGAAGAAAATGGCTGATGGAAAGAAGCCACAGAAGGGAGGAAAGAAGCCTGAGGTTAATACTGCTTTTGAAATCCCTGATGACATATACAAGGATTACTGCACTCCTGATGAGGACAAGTTTGGAAAAGAGGACAAAAATTAGCGCAAGGTGCGCATCCAGAGGATAGAAAGGAGATGGGCACGAGAGTGGAGGGAGTACAGATATGTTACTCCCAAGTACATGAAGAAATTGGCACTCAATCCTCCATGCCCAAGACCTCCACTGGCACCTGGCCAAATAGCTGATCCCACCAGCCTCAACCGTGGTGAGGACTATCCTGAAGAATGGGCCAAGCGCCAAGCCAAGCTGGCTAGACAAGCCAGAGAAGTAGTGAGGAAATTCAACGAGGACTCTGCTGCTGCTGCCTCTGCTGAGGCCTCTGCTAGCAAGCCGAAGAAATCCATGGCAAAGAAGTATGTGCGTAAGCCAAGTGCTTCACCTTCAATGCCCTCAAGGCCGAGTTCCTCAGCTATGCCCTCAAGGCCAGAATCCTCAAAGCCCTCACAGCCAATTCCTCACGCTGCTCCTGCTCCTCCAAAATCCTCAGCTCCTCCGCCAAAGTCCTCAGCTGCTCCGACCAAATCCTCAGCACCTGTGCATCTTGCCACGTGCCAAAGGACGACAGGCATCTCTATTGCCTCAGGAGCTTCTGCTAGTTCCTCAACTGCACCAAATTCTTCAACAGGACCCTCTCTGCTGAAGACCAAGACCACTGCTGGACGAGGTTCTCGACCAAGTCCTCACAAGAAGCAGGTTGCTTTCCAAGTGCCCTCTGATGATGATGAGGCTGATGAAGAAGAACTTGCTGAAATCATCAGAGATAGGCAAGTCAGGGCCGCTAGAGCCAAGGGCACAAATGTGCCACTGCTTTTGGATCCGAAGTTGATGCTCGACTACATTGATCTTTGGCACAAGGACTCAAACACTCCTATGCCTGATTTCAAGTTGACTCCTGGCCAGAATCATATGCTGACTGCCTTCATCCAAGAAGAGAAATGGAAATTTGAAAAGGCCAGGCATATCAAGAAAGCGCAGTACAGGAAGGAGAAATTCCTGAAGAACAACGTTGTCTCTATGACAACTGACGAACTTGTGAAGATCCAGTCTGAGATCAAAGTCCTCGGCGATGACTTCAACGCTTACTATGCTGATTGGCAAGGAGCCAAAGTCAGGTTTGTTAGACAGACTGAAAAGTTCACGTCCAATGTTGCAACTCCAACGCAACAGGAAAACCCTCAGGCTGAAGCATCTGCTCAGCCGACTGAAGAACATGCCAGCACCGCTGATGACTTTCAGGCTGCTGAAGAAAATGTGAGTTCCAGGGCTGATGACTGCATTCCAGCCGCTAAAGAAATTGCCAGGGCATCCACTAGTGGTGCGCCTGAAGGAAATGAAGAAATCAGGGCAACTGCATGAGTTGTGCCTAAAGAAAACCAACCACATTCCTCTGCTCCTCCTGCGCCTACACCAACTCCGATCCTTCCATCTGCTTCAGATGTGAAGAAGACTAAGGCTGCAGAGCGTGCAGCTGTGAAGAAAAGGAAGGCATCTACTTCATCAGATTCTTCAGCTCCGAAGAAGATGAAGACACTGACAAGCTCACTCCAGAACCCAATTGATGCCGTTCCTCTCACTGCCTTACCATCAAAGGCTCTAGTTCCTTTTGATGAAGAATATGTGATCCCTTGCGGATCTGATGAAGAAAATCCTTCTGCTGCTTCGTCAGAGCAGATGGATGAAGAAATTAAAGTGGATGAAATCCCTTCAACTCCTGTTGTTTCCTCGCCTATGCCTCAGTTTACTGCTGAAGAGGCCGCCGTTGAAGAAATAGAAGATGAAGACGTGGACATTGGCTGTACCACACCTGTGATGAATGATGACTTTTGGGAAAGTCAGCAACCCAACTCTCCACTCTTCACACCATTGCAACAAATTCCTCAGTCCCCAGCAACTACAGTTCAAATGGGATCTGATGAACCACATGCCACACCGTCTGTCCATGAAGAGATTCCAGCCACTAGTGCTGAAGAAAATTTAAATGAAGAACTGAAGACCTAGGTTGTCACTGGAGTAGAAGCTGAAATTCCTCAGCCTGAAGAACCTGAGATTGCGATTCCTGAGGTGATAATGCAATTGGCTGACACTCCTCGACCCAAGCCAAAGGATCCATTCTCAAAGAAGCATAAATTCAAGGCTGATGATTTCTTCGGCGAGCATGTGTTCTTCACTGACTACAATCCTTACGATTCTATTCGTCTTAGAAGGAAGCGCTTCTGGACCGCCAGCCAGGCCAACTTCTATTCCTCAGTACTCTTCAACAAGGACAAAGTCTTCGACCACGAGCATATTCCTCATGTGGACATGGAATCACTGCCATGCTTCCCTCCTGTCCTCAGTGTGCTTCATGACGCAGGCCTCCTCAACTTTTGCACAGACATAGTTGATTGGAATGAAGAACTCATTCTTCAATTCTACGTAACACTGCACATCACAGGAGATGCTGACGATGTGAACTCCTGGGTTTTGGACTAGATGACAGAAAACACCCACTACAAAGCAATGGCCTCTGAATTACTTCACACCCTGCCCATCAGTCCTCCACCCGAAGGAGCTCGTTGCATGTACCACGAGCCTGAGCTTACAGATCACTATATGCAAGTGTTGATGAAGCCATTGAAACCTGGTCAAGCCTCAAGGACACAATTCCTCGTGAAGGAATTGCAGTATGTACCAAGGACAGTCTATCGCATTCTGACAAAGACTATGAGTCCAATCAAAGGCCACGACTCAACTGATGAGGAAATTGTTGGCATCATGAAGAATCTGGTATTCAACATCATTCATGGCATACCCGTCAACTATCATGATTTCTTCATGAGGACTCTGGCAAATGTTGCACTTTCTCCGTTTGAGCTGAAGCCTTATGCACCTTGGATTATGAGATTCCTCAGGACAAGGTCTTCACTCAACTACAAAGCTGATTTTCAGAATCACCTCAGCTACTTGCCCCCGATTGAAGTCCTCAAGCGGACTTATTCTTCTGCTGATGAAAAGGGAAAGGCACCAGCTATTATAGATGAAGGCATTCGTCCATTGGATGGTCAGTTTCGCAAGGCTGCATCTTATTCCACCAATGATGACTCCGCCACTCATGATTCTGCTGCCCATGCCTCCAAGCCAAATCCTCAAGCTACTGCTCCTCGTGTGATGACTAGCCGTGAGCTTCTGCTAAGTCTTTACCAGAAGGTTGATCGCAATCACAAATGGGTCAAGCGTCAGTTTGGTTCAATTCTTCACAACATGACTGCTACACATAATGCAGTGAAGAAAAACCATTACTGCCTTCATGAAACCCTCAACCGTACCCGGGTTGTTCTGTCTCACATTTATAGCGAAGAACTGAAGAAAATGGGTCTCAAGGAGGACTTTGACAGGTCTGCACCTCCACCGAAGAAATACAAGAAGGTCAAGGTCCCTTCCTTGGTGGCCAGCTCTTATTCTTCATCGCGCGAAACTGATGAGCATGAAGACTTGGACGACACTGCAGCAGGCCCTACATCAACAAACGACCCCAACAACGCTGGCGCTCCTTCATCAACTGATATTCTTCAGGGGCGTTAGTCCTCATTTTCGATCCTTTTGGTCATTCGATGACAAAGGGGGAGAAATTTGAGTTAGTCTTCAAGCGGGTCTATCTTATATGGGCGTTTTTCTTAAGTTACAACTCTCGTTCTTCTGATGACTTTGCTGGATCGAGTTGTAAACTTAAACTCTATGGTGGCCTGATACTTTTGTTGTTTCTTCTGCATGCTTATTCCTCATTAATGTTATTGCACACATGCTGAATTACATCAGTCACCATATTTCATCATGCATTTCAAATTCTTTATATTATATGTCAAATGCGTGTATGAATTACAAGATATAGGGGGAGGTCTCCATGATTCAACTCTTCAAGTGTGCATTGCTTCAAAAGCAAATTCCTCACTATGCACATCTTCAGGGGGAGTTCTTCTATATCTTGCAATCAAATTCCTCAATATCAGTATTTACACTTCATATGTTTATCCCCGTTGAAAACTTAACCTATATTGTCATCAATCACCAAAAAGGGGGAGATTGTAAGTGCATCTAGTGCCCCTTAGTGATTTTGGTGTATTGAAGACTTATAGGTTAAGGGACTAATGCGTTTATGAGTGTACACAGGTCTATAAGTCTATGAGGAGTTTGATATTTATAGAGAAAGTCGACCCCTAAAAATAAAGTTCTTCGACTGAAGACTTTGGATTTCTGAAGACTTTCTGAAGACTTTGAAAGTGAAGAAATTGATGTGACCTTGAAGACTTGGTATTCATTTGAGGAACATGAAGCGTGAAGACTTTTGTTTTCGTAGTTTCATTTTCTCTTTCTTGAGTCATAGGAAACACCGTACTGCTAAAGGGGGTCGAGGAAATACTAAGGAAAAAATTTCATGTGATGCCCAACTCAAAATCCTACACCTACCAATCCCTTCGAGTGAAGCCATTGGAAATCTCATACAGTTTAGTCATATTCTTCAGTGACAGAAACGAAGTTCTTCTGGTCTCTGAGGAATTTGTTCTGACTGAGGAGTTAGGAATTCGCCGGTGCGGATTGCCTACATAGTGAGGAACATGATAGCCCTGAGGAATTTGATACTCAAATTTCCGACCGTTGCTGTGCTATGCGCCAGCTGTCCCAAAATATCTACCCACCTAACGGTCATATCATTGAAGGGCATTTATGTCTTATCATGTCGGGCTGCTCCCTAGGCTATAAATAGCCGCCCCCTACAACCACTAGTTGGTTGGCTGCTCCGAGAGAAACTGCCACTTGTCATTTGAGAGCATCCCATCCTCCGAGGACTTTGAGCGAAAATCATCGAGTGAGGAAAACCCAAACCCAAACACCTACAAACCCAAAGTGATTGAGCATCACTGAAGAGATTGATCCTGCGTGGATCCGGCGCTTGTTACCTTTGAAGACTGTGCTTCTTCCAGACGGTTAGGCGTCATGGTCTAGAGCATCCAAGAGGAATTGTGGATCACCGAGTGACCGAGTTTGTGAAGGTTCGGAAGTAACCTGAAGACATACCACGAGTGATTGGGCGAGGTCTGTGTGACCTTAGCTCAAGGAGAATACGGTGAGGACTGTGTGTCCGGGACTGTGTGTCCTCAGGTTTAAATACCTAGCCGCTCCAACCAGATGTACAACTGAGACAGCAGTTGGAACTGGTCTACCAAATCATTGTCTTCACCAAGCCTACTGGTTCTATTTCCTCAACTCTTTCATTTCCTCATCACTGTGTTGTGTGCGTGTCATATCTGTGTTTGAAGACTTTGACTGAAGACTTTCTCAATTTCCTCAGTTCAATTTCTTCAGTCTATTTGTCTTCTTCCTGTGTTATCCTGTGTTTATGCTTTCTGTACTCTGTGATTGTCTTCATTTCATCATGATGACCATGCTTGTGTTCTGTTATGTTTACTTCTTAGTACTTATTCCGCTGCAAGTAGTTCTTCGCTAAGGAATTTCCTCACCTGCAAATTCCTCAGTGAAGAATTCATAAAAATTGCCTATTCAACCCCCCCCCCCCTCTAGTCGATATAACGCACTTTCAATGGGTCGAACTAGGTAAAACCGCATAGCGATCAAAGATCTACGAACTCGTGGTGTGTCCTCCAAGTCAAGGGTGGACAAGATCTCTTCCCCTCCTATTGTAATCTATCTCGGGCGACCCTAACCGTATCGGTGTCTATATAAACCGAGGGTTGTAGTCATTAGGGTTAGAGCTTTATTCATCACCTCGTACCTTAGGGTTTAGCTCATGCTGATCTCGAGGTAGATCTACTCTGTAAACCACATTATACATCCAATATAATCAAGTAGGACGTAGGGTATTACCTCCTTGAGAGGGCCCGAACATGGGTAAACACCGTGTCCGTCGTCCCTTGTTTCCCATTGATCTCAGATCCATAGTTCGGGACCCCCTACCCCGAGGTCTGCGGTTTTGACACCGACACCGGGCTCTATCATTTCGATCGAGCCAAGCTTGGTATCCGTCCCTTCTATTCGGAGGGTGATCTCTTGATCCATATACGGATCTAGAATGGCCTACTCTAGCGGCCAGGTCATGCCGAAGATCATATTGATATTCCGGCTGTGCCGCCTCCTTGCCTTTATGGCAAGGAGGGGCGGGTAGGTGTTCGGCCTCACCAGTCGGCTTGTCACTTCCTTGAGGGGGGCGGTCGAGCTGGTCACCTTGAATTCATTTGGGTGGTACGGGCTCAAGAGCTTCGTCATCAAACTGTGGCAGCAGCTTCCTCTTTGGATAACTTCTGTGTTGCTACTCATGGTCGTACCCCTCTTCGACCGGGAGGACTTTTGTCCATCTGTCGTTGAGGGTATCCTGATCGGCTTTGAGCTGTTGATGCTTCTTCTTGAGGCTGCGAGCGGTGGCTATAAGTTGTCGCTTGAACCGCTCCTGATCAAGCGGGTCTTCTAGGACTATGAATTCTTTGGCTCCAAGGCTAACCTCCTCTTCGGAAAGAGGGAGGTAATTACTGTCCTCGGAGTCGTTGAGGTCCTCGGGGTCAACTTCATCTTCCTACTCCTCCAAGCCGTCGGGCTGCTAATCCAGGGCAGGGTCACCGAATTCTTCGATGTTGTCCAGGGTGTGTTCCTCTCCAGTATCCATATGGGTTTCCCTGCTTCTTCGTCCATTGGTCCTGCGACGCTGTCGTCGGTGTTTAGGCGGCTCCTCGCCCGGCTTGGTATTGTGTCTAGGGGAGCCATTGTCAGCGTTGGCACCATCACCACTGTCCTTGGGAGTGTCAACCACGTATACATCATAGGTCGAGGTGGCCGTCCATCGGCTGGCGGCAGGGGTGTTGGTGTGGACCGATGGTTCGACATCGTCGTCCATGTCCTCGGCCTCCTCAGAGGAGTAGTCCAGCATATCGGTTAAGTCTTCGATAGTGGCTACTAAGTGGGTGGTGGGTGGGATGTAAAATTCCCACTGATCCATCTCACGGTCCCCGGGTAGGTCGTCTGAGATGCTCATCTCTTGGATCCGATTTAGCGCCTCGTTTGTCAGAGCGAGGCTGCACGAGTCAACGTGCGGGATTCCTTCGGAGTAGAATTCTGGAGTGCCAGTAGGCGGTGGGGAGGGTCTGGCTGATGGGGTCTTGCTCTTGGGATGCCGGACTGGTGTCCAGGCTCGAGGCCGGATCGGTGGCAATGGAGGAGAGTTCGGCCAGGACCGTCCCCTAGTTTACAGGTGCCGAAGTAGAACTAAGGCTCGAGGCCTGCCCCGAGGTGGGGGTGTGAGCGCAGCCAGAGCCAACTCTGGGCTTTCAGGGGCGGCTGCATCCAGGTTCGAACCCTGGTGCGCATTGATGGCTGATTCGATGACCGGGCCGAGGGTGGATTCGGGAGTCGAGGCTCCCAGCTAATTGGGCGACCCGGGCAGAGCTGAGAAGCCCATGAAGATCAGATCGCCCCGAGCGTCGGCGACGTACTCCAGATTATCGAACCTGATGTGATGCTCGAGGGCGAAGTTGTCGCCTGGTCGAGACGACCGGTCGAATTGGCGGGTAGAACAATGTTGCCGAACGCAAACAGTTGGCCGAGGACGAAGATGTCTCCGGAGTTGATGTCGTCTCTGATGATCAGGCGAGCCATCGATCCTTTGGCGATCCGACAGCGGAACTCTCAATCAAAGCACCAATGTCGGTGTCAAAACCGGCGGATCTCGGGTAGGGGTCCCAAACTATGGACCTTGGATCGATGGGGAACAGTAGACGAGGGACACGATGTTTACCCAGGTTCGGGCCCTCTCTAAGAGGTAAAACCCTACGTCCTGCTTGATTGTGTATGAGGGGGTTACAGAGTGGATCTACCATGAGATCAGGCAAACTAAACCCTAACTAGTAGGATGGTGACTGTTCTCCTGGCCTCTACGAACTAAGCCCCCTGGTTTATATAGACACCAGGGGTGCTAGGGTTTACATATAGTCGGTTACATAAAACGGAGCACCGAATCTTCCATCTTGACTTGGGGCATACACACACGAGGTCTTCGGCCCGGACACAATACGGCCCAACAGTCCGGCCCATGAGAGATGGGCCGCCCATCCGAGGACCCCCTAGTCCAGGACTCCCTCATAGACGGTGAATAAGAATGACTTTTTTCCTTTGCAGTTTCTAGTGCGAAACAACAATTTTAAATAGGAGATATTTGAAATTTGGTGAGGTATTTAAGATTACGTGTACACATCGATATAAGGTTAAAGAATTAAATAAGAAATATTTAATTCAATATGTACAATAAATTATGTGCATTTCCATGTACATGATCACCGATGAATTGGGATGCTCATCCATGATCGAAATAAATATAATATACATGTACATATCTTCAGTTGCTGAATATTAATTTTGTACATCTCAATAATCAATGAAATATAATAAATTAATATTATATATATAGTAATTTACTTGGTGGCTATTAATTTGGGAAATCTCACCAAATCTCTAGTTTAATGTGATAAATCCACTATAAAAAGGCTTGCCCATTTCTTCTGTTCTCGTCAGAACTTACATATCACACCAAGATCAACAACTCGCTCCTTCAACACAAACGACCAGTTGAAATGAGGAATACCCATGTGTTGCTTATGTCCGTGGTCTTACTCGTGCTAGCATCAGGTAGTCATTTGTCCATGTAATACATATTTGCTTAATGTCTCTCACCAAATAATGGTCATGTTGTGATCGTTCGTTTTCTTCATCGTGGGATTTTGCAGATGTGGTAGTGGAGGCATCAAGATATTCTAGCATTAAAGAATTCGTATGTGTGGAGAAAATTTTCCCACCTCGAACATGTGATACCCATGCTTGCGAAGAGTCATGCTACAAACGTACAAGGCAATACAAATCTGGCGAGTGTGTTGCTCAGGGGTGCAAGTGCAAGTTATGCATATATCAGCCTCCGGCCATCCATAATAATGAACAAATGGGTTCTAACTAGCTAAGTAGGATTGGTTTTTGAGCAAATAATGTGGCAGAACCACAAATGGTGTAGAAGCAAGGTTTTTCACTCATATGAGCCATATGAAGAGTGATGAATTTAGTCTTGCTTCTTGAATTGTCTGGAATTAATAAATGGTTTATCAAATTTGAGAAGTAGTCTATAAATTTTGGGTGCTTGACTTTGCATGTGTATTCAGTTGAACTAACTGATTTTTAATGAAGAAACTGATATGTTTGTTTCCTTTCTATTTTTTTACTTGAACTTTTTTATAATGAAGGTCTAGACTTCAATTTCTTGCATCTTGAGTTCATGATGAAATGTTTAGATTTTGATGTTCTTGTACTGTTCTCGTTTTTTTTGTTACTTGGTTTCCGCATCCGAACTGACAGTGTTATTATCTCTCAATTTTTGTATTAATTTTCACGAACTACCCAAGAAAGTCGGTGATTTTTCAATCCTTTTAAATGATTTTTTTACAAATGTGCTCATATGAATTCTTCTAATCCTAGTTTTTTTAATGTTTGTACTGCTCTGAGTTTCTCCCAACTTACAAAACCTATATGTGTGAACCTATCTAAACATTCTCAGTCTGAATCTCGTGACAGATTTTTTTATGTTTGTAATTTCTTATTTTACAAAACCTATATGTGTGAACCTCTCTAAACCTTCTTTATCTTTCACACATGAATCTCATGAAGGATTTAATTTATGTTTGTACTTTCTTATTTTCCTTCTCTGAACTCCATGTGCTTTGATACATGAACTTACATAACCTATATGTGCGAACATCTCGACTTTAAGTTCTAGTTCTCCATAAATGGATTTACTTCATTTTTTAGTGTGTCCCCAGACTGAAAGTTTGAACATTGGTAGTCTCTATACTTTTCCATGCATTTTTTTCCTCAGCGAGATGTGTACTCTCACAAATTGAATTCATTAATTTTTTGTTGTTGATAGACCTTGAACTTTCTTATATTTATTATGAGATCCCTAAGTTTCGCATATTTAACTACTGCAGTTTTCAAGCACGCATACTTCCAGCACCAAATGCATACACTCTCAGGAAAGGACCACACAAGCATGTAACATATAGAGCCAGAGCTACTCGTCTAGCCACACGCATACAGAGAGCTATAGTTGCTTTTATTTAACTAGTTTGAAGTTTTAACGATGCTCTTTTTTCTCCAACTTAGTTTGAGCTCAAAACGTGCATATACGTTTGATATGTGGCAGTTCAAAATGAGCAAAAACACAAGTTCAGCTATAGTAAGACACTAGTTCGGCTATAGCCAAGCAAGTTTATCTGCAGTCCAGGAACAATATTATTTTTGTGTATTGACTGGATGACAGTATGTGAATTTTGTTTTTCTGCACTTCTTGAAATGAATATTTGAACCATCATATGTGGGTATGCGAACCAAAATTCAGAAGAGGTGTGGGAACAAGTTCTGTAATTGAACAAGCATCTATAATAGCTTCAACATTTTCACAATAGTGAAGGCACAATATTCCTCCCATTCCAGTAGCTCAACAACCATCAAATTCTTCCTAAAACTTCTTTAATTCCTGAAACTACCATCAATCTACATTCTAACAATAACATGCACATTCGGAATGATGTATCACTTTAATTAGTGAATTGTCTCGAACAAACACTAGTTTGTTTGGAGTGGACTACATTAGCGTATGTGCAAAACTGTTCTTTTTCTCCGGCGAGTGAACTGTCATTAGTCTAACATAAGAATGGATGCAATATGTACATATGAACTATTTACTTTGGCCACTTTTACTTAACAAAGCAAAAAAAACATCAAATGTAAATAAAATCAGGGGTAGGTCATGATTTTATTCTTCACCACATGTTCTAGCCCCTTATCTTCTCATCACAACCAAGGCTTCTTTGGAAAACCCTATTCACCGCTCTCTGCGGCGAATTGTCGGGATTTCGCACAGGAGAAGTATGCGAGCGACCATACATGGGCCGGCCCACTTGATGTGCGGCCAACGGTTTTGGGAACCTTCCAGAAGGTTCCCTGAACCGGTTTTTTCTGTGATGTTTCCTTTCGGATTTTCTTGGTTTTCTTTTGTTTTTTCTTTTTTGTTTATTCTTTTTTTACTTCTTTTTCTGTTTCTGTTTTTCTTTTCTTTCTATTTTCTTTCCTCTTTTACATTTTGACATTTTTATTTTTCAAAATATGTTCAGAAATTATTAAAAAAATACATTTTCCAAAATTTGTTCCAAATTTCACAAAATGTTCCTATTTTCAGTTTTTGTTCGGAAATAGAAAAAATGTTCAAAATGCAAAAAAGTTTAGAATTTCAAAATTTGTTAGTTTATTGTCAATAAATGTTCAAAAATTTCGATTTTTATAATTTGATAAATTTGTTCAACATTTGAGAAACTATTTCCTTTTTAAAATTTTGTTCACAATTTCAAAAAAAAATCAAGAATTTCGAAAACTTTTCCCATTTTGAAATTTTGTTCACAAATTAAAAAAAATCATATTTTTAATAAAATTCCACAAATTAAGAAAATGTTCGGGATTTCAATAATCATTCTTGTTTTCGAAGTTTGTTCATGTTTTTAAAGTTTGTTCACATTTTTTCATTAAAATGTTTGGAGTATTTTCAAAATGTTCGCATTTTACTAAAAAATGTTCGTGTTTTCAAAATTTGTTCACATTTTTTCATTAAAATGTTCATCCTTAAAAAAATGTACACGGTTTCAACATTTTGTTCGCAATTTCAAAAAATGTTCCGATGTTTCAAATCTGTTTACATTTCCAAAAAAGCATACCAATACGTATTTTGTTCGGATTTTTGAAAAAAATTCTTCATATTTTTAACTTTCTGTTCTGAATTTATAAAATGGTCTTGTTTCAAATTTTTGTTCCAAAATTATAAACTATTCATAATCTCAGAAAATATTCGGTAATTTCAAAAAATGTTCGCATTTTTCGTTCTGTTTTTTATAAAAATTGGATTTAGAAAAATGGTTCGCTTTTCAAAAAAGACTTTGGAATATAAAAAATGGTATTTCAAAAATGTTCGCAATTTTAAAAAAAAGTTTAACAAATGTTTTCCAAATCTCAACGACTGCTATGTGTTCTTATCGTATGTTGCGCCTATATTTATAGTAGATGATTACTGGTGTATTGGTTATCCGCTTGTGTTTGTAGCCTGCGTAGTGCGAGGGCTCAGGATTGAATCCTGCCTCTCGTGGATTTTTTTTTCGCGGGACAGAAAACAAGAAGCGTCACGTAGGTGGGCCGGCCCAGGCGGAGGACTGCCCGCGCGAAACCCCGCCATTCTGCCGCATAATGAGGCAGGTAGGAACTCCCGACTTCTTTACCCCCCCTCTCTCTCTTCTTCGGGGCGAACAAATCCCACCAGTAGTGCCTTTTCCGCTAGAAGAGATTGAAGGCAAAAATCGAGCAGAGCATGGCAGTCACATGCGGCAGCTTGGAATTGTGAGAGTGCAGCAACATTTGCATGTCACGCGGGAGAACACATCATTCGGGCAAGCCTGCGGCCAGCCAATGCGCTGGATGATGAGAGCCGTCCACCGGCACACCTCGGTTGAACTGCTCCAACTCATGATGTTAAAGATCCCAGGAAACAGTTCATCCATTCAATTTTCAACAGACATCACATGTGCATTAACAGATTAGCAGTTCAATTTCAACAGTAGAAGATCTCATGAATGCTAAACCAAAATTCTAGGGACAAATAGAATGTATTACCTCCATCCCAAATTATTTTTCTTAGATTTTTTTAGGACTAGAGTAAACAGGCTTACTCCAGTGGGGGGTTACATTCAGCTAGCATTAGGTTCCTTAAACCGTCGGGGACATTTGCAATCCGGAAGTGGTTCCCTGTTCTCCTTGCTTCTGTTGCGAGTTCATGCGCACGGGAGTTTTGTTCTCTGGCAATGTGAATCACCTACTGACTAGCAAAGCTTGCTAGAGTTGATCTTATATCCATGAGCACTCCATAGTTAGCTGACCGGTTCTGGCCGCCTTCTTTGAGATCATCAGCTAAAGACTTGTAGTCTGTTTCCACCAGAATATGCCCGTTAAACCTTGATGCCAATGCTTGCAAACCCGTCAGCAAGGCATGTCCCTCCGCCTCCTGAGAACAATTTGCAGGGCCTAGCTTCCTGCCCATCGATAAGTAGACCTACCCTTTATAGTCTCTCGCTACTGCGCCTCCCCAGCATTGTCCGCTGTGAGGAAGGAAAGATACATCTATGTTCAGTTTTGCAGTTCCTCTCGATGGTGCAGACCACTGTACTTTCTGACTTGCATGATCCCTACGGTTCAGATTGGTCTGAGCTTGATAACCCACAAGTATAGGGGATCGCAAATGTTTTCGAGGGTAAAGTATTTAACCCAAATTTATAGATTCGACACAAGGGGAGCCAAAGAATATTTGAAGGTATTAGCAGCTGAGTTGTCAATTCAACCACACTTGGAGATTAATTATCTGCAGCAAAGTGATCAGTAGCAAAGTAGTTTGATAGTTTTGATAGTAGTGACAGCAGCAACGGTAACAGTAACAATGATAGCAGTAATTTGTAGCAAGTGTAACAGTGATGATAGCAATAGTAAAGCAGCAAGAACAATAAGGATAAATTCGTAGGCATTGGATCAGTGACTTGTTGGATGACATTCATCATGAGACAGTTATAACCTAGGGCGATACGGCACTAGCTCCAGTTCATCGATATAATGTAGGCATGTATTCCGTAAATAATCATACGTGCTTTATTAAAAGAACTTGCATGACATCTTTTGTCCTACCCTCCCGTGGCAGCGGGATCCATATTGGAAACTAAGGGATATTAAGGCCTCCTTTTAATAGAGAACCGGAGCAAAGCATTAACACATAGTGAATACATGAACTCCTCAAACTACGGTCATCACCGGGAGTGGGCACGGTTGTTGTCACTCCGGGGTTGCCGGATCATAACACGTAGTAGGTGACTCAAAATCGGATCTAAGACATGGATATAATGATGAATTTATAAACGGTTCAGATCTGAAATCATGGCATCCGGGGCCAAAGTGTCAAGCATTAAGCATAGCAAAGTCATAGCAACATCAATGTAGGAACATAGTGGATACTAGGGATCAAGCCCTAACAGAACTAATTAACTCGATTACATGATGAATCTCATTCAACTCCTCACCGACCAGCGAGCCTACGAAGGAATTACTCACTCCCGGTGGAGAGCATCATGGAATTGGCGATGGAGAAGGGTTGGTGATGACGAAGAACGAAGATCCCCCTCTCCGGAGCCCCAAACAGACTCCAGACCTGCCCTCCCGAGGAAGAACATGGCTTGGCAGCGGCTCCGTCTTGTGGATCGCGATAATTCTTTCTCCCTTATTTTTTCTGGAAATATGTGAATTTATAGTATCACGGCGGTCTTGGCTCCAAAAATCCTTATTTATTCCATAAAAAATCCTCGTGAAGTTTCGTTCCATTCCGAGAACTTTTATTTCTGCACAAAAACAACACCATGGTAGTTCTGCTGAAAACAGCGTCAGTCCGGGGTTAGTTTCATCCAAATCATGCAAATTAGAGTCCAAAACAAGGGGAAAAGCGTGAGAAAAATTAGATACGTTGGAGACGTATCAACTCCCCCAAGCTTAAACCTTTGCTTGTCCTCAAGCAATTCAGTTGATAAACTGAAAGTGAGAAAGAAAAACTTTTACGAACTCTGTTGCTCTTGTTTGCATAAATAAGCTTAAACAGCACCCAGGTTTTCAGTCAACATTATAACTAACCATGTCAACAATAACTTTTAAAGATTATAATGATTCATATCAATGGCATAATTGATACGTCTCCAATGTATCTACTTTTCCAAACACTTTTGCCCTTGTTTTGGACTCTAACTTGCATGATTTGAATATAACTAACCCGGACTGACGCTGTTTTCAGCAGAATTGCCATGGTGTTATTTTTGTGCATAAATAAAAGTTATCGAAATGACCTGAAACTTCACGGAGAATATTTTTGAAATTTATAAAAAATACTGGCGAAAGAATTAGCAACAGGGGGCCCACACCCTGTCCACAAGGCTAGAGGGTGCGCCCACCCCCTGGGGCACGCCCCCTACCTCGTGGGCCCCCTGAGACTCCACCGACCTCAACTCCAACTCCATATATTCACGTTCGGGGAGAAAAAACCAGAGAGAAGGATTCATCGCATTTTACGATACGGAGCCGCCGCCAAGCCCTAATCTCTCTCGGGAGGGCTGATCTCGAGTCCGTTCGGGGCTCCGGAGAGGGGAATCTGTCACCGTCGTCATCATCAACCATCCTCCATCACCAATTTCATGATGCTCACCGCCGTGCGTGAGTAATCCCATCGTAGGCTTGCTGGACGGTGACGGGTTTGATGAGATTTATCATGTAATCGAGTTAGTTTTGTTAGGGTTTGATCCCTAGTATCCATTATGTTCTAAGACTGATGTTGCTATGACTTTGCTATGCTTAATGCTTGTCACTAGGGCCGAGTGCCATGAATTCAGATCTGAACCTATTATGTTTTCATGAATATATGTGAGTTCTTGATCCTATCTTGCAAGTCAATAGTCACCTACTATGTGTTATGATCCGGCAACCCCGAAGTGACAATAATCGGGACCACTCCCGGTGATGACCGTAGTTTGAGGAGTTCATGTATTCACTAAGTGTTAATGCTTTGGTCCGGTACTCTATTAAAAGGAGGCCTTAATATCCCTTAGTTTCCAATAGGACCCCGCTGCCACGGGAGGGTAGGACAAAAGATGTCATGCAAGTTCTTTTTCATAAGCATGTATGACTATATTCGGAATACATGCCTACATTACATTGATGAACTGGAGCTAGTTCTGTGTCACCCAATGTTATAACTGTTGCATGAGGAATCGCATCCGACATAATTATCCATCACTGATCCAATGCCTACGAGCTTTTCACGTATTGATCTTTTCTTAGTTACTTTTCCGCTGCCACTATTACGATTACTACAAAACTGCTGTTGTTACTTTTGCCACCGTTACCGTTATTTCCATACTACTTTGCTAATAAATACTTTGCTGCAGACATTAAGTCTTTCAGGTGTGGTTGAATTGACAACTCAGCTGCTAATACTTGAGCATATTCTTTGGCTCCCCTTGTGTCGAATCAATAAATTGGGGTTGAATACTCTACCCTCGAAAACTATTGCGATCCCCTATACTTGTGGGTTATCAAGACTATTTTTTGGCGCCGTTGCCGGGGAGCATAGCTCTATTCTTTGAGTCACTTGGGATTTATATCTGTTGATCACTATGAGGAACTTGAAAGATGAAAAAACCAAGATTTATCCCTCAACTACGAGGGGGGGGCAAAAATCTGCCATCTAGCTCTGCACTTGATTCACCTTCTGTTATGAGTAAACTTGCGACACCTACTCGTGCTATTGATTCTGATATGTCGCATGTTATTGATGATGCCACTTCTGCTATGCATGATGCTTATGATGAAACTACTTCTATGCTTGATAATATTGTGCCATTAGGTGAATTTCTTGATGAACAACTTGCTAGGGTTAGAGAGAATGAAATTATTGAAACTGATAATATTGATGAAAGTGATGATGAAGATTCTCCCCCTACATATGAATTTCCTGATGTGCCTGAGGGTTATGTTATGGATGAAGAAACTGCTAGAGACTTTTTTGCTTGCAAAGATAGATATGATCTTAAGAAACTATTAGCTAAGCTGAAAGAAAAATCTTTGAATGCTAGAATGAAATATGACCCTGCTTTTGCTACTTCATCTATCTGTATTTCTGGTAAGGATTATGATTTCTCTGTCGATCCTCAGTTAATTACTTTGGTTGAATCTGGTCCTTTTTATGGCTATGAATCTGAAACTGTTGTGGCACATCTTACTAAATTGACTGATATAGCCACCCTATTCACTCATGAGGAAAAAAATCGTTACTACTATATCCTTAAGTTATTTCCATTCTCATTAAAGGATGATGCTAAAACATGGTTCAATTCTCTTACTCCTGGTTGTGTGCGTAGTCCCTAGGATATGATTTATTACTTCTCTGCTAAATATTTCCCCGCTCATAAGAAACAAGCTGCTTTAAGGGAAATATATAATTTTGTGCAAATTGAAGAAGAGAGTCTCCCACAAGCTTGGGGGAGGCTTCTCCGATTACTTAATGCTTTGCCTAATCATCCTCCCAAGAAAAATGAAATACTTGATATCTTTTAGAATGGACTAACCGATGCTTCCAGAGACCACCTACATAGTTGTGCTGGTTGTGTTTTCAGGGAAAGAACTATTGAGCAAGCTGAATTGCTGTTGAATAATATATTGAGTAATGATAATGATTGGACACTTCCTGAACCAACTCCTAAGCCAACTCCGAAGAAAAGGGGTATTCTATTTCTCAGTCCTGAAGATATGCAAGAGGCAAAGAAATCTATGAAAGAAAAGGGTATTAAAGCTGAAGATGTTAAGAATTTACCACCTATTGAAGAAATACATGGTCTTGATAACCCGACACAGGTAGTAAAGGTAAATTCTCTCTATATATTTGATGAAGGTGATATCCCTCGTAATAAGTCTGCTAGTCAATGCTTGGATGAGTTTGATAATTTTATTGTTAAACAAGAAAACTTCAATGCTTATGTTGGTAGACAATTGAAACGTAATGCTTATATGATTGAACACTTGAGTGATTATATGTCTAGAGTTAAAGGTGACCTTAAACTAATTAGTAAACATGCTTCTATGGTTACCACTCAGGTAGAACAAGTGCTTAAAGCTCAAAATGATTTGCTCAATGAATTAAATAATAAGAAAAATGATAATGCTGTTAGAGTTATGACTAGAGGGGGTAAAATGACTCAGGAACCTTTTGTATCCTGAGGGCCACCCTAAGAGAGTTGAACAAGATTCTCAGAGAACTAATGTTGATGCACCTAGTCCATCTAAGAAGAAAAAGAAAAATGATAGGACTTTGCATGCTTCTAGTGAACCTGTTGTTGACACACCTGAGAACCCCAATGATATTTCTATTTCTGATGCTGAAACACAATCTGGTGATGAACATGAACCTAGTGATAATCTTAATGATAATGTTCACGCTCAACCTAGCGATAATAATGATGTAGAGATTGAACCTGATGTTGATCTTGATAACCCACAATCAAAGAATCAACGTTATGATAAGAGAGATTTTGTTGCTAGGAAGCATGGTAAGGAAAGAGAACCATGGGTTCAGAAACCCATGCCTTTTCCTCCTAAAACATCCAAGAAAAAGGATGATGAGGATTTTGAGCAGCATGCTGAAATGATTAGACCTATCTTTTTGCGTATGTGTTTGACTGATATGCTTAAAATGAATCCTTATGCTAAGTATATGAAAGATATTGTTACTAATAAAAGAAAGATACCGGAAGCTGAAATTTCCACCATGCTTGCTAATTATACTTTTAAAGGTGGAATACCCAAGAAACTAGGAGATCCAGTGGTACCAACTATACCATGCTCCATTAAAAGAAACTATGCTAAAACTGCTTTATGTGATCTTGGAGCCGGTGTTAGTGTTATGCCTCTCTCTTTATATCGTAGACTTGATTTGAATAAGTTGACACCTACTAAAATATCTTTGCAAATGGCCGATAAATCAACTGCTATACCTGTCGGTATTTGCGAGGATGTGCTTGTTGTGGTTGCAAACGTTACTATTTTAACGGACTTTGTTATTCTTGATATTCCCGAGGGCGATAGTATGTCGATTATCCTTGGTAGACCTTTTTTGAATACTGCAGGGGCTATTATTGATTGCAACAAAGGCAATGTCACTTTTCATGTTAATGGTAATGAGCATACGGTACACTTTCCGAGGAAACAACCTCAAGTCCATAGTATCAATTCTATTAGAAAAACTTCAACGATTATTATTGGAGGTTTTGAATTTCCTCTCCCTACTGTCAAGAAGAAATATGATATTCTTATTGTTGGGGACATGCATATCCCCGTTGAGGTAACCTAGTGTTATTCGAAAATTCTCCGGTTTCATGCGATTCGGAAAGAGTTTGTTAACAAGACTTGATCAACCTTGTTAGTGGATTCCTTTTGATGAGCATGAGATGGATGAAGTTAGAAAGCACACAACTCTCTGTACCCTCCTTTTACTTTCTGTTGTTTAGATTAAATAAAGCAAAAATAGAATTTTCTGTCTGTTTTCTGAATTATCCTTGCAATAAAAAATACCCCGAAAATAAAAGTTCTTCAAACGTCCCGAAAATGAAATATGATTTTTTGTAGAATATTTAAGAATATCTGGCACCGAGAACACACCAAGGGGACCCACCATCTGGCCACGAGGGTCCAGGGCACGCCCACCCCCCAGGGGCACACCCCCTGCCTCGTGGGCTCCACGTGGACCCCCTCCACTTATTCCTGCACCCACTCACTTTGTCTTCCTCCAGAAAAAATCCTCCCATAGCTCAAACCCGTGTTCTAGCTCATCTTGCTGCCATTTTCAATCTCCTTGCTCAAAGCTTCATTCACAAAACTGTTTTGGGGGATTGTTCTTCGGTATGTGACTCCTCCAATGGTCCAATTAGTTTTTGTTCTAGTGCTTTAATTATTGCAAATTTTTGCTGCTAAGGTGACCCTGTTCTTGAGCTTGCATGTCAAATTTATATGGTCCCAAGTAGTTCTAATGCATGATATAGCCTCTAGGCACTTGTGGGAGTAGTTGCTATCAATCTTGTTGAGTTTGGTTCACTTTTATTTTGCGTCACTAAAATTTTCAGAAATTTTTCAGAGAAATAAAAATGTTTAGGAAAATGTACCAAGGTGGTTCCTCAAGGAAGCAAGGACCAAGGCTCGCGATACGTGAGCCGGACGATGAACCACCGAGGGAAGCTCAAGTGCGGCCTTGTGAATGGCTGTCAGAAGAGTTTATGGTCCAGGCAGACATCAAGAATGAATTTGACGCGTATGTGCGTAACGCTGATCTTGAGGGCTTCGTGTTAGATAAGTGCCCACAATACTATTACCTGACTGATTCCTTTGTGAGAAGGTTTAAATTTACATCCTTGCGTAATTCTCATACTGTTTTATTTGATCTTTATGATAAATCATATACCATGGACCTAGAAGATTTTAATACTGCTTGTAAACTCCCGCAGTGGAGCAATGTTAGTGAACCTCGCAAATCTGAATATAAAGACTTTCTTGCTAGTATCACTGTGGGGGAATCTAGAGAAATCACACAAGCTACCATAGGGAGCATTCAATTTCCTTCCATACATTATTTTGCTCTCTTCGTAGGTGATGCATTAATGGTAAATATGAGGCTTGTCACATGTGCGTTCCAGATCTTAGTGTCCTCAAGAGTGCGGTATTAGGTGATAAACAATATAACTTGGGGGCCATTGTTGCACGAAGGTTGCATCTTAACGGTTTAAGTGGAGACTTGTTTGCTGGAATTTATGCAACTCATGTAGCTAATTATCTTGATGTACCCATATGAGAAAATGATATGGAATTGCCTCCTGTTTATCTAGATTATAATGCTATGGTTCGCCACCAGTTTGTTTAGAGGAATGAACAGTTTCTCCAATACCGACTAATCTTTGACAAACGTCGCACTGTCCATATTGCCCTCCCTGCTCCTACTTTCTTTAACTTTCAGGCAAAGAGGAGATATGTTATAACCAGGGAGGAGGCGAACGAGTATGAGAGGAGTACGGAAGCAGCTCGCCTCCGAGCTGTAGCTCTTGAGGCAGTAGCTGCTGCATCTCAGTACAACCCCAGCTATGACTTCGGATATCCGCCAGGCCAGCCGTGGGCATAGACCAACTTAGGCCAAAAGCCTAAGCTTGGGGGAGTACGTATTTCTCACCAATATTACATTCATGTTCACACACTCATGCCAGTTTTCAATGCTCAAACTTTTTCATTGTAGTATTCATGCTAGTTTATTTTCTTTTCTAAGCCTTCTTCTTGTATGTTTGAAAAACCTTAAGAAAAACCAAAAAAATTAGTTGTAGCTCTTAGCTAGTTTACTTTCCATGCCTGTAGTAGTAGTAATTAAAATAAAACCCAAAAAGATTTCTCATTCTTCTTTTGCTTGTTGGGAGCTTTCCCGTGTAAATAGTTTTATTTCTTTTCTTTTCTTTGGGGGTCGAGAGGAGAAGACATTGATGAAAATGTTGAGTGGATCTCTTATGCATTATTGTTGATTTAACCAAGAGCCCATATTACCTTGTCTTCTCCCTTGTATTAAATGCTTGCAGATGCCAGCTTAGTCCAATGCACGTGCACTATTACTATTATCCACACCGTTCGGTTGTGCAAGTGAAAGGCAATAATGACGATATATGATGGACTGATTGAGATGAGAGAAGCTGGTATGAACTCAACCTATCTTGTTTTTGTAAATATGATTAGTTCATCGTTCCCGATTCAGCCTATTATGAATGAAACATGTTTGCAATGATAATTAGATATTATAGTTGCTCATGCCATGCTTAATTTGCTAGGAGTTTATAATGGTTTACCTTGCGTGCCAACATGCTATTAAAATGGTTGTGATGTGGTATGATAGGGTGGTATCCTCCTTTGAACGATTCGAGTGGCTTGACTTGGCACATGTTCATGCATGTAGTTGAAACAAAATCAACATAGCCTCCACGATATTTATGTTCATGGTGAATTATATCCTACTCATGCTTGCACTCAGTGTTGATTAATTTTAATGCATGCTCATGACTGTTGTCGCTCTCTAGTTGGTCTCTTCCCAGTCCTTTTCTAGCCTTCACTTGTACTAAGCGGGAATACTGCTTGTGCATCCACTTCCATAAACCCCAAAGTTATTCCATACGAGTCCACCATACCTTCCTATATGCGGTATCTACCTGCCATTCCAAGTAAATTTGTATGTGCCAAACTCTAAACCTTCAAATGAAATGCTCGAATAGCTCATGTATCAACTAGGGCTGTCTATATCTTCCATGCTAGGCGGGTTATTCTCATGATGAGTGGACTCCGCTCACCATTCATGAGAAAATGGCCGGTAACCAGGATGCCCAGTCCCATGCTCAAATCAAAATAATTGCAAACAAAACTCCCCCGGGATTGTTGTTAGTTGGAGGCACCCGTTGTTTCGGGCAAGCCATGGATTGATGCTTGTTGGTGGTGGGGGAGTATTAACTTTACCATTCTGTTTGGGAACCACCTATAATGTGTGTAGCATGGAAGATATCGAGATCTCTTGGTTGTTATGTTGACAATGAAAGTATGCCACTCAAAATATTATTTATATCTGTTTCAAAACTCGAGCTCTGGCACCTCTGCAAATCCCTGCTTCCCTCCGCAAAGGGCCTATCTATTTACTTTTATGTCGAGTCATCACCCTCTTATTAAAAAGTACCAGTTGGAGAGCACCGTTGTCATTTGCATGCATTACTATTAATTTACATTAAGTATGACTGTGACTGGATCTCTTTTACCATGAATTACAATGTCTAGTCAGTCCTTGATCTTCAGAGGTGTTCTGCATTTATGTTTTGTGGTCTCAGAAAGGGCTAGCGAGATACCATCTTGTTATATCATATTATGATTGTTTTGAGAAAGTGTTGTCATCCGAGATTTATTATTATTGCTCGCTAGTTGATTATGACATTGATATGAGTAAACATAAGACCTAAATGTTATTGTGAATATGGTTAGTTCATGATCTTTGCTGAAAACTTGAATGTTGGCTTTACATATTTGCAACAACAAGATCAAACAGAGTTTGTAAAAGTTTTTTTTATCACTTTCAGTTTGTCAACTGAACTGCTTGAGGATAAGCAAAGGTTTAAGCTTAGGGGAGTTGATACATCTCCAACGTATCTACTTGTTGAATATTTGCCCTAGAGGCAATAATAAATTGGTTATTATTATATTTCCTTGTTCATGATAATCATTTATTATCCATGCTAGAATTGTATTGATAGGAAACTCAGATACATGTGTGGATACATAGACAACACCATGTCCCTAGTAAGCCTCTAGTTGACTAGCTCGTTGATCAATAGATGGTTACGATTTCCTGACCATGGACATTGGATGTCGTTGATAACGGGATCACTTCATTAGGAGAATGATGTGATGGACAAGACCCAATCCTAAGCCTAGCACAAGATCATGTAGTTCGTTTGCTAAGAGCTTTTCTAATGTCAAGTATCATTTCCTTAGACCATGAGATTGTGCAACTCCCGGATACCGTAGGAATGCTTTGGGTGTACCAAACGTCACAACGTAACTGGGTGGCTATAAAGGTGCACTACAGGTATCTCCGAAAGTGTCTGTTGGGTTGGCACGAATCGAGACTGGGATTTGTCACTCCGTGTAAACGGAGAGGTATCTCTGGGCCCACTCGATAGGACATCATCATAATGTGCACAATTTGACCAAGGAGTTGATCACGGGATGATGTGTTACGGAACGAGTAAAGAGACTTGCCGGTAACGAGATTGAACAAGGTATCGGGATACCGACGATCGAATCTCGGGCAAGTAACATACCGATTGACAAAGGGAATTGTATACGGGATTGATTGAATCCTCGACATCGTGGTTCATCCGATGAGATCATCGAGGAGCATGTGGGAGCCAACATGGGTATCCAGATCCCGCTGTTGGTTATTGACCTGAGAGTCGTCTCGGTCATGTCTGCATGGTTCCCGAACCCGTAGGGTCTACACACTTAAGGTTCGGTGACGCTAGGGTTGTAGAGATATTAGTATGCGGTAACCCGAAAGTTGTTCGGAGTCCCGGATGAGATCCCGGACGTCACGAGGAGTTCCGGAATGGTCCGGAGGTAAAGATTTATATATGGGAAGTCTTATTTTGGTCGCCGGAAAAGTTTCGCGCATTATCGGTATTGTACCGGGAGTGCCGAAAGGGGTCCGGGGGTCCACCAGCCCCGGGGGGCCACATGGGCTGTAGGGGTGTGCGCCTTGGCCTATATGGGCCAAGGGCACCAGCCCCAAGAGGCCCATGCGCCAAGAGATAAGGGAAAGGGAGAGTCCTAAAGGGGGAAGGCACCTCCGAGGTGCCTTGGGGAGGATGGACTCCTCCCTGGCCGCACCCTTCCTTGGAGGAAGGGCCAAGGCTGCGCCCCCCCCCCCTCTCCCTTGGCCCTATATATAGTGGGGGAGAGGGAGGGCAGCAAACCCAAGCCCTGGCGCCTCCCTCTCCCTCCCGTGACACATCTCCCTCCTCCCGCAGCGCTTGGCGAAGCCCTGTTGGAATCCTGCTACTTCCACCACCACGCCGTCGTGCTGCTGGATCTCCATCAACCTCTCCTCCCCCTTGCTGGATCAAGAAGGAGGAGACGTCGCTGCTCCGTACGTGTGTTGAACGCGGAGGTGCCGTCCGTTCGGCGCTAGGATCATCGGTGATTTGGATCACGACGAGTACGACTCCATCAACCCCGTTCACTTGAACGCTTCCGCTCGCGATCTACAAGGGTATGTAGATGCACTCCTCTCTCTCGTTTCTAGATGACTCCATAGATTGATCTTGGTGATGCGTAGAAAATTTTGAATTATAGCTACGTTCCCCAACAGTGGTATCAGAGCTAGGTCTATGCGTAGTTTCTATGCACGAGTAGAACACAAAGTAGTTGTGGGCGTCGATTTTGTCAATTTGCTTGCCGTTACTAGTCTTATCTTGATTCAGCGGCATCGTGGGATGAAGCGGCCCGGACCGACCTTACACGTACTCTTACGTGAGACAGGTTCCACCGACTGACATGCACTAGTTGCATAAGGTGGCTAGCGGGTGTCTGTCTCTCCCACTTTAGTCGGATCAGATTCGATGAAAAGGGTCCTTATGAAGGGTAAATAGAAATTGGCATATCACGTTGTGGCTTTTGCGTAGGTAAGAAACGTTCTTGCTAGAATCCCATAGCAGCCACGTAAAACATGCAACAACAATTAGAGGACGTCTAACTTGTTTTTGGAGGGTATGCTATGTGATGTGATATGGCCAAAAGGATGTGATGAATGATATATGTGATGTATGAGATTGATCATGTTCTTGTAATAGGAATCACGACTTGCATGTCGATGAGTATGACAACCGGCAGGAGCCATAGGAGTTGTCTTAATTTATTGTATGACCTGCGTGTCAATGAAAACGCCATGTAATTACTTTACTTTATTGCTAACCGTTAGCTATAGTAGTAGAAGTAATAGTTGGCGAGACAACTTCATGAAGACACGATGATGGAGATCATGATGATGGAGATCATGGTGTCATACCGGTGACGAAGGTGATCATGCCGCGCCTCGAAGATGGAGATCAAAGGCGCAAGATGATATTGGCCATATCACGTCACTTTATGATTTGCATGTGATGTTTGTCATGTTTACATCTTATTTGCTTAGAACGACGGTAGCATAAATAAGATGATCCCTCACTAAAAATTCAAGAGACGTGTTCCCCCTAACTGAGCACCATTGCGAAGGTTCGTTGTTTCGAAGCACCACGTGATGATCGGGTGTGATAGATTCTAACGTTCGAATACAACGGGTGTTGACGAGCCTAGCATGTACAGACATGGCCTCGGAACACATGCGAAACACTTAGGTTGACTTGATGAGCCTAGCATGTACAGACATGGCCTCGGAACACAAGAAATCGAAAGGTCGAACATGAGTCGTATAGTAGATGCGATCAACATGGAGATGTTCACCAATGATGACTAGTCCGTCTCACGTGATGATCGGACACGGCCTAGTTTGACTCGGATCATGTATCACTTAGATGACTAGAGGGATGTCTATCTGAGTGGGAGTTCATTAAATAATCAGATGAACTTAATTATCATGAACATAGTCAAAAGGTCTTTGCAAATTATGTCATAGCTTACGCTTTAGTTCTACTGTTTAAGATATGTTCCTAGAGAAAATTTAGTTGAAAGTTAATATAGCAATTATGCGGACTGGGTCCGTAAACTGAGGATTGTCCTCATTGCTGCAAAGAAGGCTTATGTCCTTAATGCACCGCTCGGTGTGCTGAACCTCAGCGTCGTCTGTAGATGTTGCGAAACATCTGACATACACGTTTTGATGACTACGTGATAGTTCAGTGCGTAATGCTAATGGTTTAGAATTGTGGCACCAAAGACGTTTTTGAAACGTCGCAGAACATATGAGATGTTCCGAAGACTGAAATTGGGATTTCAGACTAGTGCCCACGTCAAGAGGTATGAGACCTCTGACAAGTTTCTTAAGCCTGCAAACTAAGGGAGAAAAGCTCAATCGTCGAGCATGTGCTCAGATTGTCTGAGTACCACAATTGCTTGAATCGAGTGGGAGTTAATCTTCCAGATGAGATAGTGATGGTTCTCCATAGTCACTGCCACCAAGCTATTAGAGCTTCGTGATGAACTATAACATATCGGGGATAGACATGATGATCCTTGAGCAACTCGCGATGTTTGACACCGCGAAAGTAGAAATCAAGAAGGAGCATCAATTGTTGATGGTTAGTAAAACCACTAGTTTCTAGAAGGGCAAGGGCAAAAGGGATACTTCATGAAACAGCAAATCATTTGCTGCTCTAGTGAAAAATCCCAAGGTTGAACCCAAACCCGAGACTAAGTGCTTCTGTAATGAGGGGAACGGTCACTGAAGCAGAACTACCCTAGATACTTGGTAGATGAGAAGGCAGGCAAGGTCGACAGAAGTATATTGGATATACATTATATGAATGTGTACTTTACTAGTACTCCTAGCAGCACCAGGGTATTAGATACCGGTTCGGTTGCTAAGTGTTAGTAACTCGAAATAAAAGCTGCGGAATAAACGGAGACTAGCTAAAAGTGAGATGACGATATGTGTTGGAAGTGTTTCCAAGGTTGATGTGATCAAGCATCGCATGCTCCCTCTACCATCGAGATTGGTGTTAAACCTAAATAATTGTTATTTAGTGTTGAGCATAAACATGATTGGATTATGTTTATCGCAATACGGTTATTCATTTAAGGAGAATAATGGTTACTCTGTTTATTTGAATAATACCTTCAATGGTCTTGCACCTAAAATGAATCTCGATCGTAGTGATACACATGTTCATGCCAAAAGATATAAGATAGTAATGATAGTACCACATACTTGTGGCACTGCCATTTGAGTCATATTGGTATAGAACGCATGAAGAAGCTCCATGTAGATGGATCTTTGGACTCACTCGTTTTTTGAAAAGATTGAGACATGCGAACCATGTCTATTGGTATATATGCATGAAGAAACTCCATGCAGATGGATCATTTGGACTCACTTGATTTTGAATCACTTGAGACATGCAAATCATACCACATGGGCAAGATGACTGAAAGGCCTCGTTTTCAGTAAGATGGAACAAGAGAGCAACTTGTTGGAAGTAATACATTTTGATGTATGCAGTCCAATGAGTCCTGAGGCGTGCAGTGGATATCGTTATGTTCTTACTTCACAGATGATTTGAGTAGATGCTAAGTGTATTTACTTGATGAAACACAAGTCTGAATTATTGAAAGGTTCAAGTAATTTCAGAGTGAAGTTGAAGATCGTCGTGACAAGAGGATAAAATGTCTGTGATATGATCATAGAGATGTGTATCTGAGTTACGAGTTTGGCACACAATTAAGACATTGTGGAAAGTGTTTCACAATTAATACCGCCTGGAACACCATAGTGTGATGGTGTGTCCGAACATCATAACTGCACCCTATTGGATATGGTGCATACCATGATGTCTCTTATCGAATTACCACTATCGTTTATGGGTTAGGCATTAGAGACAACCGCATTCACTTTAAATAGGGCACCACGCAATTCCGTTGAGAGGACACCGTTTAGAGAAACCTAAGTTGTCGTTTCTTAAAAGTTTGGGGCTGCGATGCTTATGTGAAAAAGTTTCAGGCTGATAAGCTCGAACCCAAAGCGGATAAATGCATCTTCATAGAATACCCAAAACAGTTGGGTATACCTCCTATTTCAGATCTGGAAGCAAAAGTAATTGCTTCTAGAAACGAGTCCTTTCTCGAGGAAAAGTTTCTCTCGAAAGAATTGAGTGGGAGGATGGTGGAGACTTGATAAGGTTATTGAACTGTCACTTCAACTAGTGTGTAGCAAGGCACAGGAAGTTGTTCCTGTGGAACCTACACCAATTGAAGTGGAAGCTTATGATAGTGATCATGAAACTTCGGATCAAGTCACTACCAAACCTCGTAGGACGACGAGGATGCGTGCTACTTCAGAGTGGTACGTGATCCTGTCTTAGATATCATGTTGTTAGACAATACTGAACCTACGAGCTATGGAGAAGCGATGGTGGGCCCGGATTCTGACGAATGGCTTGAGGCCATGAAATCCAAGAGAGGATCCATGTATAAAAGCAAAGTACAGACTTTGGAAGAAATACTTGATAGTCGTAAGGCTGTTGGGTGCAGATGGATTTTAAGAAGAAGACGGACATGGACGGTAATGTTACCGTCTATGAAGCTCGACTTGTGGCAAAGAGTATTTTCACAAGTTCAAGGAGTTGACTACGATGAGATTTTCTCATCCGTAGCGATGCTTAAGTCCATCGGAATCATGTTAGCATTAGCTGCATTTATGAAATCTGGCAGATGGATGTCAAAACAAGTTTCCTTACCGGTTTTCGTAAGGAAAGGTTGTATGTGATACAATCAGAAAGGTTTTGTCGATCCTAAGGATGCTAAAAGGTATGCTAGCTCCAGCGATCCTTCCATGGACTAGAGCAAGCATCTTGGAGTCAGAATATATGCTTTGATGGAGTGATCAAAGTTTTTGGGTTTATACAAGGTTTGTTAGAAACTTGTATTTACAATAAAGTGAGTGGGAGCGCTACAACATTTCTGATAAGTATATGTGAATGACATATTGTTGATCCGAAATGATGTAAAATTTCTGGAAAGCATAAAGGGTTGTTTGAAAGGAGTTTTTCAAAGGAAGACCTGGATAAAGCTGCTTACATATTGGGCATCAAGATCTATAGAGATAGATCAAGACGCTTGATGATACTTTCAAAAAGAACGCGCACCTTGACATGATTTTGAGAGAGTTCAAAATAGATCAGCAAAGAAGGAGTTCTTGGCTGTGTTACAAGGTGTGAGTATTGAGTAAGACTCAAGACCTGACCACAGCAGAAGAGAGAAAGGACGAAGGTCGACCCCTATGCTTTAGACGTAGGCTCTACAGTATGCTATGCTGTGTACCGCACATGAAGTGTGCCTTGCCATGAGTTGGTCAAGGGGTACAATAGTGATCCGGGAATGGATCACATGACAGCGGTCGAACTTATCCTTAGTATCTAGTGGACTAAGGAATTTTCTCGATTATGGAGGTGAAAAGGAGTTCGTCGTAAAGGGTTACGTCGATGCGAACTTTGACACTAATCCGGGTGACTCTGAGTAGTAAACCGGATTCGTATAGTAGAGCAGTTATTTGAAATGTCTCCAAGTAGCGCGTGGTAGCATCCACAAGATGACATAGATATTCGTACAGCACACACGGATCTGAAAGGTTCAGACCCGTTGACTAATAACCTCTCTCACAAGCATAACATGATCAAACATGAACTCATTGAGTGTTAATCACATAGTGATGTGAACTAGATTGTTGACTCTAGTAAATTCTTTGGATGTTGGTCACATGGTGATGTGACCTGTGAGTGTTAATCACATGGTGATGTGAACTAGATTATTGACTCTAGTGCAAGTAGGAGACTGTTGGAAATATGCCCTAGAGGCAATAATAAATTGGTTATTATTATATTTCCTTGTTCATGATAATCGTTTATTATCCATGCTAGAATTGTATTGATAGGAAACTCAGATACATGTGTGGATACATAGACAACACCATGACCCTAGTAAGCCTCTAGTTGACTAGCTCGTTGATCAATAGATGGTTATGGTTTCCTGACCATGGACATTGGATGTCGTTGATAACGGGATCACTTCATTAGGAGAATGATGTGATGGACAAGACCCAATCCTAAGCCTAGCACAAGATCGTGTAGTTCGTTTGCTAAGAGCTTTTCTAATGTCAAGTATCATTTCCTTAGACCATGAGATTGTGCAACTCCCGGATACCGTAGGAATGCTTTGGGTGTACCAAACGTCACAACGTAACTGGGTGGCTATAAAGGTGCACTACAGGTATCTCCGAAAGTGTCTGTTGGGTTGGCACGAATCGAGACTGGGATTTGTCACTCCGTGTAAACGGAGAGGTATCTATGGGCCCACTCGGTAGGACATCATCATAATGTGCACAATGTGACCAAGGAGTTGATCACGGGATGATGTGTTACGGAATGAGTAAAGAGACTTGCCGGTAACGAGATTGAACAAGGTATCGGGATACCGACGATCGAATCTCGGGCAAGTAACATACCGATTGACAAAGGGAATTGTATACGGGATTGATTGAATCCTCGACATCGTGGTTCATCCGATGAGATCATCGAGGAGCATGTGGGAGCCAACATGGGTATCCAGATCCCACTGTTGGTTATTGACCGGAGAGTCGTCTCGGTCATGTCTGCATGGTTCCCGAACCCGTAGGGTCTACACACTTAAGGTTCGGTGACGCTAGGGGTAGAGATATTAGTATGCGGTAACCCGAAAGTTGTTTCGGAGTCCCGGATGAGATCCCGGACGTCACGAGGAGTTCCGTAATGGTCCGGAGGTAAAGATTTATATATGGGAAGTCTTATTTTGGTCGCCGGAAAAGTTTCGCGCATTATCGGTATTGTACCGGGAGTGCCGAAAGGGGTCCGGGGGTCCACCAGCCCCGGGGGGGCACATGGGCTATAGGGGTGTGCGCCTTGGCCTATATGGGCCAAGGGCACCAGCCCCAAGAGGCCCATGCGCCAAGAGATAAGGGAAAGGGAGAGTCCTAAAGGGGGAAGGCACCTCCGAGGTGCCTTGGGGAGGATGGACTCCTCCCTGGCCGCACCCTTCCTTGGAGGAAGGGCCAAGGCTGCGCCCCCCCTCTCCCTTGGCCCTATATATAGTGGGGGAGAGGGAGGGCAGCAAACCCAAGCCCTGGCGCCTCCCTCTCCCTCCCGTGACACATCTCCCTCCTCCCGCAGCGCTTGGCGAAGCCCTGTTGGAATCCTGCTACTTCCACCACCACGCCGTCGTGCTACTGGATCTCCATCAACCTCTCCTCCCCCCTTGCTGGATCAAGAAGGAGGAGACGTCGCTGCTCCATACGTGTGTTGAACGCGGAGGTGCCATCCGTTCGACGCTAGGATCATCGGTGATTTGGATCACGACGAGTACGACTCCATCAACCCCGTTCACTTGAACGCTTCCGCTCGCGATCTACAAGGGTATGTAGACGCACTCCTCTCTCTCGTTGCTAGATGACTCCATAGATTGATCTTGGTGATGCGTAGAAAATTTTGAATTATAGCTACGTTCCCCAACACTACTTTTCCAAACACTTTTGCCCTTGTTTTGGACTCTAACTTGCATGATTTGAATAGAACTAACCCGGACTGATGCTGTTTTCAGCAGAATTGCCATGGTGTTATTTTTATGCAGAAATAAAAGTTCTCGAAATGACCTGAAACTTCACGGAGAATATTTTTGGGATTTATAAAAAATACTGGCGAAAGAATCAGCATCAGGGGGCCCACACCCTGTCCATGAGGGTGGAGGGCGCGCCCCCTGCCTCGTGGGCCCCCTGAGACTCCACCCACCTCAACTCTAAATCCATATATTCACGTTTGGGGAGAAAAAACCAGAGAGAAGGATTCATCGCGTTTTACGATACGGAGCCGCCGCCAAGCCCTAATCTCTGTCAGGAGGGCTGATCTGGAGTCCGTTCGGGGCTTCGGAGAGGGGAATCCGTCGCCGTCGTCATCATCAACCATCCTCCACCACCAATTTCATGATGCTCACCGCTGTGCGTGAGTAATCCCATCATAGGCTTGCTGGACGGTGATGGGTTTGATGAGATTTATCATGTAATCGAGTTAGTTTTGTTAGGGTTTGATCCCTAGTATCCATTATGTTCTGAGATTGATGTTGCTATGACTTTGCTATGCTTAATGCTTGTCACTAGGGACCGAGTGCCATGAATTCAGATCTGAACCTATTATGTCTTCATGAATATATGTGAGTTCTTGATCCTATCTTGCAAGTCAATAGTCACCTACTATGTGTTATGATCCAGCAACCCCGAAGTGACAATAATCGGGACCACTCTCGGTGATGACCGTAGTTTGAGGAGTTCATGTATTCACTAAGTGTTAATGCTCTGGTCCGGTACTCTATTAAAAGGAGGCCTTAATATCCCTTAGTTTCCAATAGGACCCCGCTACCACGGGAGGGTAGGACAAAAGATGTCATGCAAGTTCTTTTCCATAAGCATGTATGACTATATTCAAGATACATGCCTACATTACATTGATGAACTAGAGCTAGTTCTGTTGGGGAACGTAGCAGAAATTCAAAATTTTCTACGCATCACCAAGATCAATCTATGGAGTACTCTAGCAACAAGGGGAAGGGGAGTGGATCTACATACCCTTGTAGATCGCGATGCGGAAGCGTTGCAAGAACGCGGATGAAGGAGTCGTACTCGTAGAGATTCAGATCGCGGTTGATTCCGATCTAAGCACCGAAGAACGGTGCCTCCGCGTTCAACACACGTGTAGCCCGGTGACGTCTCCCACGCCTTGATCCAGCAAGGAGAGAGGGAGAGGTTGGGGAAGACTCCATCCAGCAGCAACACGACGGCGTGGTGGTGATGGAGGAGCGTGGCAATCCCGCAGGGCTTCGCCAAGCACCGCGGGAGAGGAGGAGGAGGAGGTAGGGCTGCGCCAGGGAGAGGAAAACTCATGTGTTTGCAGCCCCCAATACCTCAACTATATATAGGGGAGAGGGAGGGGGCTGCGCCCCCTCTAGGGTTTCCACCCCAAGGGGTGCGGCAGCCCCAAAACCCATCTAGGGTGGCGGCCAAGTGGGGGGAGAGGGAGGCGCACCAGGCATGGGCCTTTAGGGCCCATCCGCCCTAGGGTTTGCCCCCTCTTCTCTCCAGGC